>NW_020539726.1:25655178-25767815 GCF_003426905.1 Ctenocephalides felis
TAATAACTTTCTAAAAATATTCGAGAAAGATTATATTTGCTAAATTTTATGTAAACTTTAAAGGATTTAATTAGTCCATAAATCTGTAAATAACACTTTGGTTCTAGGTTGCCCATATGATAAAAAAGAATATCATAGGCATCGAAGTATGTCCTATTTCAAACCAAGTTTTGGGCTTAGTAGGTGATATGCGAAATCATCCTTTATCATCGATGATTATGGATAATTATCCTATTGTGATAAGTTCTGATGACCCCGGATTTTGGGGAGCTAAAGGAGTTACATACGATTGGTATTATTAAAAAAAAATTTTTTATTACTGAACTTATTATAACTTTCCAAACGTTATTCTTGTTGTACATAAACATTTAGTTAAACCAGAAATTGATGCATGATTCAGCTCAAAAGACTATTAAGCTATTTCAGGACTTTCATATTAGTAGATGAAGTTTTACCTAAACTTCACGTTCACGTTTTATGACACTTTTCGATATTATCTTGATATTGATGATGTTGTTATCTTGAATAGACAATAGATCATATTATTTTATAAATTAGGTTTCAACTGGGCTATTATTCATATAGTTGCGATTTTTTAGGTATATGACTTTTATTGGAATAGCATCCGTTAATCAAGATTTACATTTATTAAAACAATTAGCACTAAATTCTATTGAACAGTCATCGTTACCAAAAGATGAAAAAGAAAATTTACTGAGTCACTGGCAAAATCTCTGGAAAAAATATATAGAAGTTGCCATTAGCAGATCCCAAGGTATTGAAGACAACGTTCATAAATCTGATTTCTCATGAATAGTGCTGGAGAAAAATCGATCTGCTACTAGAAATACAAATAAAACTACTCTAAACCTATAAACGATACTAATTAAATTTAACTGTATGGACGAAGCGAGATGTATAATTATTTCTGCACAACTAATATATTTTGACGAAGTTATATTTGTGATAATTGTATCAATATGTCTTACGAAAAACTTAGGGGCGAACAAAATCATATTAACCCTCCGTCGGTCGGATATTTTTTC
This sequence comes from Ctenocephalides felis, assembly GCF_003426905.1. NCBI lineage: Eukaryota > Metazoa > Arthropoda > Insecta > Siphonaptera > Pulicidae > Ctenocephalides > Ctenocephalides felis. Next base: position 25,656,225 of record NW_020539726.1, read on the forward strand.
ACCTTCGAACGGTCGGAAAGGTCTGGCTGGACCACCATTCATTTTACATGCATTTATATGGGATAAATGAGTTTTTGGTGTCTTATGTATTAACGATCCTATAAAAAAATCAAGAAATATAAAAAATCGTTGCTTTTTTGTTAATTTTTCTGTTTTAAATCAATGAAAAACAATATTTATTCTTTTTCGGCGCCTTTGAAATGAATGTGTGCATTACTCATCCGATTTTCAGTGTTTGCAATTACCAATAAGTTCGGTAGGTTTTCAAGGAACTCTCGTCATGAAAATACTAACATTCATGTTAGAACACATAGCAAAGAATATAAACAACGCAGTTTGAATAGAAAATACCATAAAAAAAGACAAAATACTGGTTTACATATATCAAAAAGCGTATATTTCATACAAAATGTATGGGTGGTTTAGACAGACCTTTCCGACCGTTCGAAGTATAAAAAAGTTAATATCCTTATAATTATCCTTCTGTACATTTTTTCGTCCTGATTTTTTCATTGATCGACAGCTAATGAAATTTTAGGAAAAGTCAAGAAATTTCAAGTCGATAGGATTACTAGAAGTATTTTTTCTTTTTTAATTGAAGTCGAAAAAAGTCTGGCCAGACCACGCCGACCGACGGAGGGTTAATAATAGTCGCTAAAAAGTATTGAAAATTTTTGAAATTTATTGTATCAGGTAATTTCAATTCAAGTTTATATGTATCTAGAATAAATACGAAATAATATATTAAATAATAAAAAATATATTTTATTTAGTACAGCAAACTGCAAAGATATAATTACATTATTTTAGATATTAACTTCCCGAAAAGAAGTTTGTTTATGCCAGAAAAGGCAAATTGCTATTTTCTCCACATTTCAAGTCTAAATCTGAATCGTTCAAGATTAAAATTGTAATAGTGGTGTGTATGGCATCGTGCCTTAAGGCAAATTGCTGGTACTTCCAGTATCGTAACAAAATGTTCGAGAAATATTAAATGTTTTTAAATAGACTATTATGAATAAATATTGTAACATTGTCCAATATTTATTAGAATTATATAAACTGAATTGCAAAGTTGAAAATATATTTGTTTAAAGTATATTAGAACTTAGGTCAGAATTACAATTAAAATCTGAATTATTCTCGATGTACAAAAAATTTTTTTTTGAAAAAAGTATTGATACAAACATTTTTTTGTCTAAAAGCAATTAATTTATTAAAACAAGCTTTTTGAAAGTTAGTTTTTGAAAGAAAGTTTTTTGAATCATTCAAATCGGACGCTTAGTTCTCTCAAAAACTGCCATTTCTTGCACATTTAGATCTATATCTCTGAAACTGGAGCTGCCTTTGCCAAAAATTAATCACCACTTCTCCCAATTATTACAAATTGAATGTTTTCTAGATCATTCAAATGGGATATTCCGTTTTCTCAAAAAGACGATTTGTATTTTCTGCATTCCTTGTTCCATATCTCTGTAACGGCTAGACCCGCCTTTGCCAAAAACTAATCAGCACATCTTCCTATCAATAAGAATCGAATGCTTTTTTAACTTCCCGTAGGGCAAGTTATAGTAATCGCAAAAAAATCGAAAATGAAAATTTTTGCTTTTCTCGACGTTTCAAAGGTTTCTAAATATTTTGGCATACCTTAGAAAAAATGGATGTATGTGTGTGTGTGTGTGTGTGTGTGTGTGTGTGTGTGTGTGTGCGTGTGTGTATGTATGTGCGGATACAAATTTTCGTCGACGATTTCGGGAACACCGATCAACCGATTTGAATAATTCAAAAAACATTCGATTCGTATTGATAAGGAGACGTGCTGATTAGTTTTTGGCGAAGTCAGCTCTAGCTGTTCCGAAGATACGGGGCAAAAAGTGCCGAAAACGGTAACTCAGTTTTTAAGAGAACGGAGCGTCCGATTTTAATAATTCAAAAAACATTTTACTTGTATTGACAAGGTGAAAAACCGATCAAATTTTCATAAAGGCAGGTCTAGCGGTTTCGGAGATCTAATGAAAAAAGTGAAAAAAAATGCCATTTGGCGGTCAAAAATGATCATTAGACATATGCACATCAAATTATCAGATATTTTATAAAGATTTTAACAAGTATAATTTTGGTTTACATTCCTATGGGTTCCGTACCAATGTTTACGCGTTAGACGTCGACGCGGCGCTTACGCGGTTCGATATGCAGTTAAAGCATTACGATTGCTTTGAAAAAAGTTTAGATCTTTCAAAATATGTCAAAATAAAGAAAACATTTTTTTTCAAAAAAAAAAAATAAATTTTTTTTCAAAAAAAAGTAATTTTTTGTCTAATTGTTTGTCAAAAATCTTATTTTTCCGAAGTAAATTTTTTTCAAAAATGTTAATCGTTTTTAAAAAAATAATAATTTTTGGTACGGGAAGTTCCAGCAATTTGCCTCAAGGCACGATGCTCTAATTGCCTTAAGACAGAATTCCACTTACAGCTAGTTAACTATTTAAATCAGTTGATCCGTGAGCCCGAAAACGTGGGCGAAAAATAGTGGACATACAAAACACACAGTCAATTTTTCTGAGGTACGCTAAAGTGTTCAGATACCTTTAAACCGTCGAGAAATGCAAAAATTTTCATTTTCGATTTTCGGTCAATTACTATAACTATAATTACTATAAGTTAATTATATTAGACTATAATAACTCACTGAAAGAGAAGTTTGTTTACGTTTGGCGAATTGCTATTTTCTCCACATTTCGAGTCATTCTAAATCTAAATCGTTCCAGATTAAAATTGGAAAAATTATATGTATGACCTCCCATCAATTTATGCTCAAAAAATGAAATCAAAAATTTTGCTCAACCGATTATAAAAAATTAAGACATTGGCTCTGACTCTATCAGGTCTCGTGCTGATTTTGCAGGTCGATCAGCCAAGCCGTTTCTTTAAAATTAGCAGAAAAGTGCAAATTTTTTCTTCCACATTTTCTTTCCTGAAAATCTATATCGACTCGGGATACTTATTGATCACTCGTCAATTTATATATGAATATCTTATCGAACAAGTCGATTATTTACAGATGTCGCAAAGTTCAAGCAACTTGCTTTAAGGTAAAATGCCACTTACAAATAGTTCTACACTTCTCTCATAATTGGGCTCATCTATTCCTATGTGAATATAAAATCTTATAAATAATTAGATTGGATACAAAAATTGAAGCATCAGTATCAGTAATAGTTGAACCTAGGACTTTTACATCAAAGTAATAAAGTTTTGGTCAATTTCTTCTTCATGAGTAATGTAATACCTCATATCTTAAATGCGAATACTTGAGTCGTATTATCGCATTAAACGTATTACATATGAAAATTCGGCTCATTATCCGTGCAAAATGTGTGTATTCATCCGTATCACCTCCGGATCAGATGGTGTCGAGTCAGTTTCGAACGGAAATCAGACACTTTACAATATACTGTTGGTCATTAAGCAAAATAAATCACCGAAAATCGACCGAAATAACTCTTACAATGATTATCACATTGCCTGCAATGTGCACACGGTGGTTAACGAAATTGTCATTGATGGCCAAAGAATTACTACAACTTTTAACATTAAAACATCGATAAGAGCAACTAATCAAATCACAATGATTTCGATACTTTTTTTTAACTTCCCGTAGAGTAGTTATAGTAATGGACCCAAAATCAAACATGAACATTTTTGTATTTCTTCACGTTTTGAAAGTTTCTGAACATTTTGGCATACCAGAAAAAATGGATGTGTGTATGTTTTGTAAGTCCGCATTTTATCGTCAACGTTTTCGGGCGCACGGATCAACCGATTTGAATGATTCAAAAAACATACGATCGCTAATGATAGGGAGATGTGCTGATGAGTATAGTAATGGACCCAAAATCAAAAATGAAAATTTTTGTATTTCTTCACGTTTTGAAAGTTTCTGAACATTTTGGCATACCAGAAAAAATGGATGTGTGTGTGTTTTGTAAGTCCGCATTTTTTCGTCAACGTTTTCGGGCGCACGGATCAACCGATTTGAATAATTAAAAAAATATACGATTCCTAATGATAAGGAGATGTGCTGATGAGTTTTTGGCAACGGCAGGTCCAGCCTTTACGAAGATACAGAGCAAAAAGTGCAGAAAATACAAATCGAGTTTTTGAGAAAACGGAGCATCCGATTTGAATGATCTAAAAAACATTCAATTTTTAATGACGGATAGAAGGGGTGATTAGTTTTTGCAAAGGCAGTCCCTGCCGAGCTAATCTTTATTATCTCAAATTTTTTTTTCATTTTTTTTTCAATTTTTTTAAATTTTTTTTTGTATATAAAGAATAATTGAAGTTCAAAAGATCACTTATATATTCTAAATAAATAATTATAGCTTTCTAAATCAGTTTATATAATTCTCATAAATATTAGACAATGTTAGTGTTTATAATAATATATTTAAAAACACTTAATACTTCTCGAACATATCATTCCGGTACGCGAAGTTCCAGCAATTGGCCTTGAGGCACGATGCCATAAATCACTAGTTATATACTAGCTTTTTTGCTGAATTTACACCACATATTTCTCCAATAATCAAACATATTTTTAACTTCTCGAAAGTGAAGTTACGTTTTTGCCAGATAATCCGAGTTGCTAATTTGTTTTTTCTTGATGTGCCAAGCCATTCTGAATCTTTTGGGACCGAATTTGGAAAAGGTATATGTGTGTGTACGTATGACTGTGTGCATGAGTCTATTTTTGATCATTGATCGACGTTTTATTAGAAACGGCTGAATCGATTTCAAAATTCATTCGATGAATTTTGAATTCGCTACTCGACAAGAACTAGCAATTGTCCGTTTTGCATGACGATCAGTCAAGTCGTTTCTTTGCATTTAGCAGAAAAGCGCAGTCTGCGTCCACGTGTTAGCCAAATCCGGAATAAATTTTAAAAATTCAGAAACTGTTCAAAAGATATTGGTTGGAAAACGTGCTGATTAGTTTTTTGTGAACCTTTGTGTTATTACATGAATTTTTTTTTGGCGATTTTGATGAAAATTTGTATGACGATAGATTTCATAGTTTGAGATAACATACTAAAATATTATAGGCTTACGACAGCAAGTTGAATTATAAAAATTCATCAAAGTTTAGAATGTCATCGCATGCTTAAGCGATTCTAATTAGAATCTATTTTGAAGCATTATGTATACGGTCTGTGTTTTGTAGGTATCTACTGATTACAGTTGACGTCGACGCTTAAGAACACAAAGTAGATAAAATGAAATGTGTTACATAAATTAATTTTATATATGCAATTGCAGATATTATAAGTATGTTTGAAAGACATGAATTGGAAATCGAATTTATTCTTTTTTAGTAAAATCGAAAATTTTATATTTGAAATGGACAGTTGAATATTTTATCTAAACAGCCGAATCTCAATTCTTTTCGATTAAGTTGATTATGTATATATGTTGGGAAGTTGATGCAACTTGTCTTAAGGCTGCGATTTTTAACCTCTGGCGCGCTCTCTTTCAGTGGGGCGCGTACATCTGTTTTCAGAATACTATTTTTGAAAATAACCCAAAATTTTTGAAATGATATTGAAAAATGAACAAAAAATAACTAGTTTTTATGCATATTGTTACATAAGATTGCTTATTCATTAGTAGTCTGATAATATCAGTTGAGTATTTATAAAATTAAATTGTTAGAACAATTAAGGGGAACGCAATATTTTTTTTGTTTTTTCGGGGACTCGAAAACGAGCTGAAATTACTGCTTTAAGGCAAAATGCCACTTACACCTAGTAAGTATTAATCCTCAAGACAGTAGTTACTTTGATCCTATACAAATTATTTCCTCAACCTCTAATGTGGCCCCTTCTTCCGTCGACCGCGTCTCGATTTCATATTTCGGCGTGTGGATGTCAGTGCCGGTGCTCGGTGATTATTTTGATTTAGTGGCGTCTCTTGTCTCTCGTCTCTCTGTTTTCGCGGCGTCGCGCGCGTTTTGATGCCGCAACGCAACGCGCTCCGTTCCGCGATAAACGCGTCCGCGCTCATGATACTCTTTTGACGTGTTTCCTCTTTACTTGCAGAGCCTTTTAATTGGGCCAAACGGCCGCGGGCATGGGTGTTACCGCGATGTCGAGGGAAAGGGTGTAATTTGGGCGCACGGTACAGATACTGATCTTTCTCTTCTTCTCTCGGATTTGTTAAGTAGAGTATACATCATAAGTCGCTCAATAAATTCATTTTTTGAGTTTAATAATTTAATTATTGGTGTATGGCACCGTGCCCAAAGGTTGAAAATTCAAATATTTTTGAAAATTTTGAAAAAAATAGATAATTTCGAGAGCTTTGAAAGTTCTTGAAACCCATAATAGTCTGTTGATCCATAATGACACTTTGTCTATGCGTATTAAGTCTTCCCTTCGATTCACTTAGGTCGTTCACTTATAATGTAACCCTTGTCGCTGTGAACTGTATGAAACACTGATTAGTTGGTATAATTTATGTACTTGTTGCAAGTTCTTATTAATGATCTTACTAATGATTTCCCACTAAGTCCTAATTGCAGAAGATATATTTGTTGACATTGCCATTTTTTGCACTTTTTGCACCGTATCTTCGAAATGGCTGAATCTGCAATTTTCAAAAACTAATCAACACGTCTTCCCATCAATAGGAACTGAATCATTCAAGCTAGTTGATCCGTTCTCTCAAAATTGTCGACGAAAATTTGTGTCCAAACATACATACACACATACATTTATTTTTTCTAAGGTATGCCAAAATTTTCAGAAGGCCTTGAAAATTAAAAATATATAAAAAAATATTTTCGATTTTTTAGCGATTACTATAATTATAACTTACCCTGCGGAAAGTAATTATAATAAATCTATCAATGTTTTTCTATACAATCTATACCTACATATAATTAAATTGCTTGTAATATTAAAATAGCCGTTTTGTTAATATGAATGAATATAAATAATGACATATACTAAATTTACATCTTTTAAATTTTTTTGTCTGTGTGTATGAGCAACGGCTGGAATGATTTTGGAAAAAAAGACTGGTAACTGATGTAATTTTATTTATTTTTTTTTACCTTAGTTTACTTTTTTTGGTTTTTGCATTTTATGTTACAATTAGTTTAAAATAAATCATAAACTCTAAATAACTCAAATTTTGTGTTCATTATTCAGATTCACATCAAAATTGGTAAATATTTTATTGATTATTTTGATTAGTTAGTAACTTTGATGGTTGGTTTTTACAAAAATAAATATTTATACGCTGAATTTTTCATTTCATAATAAGAATTATGATTAACAGAAAGTCAAAGAAAAATCTCTCTAATCACACGAGTACATCAAATATTGTATATAAAGAAATTTTTCTATAAAGCTAATACAAAATAACTGAACTAGTGGGGCGCATGGCATCGTGCCTTAAGGCAAATTCTTGTAACTTCCCGTACCAAACATTATTTATTTTTAAAAAGATTAACATTTTTGAAAAAAATTTACTCTGAAAAAATTAGATTTTTGAGAAACTATAAATTTTTGACAAAAATTCACTTTTGAAAAAAAAAGACTTTTCAAAGAAAAAAATATTTTGAACTTTTTTGGAAATTCTGAACTTTTTTTGAAAGCAATGGTACTGCTTTAACTGCATAGAGACAAAATATCGAAGCGCGTAAGCGCCGCGTCACCGTCTAACGGATAAACATTGGTACGGAATCCATAGGAATGTAAACAAAATTTATATTTATTGTTAAAATCTCTATAAAATATCTGATAATTTGATGTGCATATGTCTAATGATCATTTTTGACCACCAAATGGCATTTTTTTACTTTTCTTTACTAGATCTCCGAAACCGCTAGACCTGCCTTAATGAAAATGTAATCAGTTCATCTTGTTAATATAAGTAAAATGTTTTTTGAATTATTCTAATCGGACGCTCCGATCTCTTAAAAACTGAGTTACCGTTTTTGTCACTTTTTGCCCCATATCTTCATAATGGCTAGACCTGCCTTCGCCAAAAACCAATCAGCACGTCTCCTTATCAATACGAATCGAATATTTTTTGAATTATTCAAATCGTTTCATCCGTGTTCCCGAAATCGTCGACGAAAATTTGTATCCGCACACACACACATACACGCACCCACACATACGTTAAGTTAAATAATTTTCAATTAAAAGAAAAATGCAAAAACTTTCTGTTTTGATAAATTAATAATATTCATTGTATCATCATATCGTGTATTCCATCATATTTCCTTTCCAGCTTCATAAACTTCACGTGTGGTAAAAATTAGTGGCAAATCATTAGAACTCTCTTCATCTTCTAAGTGCTGCATGTCGTCTCAAACTATAAATAGACTTAACATGATTCGTGTTATTTACTTTAGAGCTATAATATAGAATAAAACAAAAAAACACATTTCAAAAGGTTATAAGTATTTTCTCAAGTTTACACAATAATAAAACTAATAGCAATTCGAGACCTTTCTATAAACACAGCATTACATGGTATAAAAATATACGTTTATCAAGTCTTATATTTCATGGTCGTAAAGAATTAGTGGTCTATAAAGTAAATATGATATTTTCTCGTATAGTTCCTTTAACATATCATTATATTGATGGTTCGTGGATCACAATACTCGTGTGGGGGTATCGCTCGGATAATCTTCGCGTTAGTTTATGATATGTAGGTACTTCATTCTAGCACCCGATGCTGACTGTAAATCTTTCATTATAACAGGTCTCAAAATATGACATTTATTCGATTATGGACAACGACAATATCGATATTGACAGCCAGTCATCTTTGGTAACTGGATATTGGTTTACTGTTAAAATATCATTTATGAATCGGCATATGTTTCCAATTACTTGACAAAAATTTGGTAAAACATTGGCATTTTTATCACTTGATGATATCAACAAAAATATTCATTGAAATTTTATACGATTTTGTACGTGTCTAAGAAACAAAGGACCAATATTCAAACCAGGTTAACTACTTAGAATTAAAGATTCCTGCAAGAACTATGTAACTGAACGTAACATATGATCCTAGACTTTATTCTATGGTTTTTTGGTGGATTTTGCAACATTGATCAACAAAATTAATAAATCAGGACATGGTACAAAGGTTTGCCTATTGACTCTTAGAAATTGTATTTTGAAAACCAAACCAACTACTTTACAACACACAAAGCTATTGACCTATGCACAGTAAAATTGCCAGCTAATTCAATATTGTAGAAATATGTTTTTTGTAAAATTATTCATTATTGTAAAAATATGGTATTTCTAACTTACTCAAGTGAAAGTTTGTTTTTTTCCAAAAAATCCGATGTGCTAATTTTGTTCTTGGCATTTCAGTTCTGAAGCGATTGAAACCAAATTTGAAAAAAGTGTGTGTGTATATATATGTAAGCCAATTTTGGATCTCTCGTCTACGTTTTCTTGTAAACGGCTGGACCTGTCTCATAAATTTAAAAGCCATTAGATGTATTTTAATAAGAACTCGCGTTAATTGGTTTTGCACAATGATCGGCCAAGCCGTTTCTTTGTAATTAGCGGAAAAATCAAAATTTTTAGAAAGTTGTTTCGAAAAATATTGATTGGAAACCGCATTGTTTAGTTTTTGGTAGATCGGCCAGACAGTTTCTTCGTAGTAAAATATTGAATTTTTTTTGGATGGTAGAGATCATGATCATATTAAACATACAAAAATTTAACCGCCTAACGACAAAAACTAAAGTGGTTTAATTTTAAAAAGTCGTCGAAGTTTGATTCACAATTTGTATGAAAACTCGCTTTTGTGATGTGATGAGTCAAAATTGGAATTTCGTCAAAAAACGGCTTCAAAAATGTTAAAGCCATTCTATAAAACTTTAAAAGGAGAAACCTTATTGATTAGGTTAGACAAATTTTACTATTGATAAATCCTTTTCTTTGGAATTAGAAGAAAATTTAAAAAAAATTCTTGCAAAAAAAAACGTTTCAATGAAATTTAACATGGCGATAGACATTATGATGTACTTAAACAAACATGCTAAAATAGTAAAGGCCTAGAGACGAAATTGAAAAAACATGGGCTGCGCTTTTAGGACATAAAAGCACGTGTTTGTGCACTATAATTGATACAAGTACATATATCATAAATTGTTTGAAACATATTTGATAATTGCATTCTAGTAAAACTAAAAAGTATATTTTGAAATACAGTTTAAAATTTTATCTATTTTGTTATTACACATTTCGGGAGGTTCATGTAACTTGCCTTTTGGCAAAGTCCTACTTCTACCTTCCTCGTTCATTATTTGCGATAAATTTCGCATAAAATATTTATCGATTTTTCTACGAATTGAGAATCCTTCCAATAGTAAACATATATAAGTTGTGTACAGAATCGTGGCATATGGTCTAAAAACGATATGTATGTAATTACGCCATTAAATTATTATAAATATGGTCGAAAGGTCGATTGCTAGGTCGCCCCCGCAAAGTGAAGAGGTCAACGCATTTGATCTGGTTTCCACCAAGGAACAACGATTGATCCGTTGTAAATATTATAGAAGAAGAGTCGGTGAAGATCGTACAAACTTACCGGAAAAATAGATAGAAAAATATTTTCTCTAAAGTTTTTTCTTAATCCAAAATTATTAGTAACACTAGTTTTTTCTCTCAGTGGAGTGAATTCTAATATTTTTTCTAACTCTTTACCTTTCTTTAAGTATCACTAGCTTACAAAATTTTGTTGCATCTTGACTTTTATTTTAAGGAAATAAAAACAAAATCTAGTAAAATGGCATAAAACCATTGATAACAATGTATCAAATGAGATGTAATAGATAAAAAGTTTAAAAAAATTTATGAGGAAAAATATTAAAATTTACGAAATAATGCATAATAATAATGTAATGTATTCTTATTCACATATTATATTAAAATTATCAAGTTGGCAACTAAGAAAGTACAGATTTTTGTTAAATAATTAGAACATTTTTTAGAACTAAAAAACTTTATTTTGCGACGAACAAAAATAGAGTATATTGTGTTCTTATTCACATATATTAAAACTATTAGGATGGCAACTAATTGCGGATTTTTGTTAGAAATTCTAAGACATTTTTTATGGAACTAAATAACTTTATTCTATAACTCATTGTTCATTTTGATCTATGACTTTTTTTCATCATTTAAGCAGAGCATCATTATTCCACTTTAATAAAACTTTTGATTTTTATTGGCAAAAAACTTAATATGGTACAATTTGACACTACAATAATAATGAAATTTATTATCATTCAATGAGTTTTGTAAAGATCGAGAAAAATATCAGAACGTGAAAGATCCGGATTATATGGTAAATGCCGCAAATTATTCCAACCAAGTTTCAATGATTTCTGCCAAATGGCCTAAGATGTCAATGATGGAATTCATTGCTTTTGATTTTTATCAGCAAGAAACTAAATATGGTACAATTCGATACCATAATAATCATTGAAGATTAAAAAGAAAATCAGAAGATGCAAAAATTGGGCTATATGGTGTTGAATGTTGCAAAACATCTCAACCAAGTTTTAATGATTTTTGCCAAATGACCATAGATGACAATGGTGAAATTCATCACATTTGATTTTTATCAGCAAAAAATACAAATTGACACTATAATAATCATTGAATTTTGATTACCTTTCAATGAGTAAAGATTGAAAAAAAAGCCAGAAGGTGCAAGATCTGGACTAATATATGATGTTGAATATTGCAAAACATCCCAACCAAGCTCCAATGATTTTTGTCAAATGGCCAAAGATGTCAATGATGGATTCATCATTTTTTGATCTACCAATTCAGAACAATTTTCTTTAAGTTCATTTTTAATTTCATTAGTTGTTCAATGAGGACAGTTTTTAGTAAGAGTTTAGTAGACAATTCCTTTGTATAAACAGCTTCAACTGCACGACTTCACTGTTTTTTTATCTTACAATTAGAGTTATAATTGACCATAACGAAGTTTGGCAAACAGTTTTGACACTGCCCTTTTCCGGCTTTGTCTCCATAAACTGAGCATAACTTTTTGTGAGCTTAAAATACCTTGTTACCTATGCCGAAATGAAAAGAACAAAATATGACAAAAAATGATTTGATTTTATATGTTTTATTGGACACCAAAGGAAAATTACGCCATCGAAATAAAATCATGTTTATCTATTGACAGCTGAATTGCCTACACTCCAATAATAATAGACTAATATAATAAGGTCTATGCATATGACATTTAATCAATCGGGAGTGTTCCACAATTGTCGGCAACGTTCGTTCACTAAGTGGCGTCACACTCCCCTTCTATCTTTTGACATTTTATAAAATAGAAAACATATGAGAACTAGCAGTCCATGTAGTCTTAGGGTCTTAGATCCAGAGTCCTAACTCCAACAATTCTCATTAAAAATATGTAAGTAGTACCTGTTTCCATGGTATCTGACCATCACTACTCGTTATACAAATATTTGACCAACTACATGATGCAATTATAAAAACACACATATGTTTCCTCCTGCTTTAACCAGCTTGCGGTCTATATTAACCTTTCATCGATTCACTATATTATTGACCATTACGTGATGTTTGTAATTTTCTTTATTTGGCGTCGCTGAACATCGGGCCCCGCGCTAATTTATATTGCGCCATTGAAATATCACGATCGTGTGCATTTTGCCTCGCTCGATGCTCAGTTGTGCATTTCGAACTATTAATTCAGAATTGCCATAATATCTTAAGTCTGGACGAGATATTCGTTTAAGCTCTATACGAAGAGGACGAGATCCCATAGATCCATGGATCGTTTGGGAAATGGTCGGTGCCGTGACACCGTAGGCCTGGTGGTATCTCGACTAATGCGAAATTACTTTCTTCGATATGGGAAATATCGTCATGTGACTTAGAATAAATCAAAGGATCAAAGGTAGATTCTGAGAAGTGATACATGACATATATATCATCTCTGAAGAACTCTTTTTGATTCAATTTAATCGGTACTATCTTCTCTAATTGTGTTGTACTTCTTCCGTGAGCAATTGTGGTGCTTCCAAGCATAGTAAAAATATGCAGTAACATGGAAAACTTTTGAAAATTGTAAATATTAGACAATTACAAAAAATTAAAATTTTAGGCACAAGCAATTCTGGTTTTAACCACTTTTATTCCTGATAGACTATCAGGAATAGACTATCAGTGATAGTATATTTATCATCTTTCTGTTGCAATTTTGTTGCACTTCCTACATGCACAAGAATGACAAATATAGGTAGCAATATGAAAAACCTACTGAACTTTGAGTTATCTCCATTGAAGTTTAAATGGAAATGTAAAGCACTTTTCAATTTCATTATTTCGTTCACAATCTAGACACGCCGTATTTTCATGCAACCAATTTGTCATTTAACAAAATACGCCTGAAAGCATTGATCAAACTGTTTTATTTCATATTGATAATTTTGGTATCTCAATTTGGATTTTTGAAGTATTAGACCATAATAAAGTATTCATTATACATTATTCTGCTGGTACTGGTTAATATTTGCATATACAACAATGATTTACACAATAATAAAATGACTGCTAAATCATTATATTTTCTAAATTTCTTTAAATCAGCATATATTTCCTAAGATGAAAGTATAAGAATAACAAAAGGTCAGTATACTAGTAAAATTTGCTGTAGCGAAATTAAAATATTGCTAATATAGTAATTTAGGTTTTTGATGAAAAGCAAAAACTATTTTCAACAGAAATTGTAGAAAATATTATTCAAATAGCTAAATATTATTTTTTACGAATTAATTCAATTCGAGTCATTTTTAATTGAAAATTCGACGCTCTGTAAACTTTTTGAATTTTTTTTCATGCTATTTCCATAGTTTGATTGAATTGCGCACTATCTAAAAGTTAATATTAAGAGCTAAAACTTTCAGAGAATTGTTTTTTATCAATTTGGAACCATTTGAGTCCTTGGGACCACCCTAATATATATATATATATATATATATATATATATAATTTTTTTTTTTTTTCAAAAAAATCTACTTACATAATAAATGCTAACTGTTTTTTTACTCTTGACGAATACGTTCGTCAATTTACAATATTCTGCGTCTTCTTAATGATGAATGCATTTGTCAATCACAGTGTTAACTGGTTAAATAAGTAAACAGAATGAGAAAATGTGAAATTGAGAAGATATTTGACAAATCAAAGTAAACTTTTCGCTGACAGTATTTTTTAGCTTCCCGTAGGGTAAGTTATAGTTATCGCAAAAAATCGAAAATGTAAATTTTTATATATCTTTACGTTTGAAAGGTTTCTGAATATTTTGGCATACCTTAGAAAAAATGATGTATGTGTGTATGTGTGTGTGTACGTGTTTTGTCGACGATTTCGAGAACACTGATTAATAGCTTTAAATAATTAGAAAAGCATTCGATTCCTATTGATAAGGGGACGTGCTGATCAGTTTTTGGCACAACTAGTTCATTATAATCGAGAAATCTGAACATTTCACTGAATTGACACCTCAATTGAGATTTTCCTGTACCGTTTTGAGATGTTACTGTACCAGTCTCTTTGTACCATCATTTTGAACTCACGTAATTTAAATTCAATTTCTGTATCAAGAATATCATTTTCACACCGAATGTGATGGTGATGTTCTTCTAGCCAGAGACTATCTTCTATCTTCTAGGTTCTAGGTTCTGCATTCTAGATTCTACGCAAGGTCTGATATCACATATATTCGTGTTCCCGCATATATAGGTATCGGTCGCGCTAATAAGTTCCCATAAATAATCCTTCCCTATAGCACCACGAGACGTCGTGATCAATTTGAAGGTAATTTATTAACAAATGAGAGGTCATTACGGTTCACTGTGGTACACGCGCTCGTACCGGTGCAGGCGAGAGTTCAACCCGAGAATATAGGAACAGAACGGCGACTAAACAGAAACACTGCCAAAGAGGTAAGAAAAGGTAAGACAGGAGACAGACCAATGGATCGGGATCGAGATCAAGATACGTACAAAAATCGACTACGATTATGGTACGACTCTGGTTTCATTGATTCTGGTGTTACTAGCAATCCATTCATTTTACATTGAATTAATAACTATTGGTTCACGGCTTCGTTCCTTAAGATAAATTGTTGGAACTTCCCGTACCAAAAATTAAAATTTTCAAAAACCTTGAAATTTTTTTGAAAACTGAAAAAAATGATTTTTGAGGATTTTGGAATTTTTGAAAAAAAAAACTAGTGGGGTGCATGGCGTCGTGCCTTAAGGAAAATTGCTGGGACTTCCCGTAATAAAAAATCTTGGAACGGAACCCAAAACAAAATACACAAAATGTGTACACATTGTGAAAATCTCTATAAAATATCTGATAATTTAATGTGCATAAGTGCAATAAACATTTTTGACCACCAAATGACATTTTTTAAACTTATTTTTATTGAGAGTCCATGACCGCTGGACCTGCCTTCTCAAAAATTTTACCAGTTGTTTATTTCGTCAATACAAGTAAAATGTTTGTTGAATTATTAAAATCGGCCCCGTTCTCTTTAACTCTTTCGTCGACAAAAATTTGTATCCGCACACACACACACGCATACATTCATTTTTTCTAAGGTATGCCAGAATCTTCAGAAACCTTTGAAACGTAAAGATATATAAAAATTTTCATTTTCGAGATTTTTGCTATTACTATAACTTGACGTAGGGAAATTAAAAAACTGACTTTTTTTAAATCTTATTTTTTTTTAAATTTCGATTTTTTTTTTACTTTGAATTCTTCTGAAAATTTTGAACTATTTTTTCAAATTGTGCTGCGTGACTGTTTTAGAGAAGAAATATCAAAGCGTGTAAGCACCGCTTTGCAGTGTTATGGATAAATACTGCTACGGAACCCAAAGAAATGTAAACAAATTTATACTTACTATTAAAATGTCTATAAAATATCTGATAATTTGATGTGCATATGTCTAATGATCATTTTTGACCGCCATGTGGCATTTTTTACTTTTTCTACTCGATCTCTGAAACTGCTAGACCTACTTTCGTAAAAATTTAAACGATCTATACAAATAAAATGTTTTTTGAATTACTCAAATCAGTCGCTTCCTTCTCTCTAAAACTGAATTACCGTATTTGGATCTTTTTGCTCTGTATCTCCGTAACGGCTGGACCTATCTTTGCCAAAAACTAATCAGCACATCTCCCTATCAATAGGAATCGAATTCAAATTCAAAACGGTTGATCCCTTCGCTCAAAAACGAAAATATGCGGACATACAAAACACACACACACACACACATCCATTTTTTTCTGAGGTAAACCAAAATGTTCAGAAACCTTCATTGTCGATTTTTGGCCCATTGGTCAATAAGTTAAAAATTTTTAAGTTATTAAAAGTTAAGAAATTGAAATCTGTATTATTATATAATGTTTTTCTTGTGCTACATATTATGTGGTTTTTGGTTAATTAACCCGCGTAACTTTCAGGTCACATTGCAAACTTTTCTATATTTTACAAAATAACATTCAATTAGTAATGATTTGGAGAAGTGTTTATTAGTTTTTGGCAAAGGCAGGCCCAGCCATTTTGAAGATACGGAGCTAAATATGTAAAAAATGTCAGTTTTTGAGAGATCTAAGCGAATTCAAAGAACTTTCTGCTTGTCTTAACAAAATAATTGATTTTTGAAAAAAAAATTGTATATTTATTATTGTATATTATAATGATCGAGAAATACTGAATGTTTTCAAATAGATTATTGTAAATATTGTAACATTGTCTAATATTTATAAGAATTATATAAACTAAATTGCAAATTTAAAATTATTTGTTCAAGTTATATTAGAACTTTAGTCAGAATTTTGCATTATTTTCGATATACAAAAAAAAATGTTTGAAACATTTTTTTTTCCAAAACTAATCATTTTGTTAAATCAAGCAGAAAGTTCTTTGAATCATTCAAATTGGAAGCATGGTTCTCTCAAAAACTGCAATTTTTTGGACATTTAGCTTTGTATCTTCGAAATGGCTGGGCCTGCCTTTGCCAAAAACCAATAACAACTTCTCCCAACCATTACTAATTGAAAATTTGTTAGATCATTCAAATCGGATGCTCCGTTCTCTCAAAAACTCAATTTCTTTTTTCTGCACTTTTTGCCCTTTATCTCCGTCGCTTCTGGACCTGCCTTTGCCAAAAATTAATCAGCACATTTCCTTATCAATAAGAACCGAATGAACCATTCAAATCGGTTGATCCGTGCGCCCGAAAACGTGGACGAAAAATTGCGGACAAGCAAAACACACACACGCACATACACATTCATTTTTTCTGAGGTATGCCAAAATGTTCAGAAACCTTCAAAACGTCGAGAAAAAAATTGCATTTTCGATTTTCGGCCCATTACTATAACTACCCTACGGGAAGTTAGTAATGCAAGATCACAAAGTAATCATCTCTAATAAGACTACATTTCTTCTGAATAAAGTACGCGCATCTTCGGGATGCGCGTTACTTTCACTGGCGCACCATCTACTAAGCCAATTCGTACCGATTGGAACAAAACAATGAATATTCAAGTATTACATATAATAGAGAGCAAAAAGAGTAATCACATCGTTAATCACAAATAAAAAGCGTAGGAGCCGATCCCAGACAAGAATTGCTCGGATCCAAAAACCGCGTACACTATATATATATAATACGAAATAGAGCGAGTGGCTCCGCTGATCGTGTAATAATCGTTTTTATATGGAGCGTGTGAACCCGCGGCACAGACACGGTAACAATATTGCGTAATAATGGCAAAACTGAATACTGAATACAGAATATAGAACTAGATCTGTCTTAAAAGTCAGGTTCAGTCAGTACGCGTTTCGATGTATGCGAGAAGAGATTTCGTATGAACAATAATATAATACTTCTTGGCAGGGCCATTCGCTCTTGTAGAAAAGTGTTGGAGGATGGTAAAGCGTGGTTCAAAAGATTACGGAATGATTTGAATCAAAGGTAATTGAAAACTAGTTGTGAGTAGCATTTTGTCTGAAGGCACGTTGCACAAAGTTACCGATACGTATACATAATCAACTTAATAAGAGTTGAGGTTCAGCTATTTAGGTGACATCAACTGCAATCAGTAGCTATCTACGAAACAGAGACATATGCGCGGCAAAGATTCTGATTAGAAATCTATTTTTTTATTGTGGTATTGAAAAATATAACTGGAATCTTCTATTACTGTTACCTCCAACCTCCTTATATTCTTCTACCAAACAAAACCCTATTTCATTATAACTATTTTAGTAGTCTTAGCATTTTTCATTTAGATCAATGAATAAACAATTATGTTTGGTGAAAACGTTTTTCACGGAATTTTTATCAAATTTGTTTTGGGGCTCGCCCGTAGGTGAGCGGTTAAGAGCGACGGGACTTGTTTCAGAGGTCCCGGGTTCGATACCCACTTTGAGCAGCCTGTTGTGTCAGGCAATAGTGACAACGATTTTCACTTGGAAATATAGATAGCAATATGTTTCCAAGTGAAAATAGCCCTCACCCGGAATTGCTGCAACATACTTGCCCTATTACAGAGATTGTAATAAAAATTTATCATGCAGAGATGTGACAACTGTTTGGGTTGCCATCTGTAATAAAAAACAAAACGTAGTTTGTAAGATATTAATCACAACAGCTCATAGAACCCATAAGTTCTGATCGCTGTTCAAATAAAATAAAATAAAAAAAATGTTTTGAGCTTATGGCTTAAAATCTTAGATATTGTCGACAGAAATGTTACCATCGTTACCTGTCTACCTGTCTACGTGTTTACCTGTCTACCTGTCCACCTATTCACCTGTCTACTAGTTCACCAGTTTTTACCTGTCTATCAGTTTATTGGAATGCCAGTCTATTTGTCTACTAGTGTATCATTTTACCACTTCATGTCAAACTGCCTCCTTTTTAATTTTTTATTTGATTTGACTTCTTTACCTGACCTACAGCTTAGCTGCCTATCTTTTTACCTGTCTACCAGTTAAATGCCAACTTGCTTACCTGTATACTTTTTTATACTTTTAAACCTCTTTACCTGTCTTCTTACTGTCTACCTATTTACCAATAACTCTCTCTACTCTACTTACCAATAATGATTTATAAAGATTATATTTGATCAACAAATATCAAGTTTTGCATTTTTTCGCATTCCCAAAACCGCTGTACATGCAAAAAATGTAAACAATTTTATCAACACAAGCGTTTTTTTTTAAATCATTCAAATCGCATACTCTGTTTTCTCAATGCCATTTCTAGCACTTTTGCTCTGTATCTCCCAAATGGGTAGATCTGTCTTAGCTAAAAACTAACTAGCTCGTCTCGCTGTCAATACGAATCTAATGTCCTTTGATTCATTCTAATCGAATATTTCGTTCTCGTAAAAAACTGATTTTTAACTTTCTGCAGTTTTTTCCGAGTATCTCCAAAACGGCAGGACCTGCCATTGCTAGAAACTAATCAACACATGCCCCTATCAATAGGAATCAAATATTTTTTTTAATCATTCAAATCGGATGATACTTGAGCACATATATTTTGTTAAATCAACCCTGTTTTATGTAATATATAAAAAGATATTTATTCTAAATGTTAAATTTGTCTAAAATGCTTGTTGAATCATCTCGCACAGCTAATAAAAGGCTGTTTAAATACATTATTAATTAATATCAACAAAATGCAATGTATTGCATATAAACATAATATCTCTAATTGCGAAAAAACATATTTCTTAATTGGCTCCACTTATCACTTTGATTTTATTAATAAATTTATTTCATGCCAAATCCCTTATCGTTTATCGTAAATAATGCATTTAAACTGTGCTTTAATGTAAGAAATTTAATGTTTTAGTTGTAAAGATAATGGACGTGATTCGTGCCATGTTTTCTGAATGTGTTGTCACGTTTTCTCAACGAAGTGTGTATATCTACCGAAATGATCTTCGACCTCTTCGTTTTAATTTAATTTTAATTTTTTTCAATCGCCGTGATTCCAAATAGATTTAGGTTGCCCGAAAAAAACATTGTTTGGTAACGGTCTCAAATAGAAAAAAATCTGTTAAGTTTGAAACAAAGAATTTAGAAATTATTGAAAATTGGCGAAATATTAAATTATTTCTTATCTAAAACATAATATCGCATTTTTACATATGATTAATGTGCTTGTTAATTTTAGAAACGACAAATACCTGATAAAAAATTTAATAGATCTCATCAGGCATAATTTATGCTTCAAAATACATTTTGGTGCAGAGGTCATACGTTCCCGAGATAATCTTTCTAAATTATACTTGAATAATGTATAAATTTGACAGAATAAATAATATATGCATGCACTAAACGAAAATATATACAATTCTTTAAAATATCATATCATAATTATGCAAATCAAATTAGTGATAAATTGGAATTAGTTATATATTTTTATGGACATATTTATCGTATATATTTTATATTAGTAATAATTCCAGAAGTGCGTGTGCTATACAGGTTTCATGTTCTTACAGTTACTTGATATTCTGCTGGTGATAAATATTTTTTGATTTAATTTAAATAGTGGAATTTATGAATGTAAAATGTTTATTATATTAATTCGTGACGATTTTGATTTATTACATATCCGATAAATTTGAAATGAATTCCATAAAATTATAAACGAAGATTGTATATTGATAAGTCTTTGATATTCAACATAGATTTATTGCAATCATGAGATTAAATTATGCAATTAACATCAAATTCTGGAGTACGTGTAAAACTATAATTTACTATATGATCATCGTGTAATTATATAGAATCACCTCAAATAATTTTAAAGAATTCGAAAGCTCATTAATAAATGTAAGTCTAATTTAAGATTTGGAAAACTGTACAAACAATCTAAATAATTGGCGAAAAATTATTATAAATATATTTTTCTATTATAATAATTAGATATTTTCAATTATTCAAGTTAAAGATTGTATAAAATTAACGACAACTTTTAATTGAAAAATATTAAGACATATGTGATATTGCTTAATCATATATTAAGCAAACCCGAATAGATCTTTTTAAAATGTTTCTTTGGCATTATCGATAAAAACTAACAAAAATTGGCTATTACTTAGTATTTAATTTTTGGTTATCAAAAGTTTAAGATTAGTTTAAAAAGATAATACGTATTTGGTTAGCTATAATTTGATATGATATAAATATTGGAATTGGGATGACTACCCAACTCTTGAATTTCTTCTATTTGGAATCATTGATATGAAAATTAATTCCGCAAATAATGCTTTTATAGTTATTATTTGTAAGTGAAATTGTCTGAGGAATAAAACGAATGGGTTTGAATATATATATATATATATATATATATATATATATATATATATATATATATATATATACATCGAAGCATATGACCAAATACAAGCTTTTACTCGACCTACGCATTAAGTCTACATACATAACCATATTTATTTTACGAGTTGGCCACACGACTCTAATGTGTGCATTTTCACTTTTTTGCGCAAAACCAATATAAATTAGACTAATCTCTCTGAATATCGGACTCTTAGATCCCAAGTAAGTAATACATTAGGCGCTGTTACTCTCGTTTAAGGCCTTTTGCCATATAATCGGCTTACTCCATGGACATGGACATACATACATGTATTCCGAATCGCGTGACAAAACCGACTGCTCTGTAATGTATGATAGAGATTAGCTTATATCGCCAAGTGCAAAATATATAGTACAAAGGCTGGGAGAAAATTACTGAATTCAATTACATTTTTTCCTTTTATCATGAATAATTATTTTTTGTACTTTGATAAATGTTAGTGCAAAAATGGAACTTGGAAACAAATTTTCAGAAGGCAAATCATATCTTTTTACTTAAATCCTTATGTAACTATTAAGTATTTCACCATATTACAGACCTGATTAACTTTTTATGGAACTTGCCAACATACCTCAGAATATTTTGGAATATAAGCAATTAGTCTTATTTCTAGGAATCTTGGAGCAATTATATAATCAATTTTGACTATGGTCCTAGAAATGTTATTTACGGTTACGGTTCCAAAATTGAAATGAACAAAAATAATTAAAATTTATGACAATATACCAAAATGATAACAGTTTGATCGAAGCTCCGAACCGTTTTTAAAAGCTCATACAAACTACACGCGATGAATTTTTTTCTAATTTTTTTTCATTATAGTTACCATCAAAACCATTTTCCTGTTTTAGCTTGACGTTGAGTTTTGGGGCACCCTATACTTACATGTGTTGCAGCAATGCTCTAAAAAGCTTTTTTCACTTAGAGCTTTATTAGTTCTATTTTCAAATGAAAAGTGATCACTACTGCTTGATATCATGCTGTCCGTAACTTTCATGACGGTGTAGTTCTACAAATAGTATTTAAATGATATTTGTTATATTTGAATAAACTTTATAAACTTGTACACGAATTCGAATACTTTTTAAAAACATGCAATATTTTTGCTTGTAGTTAAATATAACTAAATAGTTTTGATATTAATGCGAAAAAAAGAAAACAGTGTTTTAAGTAAAAATTGACTTTACAACCTTTAAATAATAATTGAAAATAGTAATTATTAGATTTGTTAGAATTAGAATAATAGTATTAGACTTACTATTAAAGAAACATTTTTTTCAAAATATTTGTTTAAAACAGAAAATTTTATGTGATTTTATATGTGACATTGCACTGATTAATATGATATATTGTAAGAATTAATATTTATTAATATTATTGCATTATTTAGGTTTTTAAAAAGTTAGCTTATAAATTAATTCATAATCAATATAATTAAATCACTATTTGTATAATCGTATTTAAGTCAATATTTTATTTATTTATTATGACTTAAATCCACATAATTATCGACTTCTTCCAGCTTGATATCAAGCATGGTATATCAGAGATACTATATTTTTATTTGAGATTACAGATTTCCGATATGAAATCAAGCTGAAGACAAGTCAAGTATTAGAACAATAATCTAATATAAAACTTATCAACTAGTGGTCAACCACTGAGTTGCTTTCTAATAAAACTAGAGCATACATAAGTCTGACTGCTGTTAAAAACAAAAGCAAAATCTTCACATCATATTTGAATTCTATCTAAAATATTGAGCCTTGCATATTTTTGAAAATACTTTGATATTATTTCAATAATTCGCCTACAGCGTAGATCATTTGGGACTTATAAATACAATTATAAAAAATATGCATAATATAAAATAAAGTGTTAACAGCAAAATGAACATAATACAGAAAATGCATGAATAAAGACAAAACGATTCAACTTCCACATATTAATTGAATTAATAATTATTTTATTGAAGCAATATTTACATAGACCAGTGTGGTTTCAAATTGAGTTAAGGTTTAGAATCATAAGGAAACTTAACAAATCATAACACTTGGAAGAGGATTCTTAAGAAGTATGTGAATTTAAGAATTTTAATATTTCAACGATCAATTTTATATTTTAACTCAAATAAGAGTTCTTGCTTATTTCTTTTCAGCTATCTGACTATTTACTCTTGTGTTCGACATAAGAAATCTATTTCGATAAGTCAGATCGTTGTTTATGGATGTGCTTTAAGCGACACACTTGTTTTGTTATGACCGCTCGAGTAGTAATTGTTATGATATCGTACAATCATCTTAAGTAATGTCATGATATTAGCTTAGCATTATACTATATATTATAGGATTGTTCTCTATCTGCCCACATAATACATATTTACATATATCCAATCGAAAAAGTTAAAGAAACCAGAGTAGATATTTAAATCAGAGTAGAACGGTAGTAAATTAGTAACTTCTCGAAAGGAGAATCAGAAAAAAAATCTGATTCGCTCATTTTCGAATCATTCTAATTCGAAATATTTTGACATCGAAATTGGAAATGTATGTATGCATGAGGGTGTGTGTGTATGTGAACAAAAATATTCATCAAGATTTTATATTTATGACCTACGCATGTTTCTAGTAGAGAAACCATTGGATATCACATTGAAAAATTGAGCTACTTTAAAAAAAAAGGGTTTGAGCAACCATTCCAAAAGAGTATAAAGTTTTTTGTTCACATTTTGGCCAAAAGTCCTGAACCATTTTTGAAAATTACAAAACTATTTTTAAAATATCACGTAGGATTCCTATTGGATAGCTACACCATTTCTTCTGTTGATACATTTTTTTTAACTGTAACTTGTATGATGATAGAGTTCATGGTCTTAATGATCATCTTAAAATTTTATAAGCTTGCAGAAATGGTTTAGTTAATTTCAATCAAGTTTGGAATAATGTAATAAGGATTTAAAATATCATAATTTCAAAAATAACTAAATCTTAATTCTTATTAAGTCGATTATTTTCACATGCCAGAAAGTCTTGCTGATAGCCTTACAATTCGGCAAAATGTACCACTCACATCTAGCAATTGGATTTTTTCGCAATTACATTAACTTCTGCTTTGGGAAGTTAAAACTTAAATAACAATAACTAATAAGCAAAGAAAATATTTTTTACTTAACAAATTATAAAATTTAAAATAAATTAGAAAGTACTTATATTTATTTTATAAAATGTATTAATTTTTATTTACAGTAATTAATTCATTTAAATTTGCAGGAATCTAATTCTGAGAACAGAGGTCCTTCTAAACATTTCAAGAAAGAAGTAATGGACTCGCTAGCACAAAAAATGAACTTAATATCGTGAAAAAATACACAAAATCAAAAGATATAAATGTTACTATCCAAAACTGATAAATATAATCCATCAAACAGTACAAGGACTAAGAAGTGGTGATCGTTGAATAAGTGAAATTGGACTTTTTGGATAATTTTGTGGACCAAAACGTGTTTTCTTTGTGTTAAGTGTTAATTTGACTTGTAGTGATCGTTTTTCTCGTTTTTTGAGCGATTTTTTCAATCCGAATTTTTTTATCGTTTTGTTAGTGTTAGTGTAGTGTATTATAAGGGCATTTATTTATAGTGTTTTGGTGCAGTGATAGTGTCTTGTTCCCGGTTCCTGGTTTCTGGTACCTGGTTTCTAGTCAGCTCTCTTCTGGAAATCACGAGGTAATGCACAGATTTTTCAGTACAAATCAATATTCCATAATACAATGAAAATTAATAATTTTATTCTCTATATTTCAGACAACAAATTGGTAATCGGGATGTTCCAGAAGAATCGGTGGTTTTAAGTAAAGGTCAGTGCTTTTTCATTTTTAGGCATGCATTCTAAGGGTATGGTCACACGTCGTATTGTAGATTTACAAAATTATATTTCTATCGAATTCTATTGATATTAAACTATATTTGAAATTTTCATAAATTCTTCTTAATATAGCGGGTAAGTCAATAATTTTGTCCTATAGATAGGTTGAACCATGAAGTAAGTCACAGTTAGGAAATTGTCGAATATGTTTTTTTAGTGTGGACAAAATTGTGACCGTACCCCTTATTAATCCTCAATTTTTTTCAGCCTACTAAACCAATTTTTTTTTTAAAAAAAAGTGAGTGTAGTGTAGTCTTAAAATTCGCGTAAATTAATTACTTAATTAAACAAAAGTGCTAATTAAATCAATTTTGCATAAATTCGGGTAAAACAAAGTGTGAATGTGTGTGTGTGTGAAGAACTTGACTTAGCATTTTTGTGTGTGTGAAGAACTTGACTTTGACTTTGTGCAATTCTGCGAAGAAATGCTGACATCCATGTTGCCTGAGGTAAGATTAAGTAGATGTATAAGATTTAATTTAATATATAAGTGTGTTATATATAATTTATAAGTATTTTATAACCTTGGTGCGGAACGCAAAAAATGAAACAAAATTTGTACTTATTAGTAATATCTATAAAAATTATCCGATAATTTGATGTGCATATACTCAATGATTATTTTTGACCACCTGATGGCATTTTTTAAAACTTTTTTCTCTGTATTTCCAAAACTGTTAGATTTGCCATTCCAAAAATACAATCAGTTGTTTATTCCGTAATACCAGTAATTTTTTTTCAATCAATTAATCTGATAGAATGTTCAATCATAGAATGAATTTAATAGGATGTTCCGTTCTTACAAAAAGTAAAATCCTATTTTCTGCTTTTTGTGCCGCGTATCTCCGAAACGGCTAGCCCGGCCTTTGCCAAAAACAAATCAGAATTTTTCCTAATCAATAGGAAACGAATGCTATTTTTGAATCATTCAAATCGGTTGATCTCAGCTCTTAGAATTGTCGTCGAAAATTTGTATCCGCACAGACATACATACATACACATTAGGGTGGTCCCTAATATGGACATTTTCGAATTTCCTTGTTCCCAATAGCTCAAATGATTCCAAATTGATAAACACTTCTTTGAAATCAAACTTTGTATGAAAATAGCATGGAAAAAATTTAAAAATTAAAAAAAAATTTTGGGTATAACTTAGCTATAAATGAATTAAAAGTGAGAATTTGTGTCATTATTTATTGAAAAGTTTGATTGAATTGCGCTCTATCTAAAACACAATATTAAGAGCTAAAACTTTCAGAGAATTGTTTTTTATCAATTTGGAACCATTTGAGCCCTTGGGAGCACATACTATAACTTATCATAAGGGAAGTTAAAAATGGATAGTAATAATATTGTTTTGCCTTCTTACGGCTTCTCAAAACCCACAAAAAATGTATGGCTCTCGACTAGAATTTCTCTTTAATAATTTGTCAATTAACCATTTAGACATAAATTATTTTTTATAAATTATTTACCATTCAGAAAAAAATGACCATTCTTACAATTTCGTCAATGCGTGACTCAAATTATTCCCATTTCATTACCAAGAATAATTTTCAAAATAACGAACAAATAAATATTCAGCATATAAAATTGGAATAGTCAAAGATTACGACACTTGAGTCATTGGTATAATATAAATGAATAAAATTCACCTGCAACTCAATACAAACGATAATAAGGCGACCTTGTCCATGTTCTATTCCCAGGCCAGTGCTATGGAATCTCGAATCTCACACATTTGACTAATCGCCGAAATAAAATACCCACAACTCCACATAAATTATCATGTAATACACTTAAAAGTATTCCAGTGGTGTCTGATGTATTCTTGGATTCCGATTCTGAATGGATTGCATGAGAAATGTCTATCCTTGCTTTGTTCTCAATGATATTGACATTATTGTTCTACTTGTAATTAAGTCTATTATTATTTTGATTTGTATTGTTTATATTTTGTCTAGATTGGGATATGTTTGGTTTTAATTTTATGCAGTCTGTCGTAAATCTAAAACCTAGGCTTATTAAAAGTAGATGCCATGTGATAAAGAAATTATAACACGTAATTAATTTGCAATATTTTGATTAACCGTAATTTTAATATCATAACTAGTTGGTATTGGTATTTTGCCTTGAGGCAAGTTACATTAACTTTGCGATATGTGTAAATAATCGACTTAATCAATACAAAATAAATTAATTAATGATGATTAAAAGTATTCCGAGTGGATTTATTACACATAATTGAAAAGGAACGAACACGTTAACTCGGAGTATTTTCTAAACGCAAATTTTCAAATATCAATCATTTTTATAATTGAACCAGTTTTTGTAGGACTTTGAAGGTTTAGTATGTTCATTAAGATCAAGTACTCTATCGTACCAAGTAAATCGTCGAATTTTAATTTTAACAAACGTCAAAAAAACTACTCATTTTCTCAAACTTTGATAAATCTTTAAAATTAAATTACTTGTCGAAGGCCGTAATATTTCAGTAAGTTCTATAAGACCATGATACATATCGCTAAAAAGTTTCATAAAAAAACTGCTCCAATTTTTTTTCAACAACGAATTACAAGAAAATGGCTCGGCTGATTTTCACCTAAAGCTAATCAGTATCATTTTCAACTAATATCTTTCAAACTGTTTTTGATTTTTTGAAATCGATTCGGAAGTATGAGCTTAAATATGGACGAAAAGTTCAACACGTTTTTTTTTGAATTACAAAGAAAAGGCTTGGCAGATTGTCGCGCAAAGCTGAAAAACGATAGTCCTCATTGAGATACATCAAATAGTTTTTGAATTTTCGAAATCGGTTTAGGCGTTTTTGAGAAAACGTCGATCAAAAGTCTAATTTTGACAAACGCCAAAAAAACGATACTAATTTTTGCAAACTTTGACGAAAGTTTGAAAAATGACTTGTCTAGAGCCCCGTAATATTTTAGTATGATCTATAAGACCATGGAATCTACCGTCAAAAAATATTTTTAACACTTTAAGTTTTCAAGAAATAAGATTTTTTTGATAGTCTATAAATTTGTACTCTTCAGAATTGTGCAATTGTTCTTCTTTTTTTTAAAAAAAAATGCTATAATACTATAACACTATAATGTGTTGCAAGCTCCATCAAAAGTTGGAGCATTTAATCAAGAATGTACAAAGATAAAATACTTGAAAATTTTATATAAAAAAAGTGAAGAACTAAGAACCTAAAAATAACACGAGAACAGCTAAGCATTTCACTCACATCCAGTTCAACCTACATAAAATAAAAAAACTCAATTTTTTTTTTGTTATAACGTTGAGTTCTGGGACACTCTGTATAAGTATCTAGAAAAGCGTAAATTTGATTTTCAGAGAGTTTGTAATTGAAAAAATAGCTTACATGGTGAACAGATTTTTTTTTCAATTTTCAAATAAATGTTAATTAAAATATTGTTGATTTGTAGCTTGTTTTTAGTAATTTCTGAAAAAGGTGGACACTACATATCTCTCAAACAAAGAATATATTTAAAAATGAAAAAGTAAGTATATAATTTATGAAAAAAATTTAGGCTTTTACCTCACAAAAAAATAAAAAAAAATTTTTTATGAATAATTTTTTTCCCTTCAAGTTTCACATTTCCCTAATTTTACCGGTTCTAAGAGACGCTTCTGAAAACTTCAAACATTTCATAAGATCATATAAATAATTACTCTCAATTTAGTTTGTAATCGTTCTAGAACTAGTTTCATTATTTTAAAACTGACTAATTTTATTATCAAAATACTAACACATTTGAAAAAAATTAAAATAATACTAAAACATTTATAAAATGATATAAATAAACTAATATCAAAATTGATAAAATAAAGTTATTGAATTGCAATTTAATTTAAAAATAATAACTAAGGGTCATCATCATTAACTATTCGGAGTTATTTTGCATTAAAAGGACTTCCAAATAATAAGGGACAGTATTGTCCTTAAAGAATTCTGAAAATAGTGTATCAACTAATTATTAATACATCACTGTTTTATAAGACTAAACGTTCATGAATAACAAATATGATAATTCTTAATCTGTTTTGCAAAGTATTAAATGCATAATTTTGTGATAAGCAGTAAAAAAACACAGTATTATGATAAAATATTGCATCGGTTTTGTGGCTAATTAACAACATTGAAGTTCTATTTTTAATTTCATGCAGTCTTTTGAAGAACAGAACTACATGTAACTCCTTGTTTAAAATTTTCGTTTTCCGTGTAATTGAATTGGCATCAATATGTTTTTAAATAACACTGTGCTATTAATAACTTTATTATTGTGTGCTTTAAGTGCAAAATTAGTGTTTTCTACGTCATGGGATGATTTTTTGAATCAAAGAACAAAATATTTGCGAGAAAAGCAATGTTATCCGTAGGCTCTATGAGTTTTTTGAATGCTAACGAAAGTGCTGTAAACGATATTTTAATGAACTACAAAACTGAGGAAATTCAAAGAGGTTTCAGGAATATAAGCGAGTTTTTACCATCATCAAATTTCTTCGGATAAGTCGTGAAATGGAAAACCGTACAATGTTTAAGTTACTTCAACTTTTTCCCAAAGGTGCAGCTTTGCACGGCCACAATTCAGCTATGGTTAGCTCCGAGTATTTGGTGAAAAATTTAACATACAGAGAAAATTTGTATGCAAAATTTGATGATGATAATGAAAATATAGTAGAATTAAGATTTTTAAATAGTTCTGATACCACGGATTGGATCAGTGTGGAAACTATACGAAAAATAAGGTGATGACTATGATGATTGGATGATCAAACAACTCACTTTGCACGAAGCTCATGCAGGATTAGGTGTAAATGAAATTTGGTCAAGATTTCAAAAATTATTTTCAATCATCAAGCCATTGATTCACTATGCACTTGTCTGGCAAGATCATATCTATCAGATGCTAAAAGAGTTTCATGAAGACAACGTGAGCTATCTCGAGTTCCGTACTTCATTTCCCAAAATTTATTACCTAAACGGCACCACCTTAAATGCAACAGAAGTCTGTGGAAAATTTGTAGAAGTTTTAAGTAATTTTAAAAAGGATTATCCAACTTTTTACGGAGCTAAAATCATCTACGCTCGTCATAGGTTGATTAATAATGAAAAGTTTTTGAAGCATATGGAAACAGCAAGACAGCTAAAACAGGCATTTCCTGATGTCATTGCTGGATTTGATTTGGTGGGTGGGCCAAGAGGATATGGGTGAACCATTGGAAACGTTTTTGGATGACCTTTTTAAATTGAAAAATGAAATTAACTTCTTCTTTCATGCTGGTGAAACTAAATGGAATGGTCCAACTACAATCAAAAACTTGGTGGATGCTGTACTTCTTGGAACAAAACGAATAGGTCATGGATATGCTATCACAAAACACCCTAAGGTTAATTTTAATAACAAATAATATTTAATAAGTAAACATGCTTTGATTTATTCTAGTCATATTTCCATTACCTTTATTGCACAGGTAGCCACCATGGTGAAAAAGTACAAAATAGGCATAGAAGTATGTCCAATTTCAAACCAAGTTTTGGTTTAGTTGGAGATTTAAGAAACCATCCTTTATCCTCATTGCTTATGGATAATTATCCTGTCGTAATAAGTTCTGATGATCCTGGATATTGGGGAGCCAAAGGAGTCACTTACGATTGGTACAATTCTGATAGAAAAATATTATAGTTAATAATTACATTTAATGGTCATATATTTTTAGGTATGAAACATTTATAGGAATAGCAGCTTTCAATCAGGATGTACATTTATTGAGAAAATTAGCATTGAACTCAATAGAACAATCATCTTTGACTGATGATGAAAAACAAGAATTGAAGGAAGATTGGAAAAAGCGTTGGAATAGTTATATTGAATTGATATTGAAAACTTATCGATCAGATAGCAATGCAATTGAAACTTCTGAAGATGTGATATAATGTGATTCAAATGAATGCAAATAAAAACATAACTTTATTTTGAAGATTTACTTTTTGCCATACAAATATTAAGTACTTCATTCTAATCGACTGGGGTCTTATAAAATAAATACATTTGATTTTACTTACAAAATTTGGATGGTCTTTCTGTATTTGTACACTATTCATGTATAATAATGAATATATATAATAATTATATAACATATGTATAAAAATAAATATTTGAAATTAAATTCAAATATTTTAAACACAACAATATTTAATAAATATTTGTTTTATGTACTTCATATGAAAATATTTACCTTGTTCAATATTATTCTATCTATTTTGAATTGGAGCGTTTCCAAAAATTGGAACAAATAATCCGATTAGAAGAAAAGAAGAAAAGATTATTAACATTGAGAAATGTTGCATTTGTATGAATTACGAGCAAATTAAAAAAAATCACAAAATAGTATGTGTCTGAAACACTTTGACATTTCTTTGATGCTCTCGAGTTACAAAAAATGGTAAAAATCAGAATTTAGGGATGATAGTAGTACTCTAGTTTATAATGGTAGTCAGTTAAGCTGTGCTTTTAATGCCAATTAATATCATAAGATAGTTAGAAATATTGCACTGAAGCATTCGGAAAAATTTCGTTTAGAAGTTTTTATAAAAACTTAACAAAAATCCCTATGTACATTAGGGTGGCAGTTAATGTGGATGTTTCTGAATTTCTTTTTGCTTCCAGGGGCTCAATTGCTTCCAAATTGATAAAAAACAATTCTCTGAAGGTTTTAGCTATTAATATTAACTTTAAGATAGTCCGCACTCCAACCAAAGTTCTTGGTTCTTCTTCCTAAGTAAATACTTATTTTATGAAATATATCAAATATTTGTTGTGATTTTTTTTATTTATAATCAAAATAAACAAATACAATGTTATTCTCAAATTTTGGTTTACTTGTAGTTAAGTTATGAACAAAATGAAATTTTGGCCATGTTATTTCTATAGAAACTTTGGTTGAAGTGCGGACTATATTAAAGTTAATATTAAGACCTAAAACTTTCAAAGAATTGGTTTTTATCAATTTGGAAGCAATTGAGCCCTTAACGTACAATTAGGAAAATTTGGTCCATAGTTTAGGAAATAGGTTATTAACTTCCTTTACTGAAAGATACTAACTTTGCGTTTCAGAGGTTTCTGAACATTTTGGCATGCCTTAGAAAAAATGTGTGTGTGATATTTTATAGACATTTTAACAATAAGTATATATTTTGTTTATATTCCTATCGGTTCCGTATCAATGTTTCGATATTTTGTCTCTATGCAGTTAAAGCAGTTTTTAAAAAAAGTTCAGAATATCTAGAATATTTTAAAAAAAGTAAATCTAATTTCTCAAAGTAAAATTTTTTCAAATATGTTAATCTTCTAAAAAAAAAAATGTTTGGCACGGGAAGTTCTAGCAATTTGCCTTAAGACACGATGCCATGCGCCCCACTAGTTACGTACATAGATTGAAACTAGTCATATAGTTTAACTGTCTAATATCCTATTGTCAATATATATTGACTAATAATTGCTTTGGACGAAGCTGCCTTGGCGGGTATTTGTCTTGACAGGTTCGTTAGGTTTCGTCATTCAGGATGGATGCGTTTTCAAACTCAATCACGGTCTTCAAGGTGTTAGTTCAGGTCGGTCGAGAATATCTAACGTCATATAATGGAATGACCTTAGTGCTTTCGTTGAACTCGTGTTTTTTGAAAATAAAAGTTGGAATAATAAAATAGGTACTTTGCAAGTCATTCATACAGGGTGACCCAGAACTCAACGTGGATTGAAAAAAATTAAAAAAATATTTTTCCATGCAGTTTGATTAGGATTTTTTTTAAAGAAGGGTTATTTAAAGTCTAATTTAAAAAAAAAATAGTTTAATTAATATCTTGGTAAAATTGCGTCTTTATTACTGTGGTCCTAGAAATATTATCTACGGTTACGGTTTCAAAATGTTAAATTAACCCTCTATGAGCCTGTGTAACTTTTAGGTCACATACCAATTTTTCGATATATTATCAAATAATTAAAGCTTTTTTAATGAGATGACGAAAAATTTTACAATGTTATCAAGACAATCATGACATCACATTTATGATTTTCGCATCCTTTTTAATCAGAAGTATTTTCCTACATAGAAGTACAAACATTATAGGCTGCTCCCTATTCATAAATATCGAAAAAGTTATTTAAATAGAATTTTCTGTTTTGCATTTGCATATATGTTTTAATTCCAGGAAGGTGATGAAGTGACGGTCTTAATGTTGGCACCTGATCATGCCTATGATTTTAGCCCTTTCAATTTCTAATAACAAAAATAAGATTAATAATACAGAAAAATGTCGCAATTGTATATTCATAAAAAAGCGTCTGTCTGAAACAAAAAAAAAATTGTACAATTTTTTTATATTCTCATTTTTTTAAAAAATAGTAAAAAATAGGTATTTGAGGATAAGGGTAGTTCACGCCAAAAAATTTTGTTTAAACAGGCTAAATAGGTCTAGTGAAAGTTGAGAAATCGTAGATATGGTTTCGAAAAGGACTATTTCGAGAAAACGCATTTAAAGATCATAAGGGGGCGTACATTAATCACGTGATCAATGTTTTAAAAAAATTTATACGCCCTCCTTAGTGATACGTGGTGAAATTCAAAATTGTCCCCACCAAACAGCACGTGTATTCTAGTTACGAGAAATTTTTGTGATTTTTTGTCAAAACCTCTCTTCCTCTAAAAACATCACGTTTAATGCACCCACCCTAGGAAGGAGACAGATGATTATTGTGTTCAAACAACTATGGGGCCTATTCTGCTGTAAAATAGACCAATGTTATGGCAAGGCTATGTTGCAAACAGTTCTCGTACAAAATCAGTCTGCCAAAAGCTATGTGCAGTTAGGCGCTTTAGATAGAAAACCTAACCATAAAACGCACAAATGCCAAGAAAACGGTCTTATGATAAGTAGATTCAGATATGGTTTAATAACACACGAGTAAATTAGCATTTTAAGTGTAAAACGCCTGATCACACAGCAAATATATGGCATTTTGACAATATTCAGTACGTGTTTGTATGAGAACTGGATCGTAACATAGCCTTGCTATAACGTTGGTATATTTTGCGGCAGAATCGGATCGAATATATCTCCAAAAATATTTGAATTTTGGAAAACCATCTTGTACACATTTTTGAATAGTAAAACTTTGAAAATGTCAACAAATCGATTTTTCAAATTTTTTTTTATTTTCGACTAGATTTCAGGCACACCAAAAGATCATTCAGATCACTTTGTCAGACATCTACTGGTGAGTCTACACAAGATATAAATTCTTCAGCTTCAGTAAAACACGTTGTCGAAGTTGATGTGACCATCTATCCCGAGCATGGTTACTAATTTGTTTCAACTCGTCCGACGTGTTGATCTCATAAATCACAACATAATCTGATATAAATCTGATCACTTTTTCGAACGGATGAACAACATATTATTCTTTTGTCATCGCACTATCTATCCAGTATCTTTTTCTTAAATCGAGCAAAGCTACAAAAGTTCAGCGCCTTTTCAGGAATTCGCTCATTCGTCCGCGACTCGCAAACATTAGTCGTATGTAAGAAGGCGTGAATGTCTGCACATTCGGTTTACAGAATTGAGACATACCACTAATAATAGCCTGGCAATTTTTTACTGTCCACTGCGCCGATATTTCATGTGAGCGCGCGTTTCGCTATACTATTCCCAGAGAGCGGCGTTTTAATACGTTTGCCCTCCGAGTTCAAAATATTCATCTCGCATCCGCGGCCAACTCGCAACTGCTAATGCGTCTTCTTCGGACACAGGACAGACTTCTTCGTATATTATAGATGCACCACTCACTAGTCGCTAATCGCCGATTGCTGATCACTGATCGCTGATCACTGATTACAAATCAGGGATCACTCACATTTGAAAAATGTATCCTTTATTTCAAGAGCTTGAAGTGAATATGATGCATATATTGTAAATCGCGCAAATACTTCTATTAGGTATAGGGTAGGGCACAGAAATCCAAGTTGACTTAGAGCAATTACACTGAGAAATGGGAAACTTACTATATCGCAGTAAATAACGCATCAAATAAACAACCATCTGACTATGTTCGGTATAATTCCTAGCTAAATTATCTTTCTGGTACTATGTTTTTTTAACATTTTTCAAAAATTTGACAACCGGTCCTTTCTATGCAATACGCGGGGTAAAAAGGGACACCGTCATGTGGGCCTCGTTTTTAACTTCTCGAAGAAAGTTTGTTTGCGCGAGAAAATCTGATTCGCTGAGTTAAGGAGCACACCTAGTGATCACCTAAAAAAGGTCATTTATGGGAATTAAAAAATAATAAAAACTAGTGAATTCAAAATTTTGAGGGTATATTTATACATGTCTTGACAATACACAGTAAAATTTTTGAAATAAAATATTAAATCCTCTTGAAATGACATGCAATCTCCAGCGGCGTCAAAAAAAAGTCATCCACTGTTGCAGAGATTGCAGCCTTCTCCGTTGATAAAACATAATAAAAAAAAATCTCGTTAAATTATATAATATTCAATATTATATAATTTAACGAGATTTATATTTAACGAGATTATATAATTTAACGAGACAATATTAAATATTGTCTGTGCAAAGACCTACGATAAAAATAAAAAACAAAAATCAACAATATGGCGGCGTTTTAATAGAGATAGTCGAATTTTACCCAAAATTTTGATCGTTTTTGGCCTGCCAAAAATAAATTTTTGATCAGATCAAATAATCGATAGGTTATTGTACGGAGGACTATGTATAAAACATTTAGAAAAAATTTGATAGTGATCGGATCATTTGTTTTTGACTAATCACTGCAGCAAATTCAGAAAATGCTGTTTCAAGAAAAACGCGTTTAAAGATAAAATGATCGTTGTACTATATACACTATATATACTCTTTAAATGGCTGTGACTCAAAAACTATTTAAGATATTGATTTAAAATTTTTGCATGTTATTTTTAAAGGTAACCTATCGAAATATGGAAAAATTGAACGACGATCAGCCAAGCCGTTTTTCTGTAAGTAGCAGAATAGTAAAAACATTTTTGTCTACGTATAGCCAAAAATTCGAGAATCGTGCTGATTAGTTTTGGATAAATATTGGCCGAGATATTTCTTTGTAATTTATAAAAAAAAATATTGGTGAAACTTTTTATGTTGATAGACTTATCACGATTCTAAAGAACATACTAGAGTATTACGGCCCTACGATAAGTCGATTCATTTTAAAAATGGATCATTGTTTGTAAAACTATAACCACAAAATATGTCAAAATTTGTATCAAAAGACGCTTCTGTAATAAAATAAGCCAAATTTTGAATTTTGTAAATTTAAAAGCTATTTAAAAAAACTCTATAATAGCTTTTGAATTTCCAAGAAAAGTAAACAAGAGCAGCCTGCAAAACTTCTCTGATTGTATAAAAAATGTTACAAATAATTTAAATAATTTATCAATATCCAGCACTAAGTATATGATATATGTAACCGTGTCTGTATTTTCTTATATCAGATGTTTAATATTTCACAAAATTATGTATTAAGTTACTTAAAAAAAATGTTTCGACGTTTTTCATGAGATTTTCATGAGACACGACGAAAAAGTTCATTCAGTATGAAAATTAGTTGAATTATATAAATGAATTAAAAGCTGCAATTTTAGGACATATAAATAAGTGTTTTTGCAACAATTAATTTAAATGTTTTTAAACACCTAATTTAAATACGTTTGAGGGGTATCAATATGATTGGAAATAAGAATGTTCAGATTTAAGTGAGTGATTTATTTTTGAAATAAACAGTTGAATTTGTTTTCTAAATATCTAAAGCTCAATTTCAGCTGAATAAGTCCTTTAACTAGTTGATCGTAATTTATCAAATCAATTATTAACAATAGTAAATATTAATTACTAACAATATAAAATTAGTTGTGGTTCGAACAGAATACTTGTAATAATCATTTTCCGTTTTACTAACAATACCTACTTCGACCTGAATTCTCTACAAAAATTTGAAATTTGTAATTGCGTTAAAACACTAGTGACTCTCTACACAGAAAAACAGTCAATGAAATTTTTAGATAGACAAAAAGTACAGAAAATGAAAGTACTTATAGAAGCATAAAAACATTTAATATTGAAGTTTAATATCACCAAAAATAAATATTCTCCACAAAATTGAGGATACTTTTTAGGATATATAACGACACTTCAAAAAACAATTGAGGAGTTATAAATTTACTGAATATTTAAAAAAGCTCCTTCTCATATTCTGATATTTATTGCTTTCACATATCTATTAATGTGTAATAACCATAATTACCAGCTAATATAAACCTTCACCGTATAACCAATAGATATGCATTTATAGATATATCACTAATTTGGCTATTTTCTTCTGCTGCTATGGGTCTCTCCGTGTCGGCATCTCAGCATCGCAAAGCAAATTTAGTACCTACCTGTTATCACTCTCGTCGTATAAATCTTTCCAGTTTTATCTCAAAATTGTAATCAAATAGAGAAAGTAATTTTATCAAACTTTAATGCGCTATCTTTCCGTAGCTCGTATTTTATTATCAATAAAATGGCAATAAATCCTAGCTTAAAAATTAATTGTTGACTATGCAATGCATCTACCTGTGTGTAGATGGTTATTTCGTGCGAACAGTGGAATCATTCATAATTAAAATCGGCGAGTGACATCGAACAATTTGAACGTGCACATGCATATACACACATGCACCGTCTTCTATGCATTTTATGCGCGTCGCGTTAATTTACGCATTAATTCCAATCAAAGCGTGCTATCTGTGAGGTAATGGCGAACCGATTTGTAACACTGTTCTTCTCGGCTGTAGCTATGGCTATTTCTAAAAGCGAGCCGATATAATATGAAATAGGAGCTCGATATTACTTTATTCATTAACTGAGTCCAGTATTTGAAAATTGTACTTGGTGATTGAATTTTGATACTTTCTTTTGAAATTCTTGCGGGCCATCCATTAGTCATGCGAGGCCTAAAAGGTGGAGGTTTGACAAAAATCACTAAATATCACTGTGAGGGAATTAAAAAAAATCTAACAGTATCAAAAAATAATAGAAAACTTTCACATATTTTTCTAGGTACTAAAAATAAACGTTATCACTTATCAAATATCAAATATCACAATAAGAAGAGGAATCCAAAGCTTTGTTAAAATTGATCACGTGATCAATGAACGACTATGCAATTATTTCTAGGTTTGTATGTTTCTTAATACATAAATATTCAAGATAGCTTCCTGCGCTTTCATTTGATGCAGAAATTAAGGGACATACAGTTTCTAACGTATCTTACCTCTTCTGTATATTGTAGATTTCAAAACTACCCTCAGCAATTTAAATTTGTGCGTTATGGACGTATATTGCATTGGATGCAAAAACGTTGCATTGAATGCAAAAATGTTGGATGCAAAAGTGATACATGTTTTTCGCTAATATTTTGACCTAATGTTTCTTATGCTTTGTGAATATTTAAATATCTGAACGTACTGCATTTCCAATTTAAGATTCAGATATTGAATTTGGTGCAATAAATGAAAGAATATTCTAGTTTCGTTAATATTTTTAATTTTATGCTATTTTCCTTATGATGTTCTGTATATTTGCATACAGAAGAAAATGATATATTTCACTTAGCTTACTTTCCATTCTACACAAAGGTAAGTTTTTTAAGTTTTAAGTAATTTGAAAACATTTAATATTTCCAGCAAATTGCCTCAAGGCACGATGCTATACACCACTAGCTTTCTTTGATACATAAAATTTTCTTGAAACGTTCAACAAAATTATTAACAGGTTAGATGGTCATATGATGTAAAATCGAAATCCAATGAATAATGAAATAAAAAGTCTAATAAAGTTACCGTGGCGAATGTGAAAAATTTTCTGAATTTGAAACCAGATATAACTTTAAACTTAGGGAGTTTACCATTTTTTTATAATAATCTATATATTTCACCTATATTTAATATATTTCTACAGAATAAAAATATTACAATTAAATACTTTAGGAAATTAAGCTGTTAAGTAATTTTATACAAACTTCAAAAATATAGGTAAAGCTTTGAAACTCAGCTCAAAATATTGTAAACAACAGGATATTTCAGAATATACTTTTTATTAAAGAAATAACTTATCATTTTGCAAATGGTCATAGTTTAATACGTCTGACAAATATATTCAATACGCAAAATTCTGCAGCTTTTTTATGACGAGTGTACTTGTCAATCACAGGGTACAAGGGGCACAACTAGTGTAACCGCCTAAAAAAATGTGATTTTTGGGAATGTATATTAAAAAAAAACTTCATCAATTATTTCAAAATTTTAAGAATATATTTAGACATGTTTTAAGAATACATAGTAAAATTTTTGAAGAAAAAAATTAAATATTTTTTAAGTTATTGTCGATCTCCAACCGCGCGAAAAAAGGCCCTTCACTGCTGCAGTGATTCCAGCCTTCTATGTGGATGAAATTTAAAAATTAAAAATTCTCATTAAACTAGATAATATTGTCTGTAAAAATAAACTACGATAAAAAAAATAATCAAAAATTGACAAAATGGCGGCGTTCGAAAAAAAGTCGAATTTACCCAAAATTTTGGTCGTTTTTGGACTGCCAAAATTCGATTTTTTATCAGATCAAAAAATCGATAGTTCATTTTACAGACAACTATATATAGAACATGTAAAATTTTTTTTATAGTGATCGGATCATTTGTTATTAAGTAATCACTAAAAATAAAATTTATCATCAAAGATAAAATGATCGTTATACTATATACGATATATATATACTCTTTAAATGGATGTAACTCAAAAACTATTTAAGATATTGATTTAAAATTTTGGTATGTTATTTATTTTCGATAGGTATTACACTAGTTGTGCCCTTTAACAAGTTTTATCTTTAGATATCAAAAAAATTATATTAAAAATGTCAATTACATCTCGTCTTCAATTATGATTTTTGAAAAATTTCAATTACTAATTAATATTCCTAGCTCCTCAATCTAGCCTGGCCTTTTCTAAAAGCTCGCCGATGTTTCTTTCGCAAAGAGTGTAGTGTGTGGGGCGTCTTTTATTTTCATGCATTTGTTATGCGTTGCGCGAGACTTGATTGATCTGTCTCTTGGACTCCTCTGTCCTCTCCATCCAGGTATATGTAGTGTTAGAACGAAATATCGAATACTGAGTAAATATCGATACTTTGCGATCGATAGTGAGTACTTTTGGTATCGATTTTTTAGCTCGATCTATTTGCCAATATCAATCTTTTACGTCGATAGTACTCAAAAAGAATCGACAGCGTAATCTATGAACACCACTCATCGACCAACTATGAAACCACTCATTTTGCGAAATGCAATGCAATAGTCTTTATAGGTGGTCACAACTGTTCAAAGAAGTGTCAAAAATGATCCCGAAGGGTGTCATTAGTCTCAACTTTATTGCTCAAAAACCCAAATTGAATATGACCACACTAATAAACAAAGATGTTCATTTATTACTTTTATGTAAAATGAAACGGCTTTGTAAGTATCAAAATGTTTTATAAAAACATATTCAACAATAGAAGTATGTTTATTTCAAATAATAATACTCATCCATTTCAATATATTATTTTAAATAATAATACTCATCC
The DNA here is from genome assembly GCF_003426905.1 of Ctenocephalides felis. Taxonomy (NCBI): domain Eukaryota; kingdom Metazoa; phylum Arthropoda; class Insecta; order Siphonaptera; family Pulicidae; genus Ctenocephalides; species Ctenocephalides felis. The sequence continues at coordinate 25,697,420 of NW_020539726.1, forward strand.
CTTTCAATAAATTAGTATTTTGCGAAAAAAGAATCGAAATATAACTATTTTAAATAATAATACTCATTCATTTCGCAAAATACTAATATATTGAAATGGATGAATATTTTTATTTGAAATAATTATTTTTGATTCTTTTTTACGCAAAATACTAATATATTGAAATGAGTATGAGTATTATTATTTAAAATAATTATATTTCGATTCTTTTTTACGCAAAATACTCATGTATTGAAATTTTTGAATATCAACATGCAAACATATGGGTTTGAGTTTCTCGGAACCATTTAAACTTTAAATCCCATCGCTCCGAAGGGATGTTTCTATACAAGTGTCGAAATACTATTTTGACCGTTATAAACTGAATGTTTATTGTTTTCCAAAGAGCTTCATATTGCACTTTTATGTAAAAAAAAAATTATTCACTAAAATTATTCATATAAAAATATTCAACAATTATAAAATATTATTTTACTCAAAAATATTAAAAATATTATTGTACTTAAAAATACTTAAAAAGTATTACTTTGTGAATATAGTATCAGACTATTATATTGTTGTCAAAAATACTCAACTATTATAACTTCCTTTTTTTTTAAAAAAATAGAATTTGAAATTAGTATTGAAAAATTACTGTTTTACAATATTAAAAATGATTCTGATTTAACACATTTGATACAAGCAATAGAATTCATTCTAATAATGTGATATAATATTTAATGAGTTTTAGATCATTCTTGCACTTATGTGTGATTTTTATGAAAAGTACTCAAAATTCGATATTGAGTACTATCGATATATCGATAGTAAGTTAAGTTAAAAAGTATCTAATCAAGTTAAAGTTAAGTTAAAAAGTATCTAATCAAAATATCGATGCCAAAAAAAGTATACTTTTGCCACGATATTTTTTTGGCATCGATATTTTGATTAGATACTTTTTAACTTCCCGTAGGGCAAGTTATAGTAATCAAAAAAAATCGAAAATGAAAATTTTTATATATCTTTACGTTTCAGAGGTTTCTGAATATTTTGGCATACCTTAGAAAAAATGGATGTGTGTGTGTGTGTGTATGTGTGTGTGTGCGTGTATGTATGTGTGTGCGGATACAAATTTTCGTCGACGATTTCGGGAACACGGATCAACCGATTTGAATAATTCAAACAACATTCGATTCGTATTGATAAGGAGACGTGCTGATTAGTTTTTGGCGAAGGCAGGTCTAGCCGTTCCGAAGATACGGGGCAAAAAGTGCCGATTTCAATAATTCAAAAAACATTTTACTTGTATTGACAAGATGAAGAATTGATCAAATTTTCATGAAGGCAGGTCTAGCGGTTTCGGAGATCTAATGAAAAAAGTAAAAAAAAAATGCCATTCGGCGGTTAAAAATGATCATTAGACATATGCACATCAAATTATCAGATATTTTATAGAGATTTTAACAATAAGTATAATTTTTTTTTCTTACATTTCTATGGGTTCCGTATCAATGCTTATGCGTTAGACGGCGGCGCGGCACTTGCGCTGTGACATTTCGTCTCTATGCAGTTCAAGCAGTACGATTGCTTTGAAAAAAAAGTTCAGAATTTCCAAAATATGTCAAAAAGAAGAAAACATTTTTCTTTTCAAAAAATTTTTCTGCTTCCAAAAAAAAATTTTTTCTTTCAAAAAAAATTTTTTTCTTTCAAAAAAAAATTTTTTTGTCAAAAAAAAGTAATTTTTTGTCAAATTTATAGTTTGAAAGAAAAGTTTTTCGAAGTAATTTTTTTTCAAAAATGTTAATCGTTTTTAAAAAAATAATAATTTTTGGTACGGGTAGTTCCAGCAATTTGCCTTAAGGCACGATGCCCTAATTGCCTTAAGACAGATTTCCACTTACAGCTAGTTAAAGTACTCAATATCGATCTTTTGCCTCGATACTTCAAACACTAAGTATATGCTCATATGCTCATGTAAAGGTGGTGTGAGTATGCGCGCCGAGTTGAATCGCGGACATCGCGAACACCGCGAACTATGACCCATCATACCTGTCTGCATACGTGCGCGGTTCGCGATAGACAAGCATAGGCGTTGTAATTAAGGATAAATTGTAGTCGGAGACGGCATTTTTTTTCGACATATGCATGATATTTCACCATACTTTACTATGGACGATGGGGATAAATTATTAGACGTGTTGATTTATTGGCTTTGGGATGTGGTACTCTCGAAATGAGGTTGGATAGTAGATAGAATAGATGTGGTTTTTGCTATGTTACTAATATACATACAGGAGAAAGTATAAGTTGATCTTATTATCGTCATATAATCAGTTTGCCACTTGCCGATTCTGCCGCATAACAGAAAAATGTTATGACAAGCTTATGTTATGAAGAATTTTGCATGCTAATATTGACAAAAGCCATGCGGTTTGTGTGCAGTCGGGCGAATTTCTCAGTTTGTCAGATAGAAAACATAACTTAAAGGCCGCACAAATGTCAAAAAAACGATGTTAGATAAGAGTGCGTTTCTGAAACAGCTCCGTAACATACGAGTGACGTTGCAGTTTATGTGTAAAACGCCTGAATGAACAGCAAATACCTGACATCAGTATGATTCATTAGCATAATGTATGAAAGTCGGAGCGTAAAATGGCTTTGCTTTTTAACATTTTTCTGTTATGCGGCAGAATCGGTCCCATAATAGAAATACTATGATATATAGAAAATTTTGTACTTTTACTGATCTTATTAAATCATTCACATCGGATGCTTCATTTTCTCAAAAACTGCAATTTTTAACACTTTTAGCTCTTTGTTTTTAAAACGGCTGGAGCTGTCTTTACCAGAAACTAATAACCACTTTCCCACATTATTAAGAATGAATGTTTTTTTATATAATAGTTTCTCTCCAAAGCTTAATATCGATTTTCTGGCTCCGTATCTCCCTATCTTCGAAACGGCTGGACCTGCCTTTGTCAAAAATTAATCAGCACGTCACCCCATCAGTAAAAATCAAATGGCTTTTTGTATTATTCAAATCCATACATACACTAACATACATAAATCCATTTTTCTAATATATGCCAAAATGTTCAGGAACCTCCGAAGCGTGAATATATTCAAAAATTTGCATTATCAATTTCTCGATGATTACTATAACTTACCTGTAGCGGGTTGCCAACACGCATAGCGGCTTGTCAACACGCATCACATGTCTCTGGACAGATTGGCCCATATAGTGACAGCACAGAAAAAAAACAAAAATAAATTCAAGTGTCAGATCGGACACGGTTTTTGTTTCTCCCCGAGTAGTTTTTGCCAAAAAAATGTATAATTCTTGAAACTTTTCTTTTCTATTATAAATAAGAAAATACCAATAACATTTTATTAACGATTAGTATGACAACACATAGTGTCGTGGATATTAATCATATATAAAATAAACGAAATATAAATAATATTTTATGAAATTTATTATGACTACAATTAGTATTTAATATGGACAACACCTCCATATTTTGGTGACCCCGAGAGTGAACTAGCAACACACATACAAGAAGGTAAGAAGATCAAGTCATTTTTAGAAGTAACAAAATAAATTGAAGTCTCAAGAATAATCAAGAAAAGAATTTTTAAAAATATAAATAATTATTATAAATGGCTCACAACTGCCATAACTCGCATTCTAAGCATACAATTGAGACTCCGACCACGAGAGAGCACTTTAAGATAAACAACAACACGTGCTCAATAAATCACTTATTATCCTGGTAAATAAGTCGATTATAAGCACCATGGCAACAGACAGGGAACATCAAACCAATTTGGCAACCGCCATATATAATCAACCGCTAACTCACCAGCGAAGGGCCACATACACTCAAACGCTAACTCACCAGCGAAGGGCCACATACAATCAACCGCTAACTCACCAGCGAAGGGCCACATACACTCAACCGCTAACTCACCAGCGAAGTGTCAAATATACTCAGCCGCTAACTCACCAGCAAAGGGCCACATCTACTCAACCGCTAACTCACCAGCGAAGGGCCACGTAAGCAATCAACAAACTCAACAAGCCAACACGGCAATTTATCACACAATCTCAACCAAAAGAAATTTACAAGGAAGTTCAAGAATGGCAGTCAGAGATGCGAAACAATCTTTTTCATTAGGGCGGAGTGATGTAGCGGGTTGCCAACACGCATAGCGGCTTGTCAACACGCATCACATGTCTCTGGACAGATTGGCCCATATAGTGACAGCACAGAAAAAAACCAAAAATAAATTCAAGTGTCAGATCGGACACGGTTTTTGTTTCTCCCCGAGTAGTTTTTGCCAAAAAAATGTATAATTCTTGAAACCTTTCTTTTCTATTATAAATAAGAAAATACCAATAACGTTTTATTAATGATCAGTATGACAACACATAGTGTCGTGGATATTAATCATATATAAAATAAACGAAATATAAATAATATTTTATGAAATTTATTATTGTCTATCATTTTGGTATTTAATATGGACAACACCTCCATATACCCTACGGGAAGGTAATAAATAATTTGTACAATTCACCTACTTTTCTGAACAGCGATAATATTTTTATAACTCTGTTAAAATGAGAACACAAATTTTTTATTAAAATTTAAATTTAAACTAGAATTTTATTTCTATAATTTTACCTATAATTTTATTAATTAGTTTTGGTATATTTTTATTTCTATGCAAAATATTATATTATATATTTTTAGGAAAATGAGATCTATCTTTATTAGACTGATTGATCGAAAATACACAAACAGACTTTTAACAGTTCGTTATCATTCAAATAAATTTTTTAGTCATAGACCCTAAAATGCCTATCCATATATACACGTAGATCTCATCTCCACATCCATATTACTATTAATTTCCTAATCTAGAAATTCTAAGAAATCGAGTTTTGTTTTGAATTTTCAAAGTTTAACTATCTCACTATATGAATGTAAGATAATTTTTCGAAAATTAAAGTATTTTCGTAGATATAGACACATTGATTTTGACTTTCGCACCAACATTCATTTTACCCAAAACTTTAAACGCGTTTTTCTCGAAACTTTATTCGTCTCTTTTGACACGACACCCACGATTTCTCAGCTTCTACTAAACCGATTTACTTGAAATATTTGAAAATCAGATCTCAATTATATCTCTTTAATGATAATAAATTCGAGAATATCACAAAGTTTTAGTCCATATTTTGTGATTTTAACTTGTCCATATTTAAAAGAGATGCCACTTTATTCTAGATTTATAATTCTTTTTCGTCTTGAGATTATTTGGAAGGCTGAAATATCAGAAGGTACGGTCACGTGAGACTCTTTACTATATGACTTGCTAGAATTAGAACTTTTATGACCGTTGTAATTTTCATTAAGTAATTTCATTAATTGATTACCTATAAAAAATCAATAGTAAAAATTTTGTTCGTTTTTTTTTACCGTCTTTCAAAAATCACATAAAATTCATGATTCTACCCTAGAATGCCTTCTTTTTTATTGTTTATTTGTTGACTTCGTATACACGTATATTAATCATCATACATTTTATAATTAATCTTTACACTTTTATTTCATTTGTTTGTATATAATTGTATAGTGCACCGTTTTCTTTATCAATAATATTATAAAATTGGTTGGGAGAGAGATTTTTGTCCTTACAATCTTCCTCCATAGTTCTTGTCTACCCTTTTCCGATTTTTGCACTCCATAATGACGTGCTTAGCATCCGCCATAGTCGCTCCACCCAAGTAATAGCAATTGGGATCGGTATTGATCTCAATTCTACTCAGGTGAAACGGAGTGTATGTATGGTTAAATCTTAATCTACATATTGTAGAAAAAACAAAGCCTTCTTTAATGTTTGTTCTTGTTTTACTCAAAATTTAATTTTGTGTATATATTCAATTAAAATTCTCAGATTTTAGTGCATCAGAATAAATCACAGATCCACAAGTCGAGATTTTATCTCTGTTATTCAATATTTAGGCGGTACAGTGTATTGAAATGCTCAAGTTTTATCTTTCGATCAGTACATTTCGTGAAATATGGCTAATTTAGTTGCTGTTAACACAACTTTCATAATGAACATTTTCCCACAAGAAGAAGCCGTAGTGCTTCTTCCCGATTGGAAAGTAGTTTTATAGTACTGCCGACTGTGCCGAGCGAGACCTGATCTCAAATCCAAAACCGCACGCTCGCTAATATCGCACATCACATCACATCACATCGCATCGTGCCTATTACGATTAAGATCAAGACATAATGAACTTTTAACTGTCTCCGAAAACATATCATGGCACGAGAGCTGATTTGCAATATTCTCAAATAAATTAAATGACATTTGCAATGTTTGCGCCAGATGTACAAACAATGTATACCTTTTTTTACCTTTTGGGGCGTCCATTAATCTCGTGAAGTTTTTATTGTGAGTGGGAATTGACAAAAAACCACGAAATATCACTTGTGGGGTAGGGGTGTTGTAAGATATCACGTGTATTTATTTTTTAAACATTTAAAAAACTAGCTGTAAGTGGAATTCTGTCTTAAGGCAATTAAGGCATTGTGCCTTAAGGCAAATTGCTGGAACTTCCCGTACCAAAAATTATTATTTTTTTAAAAACGATTAACATTTTTGAAAAAAAAAATTACTTTGAAAAAATAAGATTTTTTGAGAAACTATAAATTGGACAAAAAATTACTTTTTCTTTGAAAAAATTTAAAAAAAAAAAAAAATTTTTTTTTTAAATTTTTTTTTTGTTTTTGACATATTGTGGAAGATCTGAACTTTCTTTTCAAAGCAATCGTACTGCTTTAACTGCATAGGGACAAAATATAAAGCGCGTAAGCGCCGCGTCGCTGTCTAACGCATAAGCATTGGTACGGAACCCATAGGAATGTTAACAAATTGTATACTTATTGTTAAAATCTCTATAAAATATCTGATAATTTGATGAGCATATGTCTAATGATCATTTTTGACCGCCAAATGGCTCATTTTTTTTTACTTTTTCCTCCATATCTCCGAAACAGCTAGACCTACCTTCATGAAAATTTTATCGATTCTTCATCTTGTCAATACAAGTGAAATGTTTTTTGAATTATTCAAATCGGACGCTCCGTTTTCTCAAAAACCGAGTTACCGTTTTCGGTACTTTTTGCCCCGTATTTTCGGAACGGCTAGACCTGCCTTTGCCAAAAACTAATCAGCACGTTTCCTTATCAATACGAATCGAATGTTTTTCGAATTATTCAAATCGGTTGACCCGTGTTCCCGAAATCGTCGACGAAAATTTGTATCCGCACATACATACACACACGTACATACATACATACATACACACACACACACACACACACACACATACATCCATTTTTTCTAAGGTATGCCAAAATGTTCAGAAACCTCTGAAACGTAAAGATATATAAAAATTTTCATTTTAGATTTTTTTGCGATTACTATAACTTGCCCTACGGGAAGTTAAAAACCAAGCATTTGCAAAAAAAATCAAAAAATTTACATTTTTTTCTCGTAACTAAAAATACGCATAATGTTTGGTGGGGGAGGGAGGGGTCTTATTTTAAATATTACCACGTATCATGAGGGGTGAGGAGGGGTTCAAAATTTTTTAAAAAATCGATCACGTGATTAATGAACCCCTTTTCTACTTACTACTACCTTCTTTCTAATAGCAATTAAACAATTCTGAAGTTTCCTTTTTGTTAATACTTTTTTCTTAGTCTTTGAACTTCCCTTAGGATAAGTTACAGTAATCACAAAAAAATCGAAAATGCAATTTTTTTTATATTATTACGTTTCAAAGGTTTCTGAATATTTTGGCATACCTTACAAAAAATGGATGTATGTGTGTGTGTGTGTATGTGCGGATACAATTTTTCGTCGACGATTTTAAGAATAGGGATTTTCAAAAAATTTAAAAATATAAAAACAATTCGAATTTTTCAAAACAGTCAAATCGTTTCAAAGAATTTAAAAGTTTTTTTTAAAAAATGTTAGTTTTTGCTTCTGGAAGTTCCAGCAATTTGCCTTAAGGCACGATGCCATACACAACTAGTTCATTATAAAAGCATTGACTTAAAAATTGAAAATTATAAATGCTTAACCAGTTAACTGTGACACTCATATCGAACATTTCTTATAGTTTTGTGTTATCTGAATCGAGCTCATGACAGATATATTCGTCAATCACAAAGTAAGTTGTCGTGGTTTGTAGGTAAAAAATATGGGTTTATTTTATAAAAACTAATTTCTATTACTACATTTTCCTTCTTTGTTAACATACTAAGAAGTTAATTAAATTTAATGAAATATAATAGCTAAATATAAATGTAATTAAAATAATAAAAGCGAAAAAATATTTTCAGCTAAGTTTTAATTTTTATTAATTAAGTTTATTATTTTCATATCTCAGGAAATTCTCGCAACTTACCACATACTTCTTATTTACTCATAATATTCACAATTCTCAAAATATGAACGACTTGACATTTTAGATTTGTTTTCTCCAAAAATTTCAACTTAAGTAGTAAATAGTCACTGTTTTATCTGCATGACGAATATACTCGTCAATATACAAGATTTTGCCACTTTTCCATGATGAGTATATTTATCAAATACAGTTAACTGATTGATAGAGGCTAATTTTACTCTACTCTGAGTTGTTCCAAATTGCTCACAACTTAATTAGGATTATTATAAGTTGAAAATATGTTCTTGACTTCTTCTAAATATTAATAAATTACTCGAATTAGATTATAAATTAATATGTTTCTGTATAAATGTAACATCACTTTAGTAAACTTAAAATATTATTTTTTTAATTTAATATTTTTTTACATTCTATTAAAAATGATCTTTCAAATCAGTCTAAACCAAATTTGCATTTTTGCAAATTACATTTATTTGTAAAATAAGTATATTATAGACAAAATCTAACTTATTTATCACTGACTATCTTGTATTTTTCTGAATGCTAATATGATATATAGAACATCAATTAGATACTAAATTATTATTTTTTGTACGAACATTAATTTGAGTTTTTAAAAGTACAAATATTTTTCAAAGATGTAATTTGAAAATATTAAAAGAATAAGATTATTAAGAATAAGACTACTAAGTTTTTTTTCTGAATTAATAGTTCTGATTTGCCGTCGCAACATGAGTGTTCTTGTAATTTACTATGTTATATTAAATTAAAAATTGACAATTCTAAATTATTAGCAACGGACAATGACTTTATATTTATATTTAATTTTTTTAGGAATATGTAAATATATTCCAAAGATTTTTCATCTAATTGTTCTGATACATAGTACTTTACCATCAAGCTCTTCTTTTATTACGCATTTAACCAATCTCGAAAAGCTTTCATAGTCGCCGATTAGTCATGTGAACGCCTGAAAGACAAATTAGACTGAGTTTTTTTTATTTCCGAAACCTCAAAGTACGGTAGCAGTAAAGTATTTTATTGTAACTAAATTCGTGTTAATATCTTCCTGTACAACCGCAGATCAAAACTTTAATTGTTCCATGTGTAATAATCGACACCGTAGTCGGAACCAACAACTACCTAATTATTTTAGTTTTCAGTACCAAATGTCGATATCTTAATTTTGAAGATAAGATTTGACTAATTAGAATAAAGTATTTCTCTATGAAATGTTGGATAATTTGATATGCATACGTCCAATGACCATCTTTGACTAGCAAATGGCATTTAAAAAAAAATCTTTTTTTGTAAATTTCCAATATCGCTGGTCCAGTCTTCCAAAAAGTATAATCAGTTCTTCATTTCGTCAATACAAGAAAAATTTTTTTATAATCAGTCTAATAGGACGCTTTGTTCTCAAAAACTGAAATGCCATTTTTGCCATTTTTGTCCTGTATCTTCAAAACGGCTAGACATGCCTTTGCGAAAAACTAATCACCACGTCTTCTCATGTTTCAAAAGTTTTTTGAATCATTCAAATCGGTTGATCTGTATTCTCGAAATCGTAGATGAAAATTTGTATACGCACATACATACACACACTGGCACATGCATCTATTTTTGATAAGGCATGCCAAAATGTTCAGAAGGCTTTGAAACGTGAAGATCTGCAAAAAATTTCACATTCGATTTTTTGCGATTACTAAAATTTATTCTAAGGGAAGTTAATTATATTAAAGTCATAATATATTTATACATTAACAAATCTATTACATTTGTTTTGAAATATTTTATTTCAAAGGAGATTAACTTTTACAATTTTTGTTTCGAATACCAATTGGTGATAAATATCTTAAAAAATTTCATAAATATTGTATTATTTATAAAAGTTCTAAACAATATTTATAATTGATTATTAATATAATTAGATTTATTTATTAATTCTATTATACTTTAAATTGAAAAATTTCAAAATATCACGTTATTAACTTCCCGTAGGGTAAGTTATTGTAATGGGCCGAAAATCGGAATTGAAAATTTTTACATTTCTCGACGTTTTGAAGGTTTCTGAACGTTTTGGCATACCTCAGAAAAAATGGATGTGTGTGTGTGTGTGTGTGTGTGTGTGTGTATGTATGTGTGGATACAAATTTCCAGTCACGTTTTAGGGCGCACGGATCAACCGATTTGAATGGTTCAAAAAACATTCGATTCCTATTGATTGGGAAAAGAGCTGATTAGTTTTTGGCAAAGGCAGGTCCAGCCGTTTCGGAGATACGGAGCAAAGAGTGCAGAAAATAGAAATCGAATTTTTGAGCGAACGGAGTATCCGATTTGAATGATCTAAAAAACATTCAATTAGTAATGATTGGGAGAAGTGTTTATTACTTTTTGGCAAAGGCAGGCCCAGCCATTTCGAAGATACGGAGCTAAATATGTGAAAAATGGCAGTTTTTGAGAGAACTAAGCGTCCGATTTAAATGATTCTAAGAACTTTCTGCTTGTCTTAACAAAATAATTGATTTGAAAAAAAAAATTTTGTACCAATTTTTTTTTTTTTTTTTTTTTTTTTTTTTTTTTTTTTTTAGTTTTTTTTAGTATTTTGTATATCGAAAATATTTCAGATTTTATTTTTAATTTTGACTATAGTTCTAATATACTTTACAAATAATTTCAACTCTGCAATACGGTTTATATAATTCTTATAAATATTACACCATGTTACAATATTTATAATAATCTATTTGAAAACATTCAGTATTCCTCGAACATTTCGTTACGGCGCGGGAAGTTCCAGCAATTTGCCTTAAGGCACGATGCCATAATTGCCTCAAGACAGAATTCCACTTACAGCTAGTTAAATTTTATTTTGGGAAAATCAATTTCTAAGTTTTCTGTGTCTCGATTCACAATCATTTTATAAACTATCAATTTTTGAATTATCAATATCAAAGTTCTAATATTAATTCTATCATTCTATTAATTCTAGACATATTTAACGATCATATTCACAGTGTCTAATATTATAAATGCTTTTTTTTTAAAAAAAAAATACCTTAGTTTTTTTTTATTTTTTTCTTAAGTTGTTTGGTTAGTTCAATTACTTACTTTTATAATGGTTGAAATTTCAAAATTATGTAATTTTAATAAAGAATATTAATTCTAAAATCTCTAAAAAATTTGTTGATATTGTGTTTAAATTTTTCAATCTCGTTTTAATTCTAATTATATCAGAGTTATAGTTATTTGTAATTTTAATAATTAGAAACTTATAAATAATCAATTTTTAACACTTCAGAAATTTTTAATAAAAGTCAACTTGAATTTTTTTCAAAATCATTTGATCATACATATGCAACTATTGCATGTATTAAAAGTTAATTATTGCACTTAATATACAACTGATATTTGTTTTACAAAGTTGCGAATTTTTGTTTGTTACCTTTTAAAATTTTTAATGCATCTGAAAAAATCTTAAACACTTATGAATCATCGCAGCAATAAAATTACACTCTTCTAAATAGATATGTTGAAACAATATTGCTTAAATTGTTTTCAAATTGATATTAGGTTTGAACAAAGTACTTTAAAAAAATTAAATTTCTTTACTATTACATTACAGAGAAAAGGCTTAGCGATATGTAATTAATGGTATTTCATAAAAAGTGTATAATTTGCTTTAGAACATCATGAGTGATGAAAAACACATCAGCGTTCTGTGGGAACCGAAATTTACTCATATGGATAATTATGTTTACATTTGTGAAGAAGGTCTTTAGCTTGATTCAATTTTTACTTTCGTTTATTGATTGCTCACCTGAAAAATAATATTTACAACTCACTAAATAAAAAAAAATCTTTTTGTCTGTAAGAATCCTAATGAACCCTCAAACGTCTCTGACTTTATATAATTTTATATAAAAAAGTATTGCCATTTAATAATTATCAACTTCCTGAAAATTAAAAATTTTCAATAAATAAAAGATGAAGTAAATTATCTACATATATGTATTTCGAATGAGTTTTATTTTTGAACAATTTTGCTAACGACATTTGTGTACAGTTCTTAACAACAGAAATAATTATTCATCACAAGTTATAATTACAATTATAATAGTAAGTTTGTTAATGCCTTTTAAAAACTAATTTATAATATACGAATTGTAAAAGTATAAATTTATATTTTACAGTAGTTTCTACAATTTCATTTTATTAAACTAAAATGCATCTTAATAAATAAACCTAATAATGCCCTAATAGAAGTTCCATTTAAGTCTTCATGCACTTTTAATTTAAAAATCACCAGTATTTCTGCAATGTCTTTATACAGTTTATTTTAAATAAAATATCGAGCATAATTTTTTTATATGCACAGCACTTTTTGATAACTGAACACGTAGATTTTTAATATTTCTTCTAGTTTAGACTAGATATCATTTAATGCCAAGTATCTATATACAATCTAAGATGATGATGACATTTTTCCTGCATGGGGATTAAATTAATTCTTAAGATAAACAAAGGCCATGTGTCCACATAAATATTTTTTACTAATTACATACTAAAATTTATTTATAATACAACATATTTTACATAGTGCATTTTATACCTAGTTCAATTAACCAAAACTAGTTTTCAAAACCTACGGCTACAACTTTAGTTGTTAAATCCATTGGAGCTGTCCGATGTACTTTTATTCTTTTAACTTCTCTTTTATATTCATCATCATCTTCACAGTCATCATTATCTTCCATTTCGCTCCCAGTTCGAACACCTCCTAATCTAACTGATCCTTCACTAACTGTACTAGGTGAAGATGCAGTCATCCTTGCAGGACTACTACTTCCTTTCATAGACAAATCCATAGGATTTTCTTGCACTTTTCCATCAGCAACTGTATCTTCAGTTTCTGTATCATCATTGTCATCACCACCTTCTGTGCTAGGTGATCTTTGCAACTTAAGCACAGCATCCAAATAAAATCTTTTTGTGAATGTTTCAGTTGTCCCCGTAGCGTTTTGATCAGGGGTATATCTACTATTATTGTTATTATTATTTGTGATGCTGTTGTTATTATTTGGTGGTGCTGGTTTGAGCAAACCTTGATGGTGGTGGGGATACAAAGCCGGATGGAAGGCGTTTTGGAACAGCAAATGTTGTGCAGCAAAAGCTCCAGGCGGTGGTAAAAATCCAGGAGGTGGCAACATTGGCAATTGACCAAGACCAGGGAATGTCAGAGGAAGGAATAAATCTTTCGAAGAAGGCAGTTGTTGAGCTTCTGTCGTGGGTGGTTTGTGTAAAAGCAAGTTAGCGTGCCTACGATCTCCAACTTCCACAGAACTATCTGAATTATGACTATCGGGTGAGCTAACTGAAGGGGATGTCGACGCGTGTTTGTAGTCATCTAATCCTAAAAGCATGAGTTCTTCTTTTGTGCATGGCGGCCTTGGGAACATGCTAGGATGGTAAGCAGGCGGGTGGTGGCCCAACATGCTAACACCTGGAGGTGTCGATGAAGGCTTTTGTTGAGTATTAGGTTGTTGATGCAGCGTTGTTTGTTGGTGGTTTTGAAGATGGTTTTGATGGTTCAACTGCTGGTTTTGCTGATGTTGCTGCTGCTGTTCTTGCAGCAGACAGTGTATCTTGAACCAATTGCTTCTTCTGCCGTATCGGGAACCACTTTTGGACATTCCTACTAAGAGACATTTGCGAAGACGGCACGCCTTGCACGCGGTGCGGTTTTTCTTGTTGATCACGCACTCGCCGTTGTTCTTGCATTCGGAGATCGATGACAGATTGTTGTAAGATCTTCCAAAGAAACTCTGAAACAAACAGAAAAACATCATTAATAATTGAACAAAATTCCAAATTTTAAATTTAAATTTTAAATTTTTATTATTAACCGTGGCACAGTTCTTGAAATACAAATCACGCACAAATTGTAGCTTAATTATAATGACTTTATCATCTATTGTTTCGCCATTTGTGTATTTGCCGTTCGCACACGACACTTCAAATTCTCCAAACAATACACATAAGCCTCGTGCAATTTCAGCAGGAAAACGCAACCGACGTCGTAATGATGTGATTTTTTGATGAATCATATTATGGACAGATGGAATGTAGATCGAGGACATTCATCATTTGTTTGTAATCTAGATCTTATAATTAATCTTATCTGGCACTTTAAACTGAATTATATAATTTAAACTCATTGCTACTACAGAGGAATAACAAAGGATTGAATTCAGGGTTATAATTAATACTTTGTTCAAGCCATACTCGTGTTAGAAGTCTATTCTGGTTTAATTTATTTTAGGGTAAGCTATTTCAGTTGGATTTTAAAATTTGGTCATCAGTATCAATATATTTGCACACTTAACTGAGATTGACGAATATACTCGTCATATGAAGCACAACTTTGTATTGACGTGTATATTCGTCATGCTTACAAAAAGTGACTAGTTGCTATTAAAATTGAAGTTTTTGGAAAAACAAAATCTAGTCTGAAATATCCTAAATCTAGTCCTAAGTGGCAACTTTGCCTCGAGACAACTTACATGAACTTCTTCTAGATAAAATAGCATCATCGAATGCACATTCAGAAATAAATTATCCATTACCCCCAAGGACAAACAAGTGCTACATGGTCCAATAACAGAATTAATTTAATGACGCAACAATGACAAATAGCCGAAGAAAATCTATAACTACACACAGTCATTACATCAATTGTGAAACAATTTTCGATGTTTCAATAAAAATCTGGGACACAAATCATTATATACTATAAAGTCAAACATCGTAAAAATTTAATGATTAGTTAATACGATCTCGTGTTGATAATAAAATATTTGTTTAAGCAAAATGAATGATTAGCATGCATATTTATGTGCGCTACAAAGTGTGAAATTTATTACAAACGTCAAATAAAAATTTAAATTTATGTCCAGACATGGTACGTGTTTTGATGGTTCTGGGAATGTAGAACGAAAAACAATGATCATTCATAATTTGACAAGACCGGAGACAAGGTTTATTAATAGAAAATTTATTGCATTTAATTTAAATGGTAAAGAATAAATTTTGAAGTAATTGTTCGAATAATTTAACAAAAAGACGTAGAAGATGTATATCAAGCCAAATTAGTGTTCGTTTACTTACAACCTGCTTAGATTTTTAGGAGCTTTTTTTAATATTACATTAGAATATTTTTTTTATAAAAAATGCTGTTTAGTGAAAATTAAAATACTTGAAATGTACGATAAAGATACAAAATATTGATGTTACTACTTGGACCCAAAAAAATTTCGACCATTATTTTAATAAAAACCATTGGTTTCCAAATATGTTTACCCGACATCTATTTCCTTCTCGTTGCAATGAAGCAATAAGATTATTTATCCAAATGACTAATGTTTTCTTAATTCACCGAAATCAACAAAAAAATAAGTCTATTGCGCTGATGTTTATCTAAGATAATTATCGAACGTGTTTTTCTCTATCGCAGAATAAATCATTAACTGTAAAACTGGTACGAGGTCTTAGGTTATTAAGTTCTCCCAGGTTATTGCCAAATCTTACATGTCACACTTGGCAGGACAATCTGTATACTTATCTAGACAGAAGCGAAATAAATAAAATAAAAAATATAATGAAAAATATACAAGCAAGTGTAATAGATTAAACAAGTTCATAGCTGTAACTTGAAAGTTACGAAAAATCCCTAAAACTTGAAAAAATTGTACTTGAATTTTCAATTGGGGTGATAAGAATAATCTTATCATTTCGTAAAAAAAATATTGCGATTGATTATCTCTATAGTATATTGTATTTCTATATCGTATACTGTATATGATAGTTTTTTTTTTTTTTTTTTTTTTTAATACCAACACTTATTCTACATGGATCATATGCAAATTTTTGGTGGTATTTAAAACGTCTTTAATTTTGATTCATGAGTACAATTATTTTATATCAAAGTTCGCTATGTGATATAAAAGTTGTAACAACTAAATTTTATATATAAGTATTGTTAAAATGAAAATTGTTAATAAATAATATTGCTTTTATATCGTTTATTAATAATTTTCTAGATGATTAAAGCATAGATTTTATTTTACAAATAAACCGTGTGATCTTCTTTTTAATAATTTCTGACTGTAGCCTCCTAATCTATTTTCCACATCACTCCCCCTTTTATTATTATTATTTAAAACATCGCTCACCAATTATTCAAAATTAGCAATATTATATTGTTAAATTCTGAATATAATAATGTGTAATAAATAAATATTTAATAAATGTAAGTTTTACATATATTTTTTTTAATATGACGATTGTTTCCGTCCGACGGTTCTGTCGAAAAACGGAAAGTGAAACTGCTTAGCGTATTAACTGAACCATAGTGGTACAGTATTTGTGTTATTAAGCGAATTTCCAGATGTAAAAAAAATCTAAACACTACTAAACTCAATTCTTTTTATTTCCTAAGCCACGATGGAAACGCAATACTCCGAAATAAATGAATAGCTAGTGGAAAAAATGCATTAAAAAAAAACAATTCAATAGGAAAAATAACTTTCAAATACATATGCCTTAGAGATAGGAATAGTAGACGTTATGATATTATTATCATATTGAACTATTTTTTATCTAAAACTTTAATTTGCAGTTTTCATAAATTTGTTTATCTATTACATGGCTAATTATATGAATTCAATTCTGTTACAAGATTTTTATGGATCTATAAAAAACAGTTACGTTTGAGATACTTTTTACAAATATTTCATTATTGTATAGTCTACTAAAAGCATTTGTATCAATTCGATCAAGAACCCTTCAGAACGCACATATTCTTAATATGTTTATTTTAGTTGAAAATATTAAGTTTGGAATATTTTCTAATTTTCTCATTTCTTAGAAATTCGAATTTAACGATCTATTTGCTGAATTTTTATATTTGTAAACCAGTCAATTTCCAGAACTTTTCTATCTCAACCCAAACCATTAATATTTTATATAATTTCAAATATTTTGATTAATTTTTTATTATTGGTATTTAATACTTCTAATTTTCTATTTCAGAGCTTATTAGCTTTGTCGTTAAGATTTTTTACAAATTATCGCGATATTCATTATAGTACATCTACAAATTGGGATTATCACGCTTAACGATAATTTTGCTTTATTTTTATCTGAAGCAGTTTACAATTTCGTTTGTATGCAATTTTTCTGTTAGTGTGAAAATAATTTACTTACTATTATGAGTTTATTTATGTTTTTAATTTGATGGAACAGCACCGTACAAGAGCTGTTTTCACTTGTAAACACATTTTTGATTTGTAAGTAACATTTTTCATCACTACTGCTTAATATCAGGTCCGATGTGAGTCAACCTTATAGTTACCTAAGCCTCGGAAAAGCCCGAAACATAAAAATAACTTGAAACATTTATGTAATAAGTTTTATGAAACTTGACAAATATTATATTCTGTTTTATATGTAGTTATATTGACACTTATTTTGATATATTAATATTTATACTGATATTTATATTGATACTTATATTGATATTTATATTGATATTGATATTTATATTGGTATTTGAATTGATGTCCATATTAACGTTCATATTGAAAATCATGTCGATATTACTTTCGCCGACGTGAATGCTACTGCATTCATTTTCATTATAATGCAGAATGAGATGAATGCTATAGCATTCAAATTTTATAGTCAATTATTTTGAATTTAATTTTATACAACCGTACGTTTTTGCAATTATTGTACCTGCCAAGGTAATGACTAACTGATTCGTCAGGTATTTTCGTACTATCTTATCTTTATCCGTAGTCACTAGTTAACTTGGGGAAGCACATTGCGTAAAATAGAAGCGCAATACTTGACGTAGATGTTATAGCATCCATCGTACATAACGATTAAAATATGATAATTTGACTACCCTTCTAAATGAAATTTCACATATCACAACCCATTAAAAAAAATTAAATAACTAAATATTATTACCTCGCTAAAACTTATATTGTCCGCGAACGTTTTAATAATAGTGCGTGTGTTACAAATATTTAATGTACTGGTTTTTCATCGTTTTTCTGTAAATTTTTTCTATGAATAAGTTTTCCATCAGTTCTTTTCCCTGGACGGATATGGACGTCGGATTTTCATGGTTCGTCGCCGTGCGCATTGACTTAGAATACGAATGTCTTATTCTTGATTCTTGATTCTGCACACAATTGTGTAATCGCACTGGTAGGTGCTTTGAATATGTGTCAACATACTTTTATTATGTTAATACCTGTGTTACATATTGTCCTATATATAAATGCGAATGTATTTTTCATCTTATTAAATTAATTATACACTTTTGACATGTTGTAACGTCTTCAAACATACTAATTTATTTGTGTGTTGATCGATATTCTGTATTATGGTTTTAATAAACGTGAGCTTTGCACTTGTAATGTCTTGCTTCAATAAACACAGGTGAATTATTTAATTATATTGTTATTCTTGTGACGTCAAGGGCATTACCTGTTTCGTAATAGTAAATTGTCAAGAAATAATATTCCTTTGTAATTTAATACACGTCAATGTATAAGCATAAGCAATGTGCCTACTACTGTTCCGCATAATTAGAAAAAATTATTTACATTATTTTTGAATTTTGCTTTATTGATCTTGACAATAATCTAAATTTGGTATCATCAAAAAATAAAAATGTTATTTAATAATCAAAAAGAGCAACAAATGTTACTGCTATGCTTTTTACTATTTTTGGATTCCTTTTTATTAGACAATGTATCAAGTTTCTTGTTCGTGCTAAAAATAGTATAGTTCGAGAGCTTTTCTATAAATAATTTCTTTAAGTTTGTGGTTGTGCTTACTTGTTTTGATATGATTTTTTGTTTTGCTAATTAGGCTTAATTGATTAAAATTCAATACTTCTTAATTCAACGATGATTTTATTAGTCATTGATATTTTTTGTACACTTTTGTGTTTTTTACATAAAGTGTCATGACACTCTTAATCTAACTTGAAGCAAATTTGATTCAATAGTCTTAGCCTTGCAACCACCAAATTGCACGTTCATACCCGCGGTTTAGACAACCCGATATCAAGCAGTATGATATAGAACAAAATACATTTTCCATAGTAAAAATAGCTTTTTTAGGCATTGTTTTAGTAATTCCAATAAATTCCAATTAAGTTCAAATATGTCGACATTTGAAAAAAGAACCATTTACTTGCCATCTAACATACCTATTTATTAAATAACAGATTTAGTTTATATAAGAAAAAAATAGGGTATTTGTTTAAACTATGTAAGAGAACTCTAAAAATTAAAAATCTTGGTACAAAACCATAAAAAACAAAAAAAGTATTCATTATTAAAATAATTCTCTATAAAATATCTGATATTTTGATTCTAGTAATCATACTTAACCATCAAATGGCATTTTTTGTAGTGTTAAAACCGCTGCATCTGCATTCTACTTCTACTTCTCTAAAAATTTTAAAAATTATTCATTCCGTCAATACAAATAAAATGTTATTTGAATTATTCTAATCAGATGCTCCATTCTATTCGAAATTGAATTGCCATTTTTTTCACATTTTGGCTGGTAACTCCGAAACGGCTAGACCATATCTTTGCCAAAAACTATTAAGCATGTCTCCGCGTCAATACAAATCAAATGTTTTTTGAGTCATTCATATCGATTGATTTGTGCTTTAAAAAACGTCGGCGAAATATTGCATCCGCACACACACACTCACACACACGCATACACACACACAGTCAAGCATCCATTTTTTCTATGATATGCCAATATGTTCAGAAATATTTGCAAAAATTGATATGCATAAACATTCAATTTTAATTTTCTGCAATTAATAAAGCTTACCATAGGAAAAAGTTAATAATTTGTGTTATTCATTTATCAAAGCCTATTTACATCTCAGGTCAACGACAGCAATATGCATCCTTACATAACAATCGTAACTATTACACGTGCCTCGATCAAAAATGCAGAATGCATAGCGTTCAATTATTTATTCAACGAAATCTCATAATAGATTACGAATGCAAGCATACAGGCAGGTTCATCTTATTCTGGTCACATTTGCTCTTAAGGCCATTTCATCGGCAAATGGTAATTAATACCAGGATTACACATCCATATAGCGCGACTCTACACACTCGATAATATAACATTACACCGCGTTCCGACGATTTCGAATACAAACTAGTAATAGTTCACTATCTGGGAAAAAAATTACGCATTGGTAATTTAAATATTTAAAAATTAACTAAAATATTTAAGTTAATTTTAGTCGAAATATTTGAAGTAATTCTTAAAGTGTAGGTCTAAACTTTATCAGACTTAACTGCCTGGGAAATAATACACACACTTTTTTATATACAATTTTTTACAGCTATAGCAAGTTTTTGAAGCTAATGTTAGATTTTTTTTACCATAAAATTTACAACTGTCCTAAGCAGACAACTAGTAAATCTAAAGGCAATATAAGTTAAGACATATGATAAATAAATAGCGATAGTAGAAGTAGTCAGTATTACTTCAAATGCAAGTCTTTAAAGTAACACATGTAATTTAAGTCTAATTTATAATAGCATAATAGTTGACTGTATGGGGTTGATATTACGCATTGGTTTTATAAATTTTATCTAATTAAAGTAATACTTGCAGTATATGTCTGATATTTTATAAAATTCTACAAGCATTTAATTATAAATTAACATATTCATTGTTTCGATTTATTTCAGAAAATGTTCACATCACACAAAATTTTGGAAAAACATGTGAAAATTTCTTTTTCGTGACATTTTTACGACTGGCTGCTTTTTATAATAAATAATTTTTGTAAATATTTAACAAAATATTGTTTTGTTTTTGAAGTAACACTTGTATTAAAAAAGGTACATCTTTTAAAATAACGATTTTTGAAATATAAGACTATTTTTTTTTACTTTTTTCATATGGAAAATTTACATTTTTATAGTACATAAAATCAAAAATATATAGTATTAGTATTGTTTCGATAATTTTAAGAAATGTCCTAATCATACAAAATTAAAATAAAAACTCAGGTAATTCTCAACTTTCGTTTTTGGGATTGACTTTTTTAAACAATTTAGAATTTGATTCAAATAAAATTTAATTGCAAGTTTGTGAAGTTTAGATTTTTGCATATCATACGAAATTTCATTAAATTTTAGACATTATAGAACACTACATACTAAATGGGCACTCTATAAATTTAAATGCGTTAGGACTTCATTAATATTACCCAATGGTTTTAGGTCATAATTTATTTATTTACCAAAATTATTCATAATCCTTTCTAACTTTGCCATAAATATTTCCAACATTTTTTAACTGTATTCCATAAACAAACTCATAGAAAATTTTTTAGTTAATAATTACAATTTTGATGGTGAATTAAATCAAGATTGTTAAATAATTTTGTAAACCTTAACTTTTGCTTATTTTCCTATCCTATAGTTCTAAAAATTTTTAAATAAAAAAGATGTTTCTGAAAACTAACTTGCAAATTAAAGATTTTATAAAAATTCACGTCGGTATCCGGATGTCTTAATAAAACAAAATAAAGTATATATCAAATTAGGATCAAACAGGCTAATGAATTATACTACTATTATTCAATGCTATTTTATTGGATTAAGCAAATAGCCAAAATAAATCCAAAACATGCTGCTATATTTTTGCTATATATTAAAAAAAATAAAAGAACATTAATTGCACTATGGGTAGAAAAAACAATGTTGCCATGATATTATTTCAAAAGTTCTATAAAAAATAACAAAACGGTTATTAATTGGTATTCTTTTACTTTTTGTCCCTCCAGCTCTCGGTTCATAATGCGTGTAAGTGCTTTATAACCAATATCAGATTTGTGATTTGCGCTGCGGGATGACGTTTTAGAAATTGTTCGATTTGCACATCGGCCATAAATTCTGATTGCGATTACAAGAATTAGCATTAGTCCTCTACTTGAGCATCATGAGCATCAGAAGAGTTCTTCTTTGCCGAGGAGGAGACGGTGCTTCTCGTGTAACCTTTAGTGGCGGTCGCTATTGCTTTTTAATGTTTGTTTAATTGCTCTTTGCTTATACAGTACAGATTGCACGCTCTATCGGAGGATCTTGTTCGACCTTTGGGTAAAGGAAATCTATCTTCGATTCGAATCACATTTATGGAGGAATTTTATTATACTAAATTTTCAATAAGTGGCACCGCGAATTAGAAATTTTTTGACGAAGTCTCATCAACGCTGGGGAGCCCATACTCTTATGATATAGTATTAGATTTTTTTTGCATATATTCATTGCCAATCTTTAATATTATTTTTTTAGACAATATGCTAGTATGTATTAAACTTTAAATAAATATTCATGAATGTGATGATACACCCAATTAGTCAATAGATAAAACACTTTTGCACGTATGCGATTTACTCCTGCCTAACCTCCTGCCAAAAATTTCTTTCTGCTCTTGTTATTGATTACAAAAGATAATTTACCAACACATTTTTTAACTCAAATTTAGTACGCACCTTGATTATAATCATAATCATATATCTAAAATTATATTATGTCCGTGCCTTACAGTGATGATGAAATGAGCACTGTAAGAAATGATCTTTATTCTATTAATGGCTTTACTACTAAGTTTTTCTGTGGGGTGATAATATTTTTATGATATTATTTATTGAATCTTATTCAGGTTTATCTAATTTATCCAAACCTTTCGTCTTACAATAGTTTTACTCCATTTATAATATCAGAATAGACATGCGAGCACTTAACTTTTCAGTTTTCATACAAAGATATTAATAATGCAAAATGCAAGAATTACAAACACAAAATTTTTTCTAGTAAATTTGCAAATTTATAAATTAGCACATAAATATAAACCTAGACTTGATGGATCTTGTACTAAAATATTAATATATTTACCAAAAAAAAAAATTCCATATTTAAATTTTAAATCAAATTAAACTTTGATATCTTAAGTTGTATGTAGATATTTTATAAGTTCGTTTACTGACAGTTTGAAAGTGTTGAAAATACTTATGGCAAAGTATGAAAGGTTTATGAATAATTTTGGTAATAAACGATGTTATGACCTACAATCATTGGGTAACATAAATTAAGTCTTCACAAATTATAATTTATAGTGTAGTAAGAGATGTTCAAAGTGAAAAAAAATAGAAATCTAATAATTATTAAAAGCCCGTAAAAAAATGTTCTTTACCAAGTTTGCAAACGTGAATGCTATAGCATTCATTTTACTGGTAATGCAGAATGACATGCATGTTTCAGCATTCATGTTTTGAAGTGAATTGTTTTGAATTCTTTATATAAACTCATGTTTTTGAAATTATTATACCTGTCAAGGTAATTACTAATTCTTAAGCATAATACTTGACGTGGATGCTATAGCATTCATCATATATTACGATTAAAATATAATAATCAGACAACCCATATAAACGGTGCTTAATCAAATTTTAGATATCTCAACCAATTTAAAAATAAAGACTGTAATTTTTTTTACCCTGTTGTCCGCGAACGTGTTATGTAAAATCTTATATTAATATAAATTGATGATATAATCGTTTGAACTAGTATTTGTAGATTAAGTTGATTTTCATCATACCAGAACATCCAATCACAAGATTGGCATTCGATGTAGAGATTCTAAAAGCTACTAATGATTTGCTGATGTTCCATAATGGAATAGGCTTAGATTTTGAAAAAAAAAATTGATCTCTCACTTGCTTTTGTTATATGTTATTTTATTTTATTTGTCTGCAAAGTGTTTGGTTACCGGAAAAATTCTAAAAATAATTACTAAATATAGAGAGATATATATTATTACTAAATATAGAGACTAGGTAAAATAGTGTCTTTCTTATATGAAGGATGACAAGGAGATGAGCATATAAGCAACTTTCAGAAAATTTTAAAATAATTTGAAAAAATGATTTCTCTATTTCCATTAGATTTTTGCAAAAGATTGTAATCGTTGTTAAAAATATAGATTGTACATCGAGAACCACTATCGATCCCAACCAACACCATCATCCGATGTATCCGAAATTTTAGAAAATTTTAAATTAATTTAAAAAAATTATTTCTCTATTTCCATTAGATTTTTGCAAGATTGTAATCTTTGTTAAAAATATCGATTGTACATCGAGAACCACTATCGATCCCAACCAACACCATCATCTCCATCGAGGTATCCGAAGTGCATCAGATGGCGAACATAGAGAAACAAGTAAAGGTGCGCAGGTCATAGGGTGATTGTAAATATCACACGGAGAGGTTGTGCCGTTGCCGAGTTCAGTCGAGTCGAGGTGCACTATTACTGGTTAGAATGTACCATCGACCGCTGGTCATTCGAGACCAGGCCGGAGTCGACTCCGGTCTGGACACTCTTGATTAGAAATCAAGAGGCCGAAAAAAATTCGAGATTCTTTAAGAGAAAGAGAAATTTTCAGAACGCACTGAGTTTGTTAGAAAACACGTTGGTTTTTAGTGATATATTGCTTTTTGTGCAAACAATATTTATTGACTTGCACTTTTACGTAAAACTCGATATATGGAAAATAGATTGATTTATGATTTGAGCGCGCTAGTTAGAATGAAATACTGATGAATAGGTGTTCGGTTGGTAATTAACATGTCTTTGAATAATTAGTAATAATAAAGTGACCATATTTTTTAAGTCAAAACCGGGACTTTAATTTTGAGTTATGGTAATCTGGTACAGTACCGTGCGGGGGGGGAGTATGTATTTTTTGCCAAGGTTATAAATGTAAGAGGCTAATATAAACCGCTCTCAAAAATTTGAATTTTGTATTCAGCAAAATTTTGTATTCAGCTTTTTTTATTCATAACGTATTGTTTCATATGAGCATACTCTTTGTACATAACATTTTCACATATTTGATGTGAATCAAATTTGTGCAAAAATTCAAGTCTACACTGTTTAAAAACCCGGGACAATCCGGCGCAAAAGATCTAAATCCGGGACTTCCCGGGAAAAAACATCTAAATCCGGCCAATCCGGGACGTACGTTCTTCTTAGTAATAATTTATCCATGTTAATTTATTTAAAAAAAATGTACATATATCTTTCTGGTGTTAATTTTAGTGAATTTTGCTTAAATAAATTAAATAAATTTGCTTAAAGTAAATCAATACAATCAATGCGTAAAGGATAACTTACAATTAGAGCTTTTTGACGTCATAAGTCTTGATGTAAATATTAATTTAAATAAAAATGAACAGTATCTAACTTGTGAATTCTTATGGTACTATTTTTGAATGATTTACATAAAATATATATATGCATTGAATATTTGCAATTACTCTGTTTTGTGACTTACTGCTTATAACGAGTATATTCGTCAATTATACATTAAGTTGCGCTTAAATTTTATATGAAGTGCTTCATTAAAATTTGTTCCTAATCAATGGCTTTTTTATTTAATAATTGTTTTCAGAGAAATAGTTAATAACACGATTAAATCGCATTTTTCCCAAAATACGACTTTTTCAAATTGTTCATTTGTTTACTTTGTATACACGTACATTAGTCATATCTTTACACTTTTATTTTACTTGATTGTATACAATTATAGTATAGTATATTATCATATATCCTTCTCTTTGTCAATAATGTTATAAAATTGGTTAGAAAGGATTTTTTTTCCATTACTATCTACATCCATAGTTATTGTCTACCCTTTTCCCATTTTTTGCACTCAATAATGGCCTTCTCAGCATCCGCCCTAGTCACTCCACCCAAGCAATAGCAAAATACGACAATACCACTTATTCACGAGAATGACAGATATAGCATATGTATATATGAAGATAAAAAACGGATTAAATTCAATGATATATTATACATGCAAATGTAAGAAAGTAAGAATAGTTTTCTATTAAAATCAAAATTATCAAAATAATTAGTAGACGAAATTATTTAAATAGCTAATTCCTGATTCTCATTAATTATTATTTTTACATTTCAGGAAGTTTATGAAACTTAAGATGCTATTCCACTAACAACTACTTATTTTATAGGCTACAAATATTTCAAAATACGATTTTTTTTCAAAAATTTCACTTTAAATAACAAATGGTTATTGTTTTATACGCATGACGAATATACTCGTGAAAACACTAAATTATGCCACTTTTTTATGACGAGTGTATTTGTCAACTACAAATTGGTTAAAATTAGATTTGTTTTACAAATTTCGTTTTGAGTTGAGTTGTAGTCTAACAAGTTGCGATTTTGGCGGCGATGCATTCAATCTCCAAAAAAATAATATTTTTTCATATGATTCCAAATTCAGGTAACAAGAGAGAATATTGTCATAAAAGCAGTTATGAATTATGTAAACAATTCAAATTTTCAGTGCCTTTTCGAGAAATAGTATCCGAAGGCTGTTGATTTGCATATATATTTCTTTCCTACTCTCGATTTTTGTCGTTTTTTTCCTATTACTTAATTTAATTGAATGACCGAATGCGAGACTGCTCATTTGCCGCAATATACTCGTAATATTAAATGTGTGCAGCTTCAACGAATGTGAAAGGAACAAACCCAAAGACGTTCTAGGTATAAACTGGTCTCATCAGATGCATAACGGCTTACGAGATGAAGATTCAGGAAGGTCGCACTAATGATAAAACATTGAATGTTGTGTAGGTATGCCCCTATTACCAACAACTAACAATACAATGCAATATGCCTCATTTTATTTATGGTCAATAAAAGATCGATTATAGTCGACGCAGTGCGGCATCTATGCGAACGACTATTTATTGCCTTGTGCTAATTTAAAAATAAACATTAAGGAGTGACAACAAACTATCTTGTGCACATTAATTTACAGAGTATTTTTTGTCTAAAATAATTAGACAAAACAGTACAAAATGTTATTTAACATGCTAAATATTAATTATTAAGTATTAGGTTGGGGAACAAGAAATTCATTAATTTTGGTATAAAATTTTGGTTTATTAGTTTAAAACTGTTTTATGGTCGGTCAAGTTTGATCATTTCCGAGATTTTATCAAAAATTCCTGAACGGAATCTACGAAATCAAAATTGGACATAATTGGCTGTTACAATATTGGAAGCATAAACACCATTCACAATTTTAGCCACTTATCTTGCATTTTCGCCTTTGTCAAAGAAAAATTGTAAAGTGTACCAAATTTTCTCTATGATCACTTTTACTACAACACCCTGTAACCCACAAATAAATACACCAAACAAAAACAGCACAAAATTTTTTTTACTGCGAAATGTCACCATTCCAACGAGCCTAAATCTGTAATTGTTTGATCAATACTTTACGAAAAATCTATAAGTACAGCCATTTACTGAAAAAATATTCGATTTCTTTTCAACATAATATTTGGAAAGTTTATGCAACTTGCCTTAAAATAAATTGCCATTTTTAGCAACTTGTTTTACACAGTCATAGCCTCAAAATAGCCTAAACAGCTTGAAATTTCAAAAAAAAATTCAAAACTTGAATTGATTAGCAATTGGTTCTTCTTAGACATCGCTCTCATATTATATTGTCAATTTAGCTTATAAGAATCCTTATGTAATTTTGATTGCTGAATAAAACAGAGTAAAAAAAAAAAATCGCTATTGGTCAGTGTTTTAGATGCATGACAAACGTATACGTCAAGACAAAAAATTATGCCATTTCTTTGGAACAATTATCACAGATATCTAATAAATTAATTTTATTATTCACCAGTGCATAAATAGAATCTTGTATCTATTCTCCACCGATTGTGCGTTAAATAGTTCACGACAACGAGTTAGGAAACAGTCATAGTTCTGCCGATTACGATTGTTTACCGAATCAGTGAATCGTGAACTGTTATACGGCTATTAGTCGCTATTAAATTGTTGCACAAGTAAAAAAAAAATTATCAAGAATTGCATCCATCCATCCACCTACACGGACGCCCTTATTATTGCAATACCATCGTCCCAGATATTCTACGAGACATCCGTTGTCCCAATTATTTGGCGCTAGTTGTACATAATAAATAATGTCTTCTTTCCGTTTTTTCGTAACGACCAAGTGTTCCGCCGAACAAGATGTGTTGTAAGCAAATTTACCTGCAGAAATGTTGCAATGCCACTACATACAACTTTATTATTTTTGTAAGTTTTGTACAAAAAATCTAACCATGGTAATGGATTGATGATGGTAAATAAGTACATAATAAGCAATTGCATGGTAATGAATAAAATGACATAATTGCGAAAACCAATTATTAGGTCAAAGATAAAAATTACTTTTTGCCAAGTGTATTACTCGAATTATTACCAGTAGGTGTATTTTCTTTTGATCATACCATATTACCAGTATTCTACTAATTTTGTTTTTCCATTAAATCGGAGTAGAGTATTTCGTCGAATAATCATATATTTTCAATGTGATATACGACCAAGGCTTGAACTGGTTATATAATCGACGATTTTACAACTGCCTACAATTAATTAACCGTCATATATAACTGGTGAGTGTTCGGTGCTACTGCGCTTTCGAGCTTGATATATTTCTTGGCAAAGCTTTCCATATGATGAAATAATAATAGAACATTGATTTTGTACCAGGAAAAATAGATATTTTTATATACTTATTTGTTAAGTAAATAGCATCTTATCGTATTAATAATTATTTTATTTCTGAAGATTTATGAAAGAAAGTTATCTATTTCAGTTGTTGCTCATGTTTACACGTTCGCGGAACTTTTATTATAAAAATCCCTTCATACACGTATTCTTGAATAGTTAAGGTTTAAACAAAATAAAATCATGATTTTTTTCATTTTCATACAAGAATACCCTATTATAAGGCAATTGGTGCTCTTCTAAGAATAACCGCCATGTGAGTCACTAAATGTCTATAATAGTTCTATTAAATTTAAACAGATATTATCTTTATGTGCAATTACATATTTTATTTTCAATATCATTGCGCACTTTAGTTTAACTAAATCACTTACAAATACTTGAAGTGTGAAGCAATCGAATTAAAATAATTTATATTCCAAACACCCATTATCGATCAGATTTTAATTTGATTTAATCTATGATTAGGTTTCCAGTAGAGCGCTCGCGCCGCGCCGATTTAACAGAATTAAGTCGGCCGATTTTACAAATGAATTGTGGAAATCTATTACAAAGTAAAAAATAAAACTACTTATCCTAGAAAATCCTTAGAGCGTGACCTGTGTCTTACACAAATAGATATAGTATACTCACAATAAACGTAACTTCGACCTTGTGCGGCTATTACATAAATTCGCGGCTTGCACAATGAGAACAACGATCGCCGGTTGACAAAGTTTTCGTTTTCTTGGACGACGACGACATCATATTAAATACGAGCCTGGCATGCAAATCAATAATATAAAACAGTTTACTTGTTGTTGGTAATCTTATAAACGAATGTGTGTCGAAACATCAGTTTTATTGAAATACAATTTTGTGATTTACGATGCTTGTTATTCGATTCGCGCTCTTCATTAAGGTTGATTTATACCTAGCTGTGCTGTGTCAATACATCCAATGAAATGTAACAAATTAAACGTATCGTAACTGGTTGACAAGTGAGAGAAGTAGTAGAAGAGAAATAATAATTGAAGTTTTTTCAAAAATGATGAACTTTTTTATTATGTGCAAGATTATTCTTGGGATTTAAGATAGTACATTTTACTACTTGTTTGTCGGTCCGCATGTTTTATTTTGCTGCAAGCTTATTCTTGGGATTTGAAATACTGCATTTTGATATCAATTAGTATTATATAGGTTACACATTATTTGCACCCTACTTTAGAATATTATCATTAGAAAATACTATCATAAACTTGTACAATATTCAATCAGTACTTTCAAAATAAATTCACAGTCTGAACTAATCGTGTCTTAAGACAATTGGCTTCTTTGAGAGTTTTGAATTTTTTTAATTTTTTTTAAACAAAAAATGTAAAAAACACCCTTTTTAAAAAACAATAAATGTTTCGAAAAATTTTCACATTCTTTAAATGCCGATTTTTTCTAATAACTTTAAAAAAATTTGAACACGTTTTTAATTTTACTATCGAAAATATCTTATATTTAAAATATATTTTCAACCGCAAAATGTCATTTTTTGAAACTTTTTTCTGGATCTGCGAAACCGCTGAACCTGCCTTTATAAAAATTTAATCAACTCTTCATTTACGTCAATACAAATAAAATATTTTTTGTTATCATTCGAATCGGATGCTCCGTTCCCTTAAAAATTAAATTTCTATTTTCTGCACTCTTTGCTCTGTGTCTCCGAATCGGCTGGACCTGTCTTTGTCAGAAACTAATCAGTACGTCTCTCTATCAATACGAATGGAATAATTTAAATCGGTTGATCCATGCGCCCGAAATCGTGGACACAGAATTGTATCCATACATACACACACATCCATTTTTTCTAAGGTATTCCAAAATGTGCAAAAACTTCTGAAACGCAAATGTAGGCAAAAATTTACATTTTCGGTTTTTGGACGATTACAATAACTTACACTGCGGGAAGTTAACAAAAAATTTACTATCTATACTATTGCCCACCACGACTGAATAAGTCGATTAAACTTCATATGTAAATTCGCATCCTTCCCCGTGGCATAAAACCAATCAACGAACTCTCCGTAAATAAATCACTTAAAAATAATCTGCAATCATATTACATATCATAATACCTACTTTGTTCCCATCTCATAAATATGAAAATGATAGGTTTCTGATTAAAACGATTTCCTCGCGTCAATGGCATATCACATTCGGCCTACACCCTCTTGCTCATAGTCGGTCGCTTGAGCAAGATACTTTCAATGAAATTACAAGAGAACGGCGAGAAGATTAGTCATTGTTCTCAACGGTCAAATTATTATAAGAAACGAGCTTATCGACAAGCATAAAATATAAATTACGTGACCGATAAACTGTCGGCCAGGATCGCTGTTAATACATGAAATAATGAAAAACATCCCTATTTTTATTTTAGGCCTCGAAATTTTATTCAGGTAACGTAAACTAGTCAACACGGCTCAAAACAATTCAAAATCGAAAATATGGTTGTTCTACTCCTTATACGAAAGTCTCCTGATTTAAGGAGATGGCTGGTTAAACACATCAGTTGCTCCAGACTTCAAAATATCCATAAAAATTTCATACCTATTTTTGAGGTTATTGAGGTGGACCTTTTTACCTATGGACCTTCAAACCCCGTTCTACCCAATTAATTTTAATATATAAATATTACTACGATCAAATTCATTCCTGCATAAATTCGCACCGCTGCCACCAACAAGTGCTTATGTATGCATGCTATTTAATGATCGTGCGAATTGCTATTGTTTTGACATATGAATAATTTGCATGCATCGTTGATTTTAGATCTTGTTGATTTTTATTGCCTTTCTGATATAATGATAACGTAGCAGTAAATCATAGATGTTCAAAACAACACAGTGTGGGCGACTACAAACTCATTTTCCCTTTCAAATCTCATCTATGTCTCACTTAAGCACCCCGGCCGTAAAAGATGAATAGCTTATTAAGATATCATGATAACGTATTGTCATTAAAAAGTATTGAAATGTCTGAATTATAAAACATCATTTTTCATTATTCGATCGATCATAATAGAGAAACAATCACTTTCTCTCTTGCTGGGACGTAAAAACTTTATAAAGGTTCGTGGCTCGTTGATGGAAATGACACCGTAGTAAAAATGGGATACGATTGATTTATTTTGATTTCCAATTTTGCTAGTTCTATAACTCTATGATTTACAAATTTCCTTGAACATAAATAGGTCTAAATAGCACGTGCTTGGAGCTGATTGAGTTGATATCGTGCCATCATCAACAAATTCCGTAATCGTCGCTAGAATGCTACTGTATACTGATCTGATCAGTAACGAATGATTAGAATGTTAATCGAAAAGAAGTTTCATAACTTGCAAGAAGTAAATCGTGGCACATTTTCATCGATTGGATCAAACAGCACTTTATTGTATAATCGAATTGGAGATGGATAGACTTAATCGCACTTCACCAACTTTACTTGATATAATCTTATACTTTTTATAAGAACTTTCTAGCAATAGTAGATACATAAGAACTTCCTAGCAATAGTAGATTCAAAGGAACTTCCTAGCAATAGAGTAGAGTAGAGTAGAGTTTTATCATTTTTAACCGTGTGAGCAAGATTAATCCCACTTCTATACTTTTAATAGATCACATTTTATTATATTGAAGAATCTTTTAAAAAAACTTATAAGAATCTGGATGATTTATTGCTTTACGATTCACTTACTGAATTTATAGTAAAATGAATGTTATGCAAGAATTGTGCAGGCAATGAGCCCAACACTTATATCACTGCGTGGAGTTGGTCAACATCAATCACTATTACTTGTACGCACTATTATGTGATTTTATAGACAGGAAGGCTGGTGGACAAAAAAGTAAAAAAAATATATAAAAATACACACTATATAATTTGTAAACACTATTTTTGTTTAGGAAATCAGTAAGACTTTTTTTGATACTCCCTAAACAATGAAGATTAATCTGGTGTACAGGCAAATTACTAAAAGACACAGTAACTAATGGATTGATGATTAAGTGAAAAATTAAGGATTTTTTATTTTCTATTATTTTAAGGTGTTCAGAACAAATTCTTAAAACGATATTTGTAATCTGAATCTCTAATCATTTGTTTTATAACATTTTGATTAAAATATTTGATGTCAAGTTTAATACTGCCTTCTGTAGTTTGGCCAGTAGGAGGCTTGGATAATTAGGAGACTCTCAACTTGGTGATTAATTTATTTTGATATATTCTAAATCCAACTAACTTTTTAATTTTTCATTTCACTATTATCATCAGCTCTTCGATTATCAGGTCAACTGTTCGCCAATAATATTCCTCATACGTGACATACATGGATTATTCGTTGATGCATGCGATCTATATGCTTAACAATTCTGTGAAGCAATGTAATAGCCACTTGCTTGTATTACGAAACCTAATTTAGTACATCAAGTATTGCTATTTCAAGATTTTCTGGCAAATTGACCAAGCGAAATATTAGCCAGATCATAAACTACTGAATTTAAATGTCGCTAATCTAGAGAATGCAAAAGTGTGATTGATTTTCTCGTTGCGCAATTGGTTTGATAAATAGTTAGTATTTGAGAACTTGTTTAGTGTTTGACGAAACAATGAATGTAAAGGCATTTTGTGTCTAGACAATTCAAACTTAAATTAGATTTTAGGATTTTTTCAAATAATTACCTTGCATCCTTCACAAGTGAAGGCGCCAAAATGAAAACCGGCGGCTGGTTCGCCACAAACTTTGCACTGCTGATTCATCTAAAATAAAAGAAATAAATATATTAATAAAATACTATAGGAGCACATGACAATATTTTATAAAACATTTGCTTTTTCATATTGACCTTCTATGGGTCTTCGTGACTTTCAAGTCACATTCCAAAATTTTTGATATTGTACTAAATAATTATGGCTCTTTTTGTGAGATTCTATAACAAAGTCAGGACAATCAATATCAATATTCATAACCATTCCCAGGTTTTTTAACCAGAAAAAACTATCTTTATACACAAAAATAGTTCGAACATTTTAGGCCGCTGTGACTCGAAAGTCACATAAATTTATATAATTATAAAATTTCAGCTTATAGTAGGAGGTCAAGCTGTTTTATACATTTGATGTAAATTTATGTCCCCTAATTGTAGAAGTCCTACAGTAAAATCAATAAATTCAGTTAAAATTTATGTATATATGCATGGATATAAACCTAAAAATTCTGCTCACAAGGTATATAAATTAAAGATCTTTATTTAAATTTATCATTCTAATCACAACTTCGATTGAATTCTTTTTATCTCATATAGACTCGTAATAGTCATAGTAAAAGTTCTTAAAATCTTCCATGAAATAAAACTGGTTTGCAATGCATTCATCTTAATATCGTCAGTCATTAAAATTTTAATTGTATGATTACTCTATTAATGTTGATATTAAATATGTTTTTGCTTTGATACTTAGACTATATTCTTGCTTAGAAATGTTAATTTTCTAGATCACAAAGATGTGCAAGATTGATGAATATGATCAACAACTGTTCGATTGCTCGTTGGCTCGTTGTGCAAAAATTTATCTCGTATTTAATTCGCCAATTAAAATTTTATTCATATCTCATATGTGAGCACACATTGCATAATTGTTATCTTGAATCTATTGTCTATTATTAGTGTCTGCACAACATCCAAACGTAATAATTTAGCCAGGTAATGATTCCAATAAAAACGAGTCATAGGAAACTATCAGCGATCGTTACAATATACGAAATGAATTTCAATACATTGGAATGTCGAAAGATTATTTATAAACTGGAATATGTGTACAAATGTTATTTATTTTGCTTTTTCTTCATATCACTCGTAACCTTTTGACTGCGACTCGTGTGCGATGCCATCTGAATATTTTTTAGCGCTTATTTAATCTCGTATTATGAGATGTGTGCGGATTCTGTATTTTTATTGAAACTTTTATATTGCGTTTTATTTGCCGTGCTTATGAGTAATGATATTATAACATGGATAGAAATTATTACTGGTTCTTGTCATTAAGTATTTTGGTGTTCAACATTTATTTTTATGGGTAAAGTTTAGGGTAGAGTAGAACTGGTAGAGTGCTCTATCTCAAAAACAAGTATAGTATGCTATCTTTTAACCATACTATTTTAAAATAGAGAGCAAAATATGTGTAATCAACCATCGCCTTAGATTGAGATATCTCGATATCAAACGGTTAGGCAGCTACATTTGCAATTTTTTACCAAAAGTGTTTTTTTATATTTTTTGTTTGTTTTGAGCAGCGCTAATAAGTTTACGATACCTGAACATAATTTTTAAGTATACGTTGGTTAGTTGATATAAATAAAACAAAAAGGTGGCTTGCTGTTTTGATTTCAATTCATAAGCTTTTTATATAACTTGAACCATGTAGTTAGGGTAAAAACAACCATTTAAACCTTCACACTGGCAACATTTGAATAATACAAACTAAGTAAATAAAGTAAAATAAGTTAAAAAAAAGATAATTTTACAAGAGATAAAGTATATTAATAGTTTTTTTGTTAATAAAAACTTTATTTAAGTATATTAGTAGTTAGTTCAATTCTAATGATGATTTTTTGTATACAGTGTGACATTTGTAAAGAAAATGTGCCCATGAAATATGTATTTCAAGCAGAAATTGCATTTACCTCATTTGTGATAATTGTATGTAAAAAAAACAATGAGTATGGTTGTGTTAAATTTAACAAAAGATACCTACCAAAGCAATATTTATAATAAAAGAAAGAGTTGATAAATATTTTTGGTTACTATATGTAACAATGTGTATTTAAATCATTTTGAATTTTGTTGTTGAATCTCTTTTTTTCTACATATTAATTACATCTTTATCTAATTCCATTAATCTATTATTTTTTTAACATTTTATTTATTTTATTTATCTTATATTTAGTTTTTTCTCATATAACAGCAAAATTGAATTTGACTAGTCAAAAATGAAAAGGCTTAATTACTACTGAGAAACCTATTAGAATTAGTGGTTAATACTCATATCCCATCAAAATTACGTCTTATGTCTATTTATTTATTTTTAAGACAGATCGTAATTAATAATTTTTTTTTATTATATACAACTGTCTTACATGGTCAATCAGTACATCAATTGGCAATTATAGGTATTATGAATGACAATAATATATAGATGGTGAAAAAAAGCACAATTGCATTTCTGCTGTTCAATCTTATAATTAAATTGCATCGCATTAGCGAAATAATATTGCTATTATTTCGTAAAACTCTTCAAAATTTGAAATAAAATGGTGGACCTATTTGCCACATATGTAGATGCTAATTTTTACCTCAACAAAAGGTAGCAAAAAAATCATGAAAAATTACAAGAAAACATATTTTTAAAATGATGAATTAGTTGGAAAATTTACTGAGCATAGTTAGGTAGTTGATTTTTGATGTGTGTTGATTTTTGGGTTGTACTTCATTTGGTTTTCACAGTATAGTTGCCAAAAGTCAAATTGGAAGCTTTTGGGCGACGCTCTACTCTCCTAACAATAATGATCTCTTTCATAATAATTTTTTCCCTCCGATAAAAATCACAAAATTCAAAATAGTAAAAAGTGTCAATTATAGTTCATCAGTTTATTAAATAAAGAATTTGCTGTGTAAAGAAAAACTCAACACAGTTGGACAGCTTATTGAATATTAAGTTAATTTTAATTAAACTGCACACTATCTATAATTATCATTATATACCCATGTCAAAAGTTTCTTAATAATCAAGTCCATGTATAATTTTAGCATACAATACATCTGATTACACATTTCTAATTTCTAAATTGGTAATGTAAAAAAATAATCATATGGGCACAACGGCGTGCGTGTATCTCATCACCATCACCATCACGATCGTTTTAAAAGTACTGCTTAACAATACGCGCAAATTTCTCTCTAATAGGTTCCACTGTCCGGGGTCAATTTTTTGTGTCTAATAAACTCTTTCATGTCAATATAGTAATATACCTACACCTGACAATATGTATACGAATCAATACGATACAGTGTGGGAACCTGGAATACTCGATCGGGTGCAGTCAAAGGTTATGCGAAGTGTTATAACTACTTCTGGATAGGTGTAGAATGTGTTGAAGACGGCTAAATTTCAAATGAAAAACTACTTTTGATGGAACATGGAACCCTTCTGGTAATGACAGTTATCACGCAGCACGTACCGAACACGGAGAGGAAGATATAAGGCTTTGTTCACGTGATAGTAGGAAGAAACTAGTTTTAAAGTAGTTGTTCAACGATGAAAGTTTTAACAGCTGGATATTTCATCAATAGATAATTTATATTTTGAATTTGCTCAATTTACAAATAATTTATTTAAAAAAAAATCTGTTCACATAGAATTCAAAATTTGAATCGACTCAAAAACGGCTCAAAATCGATTTTGTTTTTATAGACATACCTTGATGTCCTATGTTGTCTTGACTTTGTCAGCCCTAAAAATATTTTTTAACACATTTACTGCGAGGACTAAGAAAATATTACTAGAGATATTTCTTTAATATTCGAATTAACTCAAAATTCGAATCGACTCAAAAGTGACTCAAAATCGATTTTGTTTCTATAGACATGCTTTGATATCTTTTGTTGTCTTGACTTTGTCAGCCCTAAAATATTTTTTAATATTTTTACTTCGAGGACTAAAAAAACTTATTTATTTCTTTAACATAAAATAAAACAATTTTTAGTCATGCTAGTAGGAAATTAAAAAAAATGGATAAATATTGCGAATATTGTATAAATAAAACTATTTCAGTTTGAAATAATTTCAGTACAAAATTTTCATTTTACCATTTCATTGTATTAAACACTATTGTAAAGTGCAAGGAAGACAAATGCACCTGTTGCGTTGTGCTCCTGGCTTTTGTCAACGACCTCACGCAACATATGCGTGCGCAGTAGTGAATATATTAAAATAAATTTAATCGACAACTCATGCACAGACTTTGATGTCTTGATTTTGTCAGTGATAAAAATATTTTTTTAAGCAGTTCTATTAAATTTTTCTTATATTTTTATTATATACTAGCTGTTCCTGCGACTTTGTTTGCGTGGAATTGAACAAAAAAAGTTTTTACATTTTTATTTTAATTGTCATTTATTTTCAGTTTTCTTGTATCAGCTTTATTGAAAAATTTTTTTTTCAATTGTTTAAAATTTTCTTGATCCAGCAACACTTTTGGCATTTTTCATGTGTTTAAATGGATTTTACTTTCATTTAAAAATAACCTATGGGTATACATTGAAAGAATGAAAAATTTAATCTAGGAGCAAAAATCAGTTTTGGGTAAAAACAATTGTTTTTTGCATTTCTAAAATAACCTATGAAATAGAATAACCTATACATAATCAATTTTATAATGTGAACTTGTTTAATTAACACAAATGTACCTCAAGGTTAAAAAATAGTAAAAACGAAAATAGTTTACATTGAAGTAATGAAAGATTTATGAAATTTAATAAACAGTATTAAAAGATTATTGAAATATTTTGAACTAAGATAAGATAAATGCACAAATACAAAATAAACTAATTAACTTTTTTTTAATCTCAGGTAAAATCTCAGGTGTGACTAAATGAGGTAAGATAATTTTCTTTATTTTCTCGTAGCCTAAGTTACGCTCAATATCATCATATACCTGTCGATACAAGATTTGACAAAATCGGTTCAGTTGTTTTTATAAATTAGTCCAAACAAACTGACATATAGTCAAAATTTAAAAGTAACGTTGATTTGGTATATATGTATCCCATCTGTAATAATATGCCCTCAATATTATAAACATACACTACAATAATTATTTATCTGTAGAAAAAAATTATACCTATTACATGGTTGTAAAAAGCCATTGATTTCATTTGTCTTGCTCAAGCTGACATCCCAGTTTATACAAAAACTAGTTTTACTCCTCAATTTTGCTTCTAGAAAATATTCACATTTCTGTATTCTCTAACCGTTTACCATTTGCCACGCTCCTAAGATTCATTTATTATTAGCCTGAAGTTA
The DNA here is from genome assembly GCF_003426905.1 of Ctenocephalides felis. NCBI lineage: Eukaryota > Metazoa > Arthropoda > Insecta > Siphonaptera > Pulicidae > Ctenocephalides > Ctenocephalides felis. The sequence goes on from NW_020539726.1 coordinate 25,736,760, forward strand.
AAACTTATATCCATTATCATTGTGAATCAAGCTGAAGAATCTTTGGTGTGATATATGTACCGATGATATCTTCTCCAAGTAAATGCAGAAACAATCGAACGCTTTCTATTACACATTTGTTACTCTCGGCGGAATAAGCCATTACTACTAATGCTTGTAAGAATTGAAAACTAACAGAAAGGCTTCAACACGTTTCGCATTTTTTATTCTTATTCTTGGAGAGAAATATAAGAATAAGTGATATGTAGTTTATCGACGAATAGTGATAAATTAGTAGTCATTTTGTCCTACAGCGTCTCTATTCCATTGTGCACTAAATCGTGGGCACACAAAGACAACAGTGCGCCGCGTTTTCAATATTCTTGATTAAGATAGTATTAATATATAGGTGTGAGTGTATAATCTCACTTTAGATAAAAAATATTATTACTAATAGTTGTTTTATATAAATTCAAGTGCAAATGTACGCGTGATTGATTCCAGGCGGAAACAATGGCTTAGTGCGTGGGTGTTAATGCAAATATCGCTCTGTTCGATTTCAAAACTTCGTCGACATGATATAGTCTACTTATTTTTGTGTTATTCACCAATTTCTCAACAATAAGGTTTAATGTATGTATATACACTTGTTTTACACGCTTTGTTGACTTTATGGCAACTTGCGCAATTTGACTTTGAGTTTAAATATGTTTATTTTCTCATTTATCTTTGCATGATGATAGACTTTTATTGGAACGGATAAACTTTAAATACACACGTTAAATTCAATTAAATTTTTTGGAAAGACGTATTTTACATCTAGGTACACAGATCTGTTAAAAAAAATCTTAGTTAATATTACATTTTCTCTCCACCGAGTCGATAATTCTAACACATACTTCTCCATCGACTTAAGCTTCTAGTTTTTTCTCGAATTGATTCAATTTAATCGAAACTAGCTCCTGACTCGGCAATAAAATAAATCCAGTAAATCAATAAAATAATATGTTCCATGTGATTTTCAAGTTTTTCTTGCATCATACTTAGGTACTACCTGAGAAGAGCGATGCCCCAGTTGTGTTTATTATATTTATGACTAATGTATGCATATATCTACTTGTCAGATATCTTCTTACTTTAATTTCACTGGCACTTATTCGCAAAAAAATTATCTCATCTCGGGAAGAAGTTAAATGAGAGCTGGGGTGAAGAATACTCATGAGATAAATGATTGTACTGAAGTAACAATTATATTTTCTGCTTTATATATGATTGACTTGAAATAATTATATATCTATATTTCGTCAGCAATATTGCTTTTCATCTTTCTGAAGGAAAAAATTGTTTTTGCCAAAAAATCCAATTCGTTAATTTTATGTTTCAGGACTTTTCAAGTCACTATGCAATGACTCCAATGAATCAAATGTACTAGGTTTTATGATTTATTTATCCATGTTGGGTAATAAATAAGGATATATTTTTTGTAATTTATTATATATAAATATTTTTGTCCATTGATCTATCAAAACGTCGTTCGTTTTGTTGAGGCTGCTCACTAGAAGACAATTTATACCATAAAGTATCACCAAAAAAATTACAAATATTTTTCTTCTCTGAGCAAGTGAACCTCTGACTCTCAATGCAGTGTCCATATTTATGTATTGCCTATGCATAATAAATTGTAATTATGCATGCACGAAACATGTTCTACATATTCATCTATATTAGACCAGAACATCTCAATCATAACAAGACAGAGGACGTTCTGCTCTTGGTATTGTATTTGCAATTTGATTTCTCTATTTAACCGCTGACAGCTCTGGCTTATTAATGGTTTTTCGACGCTTTTATGAGCTCGAATCAATCTATAACCAGTCTATATATAATATGTACCGAGATATATAGGTACACTCTACATGATGCCACGAAAACATTGACTCTATTGTTTGGTTAAGTTATTTTCAAAGAGTTATGATTGCATTATACTCATATACAATGATAAATTAAAATTTATTTTAAAGGGCCAAAGTATCAATATGTCTTTACACAAGTGTGGAAAATCACATAATTCATTTATAAAAGAAAAATTATATATACTGGTAAGTCTCCACTTAATGTCCAGGCAACATGAAAAGTCAAACGGCTAAGGTATATTTTACAAAAAACTGGAACAAAATTTTACTGGGTCTAAACAGTTTTCCAATCATCTTGACGCCACATACATATATTAAATCATTTTACTATACTACTAATAAAATAATTTTGTAGACCAAGAATCTCTTCCCATCCGCCTCTGTCAGATCCTTTCGACCAAAAAGAAGTTTCAATTATCCTCGACGTGGGAACTAATCTACAACTCCTATACAGGATAGATAGATAGATCTGATCTACAATATTATTTTCATGAAACAATTATTTTGTATGCGGATGCGACCATTGTGATCTTTATTATAGATCACTTCACATTGTGTATCATTAATCGACAGATAATGGATCGATGTGCTACACGAGCAAGAACCTTCATTACATAACTGTATTTTGTAATTAGTTTGAATAATAATAAGTAGAATTAATAATAATTGTTATGAGTGGAATTGATCGTAATTGTAAAAGGCAGGTTCAAGATTTGAGCAATTGACACAACATATCGATATTTTGACAACATTTTCCCTAATTTTGAAAATTATAAAAAAAAATGTTCATTAATAAGGTTTGAAGAAACTGAAAGTGCACGCAAGAGATATCTATGAATTTATTATGTCATTATTTGAGAAAATATTGAAATTTTGTTACTGTTTATTTATTCACAGTGTTCGTTATTTCACACGACCTGGCATTGAGCTAAAAATTTATATTTGTAGGTTACTTGCAAATTTATAATAATTTATAACGATAAATATGGTAATAATAATTCTACTTTGTTTTTCTGGTATTATTTTTATTATTCAGAAATTTTATTTATTTTACTTACTAATTTTATTATTATTATTAGTTGCTTTTATTTTATATTAAATCAACATACTACGGATATCATTTTATTGAAAAATCTATTCTTTATTTTGTGCTCTTTTTATTAAATTTATATAATTGTTCATTACTGTTACTAAATGTTAATTATTTAGCAGTTGTAACAAATATAGTAATTTTAAAAAAAAGGTAATAAAGTTTGTAGTTAGTAATTGATGAACTTATAAAATTTTATATAACCTCTAGAATTGCTTACTTGCTGTTGGGGTAAAAAGGACCGCACTTACCTTTTTTACACTGGCAAGATGTAAATAATAAGAAAACAGTGAAATAAAATGTAAAATAACTTACAAAAATCATTTTTATAAGACATAGTTTAAGTTATTAGTTGTTCCAAATGTAATGATGATTATTTCTGGATGAGCTGGAAAATTGGCTGAATATAGTTAGATAATTAGAATTGAGTTAGATTTTAGTTTAAAAGCTCAAAACTGCTATTTGTGCCCGTTCTACCCCACTTGGTCGCATAAAATCCAGAACTTTTTTGCGCTAGAAAAAATATTCGCAGCGAAATCTTCAATTTGGGCTTTTTGACTTCAACTTCAATAGAGTCTAGCAGATGTGATTGGCTTTTTTCTATAAATGGGTTTGTAATTGCTAAAAATCAAATAGGACTTTTGTGTACGTTCTACGCTACTTTGTCTCATAAAATTTCGAAATATTTTTTTTTTTTGAAAAATATTCGAAATGAAATCCTCAATGTTGTTTTTTTTGACTTCAACTCCAATAGAGTCCAGCAAATGTGTAGATGAATCCAAAATGTTGTTTTCTCAATTATTTTTTTTAGAATGCATTATTATTATTATTATTATCTTTGTCCACAATCCAATAGAGCACTTGAGAATTGCATAACTTTTTTGATAGAATCACTTGGCCCGTGTCTCCTGTGCAAAGTAAGTTAGTGCCAAGGCGAAAAGTGAAACCAAAAGCGGACGCACTCGCCGGATAGACCTGCGATCCATTGTTTACAAAACTCTGTTCCGACACAATTACAATCTAATTTAAAAACTATTGTGATAGACTTCTGTCTAACATATTTTCTGTCTTTTCCGTTATTAAGTAAAGGATAGTCTTAAAAGAAAATCAGAGGAGTCTTTGGTAAAGGATTATGGTTGGTGAATTATCAATCACAACAAATGGGGTTAAACCATTTTTACTAAAATTTTACAGATAACGAATCTTTAACTTTTTTTCTTTTTTTTTTTTAATTTATTTGAACAGCGATTAGAACTTATGGGTTCTATGAGCTGTTGTGATGAATCTCTTACAAACTACAATCTTTATCATGTATGTATTTCTCGTATGTATGTATGTAAAATCTTGGTAAAGTTTATATTTGTAAAAATTAAATATACTTTATTATCAAATGTTCTGATACGCAAGTCCTTGAAACTTATCATTTTGAAACAATTTCCACAATCAGGTCTCCATTATTTCTTTGTTGTATCTGAACTGCAACGGATACATGCATGTTTTTTTTCTCAGTGTTAGGAAAATCTAACCGAGGAACAATGGTGCATGCGCATTATACTCTGTTGTCTTTCTAAAGTGTGCCATTCGTAAACGAATAGAGGTTCTTGTATTAAAATACACATAAATGTTTCTTGTCGTAGGAATAGTTGAAGGACAAAACGATTGAGTTGAATATGTTCCTCTTATTATGTTTGCCGCGGATGTAATTGCTCTCCGCTTGGTGAAAAACTTTCAAGATCTTGAGGACTCTTCAGAATAATTGTTTGTTCAGAAACCTACAAATGATAATGGACACAGAACTTCAATCTGTTCGCGATAAACTAGTTTTGGCTAAAACAAATTATTATTTTGCATAATATTTCTTTATCCCCAAGGTCACATATGTAGTGCATCTTACGTCAAATCGGAGTTTTTCTTATTCCAGTAAAGAGCATCTCGTTGGTTTTAAGTATAATGCATTTCAATTGCCAATAAAGTAACTCGTGATCCCGACAGCCATGTGCCTTCTTATTTAAAATGTTTTGCGCAATCTGTGCGGACAACTCGCACCGACCTCTCTCAATTCTAGTTTAATACGAGAAGATGTATAAGTAAACATGACGCAACATGACATTTGCATCAAATCATCTTTAATTAATTAATAAAGATTATAAGCGTTTTATGCGAGCTTCGGATCATAGAGAACGTTTTAAGTGCAGAACTCGAGGTAGAAAGAAACGCTGGAGGTAAATGAAATAGGATGCTGAAAATTTGATGTCAAAGTCGGAAATTTCATCACAAACAATTTTTATCTCACGAGACACAATTTTTTTAGATCGCAACTGTCATCGAATTAAATTCAGATTACAGCATTTTCAACATCCGTCCAATATTTCCGTCGCCTTCCGTTTTCTTTTCTCAGACAATTTTTTGACAAATTGTCCGATTATTCTATTAACGACAAAAATACACAACGATCGATCAAAATTATGATTTGCTATAATAGTAAAAGCACAGAAGTAGATTTTTCAATATGAGAGATGAGCTGTTGGAAATCTGTTTTGCTGCCACCCGTCGCTTTCAATTCAGTTGAAAAGAGGCATATTCAATTGTCGAGCTATTAAATATCGTTTAAATTTGCACAGATTACGATTTACGATGCAGTTTGAAATGATATGACGGATAAAGGATATTTTTGATGAATCTGATTGTTGCAGTGATTGAACAAAGTAGGTTAGTGGGGTAGCAATGGGAATTGAGTAGTACTAGGTATCAGTAATATAGTAAAAGTATTACTATATGCTCTATCTGGAACATATATAGCGTATTGCTATTTGTATGAAAATTTTTACCATGTAGCACCTATATATAAAATTGCCCATATTGACATCAAATTTAGAGTATCCTATTTTAATTATTACCTTAAGCACAAAATCATGCTCTAAGGTCCATTTTTGGATAAAATAGAAATTTTATGATAAAGCTATCTTTGGTCCAATCTTCATATAAATTGGTACTAAAAAGTGTCAAAGTGCTATGTACTTGCTGTGCGATCAGGCGTTTTACACATTAAACCTAACTGGTTTGTGTATTCAGATTTGTGTTATCAAAGTGACATAAGAAACTTGCACCTATAATAAAATTGTAATTTCATGTTTGTGCCTTTTTAAGGTTAGGTTCTATGAGTAAAACGCCTGATCGCACTTACATAACTTTTTGTCAATTGGTTACTACCCACTCATACCAATATAGACCGGTAATCATTAACTTCCCAAAAAATGAATTTTTTTATATATTTTTACGTTTCAAAAATTTCTGAATATTCTGGCATACTTGAGAAAAAATGTGTGTGTATGTATGTTTGGATACAATTAAAGTCTACGATTTCGGACGCACCGATCAACCAATTTGAATTATTCAAAAATTGTGGCGTTACCATGACATACTTATTTTATCTAAGAATTGACCCCTGAATATACCAATTGATTTTATATAATTATTTTATTCACTTTTGAATTTTTATTTTTATTTTAGTAAATTTCTTATAAACCATTTAATTTTTTTACCATCCTTTTCTACAAATTCATTTGTAGTCATTTTTTAAATCTTACAAAAAATATCGCTAGTTTTTTTTAAATATCGAATCCTCTCCTAAATCATTTGTTACAGATTTATAAAACTTTTCATTTCTGATGCAGCGGCATTTTGTCGCGTCATTTGTATTTTGTTGTCTGACATCATCAATCATTTTAAAACGAATCATCAAATATCATTCTGCGATTTGGCTCTTTGGATAAAATGACTTACAACTTTTAATAAATTGTTGAATGATTTCAGTTTATACAGATGGTTATAAAAAATCGGGTCTTTTTTGATTCACCTTGAAAGTGAAAATCAAATGCAAAAAATGAGGATGGAATGGAAATAAAAAATAACAGTATACTATATATATATATATATATATATATATATATATATATATATATATATATATATAACATCAGGATGTCTTTACTGATGCTAAAAACTATTGTTACAATACATTTTATTGACAATTCTAATTTGTACTAATTTGTCTCTTAGTTCGCAAAAAATGCTGATAAATTTTAAACGATAGCTTTCTTTTTTGAAAATTAATATTTTTATAATATCTTATATATCAAAATTTTTATTCCGCGTAATGAAATCAAAATCTTACCCTTCTCTATACAAAGTTTCTACCAAAATTACGTCAATGATTCGCAATTTTTTCCACTAAAAAGTCTGTTATTAATCAATGTGTGAAAATCATGAATGTAAACATCGAAAGGCTGATAAAATTTGTTCAGTTGCAGAATCCTTTGTTGAAAATATCCGTTGAATTTATGTTTACGTTTCGGAAATTTGCTTCGCCTATTTTGTAACGATAATTGATACTGAGAAAATGACTCAACGAAAATTTATTTAGGAAATCGTATGAATGAATTGAGAATAGATCGATGGGTATCATATTTTTATTCTCAAATGAACAAAATATATATTCAAAAAAAAATACTGGAAATTAAATACGTCTATGATATATTTACTATTGTAGGTAATATTCGGGGAGCTAAATTGAATTTTCCAAAAGAGTTGTAAATTCGAAAGTGTACGAATAGTCATAAACATATTTTTTCTGAAAATTCTGCAAACACCTTAAATGTGATTAATTTTATCTTAATCATTTATATTAATGTAAATTGAATCCAATCATTTTTTTATCAAAAAATCGTAGCCAAAGCAAACCCTTGATCAATTTGCATTTTTTTGAGTGCAAGAATTAAATGCAAATATTTTAAAATATATATTTATACAATATATAATTCAAATTATAAATTCCAAACGATAACGAATTAGAGTTTGCTAATTATTAGAATTAGAAGTGCTAATTCTTGGTAACTTAGTAATTGTGTAATTATTTTTGACTATGATCTTAGAAATGTTATTTATGATTACTGATCCACAGCATAAATGAACAAAATTATTAAAGTTTAACATTAATAATCAAAAAATGGTCATATTTTTACCAAAGCTCTATACTGCAATTAAAAAGGTCATAATTTTCAAATTAACCGAGTTAAAAAAAATATTTTCACAATAGTTAAGATTTGATGTTGAGTTCTGGGACACACTGTATGTAATAATATCAAATTTTAAAAAATTAACTACAATAACTCTAGCACTCTTAACTACAATAACTCTTGGTTGCACTTAAAAGCTCAAAAATTTCAAACTACGTGAGATGAACTTTTCTTCTCATTTTTTTCATGATAGTTATGTTCAATATTATCGCCCTGTTTTGACTTAACGTTAAATTTTGGGACACCTTGTATGTAATTATATAATCGAAAAATGGTCACAGTTGCACCAAAGCTCTTGGTTGCACTTAAAAGCTCATAATTTTCAAACAACGTTAGATAACATAAAATTCGATTTTTTTCACGATAGTTATGATTAATATCATCACCCCGTTTGGACTTAACGTTAAATTCTGGGACACCATGTGTGTATTTATATCAGGCGTGAATAATCGAAAAATGGTCACAGTTGCACCAAAGCTCATCGTTGCACTCAAAAGCTCATAATTTTCAAACTACATCGGACAATATTTTTTTCTCATATTTTCTGATAGTAGTTAGATTAATATTATCACATTATTTGGACTTAACGTTGAAATCTGGGACACGTTGTGTTATCGAAAAATAGTCACAGTTGCCCCAAAGCGCATAATTTTCAAACTACATCAGACAATTTTTTTCTCATATTGTCTAATAATTGTGATCAATATTATTACCCTGTTTGGGCTTAGTGTTGATTTCTGGGACACCCTGTACGTAATTATATCAGGTGTGCATGAAGGCACTTCAAACCACATTTTAAGTCGTGTACCCCCGCTATCATCCATCCATGGCAGCAACAAAATTCTTTAATAATAGCAACAATCTATTATCTATTATCTGTCGTGCACTATTATAAAATAATTGAATCCCATTCACGTTGGCCATATTTCTAACGGATTTTGCATATTATTTAATGCGCTGTCAACGATAAATCTTCTTATTTATTAAATAGTTCAAAGTAACAACAACGCTTTGATAGTCGATTTACACAAGTGACTAAGTTTGTGAAGTGACCTGCTCGCGGGACATGTAATTATGTTCAATGAATTATGGTCATAATAAGAGGCAGCGCTCGGTCTAAAAGGTTTAAGTGATTATAAATGACCGCCTTTCTTTGACGTCGATTTGATTAATATGTGAAGTACACGGTCAGGCCGAGAGGGACCAAAGTAGAGAAAGAGCCGAAGAGAAGAAGCTTCTCCATCGATTTAGATTTGAAATTTTTGTGAAATAACCGATTATTGTAATAACTTCTTGTGATCGTCCAAAAATCGAAATTAATTTTTTTCCTACATTTGTTCACGTTTTGAATTTCACACATTTCTGAACATTTTAGCATATCTCAGAAAAAATGGATGTGTCTGTGTGTGTGTGAGTGTGAGTGTGTGTGAGTGTGTGTGTGTATGTGTATGTGTATGTGTATGTGTATGTGTATGTATGGATACAATATTTTGTCCACGTCTTCGGGCACACGAATCAACCGATTTTAATGAGTCAAAATACATTCGATTTCTATTGATAGTGAGATGTGCTGATTAGTATAGTTTTTGGCAAAAGTCGGTTTACCCGTTTTGGAGTTACGGAGCAAAAAGTGAAGAAAATAGTAATTGAGTTTGTGAGAGAACGGAGCATCCGATTTAAATGATCCAAAACGCATTCAATTAGTAATGATGAGGAGAAGTGGTATTTAATTTCTGGATGCAGAGCTAAATGTGCAAAAAAATTGCAGTTTTTGAGAGAAATAAGCGTCCGATTTGAATGATTCAAAAAACTTTCTGTTTTTTGTTGGCGATCGTTTTTAGCAATAAATTTTTTTTGTTTCAAATTTTTTTTTCCTTTTATTAATTTCCTGCAAAGAATTTTTAAGATATCGAAAATAATACGGATTTTAATTTTAGATTACGAGATTAACAGTTAAGCTGATGAAAAAAATATTAGAGGAAAATATATATGAAAAATATATTACACAATCGAAAAATTTTATTACTACATTTACTTTTTTGTTAACATGCATAATACGTTTTTAAGATAAACTGTAAAATAATAGCTAAATTCTATATTGAGTTTATTATTTCCACATTTTGAAAAGTTCATACAACTTATCTTAAGAAATTATACCACTTACAACTATTTGACTTCAGAATGTATTTTGTTTTTTATTATCAAAATTTGCAATTTAAATGAAAAAATGGTCATTATTTTATATGCATGACGATTATAGACGTCAATACTCTGCTAATTTACGTGACGAGCACATTTGTCAATCACAGCTAACTGGTTAAATTTCTAAATCTATAAAAATTTATGTGATAAAGGAATTGGTTAAACTAAAGTTTAGAGACTACTAAAGTAATACTAATAATTATCATACATTTATAAACACATTTCTATAATTGGTTATAAACTCTTAACTAGGTCCGATATTTGTTTATAATGTCGATGATTTTTTTTTGTTTCTAAAATAAAATACTTGATGTCATTGACATAACACTAACATTCCAAAATATTTACCTCACAATTAAAAGTTTAGGTATCTTTAAATATGTATCATCAAAAATTAATAAATGGTTTATTATTAAAAATAATAAAAAAAAAATTAAATTTAAATATATAAAATTGAACTTTAATAATAATGCTTATAATAATAATGTTCACGGAATAACTTAATAAAAATAAAATTATGCTTTATTTTATTTTAAAAAGTTAAAATAGAGATTCTTAAGAAATTACTGATCAGCTGCCCATCTATTACATTGTTCTCGACCACGTTTAGTTGTTAAATTGTCAGATTTATTGTTCGCTCGTAACGACGACCGATTACGTAAAATTGTAGTTTTAGTTCTAAGAGTGTTTTTATTCAATCATGTTCATCTGAACAGTTTGTATTGATCAAATTCCTTAAACAATTTAAATCAGGACTTAGTAGTCATTTGTTACTCGAGAGAATTGCATTTGTTCCCTTGTAAGAACCTCGTGTTTTGTTTGAATTCCTTGATGTAATTTGAGAATAGAGGCTTTAGATTCATTAGTAATTGTTATTGACGGAAAACAGTTTGAATTGTCTTTTTGTTTGATAAAAAATATTTGCAATGCACTAAGTTGATCTTTACAACATTGGTCCAGGATTTCAAGTTATAAAGCACACACATATGTATATATTATTTTATTACATTCTACATAGATTTAAACCATTCTAAAATAATTACCATGATTACAAAACTGCAGCAATCACTTTAAATGGTCATTTCTGAAATTAGCGGATTATAATCCATTTGTAACTGTAGGAAATGCAACTGCATGATATCTACATCTAATACAGGTGTAATAACGCAACTTTATAGAGCATCATAATTAAACTAAATTGCTCGGAGTTTTACTTCTTGCAATACTTAGGAACATTTGCCTCGGACAAACTAATATACTGGAAGCATTTGAGAGGGAATTTGATAAAAATTACTGAGAGGAGTGGAACTTTGAAGAAGATTACCTCAATTAGGTATCTCAAATAAGTTGTCAATTTTTTTTTCATTTTTATTATTGCAAAATTATATCGATTATCTGTCGAACCTTCAACATGTGATCCACTTCCCAGCAGGTGAATTAGCAATCGCTCAAGCGGCAACAATCATATAATATTTTTTGCATTCGCCGTGACTTCATACGATTTGACGGGGTCAAATCGGTAGAACTCGAGAACGCAATTATACTCGTAATAAATAATTTGCTTACTGATACAAAAGTATGGAGTAACATTTGCGCTCACGTTATTCACGCTCTGATTTCGAGAGCGAACGTAAGTTTGTGTTTCGTAGGCCCTCACCCATGAACTTAAGGAGAAAAAAGCAAAAATTCATTACTGTAAAAAATATTTCCACTATCTATTGTTGTTTTGTACACTCATTGATCTTCGGAAATCATCAATAAACTAACCTCCCACGTATTTTACAGCCTACACACGATTTGTTTAATTGAACTGCCTTCACTATTAAGACATTTCCTTAAGACCATTCCAGATTATGTTTGCGTGAATTTAAACGCGTTTCTTAGATATGTATGGCAACCGCAAATCACTAATTCATGACTTCGTCTAAGATTAGTTGTGGATTCAGATGCATTCCTTGCATAGCCGGAAGACATACGTTGAATTGTTGAATCACATTTAAAGAACCAATAAATCAGTTTCGATATGAATTATAGGTATACGAGATCTTGATGCACACATCTGAGTTAGCGAATATTATATAAAGTTATTTACAGAAATTTCACAAAAAAAATGCTGATGAATTTTGCCAAATTGGTAACATTGATCATATCTTACTATACGAGTCTCTATTTACCAAAGATGCCTGGAGCATAGCTCTGCACGGATCAGAGACATGGACTATCAAAACGCAACAAAAACTATTAGAGTTTTTAAATGTAGTGCTGGAGACAAATGGAGAAGATAGTGTTCAGATAATGCAACAAATAAAGTGCTAAAAAAGTGGACTTTACACGATGAAATTTCTTTACAAAGGAAAGAAATTGAATTAGACCCTTGCTACAAATGAGTGCCCTCGACATGACGTCATCGAGGGTAAAATAAAAGAACTAAAAGCACTGGGAAGAAGAAGAATGCAAAATATTGATAACTTACGTGAGAAGGAAAAATACCAGGACCAGGAAATATGGAAAAGAAAATGTAAGGATTAATAGAATAAATGAATGGAGGGAAGAAAATCAGATTTGTGCTGGTTTTATACCATGGTCCTGACTTCGATCAAAATACGAATTTTGTGTTTATGGATATATTTTACGTTGAACGCTGCTAAAAAAATCCATTACAATTAGCATTTACGAAGATCGTCCAGAGTAATTTAACCGCTATTATCGATCATCTTATATTTGTCGATCACATACTTTATTATCTGGAATTAGTTCGTGATGTAATCCGTGGGCAGGCACTCAGTTTCGGTTCAGCATAATTTCCGTTTACCAAGATTATTTGAACAGAGTCACAAGAATGAATCTTTAGAGCACTTCGCATACGTTTGCATATAATATGTATAATATGTACGGGTCCGTTAAATAAGCAAAAGCGATATGTATATCGAACATTGATTTTATTTCCGCGACCTTGAAGTATAGATTCTTAGAACATCTTTAATTACACAGATTCTGATGAGTTTATGAGAAAAAATCTTGAATTATTATTAGTCAACCGTCATAGAGAACAAATAATTCTTGTACTGAAATATTTTAGATATGCTTACAGAGATCTGTAATAATTCGTAAAAATTGACATTGATTGAAATAAGTCAATTGACAAGGAACGATCAAGAACTAGTGTTCATTTTTTTTTTAAATTTTATTCGCCAATCACAGTTAACTGTTTAAATCGCAGCATATAATCCCTTTTCATTCATTTATCATCATAATAAGTGAGTTTTAAATTGTATAGGCACAATGTGCAAGTGTTTTCCAAATTAGCACTTGCATGATATAAGTTGAATATTAAAATAAACGGGCACGCATGTAACGGTCCCATTCGTACTTTCTCGTAATACGATAATTATTATTTTATTGCTACTAATTTTAGTCAGAACAAAAATTTACACATGTCGATACTTCTTATCGATCATAACAATCAATTTTATTTCGAGAACGTTTTCGTTTTTGACGTAAATAAGTGATTATGTAAAATACGTATGGGTGAATGCTGGTTACCTTTGACTTCATGGATTTTTAAAGAAACAGCCTGAATGTTTGTTTATTTGTATGATGTTTTTTTATTTATTTACTTGATTATTTAAATACATAAGATTGTTCAGAAGATACAAAAGATTAGATCTAAAAACTAAATGTGAAAAATGAAAAAAACTATTAAAAACTTTACCACCTTCTAAAATGCTTTGACAATTTTCATTTTTTTTTTCCTTTTTCTGGTCTTCTAGGCCAGAATACCCCCTTAAATTATCATTATCCAAGTAATAGAGTTGTCACACATTTCAAATACGTCTTCTGAAACACATGAATCAATATTTCTCAATTCAATCTACATTACTATTCCGCTATTAAATTGTGAGAGCCTTTCACCACTTCTTCCAAGTATATTTATGTTTTGCAACAAAATATTAAGTGTAAGTCATTAAATTACCTAAACCATCAGTATTAAGTCGGCTAGTAAATGTCTAATATTTCCATGTACAGAAAGCAAAGCAATAAATACTGTCGATAATATACGATCATTTACTTAAGAATTCAGAACATAAACCAGATACAAATAATAATCTTTGGATTTTTATTCAAATATAATTACTGAGCGTGTGAAAATTGCAATCGGTAGCACTTTGCATTTGCACAAATCCACAAACCGCAAATTCGATTTATTATTCATCTTCCTTATAAATAACCTGGAGTTGATCTTTGCTCCAGATGCTCACGTTATTAATAAGATAGTCTATAAAATTCATAATAACTAATAGTTTGGTGTGAGTATCATGTGAAAACATTCCTTAGGAAAACCATTATTGTATTAACTATGCATACATTCTTTGTAGGAAACAATATGTATAAATCAACGCGAATAATTGATAATGAAATTGAAATATTGGAAAATGATTCAAAATATAATAAGTTGCCGTTATAATAGATTAGCTCTTAAAACCAAGTATAGATAATATTTATCAAACGAACAAATAACTGGAATTATTCAATCTTTCTCTATTAGGTATCTGATTCATAAACTGAAACGCTTCTAATTGCTGTCCGACGTGGTGTCATCAGTGTTAAAACATTTTTAATGGTTCAAATAGTAAAGTGCTTCTGTGAACTGTGATGTTTGCCGCTTCTTTTGAATTTGCAACAAAGACACTTTTTGTCATATGCCGACATACAGAATATCATTCAACCAGCACGAGCTAAACCTAATTTATTGTCCTAGTCTTATGTTCAACACCAAAGACCCAGACTCAGGAATAGTTCAATCACTCACAAAAATAAAGATATCGAACACAATAGTTGTAAAATTGGTTTGGTAATTGGTAATAAAAAGACCAAAAAAGTAGTCCACCAGTATTACCATCTATTACCATCGATTGTTATTGCATTTCTCATCTTCTACAAAAACTGGCTCCTTGCTTCAGGTTAACCCATATGCAAGCCTAAAGATTATATTATATTATAAATTATTACCATTATTACGCGTTTAATAGCAAAACAACAAACTTCTTCGTGCAAATTGAGATTAATGTTACGTCTTCTGTATAAGTGTTACAATGCGTAACAACAGACAGATGAGCTTCGAGCAAAATTAAACCTATAACCGTGAAATCAGATATATCGATTCAAGAATAATGGTAATAGAGTATATTTATATGATGTTATAAGATATTCAATTTCTTTAAAAATTTTATATCATTGAAATAAACAGATTTTTGCAAAAAATCAAGTCCGGGGGCTATTGTGTGACATGGTATGAGGACATCTCTCACACCCAGATTTTGAGGTATAGCTTTTTTGTCGAACAAAATTATTATTTATTTTGCATAAATTACAACATGAAGTCGATTCAGAAAATCAATATAATGTTATTTCCTTTACTATTAGAGCTAATAAATTACGTAGGTGTCTTTTATCTTGCGGTAAGTACAAAAGTATTCTTGGTACTAAAATACGTATAAAATTATATCATTCATTTGGAACGCATTTCAGATCTAGTTTCATGCCTGTATAGTTAATACAGCCTTTCACTTTAAAACTTAATCAAGATTAAGTTATTAATTCACCGATTATTTCTTTTTTTGTAAAGTCTATCTCGGGTTTTTCTACTTCTTAAATCTGAATTATTGAATAAGATGTAACGCATCATTAATAAAGATTGTAGTATGGTTGAGTTGATTGTAATTATCAAAGTTGTTCCAACACAAGAATAGAAAATATGAAATTAAGTTTAAGAATATAAAATAATTATACTGGGAAATATAAATCAACAATCAATTCCGACAAATCCTAGTATCCTATAACAAAATCTGTCTAAAAATATGCCTTTGTAGTGTGAACAATTTCTAATTATAAACAGTAATACCTTCTAAACTAATATTCCTCGATCAAACTGTTTTCGATATCGATCGATGACCAACATTTTTTTCTCAATTTGAATAACAACAGTCAAAAAAGCAAAAGATCCAAAAAGACCCAAAGGACCCGAATGTGGCCCACACCACACGCTGTTAGGTGTCGACTTGTTGCGATCATAACAATATTAATGCGATTATATATGTTCGATCGACTGATCCGTTCACGATATTGATCTATAAAACTTGTTACAGTTTTCTTAACAGAATACTGCTGAGATTAGACCTAGGTTCGGTATACCATTCGATGAGGGATACAGAGGAAAAAAATTCTGAGCCTCGACTTCCACGGTTCAAAAATAATAGAATTTCTCATTCACTCTAAGTAAAGGAGCCCGAAATCCGAAGAAGTTGAAAGAGTGTTTGAAATTTTTGATATGGTCTGCTGTGTTTTGGTTGGTATCTCTAACCAAAACCAAACCATGATAACAGACCATTTCAAAAATTTTAAGACGTTTTGCAGAATCTTATTTAATAACCTTAGACAAATACGCTATAGACAAAAGAAATGATACTCTGCAATAATTACCAAGTGATACTCAATAATGTTTCTGAATTTATCTTCTCTTATTAAAACTTATTCTGACCAAACAAACCTTGCTTAACATTACCAGTTCAATGTGTGAATATTTACTAGGTATACAATTAGTTCGAAATTGATGCAACATTTTTCAAGTAAATATTCTACCAACTCTCTTACCTTTTATTTTGTAGACGATTTATGCGTGAGTAAGCATGAATCGAGAAATGCCACAGTCGAAGATTCGTGTCGTATTTTATTTAAAGGCCGATTTAATTTGAATTCTTTGTTTTTGTCTGTCGGGCAATAGCTGAAATTGAAATGCCCCGCATAATGTCACGGCTGGTTCTATCGAGTGACGAGTGACGAGTGAATGTCAAAACGAAATTTCAGAAATAGTATCAGTAAAAGTTTTTAATAAAAGCAATTATCAAAAGAAATACGACTAAGCATATAAATATTGCCAAATGTACTCGTCGATAGTAATGCGAAAGTACCATTGCACAACTAGAGTGTATCAAGTTTGATGATAAATCGATTCTGTAACGAGTTTTTTGGTTTGATGCAAATAAAAATATAATTGATAAAATAATCTTGTATGAGTAAATAGAGTTTTATAACGCACTTTTTGCACTCGACAGTGCCTACATTATAATATCGACTTGACCTCAAAATAGTCCCAAATAAATCACGAAGACATAATTATTTATTACTAACAATATTCCGAAATTGTGATATTTATTAAGAAATATTAAAAACAAAAAACTTTTCATAATTGTGCAATAACACCTTCAGAATTGCAATATACATTCTCCACAATTTTCCCAACCTATCCAAGCTTTGATAAACTGTAGCACAAATTTTATAGTGACATTTAGATTCCCATAAATTTTATTCTTCGGAAGTTCAATTGTCAAAAGCTTAAGTTTAATAGTATCAAGTTTATATTTATGAATGTTTCTTGCCATATTTAGTTTATCCCCACGTATATTATGCAAATAAAATTTTGCACAGAACTCTCCTAGTATATGCTAATCTGGTACAGATAAATGTATGAAACAGAAGCAAATGTAATGTTATATTTATGATTAGGCGTATGATTTGCATGTATATTTGTAATTGAATACACAATACTGAAATTCAGAGATAAATATTTTCAACCAACTTTCTCGCCCTTAATGGATAGTCTTTAAAATCAATACTGTACTCCGCAAATTTTATTAATTTAATTAAACATAAATCAATTCATAATGACTTTTCAAAGTTGCAATGGGTATGCTCTATCTAGATGTTCTTAATTTACTTTTAAGAAAAATTTACAGTATCACATTATTCATAAAAATATAATTCAAAGCTTTACAATGAGCGCCCCATAAATTTGGAATAAGTAAGTTTTTTTTAAGAAATTGATAAAAATCACCTGGTCATCCCGTGGTCAGCCCTAAAATCCATGTTTTAACTTTATGCTCAACTTTATTGGCAGTGAAATTAAAAACCTGAAGAAAACTATTAAATTGAAGCCGTTTAAAATCATATACGCGATGTTGATGGTAATGACAAGAAAAGAATTTGTAAGTGTTCCACACAAATGCGAAATGCAGCAAGCGTGACGTGTTTATACTTTTTATTTGTTTTTAACATTTGGTTTTATTAAACAGTGTTTTATTTGAATAAAATAAAGAGTAACGAATCCGTAATAAAATTGATGGCTCGAGACGTACTCAAGTTTGTGAAGAGAATCGTTTTGATATTATTTTTGTTGCCGAGACTTTGTAATGGTGTTCTCACAATGTTGTGGGGGTTTTAATTTTAATTTGGATATGGAATTTATTTGAAGGTTTTAAAAATGTGACAAAGGATTGTGGATAATATTTTTTACAGGTAACCCTTGTGCTTATTTAGGGTAAATTATAGTAATCGTAAAATATCGAAAATGTAAATTTTTATCCTAAGGCCTCCTGAACATTTTTGCATACTTTAGAAATAGAGTTTCCAAACAGTTTAGTAAGTGATATTCTAAAAAATACCTAGGTGTACAAATTTAAGCTTTGCTTACTGTACAATTACAATAGATCATCAATCTGGAATTTGATACTTTCTAGTAATTTATATAAAATAATAATTTCCCATTTTCTAGTTCATCACCTTTAGTGTTATTAACAATTCCTTCTCAATTTTGTCAAAGAGCATCCCACATAAAAAGTTCCGAGTCGGAAATGATTCGTTCTGTTCCATTTGGTAATACTGGCGGAAAATTTATGATTGACGTTAGTTAGGAAACAATTATGCGTACACACCTCGATAGTTTATTGTTATTGTCTAACAAATATAATTAAAATGGCATCTCTGATGCAACTCGATGCTTAGCCGTTAATTTATCTAAAATAACGGGCGTGTAAATTCATTTTGTAATTGATATCCGATTTGTTTACATCGTGATCGTCACTGGAGGAACTTGTAATGGAAATGCGCAAATGAAGCTCTTGGAAAGTTTTATAATAGTAAATAAATATTTATTTGCTATAATATTCAAATTTATTCCTGTGAAGTTATGATTTTATTTGAATAATGACCATTTAATTTATTTTTTAAAAGAGTTTACGTCAATATTTTATCCAAGATTTTCATTTAAAAGATATGTTTGCGCACAGAGGAATAAATTGCACACAAATCTGTTTGATTTACCTTTGCTCGGGTTTTATTGTTAGTGCAACAAAATATACTAGATTTTTTTTATTGAGCTTATTTTATATAGAAATATCAGCAAATTTTTGGTAGTATTTAGAAAGTATACAGCATCTGCCAATCCAGTGATTGGGACGTGTTCATATATACTAGAATAAGACAGCACTTCAGAAAAAAAAAATTGAGATTTTACATTTTCAGAATTGGTATTTAATGCTTTTTTTAGAGTAAATAATTGGATCATATTTAATTTTGAATTAGTTCACTAAGGACTACTAAAGAATAATAAAGAAATATTAAACTTCCCATAGGGTAAGTAATAGTAATCGCAAAAAAATCGAAAATAAAAATTTTGATATCTTTACGTTTCAAAGGTTTTTGAACATTTTGGCATACCTTAGAAAAATTGATGTGTGTGTGTGCGGATGCAAACTTTCGTCGACGATTTCATCAAACATTCGATTTGTATTGATAAGGAGACGTTCTGATTAGTTTTTGGCAAAGGCAGGTCTAGCCGTACCGAAGATACGGGGCAAAAAGTGACAAAAACGGTAAAACAGTTTTTAAGAGAACGGAGCGTCAGATTTTAATAAGTTGAAAAACATTTTAGTTGTGTTGACAAGATGAAGAACTGATAAAATTTTTGGGAAGGCAGGTCCAGCAGTTATAGACTCTCAATAAAAATAAGTTAAAAAAATGTCATTTGGCGGTCAAAAATGTTTATTGGACATATGTACATCAAATTAACAGATATTCTATAGAGATCTTAATAATATATACACATTTTGTGTACATTTTTTGGGTTCCGTACCAAGATTTTTAATTACGGTACGGGAAGTTCCAGCAATTTGCCTTAAAGCACGATGCCATGCCATGCATTCCACCAGTTTTCAGTTAAATCTGATTGACGAATATACTTGTCATTAAAAAGCAGCAGGCAGAATTTTGTGTTTTGACATGTATACTCGTCATACGTATAAAACAGTAACCATTTGCTAATTGAATTAAAATTTTTGAAAGAAACAAAATATATTCTGAAATGCCAAGTAGTTTAGAATATTTTGAGTTTATGACTATGTAAACTAACATCTTGAATAATTTTTGAAATAATCATTTTATATACAGTTATACTCGAATCGCCACTCATATAACAAAATTATCTCATCGGCCTTCATTTTTTATCCAAGTTCAATACAATTTTACACCAAAAGACTAATCCAACTATTCATATGAGAATTGAAACATATTTATCTGCCGGCGATATTTGTTGTAAGAATCGCACTAATTGCTGCGGCGCTAAGAAAAACGAACATTACCGTTCCTTCTAAACAGCGTCAAGTTTAAACGGCCGTCAAAAAAACGCACACATTCGTCTGTTATTACTAATTTCATACATTGTGTTTTTTCGATTGCATTGATAAAAACTTCAGATTCTCACACTATTTCGGCCGCTTTAATAATAAGGGCTTCCTCTTACTCTTACATTCAGTTTTTCAGCCAAATGCGGTTTCCGCTTTAGATATTTAATTACGAATTATTACTATATTTGCCGTGAGACAATTGTCTTAAAAATCACAAGTTTTTTTTCACTAATGTTATTAAATATATTTCAAGGACAAACGCTGGAAGCGATGTTTTATGCACTAATTTCGTTTTTGCATCATTAGCGTTTGAAATATACCGCAAAAATATTGCAAAAAATATGGCTTATTAAGCTAAATATCTCTGATCATTATAAAATAATTGCTTTGGATTGTCCGTTCTGGGAATAGAGGGAAAACAACAAATTATGTAGTTAATGCAAGAATAAAAATTAAATAAATCAACTCGTAGTCGCATAAAATAGCGGTGTCCTGATGTATTGATTGTTTATGAAAATGCAATGCAAAAAAATATACAGGGTGTCTCAGAACTCAACGACAAGCCGAATCCGGGGTGATAGCATTGTTCATAATTATGAACTATGAAAATAATAGAGATAAAAAGATAGATCACACAAAAGATTGTGAGCTTTTAAATGCAATCCAGAACTTTTGTCAAACTGAGAATATTTCTGAGTTATTTTGGATACTTTCTAATATTTTTGTTCATTTAAACAAAAACCATTAATTACATTTTTAGAATCGTAGTAAAAAGGCTCATTTGACCTAAGCTGTGATTCCTGTTATTTCCAAATTCTTAATACTTCTCAATATATATTGCTAACAAATCACTAATTATATTTGCCCAATCTCTGATCTTACATTTGCCCAATTATTTTAAAAAAAATCATACCTCACTTCCGAAAATTTGGTACTAATGATGTTAATATCAAGAATCATGAGTCTGTGGCTTACCTGAAACAAAAAATAAAAATATATAAATATAATATATAATGAAATCTATAAAGCATAAATCACACTTTTAA
Source organism: Ctenocephalides felis (assembly GCF_003426905.1). NCBI lineage: Eukaryota > Metazoa > Arthropoda > Insecta > Siphonaptera > Pulicidae > Ctenocephalides > Ctenocephalides felis. Next base: position 25,758,582 of record NW_020539726.1, read on the forward strand.
CAAAAATCTGATTATATACTACTCAAGTTTATACTCTGAAATATACAAAATACAACATAGATAAAAATTAGTTGTGTAAAAGTAATTGCTTTAGTAAAATATCTTCAGTAAGAAAGAAGTGTTGTAAAAAAAAAGATTTATCGTTATGTGAGTAAATTAATCGTTTTTTTGATGTCGAGTCAATATTTCCAAAATCAGTTTTAAATAATAATTTATAGGAGATAAATATTATATCGCAAAGTTAATACATATAATATTTATAATGATCAAATCTTGCAGATTTGTCCCATGGGTGCGTTAAAATGCGATCAAGAAATAGTGATGTCCAATTTATATTGAAAACATAAATCATGAAGAAAAATGATGGTGAAAGTAGAGAAACTACTTGTATTTTCTGAATTTTGTAGAATAAGTTTATCAATATCAGTTGTGTTTTACTACAGATTTACTATAGAAGTTCATGTTTGATTTTGTAATAGTGGCATGAATTCTCCGACCAATATTGTGCAGTAGGTATCTATAACACAAAACAATATTTTACTGTCTGATCTGTTACAAGTTTCCTAACATTGTCAGTAGTTATAAGAACCGAACCGTGATATCTTTGATACTAGAAACATACAATGATGGTTTATTATTTATTACAATAAACAGTGTTGATATTCGTGCGCCGTACATCGACTATAAAATCTTAATAAATTTTATATAACACACTCACGCGTCCTATGACGGTGCTATAGAGCTATTAAATCATATTTTTATGACAGGTAGCAGTATAATAGTAGACCGCAATCTATTTTATGACAGAAACACTAAAACACTCTGAATCTTAACATGGGAAGCACGAGAATCTATCTATATCGGGCCAATTAGATCCGATTTATATTTATGTACTACAATATCTGATTCACACGACTGTATAAATGAAATTTACTGTCAGTATTAAAAGTATTCTATATATTGATTTATATTGATAACTTAAAATTCATAGAAACTAAGTTGAATTATTAGTATTAGAAGCTTTTATCCGAGCGAACATAGAATTTACATTTCCATCAATTTTTTTTTCTTACTCAAATAGTTATTTTTTGACTGAATCTCCTTGTTTATATTACTCTCCTCACTTACATAATTTTTTATCATAATTTATTTTTGCAAAATTTTGGTCAATAAAGTTAATTATCTTAACACCCTTTGAAGGCAACTTTGCTGACTATTACAGTGGGTATTCCATAGCCAGATCAAAAATATATTTTCCTATGAAAATGGCATATTTCGGGTACAATGGGAAAGCTCTTTCTCTATTTTTTTCCTGAATCGAGTTGGTGTTTCTCAGCTGATAAACCTGCCCTAGGTCGGTGCACCTATTTTATTTATTTAATATCCCTTATGTTTCACTTTTCTTTAAATTCTTCAAATTAAAAATTCAAATTTAATTAATAAATTAAATTCATAAAAATTAATAAACTCTGATAAAAATATATCAAATCAACAAGTGACATCGCATGAGCAAAGGTCTGTAAGGTTAAGGTCTGTAATTGTACAAAAATCAAAATAAAATAGTTGCGCAAATGTTAAAATTAAAACTAGAAAATTGTTCATTAAAATATTATAATTTATTAATAAATAATACACATAGTTAAAAATCCTTTATCTCGAATGTGACTCCAATGTCATCTTTGAATCCGCGATGTCCGTACAAGATAAAAAATGAGACCGCATCTAGTCAAGGTGAACTCATTATTAGTTACACATATATTCTTGCATGTGTATATCCCATCTCACTAATTGCTAATTACGATTAATTAATTAAGCGTCACTTCAGAGAGCGCGATATTAGAACGGATGACATATAGAACGGCTGTAATAGTAGTAAAGGATCAAATGTAAATAATATATTATAAATATTTTTTCCTACTCGTATTCTGAGTTTATTGCTCGAGAAAGTCAAGTAATAACTTCAAAAAATGTAAAGACATATAAAAAAAATTACCTAGAGCAGTTACTGAATGAACTTATATGCTGACTTATAGCCCCGAAGGTAACGCGCGAGGATGCTTACGAAATCCTACATTTTCAGCTCTACTGTAAAGTACTGTACATTTTATAGGATGTATATTTATTACTTAAGATTCAGGATCATATTTCTCTCTTCCTCCCAGCTCTCTGACTATTTTCATAAAACAAAGAACAACGGCAAAGATGATCACACCCGATTTGTTACGCAGTAGCGCCGCGAATAATTAACTTTGAAACTAATATTGGCGACCGGCGCCATCGGTATGTGCAAAGGCACCATGATGAATCATGAATAATTTATTGTTTGCTAATATTTATATGAAAATTATTTTTAAAGATGTCGTTTTATTTATAAGACTTTATGTATGCGCACGTAAAATAATAAAACAATTGTATGGATTGATTTTCTATCGGTTTATTTGATAACAAGTGTTGAAAACTACACCATAATGTCTCCAAATACTAGTAGTTTAGGAGAGTAGTAAAATAATATTTTGACTTGTATATATAACCGCACTTACTTATCGGTAAAAAAAAACTAGAGTAAATTATATGAAAAAGGTCCGAAAAAAATACTTCAGTAGGTAATATTTTTTTATCAGAAATTAAGAGGCCCATAAGCTATTTAATAAAACTTCTTCATTCTTAATTATTATTTCTTTAGAAGGCAATCTAGTATTTACCCTATTTATATTTCAGTTTTATTGAAATTCTCTTAATTTTATTTCTATCTCTTATTTTTATCATAATGTAGCCGGTATGATCTATAAACAGTATTGATAAAAATTAACCAGTTAACTATAATTGACGCATATACTCGTCATAGAGAAGTGGTAGAATTTTGTGCTTTGACATGTATGTTCGTCATGTTTATAAACACATGTCTTACTTACTTATAGTCACAATTTCTGAGAAGAAAAACAAAATGAATTCTAAACTATCAAGTTATCAACAATATTTTGAGGCAAGTTCATTTTACCTTAAGGCAAGTTGCATGAACTTCTTGAATGTAGAAATATCGTATGACGTATGAATTTAGATTTAGCCAATTATATAATATTTCTGTGAGCTTTTGCTTTTTATCAAAAACTATTCTTACATGTATAATAATTCACTAAATTTATTCAGTTTTTAGTTTAATACGTATGTAATACATGCTTATTTTAATAAGAAAGAAAATTTAATAATATATTATTTTAAATTTTGTAAAATAAACCAATTTTTTTCTTCCGGTTTCTTATCAGCACAACTTACTCTATGATTGACGAATATATTCGTCATAAGCTATTACTATTCGACAAATGTACTGCTAATACATTTTATACAAAAATTTTGCATTTAATTAAAAAAAAAAATTGGTCAAGATTGAAAATTTACCCAAGTCTAAATCTGTATTATTAAATCAAGGCAACCTTTACCAAATGTTCCATAAAAAATGTTTAATCGTAATCGATTCATTAAACCGCTTTGTTTCGCATTGAATCATTTACAATGTATAATTACAATCATATCATAGATTTATAATTAAAGGTTTCTGTAGCTCATGATATACATTTTTTTCAATGTAATATTTAATTAGCCTTCGTAACGATCGCACAGAATTTTAATGGTCTTACATATGTAATAATAATAATAATAATAATGATAATCCGAGAGATCGGAGTAAAGTGTGGATGGATACTTTGCTTGGTGTCCTTGCGTTCTAATCTTTAACACCTTTTCGATTTAACATTAACTCGAGAGCTCATCTCTTGCCATCGGTAATAAATTATGAAAAATATCGTTTGCCCATTAGCGTAATCAACATTATTGCGATATAAAAACGACCTGTTACTATTAATTGTATTGTTAATGTTGACGCGGTTTTTATAATTGACATCATCGAACAGGGCAGTATTAACACCTGCGCGGACAGTACAAGTTTCAACAGGTACAAAAATTTACACATTTTATTATTTAATTCCAAAATTTGATTAAACATCAATTATAAGGCTAGTCAGATTACCATATTTTAATTGTTACATACATGAATGCTATAGCATCCACGTCAAGTATTATGCCTATATTTTACGCAATGTGCTTGTCCAAGCTAATACAAAATTTTCTAATCCCGAAATTTGTTTAAACATTATGAAGGTAGTCAGAATACCATATTTTAATCGTTATATACGATGAATACTATAGCATCCACGTCAAGTATTATGCTTCTATTTTACGCAATGTGCTTGTCCAAGCTAATACAAAAATTTTTGATTTCAAAATTTGATTAAACATCAATTACAAGGGTAGTCAGATTACCATTTTCTAATCGTTATATACGATGAATGCGATAGCATCCGCTGCTTCTATTTTACGCAATTTTACCCAAGCTAAGCTAATACAAAAATACCTAAAAAAAATCAGTTAGTCATTACCTTGACACGTATAATAATTACAAAATTGTAATAGTTATACTTTAAAATAATTGACTTGAAAATTTGAATGATACAGCATTCATCTCATTCTGCATCACAATGAAAATGAATGCTATAGCATTCCCGCCTGCGAACCTGTTAAAATCACGACAAAAAGTAGATGAAATTAATTTAAGTATGCTAGTTATGTTTGTTATTATTATAATTTGTGCTAATTTTATTTTTCTTGCTTTTCAGGTAAGAATTTCCATGCAATTTTACAAAAAAAAAAATTGCTGTACAACGATTAATCATTGCTGGGATTATGATCGTATGTATTGCATGCATTTGATTTTAATTTATTTTTAACATTTTCACTATATTTAGTAATGAAACATATTTAGATTTTTTTTGGAATCCTTATTGAAGCAATAATAGTTTTTTTTCAACTGAAGTTTATCCTGTTTAAAATAATAAATATTCGAAACATTACTGGAGCAGACTATTATACACGTTTATGTGTTTTTAAACACTTTGGAAGACTATTTAATAGTTTGCCAATATAAATTATATTAGCGTTTCTGTATAAATAGTATACAAAGAAAAATAAAATATAAACTGATCTTTGTGCACAATCAAATCCATGTACTAATGCTTGGCAACATTCATAAAATTACCTGAACTTTATGTAAAATTACTTTACCTAAGTTAATCGATGTACAATGAAAATGTAACTTATGCACATTTAATACACTATAATACGAAACACTGTTTTGTTTTAATGCAATTTTGAACAATATTTTATTGTTTCATACAATAAAATTATTTAACTTTAATTTTTTTCCGAAACACACGATAATATTCATACAATAGTCCTTGATTTTTTACGATGAAAATGTAATTCAGACATTAATTATCCAATTGGCATTTTATGCGTATTTGAAAAGCTATAATATTACTTTTAATTTAATAACGAGCTAATTTTCTATTTCAACTTAATTTTGAGAAATATTTCACCATTTTCTTGATTAATTTCTCTTTCCGAAAAAACACGATAGTGCAAAATAATAGTTACTGCGACTTTTTAGGTAAATACGTTTTTCACCAAACAATTCATAATATTCTTTGTTTATTATTTGTTGAATTATATCAATATAAAGGGTGTCCCAGAACTCAACTTCAACACAAAGTGGGGTGATAGTATTGATGAAAAAAAAAAATTTAAAAAAATCTCATGGAATAAACTTGCAAAAATCGTGTTATTTTTAGATTTTCAATATTTCACTATCTTTCTTAATATAATACTATCAAGTATTTCACCATTTTACAATTCTAATTAAATGCAAATATTTTGACAAAACACTTTAGTAAATTTTTTTAAAAGGAGTATCTTTTAAAGTTGACCAATTACAAAAATTTTGAATTCATAGTTTACCAAGAAGTCTTATTTGGTAAAGACTTGGATCAATAGTGCCACTATGTTTGACTGTGGTCCTAGAAATCTTATTTTCGATAACGGTTCCAAAGTATGAATGAACAAAAATACTAAAAATTAACCACAATAACCGGTAAATAGTCAAAGTTCCAGCAAAGCTCAAGTTTGTACTTAAAAGCTCATAATTTTCTAACTACATAATTTTTTTTCTTTTATTTTTTCTATGATAGTTACGATAAGTGCTCTATATTTGTTGAAGCAATATATTTATTACCAAATAGTTTATATTTCATTTATATACAATTATTTTCAATTTATTATCCAATGCACCCCTGGTTCGTGTAAAGTGCAAAAGAATAATGAGTTACAAATGTTTACGATCAACATATATACAGAGGCTGTATACTTTTGGAGTTTATTTTATCAATGTCGATATCCCCGTTCTTATATCGTCCAGTTAATTAATAATATTATTTTTATGTCGTTTGTAAAATTACAATTATTATGGCTCTGATCATCACGTTATTTATTCGGATTTGATACCTGCCATATCGTGCGCCGAGTCCTTTAAACCAGTTTTGGAATTTGTAAAGGATGGTAAAAGAAATATTTATTACTTATATCGATTACTATAGTTAATCTGGTAATACTGGCAATACTGGAATTTTTGGGTTATCGATGTGGTGTAGCTATCTAAAATATTAACATCTCAATATATTTTTTACAACAATTCTCAAAATTTATCATCCTGGTTAGTTTCCATATTTCCATTACTCTTTCCCATCCCTAAAACAGAAGCGCAGAAATACTCAGATGTATAATATAAATTTTATTATAGATCTCCAGTTATAAAAAAATTGCTGACGAGGGTTGTAAAATCCGGATTAATAAATCGATGTACTTTTATTACTTACATTGTAAGCATATATGAGTATGAAATGCTTATTTAATTGTACGGAATTATGAGATAGCACATTAAATTCAACCTCATCAGTTTTCATAACTTGTTTTAAAATTGTGGACGTCTTGTCATAATTTTATTGGTAATGGACTGAAACGTATTATATGAGTCGTAATTGTATTGGAAAATATGTAAGATGATTTGAAAAATTTCATTATTTTGCAAGTAGTGTCTTATTTTTAAAGTTCTATTCAGAGAAACTATGACTTTTATGAACATTCTTACCAGATTATGCTGATTTACCAGTTATCTGTTGACATATTGACGAATGTACTCCTAAAATGGTAGAATTTTGTGTGATGACGTGTATGTTCGTCATGAGTAAAAAATAGTGTTATTAGCTAATCAAGACGACATTTTTGAGCAAAACAAAATATACTCTGATATTAAGTTTAGAATATTTTGAGGCTATGACTGCATAAAATAACTAGTTTTAAGTGGCATTTTACCTTAAGACAAGTTGCATGAACTTCCAAAAATACGGAAATAATATTCTTAATCTATAAGATAAGATTTTGCATATTGTTCGATGTGAGCTAATCTGATTGTTAAATAGCACTTTGTCAATTTCTTCAGTTTTAAAATATTGAGTTCTAGATCCATTCTCATATAATAACAAAAAGTTACTATAAACTATAATTACTAAAAACATTTTATTTGCGAAAAACACATTATACTTTCTGGAGTTAATAAAAAGCTCATTTGGCTAAGTTGTAATATCATCGTAAAAGAAGGTTAGGTAAAATTGGTAAAATTTTGGGCGTAAAAATCGAAAAAAACATTTTTTGCATATCTTCACGTTTCAGAAGTTTATGAACATTTTGGCATACCAATTGCCGATTGTGTGTGTGTTTGTGCAATTTTTGTTCACGTTTTTGGGCGCATGGATCAACCGATTTGAATGGTTGAAGAAAGAAATATTGATTCTTATTGATAGGGAGATGTGCTGATTACATTTTGGCAGAGGCAGGTCCAGTTGTTACAGAGATACGGAGCTAAATTTGCAAAATGGCAGTTTTTGAGAGCTAAGAAAAAAACAGTTGTTAGTGTTGATACAACAATTACTTTTGGGAAGTTTTTAATTTTTTAATTTTGAAGTTTAAATTTTTTTTCCAAGAAGAAGTTTTTTTGTATATAGCAAATAATTTGAATTTTAATTTAATTCTAGCTAAAGTTCTGAAGCTTGACTTTAAATAAATAATTTTAACTTTGCAATTCAGTTTATAAATAATTCTTATAAATATCAGTCAATGTTACAGTATTTATAATAAATATTTGAAAATATTTGCTATTCCTCGAACATGTCGTTACGGTACGGGAAGTTCCAGCAATTTGCCTTGAGGCACGATGCCATACACCACTAGTCTTTTATTATAGCAACAGAGAATTAGTAAACATGGTCTTTGATGGTATGTACCCTCCTTAAGTGATTTTTTAATAAAATCGTGAGATGTTCAGGACTTTTTGCTCCACTTGTAACATGTATATATGCAGTGTGTATATATGTTACGAACATTTCGAAACGTGTACGTTATGCTCATATATGATAGACATGGGAAGAATACGTTTGAGAGAGCGTTCGCTAAATCGTTCCTCAGTGAATAACAGATCTCGATCACGGTTTAGCCGTCATTAGCGTCACGTACTGTACATGTACCTCAAACGCCGCTCAAATGCTCAAAATGCAACAAAACAAAAACAGCATCGGCATCGGCATCGGCAGCAGAAGATCAGTGATCACCAAGTGATTTCAGATCTAATGTAATGGAACAACAACTGAAAACTTCTTCTTGTGCAGAATTCTTAGTACTTGAAACTTGTAACACGATTGTAAGTAACGAAATATACACGACGATCGAACAGTAACCGCGAGCGATGTGGGTGAACAGAATCAGGCTCCCTGATCGGATAATAGATGGTAATGGGCAAATTCACCAAGATTTAGTAATAAATCTGTACAAGTTCATTGGTTGCCAAATAACGTCACAACTGGCCCCTGATATCAAATTTGATAGATTAGTCTATTTCTTGAACTTGATGAATATCCAAGCTGTTTACTGACTAATCCAAGGAGAAGTTCATGTTTCCGTCAAAAACTTGTTTCTGCTACTTTTACGTTTTTTTGATTTGCCAAGTCATTCTGAATCAGCTGATGCCCAAATTGGTAGAAGTATGTATGAGTTTTTCACACACAATTATTTCCATATAAGTTGTCGCAAATTGTCACATACTCACTGTATAAAATTTAACGACATGAAAGAATAATATTAGTAATTCTCATATCATATTTTGACAAACTCACTGTCTAAATGATGATGAAATTAAATGGTGTTAGTATTTAACAATGAATTAGAATGCGAGTTTATGATGCTTTAGAAAGAATTCAGAGTTGGTGATTGATATTTAATTTTGTGATGGTGATTTTT
>NW_020539726.1:25768815-25782447 GCF_003426905.1 Ctenocephalides felis
AAAATAATTCAAATTAAAAAAACAATCTTTAAAGGCTAGAATACATCTTTAATTGGTAGTAGTCAGTTAAGCTGTGCTTTCAATGTCAACAAATGTCATAAGATTGTTAGAAATATTGCATTCAAGCATTTGGAAAATTTTGCTTAGAAGTTCTTATGAACACTAAACAAAAATTCATACGTACATTAGTGTGGTCCTTGATATGGATGTTTTTGGATTTCTTTGCTCCCAAATGATTCGAAATTGATAAAAAACAATTCTCTGAAAGTTCTAGCTCTCATAATAAACTTTTAGATAGTGCGCAATTCATTCAAACTTCGTATGGAAATAGCATGGAAAATTTTTTGAAAATTAAAAAAAAATTTTTTAGGTTTAACTTAGTGACAAGTGAATTAAAAGTGAAAATTTGTGTAATTTTTTTTTGAAAATTCGACTCTGCAAAATTTTTGATTTTTTTTTCATGCTATTGCCATACAAAACTTTGATTGAATTGCGCTCTGTCTAAAAGACAATATTAAGAGCTAAAACTTTCAGAGAATTGTTTTTTATCAATTTGGAACCATTTGAGCCCCTGGGAGCAAGGAAATTCGAAAATGACCATTTTAATGACCACCCTAATATACACATATATAGGGTGGTCATTAATATGGATGTTTTCGAATTTCTTTGCTCCCAGGGGCTCAATTGCTTCCAAATTAATAAAAAAAAATTCTCTGACAGTTTTAGCTCCTAATATTAATTTTAAGATAGTCCGCACTCCAAACAAAGTTTCTATAAAAATAACATGGGTAAAATTTCATTTTGTTTATAAATTAGCTACAAGTAAACCAAAATTTTGAGAATAACATTGTATTTGATTAATTTGATCATAAATAAAAAAATCACAACAAATATTTGATATATTTCGTAAAATAAGTATTTTCTTAGGAAGAAAAACCAAGAAACTTTAGTTAGAGTGCTGACTATCTTAAAGTTAATATTAATAGCTAAAACTTTCAGGGAATTGGTTTTTATCAATTTGGAAGCAATTGAGCCCCTGGGAGCAAAAAAATTCGAAAACATCCATATTAAGGACCATATAAATATATGTATTTGTTTTCTACATATTTATTTATTAATTATATGTACAAATCTAATCTAATCATGTAATATATAAGCCTTATTTAATGTAATCTTCACATGGATTCATATAAATATAAACGTACAATTAGGGAAATTAGGTTCTTAGTCCATGAAATAGGTTATTATATACATGTACTGAAACTAGTCATATAGTTAAACTATCTAATATCCTATTGTCAATATATATTGACGAATAATTGCTTTGGACGAAGCTGCCTTGGCGGGTATTTGTCTTGACAGGTTCGTTAGGTTTCGTCATTCAGGATGGATGCGTTTCAAACTCAATCACAGTCTTCAAGGTGTTAGTTCAGGTCGGTCGAGAATTTCTAACGTCATATAATGGAATGACCTTAGTGCTTTCGTTGAACTCGTGTTTTTGAAAATAAAAGTATGGAATACTAAAAATACAAAATAATAAGTACTTTACAAGTTATTCATACAGGGTGACCCAGAACTCAACATCGATCGGAAAAAAATTAGAAAAATATTTTTTTCATGCAGTTTGATTTGGAGTTTTTTTTGAAGGAGGGACTAAAGCGCAACTTAGAAAAATTTAAATTAAGAGTTTAATTAATATCTTGGCAAAAATTGTGTTTTTATTACTATGGTCTTATATTTATCTACGGATACGGTTCCAAAACTTAAGTCAACTCTCTATGAGCAGGTGTAACTTTTACGTCACATACCAAATTTTTCGATATCTTGCCAAATAATTATGGCTTTTTACAAGAGTTGACGCATAATTCTATAATGTTATCAAGACAATCAATACTAACATGTATGGTTTTTGCAGGATTTTTAATCTGAAATACCGCTTTTATACACAGAAGCTCTTTAAATAAACTAAATATAAATTTTATAGCTTTTTTTTGATATTTTCGATTTTTTTTAAAAAAATAGTAAAAAATAGGTATTTGGGGATGAGCGTAGTTCTTACTGTAGAGAAGTCTATCAAAAATCAAGAAGTCGAGAAACCGTGCGTATTATATCAAAAATGACAATTTCGAGTAAAACGCATTAGAGTTTAGAGGAAGGCAACAAAGAAGCATTATTGTATTCAAACAACTATGGGGCCGATGATCTTTTAGTGTATCTGAAATCTGGTACAAAATTTAAAAAAATCGATTTATTTATATTTTCAAGGTTTTACTATTCAAGATTCTCAAATTCATTATACTATTCAAGGTTTTACTATTCAAAATTCAAATATATTTGTAGATATATGGGCCGATTCTGCCATAAAATAAACCAATGTTATGTCAAGGTTTTATTGCAATCCAGTATTCATACAAAATCGATCTAAATACTATCAAAAGCCATGTGGTTGCTGTGAAGTCAGGCGTTTTAAATATAAAACCTAACCTAGAAAATACACAAATGTCAAAAAACCATCTTATGTTAACTGGATTTTTCAGATATGGTTTAATAATATACCAGTGAACTTGCAGCAAATACATGGCATTTTGATAGTATACAATACGATTTTCTATAAATCGTAACATAGCCTTGCCATAACATTGGTCTGTTTTACGGCAGAATCGGACTAAAATTTTCCAAAAATATTTGAATTTTGTTAAATCTTTTTGTACACATTTTTGAATAGTAAAACCTTGAAAATATGATATATCAATCTTTTCAAAATTCTCTACCAGATTTTAGACACACCAAAAGATCAGACATCTCCTGGCAAGTGTACACAAGTTCTAAATCCTTCAGCTTCAGTAAAACACGTTGAACAAGAGTAAAATCTTGAACATATAATCAAATTGATTTAAAAAAAATTGGACCAGATTTTAGACACACTAAAAGATCACTCGGACTACTCTGTCAGACATTTACTGGCAAGTGTACACAAGTTCCAAATCCTTCAGCTTCAGTAAAACACGTTGTCGAAGTTGATGTGACCATCTATCCCGAGCATGGTTACTAATTTGTTTCAACTCGTCCGACGTGTTGATCTCATAAATCACAACATAATCTGATATAAATCTGATCACTTTTTCCAACGAATGGACAACATATCATTCTCTTGTTATCGCACTATCTATCCAGTATCTTTTTTCTTAAATCGAGCAAAAGCTACAAAAGTTCAGCGCCTTTTCAGGAATTCGCTCATTCGTCCGCGACTCGCAAACATTAGTCGTATGTAAGAAGGCGTGAATGTCTGCACATTCGGTTTACAGAATTGAGACATACCACTAATAATAGCCTGGCAATTTTTTACTGTCCACTGCGCCGATATTTCATGTGAGCGCGCGTTTCGCTATACTATTCCCAGAGAGCGGCGTTTTAATACGTTTGCCCTCCGAGTTCAAAATATTCATCTCGCATCCGCGGCCAACTCGCAACTGCTAATGCGTCTTCTTCGGACAGAGGACAGACTTCTTCATATATTATAGATGCACCACTCACTAGTCGCTAATCGCCGATAGCTGATCACTGATCACTGATTACAAATCAGAGATCACTCACATTTGAAAAATGCATCCTTTATTTCAAGAGCTTGAAGTGAATATGTTTCATATATTGTTAATGATGCAAATCCTATTAGTTATAGGGTAGGGGCACAGGGATCCAATTTGTCTTATAGCAATGAGAAAACCAAACTTGCTATGTCGCAGCAAGTGACACATCAAATAAACAACCATCTCACTAATTCATCTTTCTGGTAATAAGTTTTTGTTTCTATTTGTCTAAAATTTGACAACATGTCCTTTCTATGCAATACACAGGGTAAAATGGGTAAAAAGGGAAAAGGAAAAGTCAGTGAAGCCTAAAACCCACTGTTTCATTTCAAACTTCTTGAAGAAAGTTTGTTTTCGTAAAAAAATCTGATTTGCTGACTTTGTTTTCTCGACGTTTCAAGTCAATCTACATCGTGTGTGTGTCTATTTTTGACCTTTCGTCGACGTTTTCCCAAAAACGGCTAAATTGATTTCATTGCCAAACATTTGAAATCGCTGAGTTGTTTCCTCGACGTTTCAAGTCGATCTAAATCGCGCGCGTGTGTTTGTGTGAACAGATCTTTTGTCGACGTGTTTCCAAAAATAGCTAAATTGATTTCAAGCATTTGAAATCCATTCTACAAGTATCCAAGAAAAAAGCAAATTGTTTTCGCGAAAAAATCTTAATTGCTGAGTTTGTTAACTTCCCGTAGGGTAAGTTATAGTAATCGCAAAAAAATCGAAAATGAAAATTTTTATATATCTTTACGTTTCAGAGGTTTCTGAACATTTTGGCATACCTTAGAAAAAATGGATGTATGTGTGTGTGTGTGTGTGTGTGTGGGTGTGTGTGTGTGCGTGTGTGTGCGTGTGTGTATGTATGTGCGGATACAAATTTTCGTTGACGATTTCGGGAACACGGATCAACCGATTTGAATAATTCAAAAAACATTCGATTCGTACTGATAAGGAGACGTGCTGATTAGTTTTTGGCGAAGGCAGGTCTAGCCGCTCCGGAGATACGGGGCACAAAAGTTCCGAAAACGGTAACTCAGTTTTTAAGAGAACGGAGCGTCCGATTTTAATAATTCAAAAAACATTTTACTTGTATTGACAAGGTAAAGAATTGATCAAATTTTCATAAAGGCAGGTCTAGCGGTTTCGGAGATCTAACAAAAAAAGTAAAAAAAAATGCTATTTGGCGGTCAAAAATGATCATTAGACATATGCACATCAAAATTTTCACATATTTTATAGAGATTTTAACAATAAATATAAATTTTGTTTATTTTCCTATGGGTTCCGTATCAATGTTTACCCGTTAGACAGCGACGCTGCGCTTACGCGCTTTATATTTTGTCTCTATGCAGTTAAAGCAATACGATTGCTTTGAAAAACAAGTTCAGATCTTCCAAAATATGTCAAAATAAAGAAAACATTTTTTTTTTTCAAAAAAAAAAAAAATTAAAAAAAAATTTTTTTTTAAAAAAATTTAAAAAAAACTTTTTTTTAAAAAAAAAATTTTTATTTTAAAAAAAAGTAATTTTTTGTCCAATTTATAGTTTCTCAAAAATCTTATTTTTTTCGAAGTAAATTTTTTTCGAAATAAATTTTTTTCAAAAATGTTAATCGTTTTTTAAAAAAATAATTGTTGGTACGGGAAGTTCCAGCAATTTGCCTTAAGGCACGATGCCCTAATTGCCTTAAGACAGAATTCCACTTACAGCTAGTTTCCTCGACGTTTCAAGTCAATCTAAATCGTGTATGTGTGTGTCTATTTTTGACCTACCGTCGACGTTTTTCCAAAAACGGCTAAATTGATTTCAAACATTTGAAATCTATTTACGAAGTCTCCAAGAAAAAAGCAAATTGTTTTCGCGAAAAAAAAGTGATTTGATGAGCTTGTTTTCTTGACATTTCAAGTCGATCTGAATAGCGCGCGTGTGTGTGTGAGTAGATCTTTTGTCGACGTATTTCCAAAAATAGCTAGATTGATTTCAAACATTTGAAATCTATTCTTTAAGTCTCCAAGAAAAAGCAAATTGTTTTTGCGAAAAAAGTGATTTGCTGTGTTTATTTTCTCGACCTTTTAAGTCTTTTGTAAACAGCAGAACGATGAATAATTTTTCGTTCACGTTTAGCCAAAAATTCTGAATCGATTTTGAAAATACGAAAAATTATTCTATAGATATCATTCGAGAGTCGTGCTGATTAGTTTTGGACAAGTATTGGCCGAGATGTTTCTTCGTAATTAATAAAAAAAAATCTAGTAAGACTTTTTATGTTGATAGACTAATCATGGTCCTAAAGGACATACTATAATATTACGTCTCTACGACAAGTCGTTTTATTTTAAAGTAGATCAAAGTTTGAAAAAATATGATAGTCAAAATTTGTGTCGAAAGTCGCTTTTGTAATGTAATAAGCCAAAATTCGAATTTCATAAATTTAAGTCATTTGAAAAAACTCGATAAAGAGAAGCCGCCATTGGGTTTGCGAGAAGATTGGCCAAGCAATTACAAATGGCTTTTGAATTTCCAAAAAAAGTAAGCAAGAGCAGACTGCAAAACTTTTTTAGTTTTAATAAAAAAATGTTACCAATAATTAAAAAAATCATAATATCAAGGACTACGTATATGATATATGTAATCATGCCTGTATTTTCTTATAGCAGATGCTTAATATTTTCCAAAATTATGTATTAGGTTTCTTAAAAAATCATTCAGCACGAATATTGAATAAATTTTATAGATGAATTAAAAGCTACAAGCTTAGGATATACGAGTATAAACACGTGTGTGCACTATAATTATTATAATTAAAGTTAATTTAAATGTGTTTAAGAGATATCAATGAGATTGGAAATAACAATTTTCAGATTTAAGAAAAAGCAAAAATTTTATTTTCGAAATAAATAGTTAAAATATTTATCTAAATATATAAATCTCAATTTTAAGCCATTTACACGTTCAACTAGTTGAACGTAATTTATGAAATTAATTATCAACAATATAAAATTACTTGTGGTTTGAACAGAATACCTGTAATAATCTTTAAAATATTTTTTCGTTTTACTAACAACTCCTACTTCGACCTGAATTCTATACAAAAATTGGAAATTCGTGAGTGCGTTAAGACACTAGTGACTCTGTATACAGAAAAGCAGTCAAAGAAATTTTTAAATTTTTTCTGCACTTTCAAAAAGTGCAGAAAATGAAAGTACCTTTAGAAGTATAAAAACATTTAATAATAAAGTTTAATATCACCAAAAATAAATATTCTCAATAAAATCGAATAGACTTTTTAGTATATATAAATACTCAAGACAGACAACAATTAAGGAATTAAAAATTCACTGAATATTTAAAAAAGCTACTTCTCGGATTCTGATATTTATTGCCTTCTCATCTATTAATGTGTAATAACCATAATTACCAGCTAATATAAATCCACACAGTAAATAGATATGCATTTACAGATATACCTACTATATTTGGCTATATTCTTTTGCTGATATGGGTCCCTCATCTCACGAGCATGCCTACTAACCCGAGTCGGCATCTCAGCACCGCAAAGCAAATTTAGTACCTACCTGTTATCACTCTCGTCGTATAAATCTTTCCAGTTTTATCTCAAAATTGTAATCAAATAGAGAAAGTAATTTTATCAAACTTTAATGCGCTATCTTTCCGTAGCTCGTATTTTATTATCAATAAAATGGCAATAAATCCTAGCTTAAAAATTAATTGTTGACTATGCTATGCAATGCATCTACCTGTGTGTAGATGGTTATTTCGTGCGAACAGTGGAGTCATTCATAATTAAAATCGGCGAGTGACATCGAACAATTTGAACGTGCACATGCATATACACACATGCACCGTCTTCTATGCATTTTATGCGCGTCGCGTTAATTTACGCATTAATTCCAATCAAAGCGTGCTATCTGTGAGGTAATGGCGAACCGATTTGTAACACTGTTCTTCTCGGCTGTAGCTATGGCTATTTCTAAAAGCGAGCCGATATAATATGAAATAGGAGCTCGATATTACTTTATTCATTAACTGAGTCCAGTATTTGAAAATTGTACTTGGTGATTGAATTTTGATACTTTCTTTTGAAATTCTTGCCGGCCATCCATTAGTCATGCGAGGCCTAAAAGGTGGAGGTTTGACAAAAATCACTAAATATCACTGTGAGGGAATTAAAAAAAATCTAACAGTATCAAAAATAATAGAAAACTTTCACATATTTTTCTAGGTACTAAAAATAAACGTTATCACTTATCAAATATCAAATATCACAATAAGAAGAGGAATCCAAAGCTTTGTTAAAATTGATCACGTGATCAATGAACGACTATGCAATTATTTCTAGGTTTGTATGTTTCTTAATACATAAATATTCAAGATAGCTTCCTGCGCTTTCATTTGATGCAGAAATTAAGGGACATACAGTTTCTAACGTATCTTACCTCTTCTGTATATTGTAGATTTCAAAACTACCCTCAGCAATTTAAATTTGTGCGTTATGGACGTATATTGCATTGGATGCAAAAACGTTGCATTGAATGCAAAAATGTTGGATGCAAAAGTGATACATGTTTTTCGCTAATATTTTGACCTAATGTTTCTTATGCTTTGTGAATATTTAAATATCTGAACGTACTGCATTTCCAATTTAAGATTCAGATATTGAATTTGGTGCAATAAATGAAAGAATATTCTAGTTTCGTTAATATTTTTAATTTTATGCTATTTTCCTTATGATGTTCTGTATATTTGCATACAGAAGAAAATGATATATTTCACTTAGCTTACTTTCCATTCTACACAAAGGTAAGTTTTTTAAGTTTTAAGTAATTTGAAAACATTTAATATTTCCAGCAAATTGCCTCAAGGCACGATGCTATACACCACTAGCTTTCTTTGATACATAAAATTTTCTTGAAACGTTCAACAAAATTATTAACAGGTTAGATGGTCATATGATGTAAAATCGAAATCCAATGAATAATGAAATAAAAAGTCTAATAAAGTTACCGTGGCGAATGTGAAAAATTTTCTGAATTTGAAACCAGATATAACTTTAAACTTAGGGAGTTTACCATTTTTTTATAATAATCTATATATTTCACCTATATTTAATATATTTCTACAGAATAAAAATATTACAATTAAATACTTTAGGAAATTAAGCTGTTAAGTAATTTTATACAAACTTCAAAAAATATAGGTAAAGCTTTGAAACTCAGCTCAAAATATTGTAAACAACAGGATATTTCAGAATATACTTTTTATTAAAGAAATAACTTATCATTTTGCAAATGGTCATAGTTTAATACGTCTGACAAATATATTCAATACGCAAAATTCTGCAGCTTTTTTATGACGAGTGTACTTGTCAATCACAGGGTACAAGGGGCACAACTAGTGTAACCGCCTAAAAAAAGGTGATTTTTGGGAATGTATATTAAAAAAAAACTTCATCAATTATTTCAAAATTTTAAGAATATATTTACACATGTTTTAAGAATACATAGTAAAATTTTTGAAGAAAAAAATTAAATATTTTTTAAGTTATTGTCGATCTCCAACCGCGCGAAAAAAGGCCCTTCACTGCTGCAGTGATTCCAGCCTTCTATGTGGATGAAATTTAAAAATTAAAAATTCTCATTAAACTAGATAATATTGTCTGTAAAAATAAACTACGATAAAAAAAAATAATCAAAAATTGACAAAATGGCGGCGTTCGAAAAAAAGTCGAATTTACCCAAAATTTTGGTCGTTTTTGGACTGCCAAAATTCGATTTTTTATCAGATCAAAAAATCGATAGTTCATTTTACAGACAACTATATATAGAACATGTAAAATTTTTTTTATAGTGATCGGATCATTTGTTATTAAGTAATCACTAAAAATAAAATTTATCATCAAAGATAAAATGATCGTTATACTATATACGATATATATATACTCTTTAAATGGATGTAACTCAAAAACTATTTAAGATATTGATTTAAAATTTTGGTATGTTATTTATTTTCGATAGGTATTACACTAGTTGTGCCCTTTAACAAGTTTTATCTTTAGATATCAAAAAAATTATATTAAAAATGTCAATTACATCTCGTCTTCAATTATGATTTTTGAAAAATTTCAATTACTAATTAATATTCCTAGCTCCTCAATCTAGCCTGGCCTTTTCTAAAAGCTCGCCGATGTTTCTTTCGCAAAGAGTGTAGTGTGTGGGGCGTCTTTTATTTTCATGCATTTGTTATGCGTTGCGCGAGACTTGATTGATCTGTCTCTTGGACTCCTCTGTCCTCTCCATCCAGGTATATGTAGTGTTAGAACGAAATATCGAATACTGAGTAAATATCGATACTTTGCGATCGATAGTGAGTACTTTTGGTATCGATTTTTTAGCTCGATCTATTTGCCAATATCAATCTTTTACGTCGATAGTACTCAAAAAGAATCGACAGCGTAATCTATGAACACCACTCATCGACCAACTATGAAACCACTCATTTTGCGAAATGCAATGCAATAGTCTTTATAGGTGGTCACAACTGTTCAAAGAAGTGTCAAAAATGATCCCGAAGGGTGTCATTAGTCTCAACTTTATTGCTCAAAAACCCAAATTGAATATGACCACACTAATAAACAAAGATGTTCATTTATTACTTTTATGTAAAATGAAACGGCTTTGTAAGTATCAAAATGTTTTATAAAAACATATTCAACAATAGAAGTATGTTTATTTCAAATAATAATACTCATCCATTTCAATATATTATTTTAAATAATAATACTCATCCCTTTCAATAAATTAGTATTTTGCGAAAAAAGAATCGAAATATAACTATTTTAAATAATAATACTCATTCATTTCGCAAAATACTAATATATTGAAATGGATGAATATTTTTATTTGAAATAATTATTTTTGATTCTTTTTTACGCAAAATACTAATATATTGAAATGAGTATGAGTATTATTATTTAAAATAATTATATTTCGATTCTTTTTTACGCAAAATACTCATGTATTGAAATTTTTGAATATCAACATGCAAACATATGGGTTTGAGTTTCTCGGAACCATTTAAACTTTAAATCCCATCGCTCCGAAGGGATGTTTCTATACAAGTGTCGAAATACTATTTTGACCGTTATAAACTGAATGTTTATTGTTTTCCAAAGAGCTTCATATTGCACTTTTATGTAAAAAAAAAATTATTCACTAAAATTGTTCATATAAAAATATTCAACAATTATAAAATATTATTTTACTCAAAAATATTAAAAATATTATTGTACTTAAAAATACTTAAAAAGTATTACTTTGTGAATATAGTATCAGACTATTATATTGTTGTCAAAAATACTCAACTATTATAACTTTCTTTTTTTTTTAAAAAAATATAGAATTTGAAATTAATATTGAAAAATTACTGTTAAAATTTTACAATATTGAAAATGATTCTGAGATTCAAGCAATAGAATTCATTCTAATATTGTGATATGATATTTAATGAGTTTTAGATCTTTCTTGCACTTATGTTTGATTTTTATGAAAAGTACTCAAAATTCGATATTGAGTACTATCGATACTTTCGCCACGATATTTTTTTGGCATCGATATTTTGATTAGATACTTTTTAACTTCCCGTAGGGCAAGTTATAGTAATCGCAAAAAAATCGAAAATGAAAATTTTTATATATCTTTACGATTCAGAGGTTTCTGAATATTTTGGCATACCTTAGAAAAAATGGATGTATGTGTGTGTGTGTGTGTGTGTGTGTGTGTGTATGTATGTACGTGTGTGTATGTATGTGCGGATACAAATTTTCGTCGACGATTTCGGAAACACGGATCAACCGATTTGAATAATTCAAAAAACATTCGATTCGTATTGATAAGGAGACGTGCTGATTAGTTTTTGGCGAAGGCAGGTTTAGCCGTTTCGAAGATACGGGGCAAGAAGTGCCGAAAACGGTAACTCAGTTTTTAAGAGAACGGAGCGTCCGATTTGAATAATTCAAAAGACATTTTACTTGTATTGACAAGATGAAGAATTGATCAAATTTTCATGAAGGCAGGTCTAGCGGTTTCGAGGATCTAATGAAAAAAGTAAAAAAAAATGCCATTCGGCGGTTAAAAATGATCATTAGACATATGCACATCAAATTATCAGATATTTTATAGAGATTTTAACAATAAGTATAATTTTTTTTTCTTACATTTAGACGGCGGCGCGGCACTTGCGCTGTGACATTTTGTCTCTATGCAGTTCAAGCAGTACGATTGCTTTGAAAAAAAAGTTCAGAATTTCCAAAATATGTCAAAATGAAGAAAACATTTTCCTTTTCAAAAAATTTTTTTGCTTTCAAAAAAAAAATTTTCTTTCAAAAAAATTTTTTTTTTTTCAAATAAAATTTTTTTTTTTCAAATAAAATTTTTTTTCAAAAAAAAGTAATTTTTTGTCAAATTTATAGTTTCTCAAAAATCTATTTTTTTCGAAGTAAAATTTTTTCAAAAATGTTAATCGTTTTTAAAAAAATAATAATTTTTCGTACGGGAAGTTCCAGCAATTTGCCTTAAGGCACGATGCCCTAATTGCCTTAAGACAGAATTCCACTTACAGCCAGTTAAAGCACTCAATATCGATCTTTTGCCTCGATACTTCTAACACTAAGAATATGCTCTTATGCTCATGTAAAGGTAGTATGAGTATGCGCGCCGAGTTTGAATCGCGGACACCGCGAACACCGCGAACTATGACCCATCATACCTGTCTGCATACGTGCGCGGTTCGCGATAGACAAGCATAGGCGTTGTAATTAAGGATAAATTGTAGTCGGAGACGGCATTTTTTTCGACATATGCATGATATTTCACCATACTTTACTATGGACGATGGGGAAAAATTATTAGTCGTGTGATTTATTGGCTTCGGGATGTGGTACTCTCGAAATGAGGTTGTGCATAGTAGATAGAATGAATGTGGGTTTTTGCTATATTACTAATATACTACATACAAGAGAAAGTATAAGTTGATCTTGTTATCGTCATATAATCAATCTGCCACTTGTCATATTTGCAATATAAATACTATGACACACAGAAAAAGTACAAACTGTTCCTATTGGATGCTTGGTTCTCTCACAAACTACAATTCTTTACATATTTGCTCCGTATCTCAGAAACGGCTATACGAGTACATGTCTTCGTTAAAAATTAATCACCTCTTCTTCTCATCATTACGAATTGAATGTTTTTTAAATCACGAGTGCTCTGTTTTTTCAAAAACTAAATTTCCATTTTCTGCACTCTTTGTTCCGTATCTCCGGAAAAACGGTTGGACCTGCTTTTGTCAAAAATTAATCAGCACGTCTCTCTATCAGTAAGAATAAAATGTTTCTTGAATTATTCAAATCCGTACGCCCTAAATCGTGGACTAAAAAGTGTATCTATATACACACAGATACATAAACCGATTACAAAGCTGAGCTTTTAAATAATACACGTTCAACATTTGATTGACTGTTTGTGGAAGATATGGATTCTAATGATGATCTTATATCTTGATTTGATTTTTGTATAAGTAGTTCCACAAAGGATAAAATTCAAAATATTTTAAACTCTGTTAAAATGAGAACACAAATTTTTTATTAGAATTTTAACTTAAACTAGAATTTTATTTCTATAATTTTACCCATAATTTATCAATTAGTTTTGGTATATTTCATTTCTTTAGAAAATATTATATTTTATATTTAAAGAAAAATGTGAAATATATCTTTATTAGATCGGATGATCGAAAATACACAAACAGACATTTAACATTTGGTTATCATTCGTATATTTTTTAGTTAGAAACCCTAAGATCCATACAATTGCGACTTTATTCTTGCTTTATAATATTTTATGTCTGCAGATCATTTGTAGGTCTGAAATATCAGAACTTACGGTCAGTTTGGGGTCTCTTTATCTTATGACTTGTTAGAATTGAAACTTTCATGAAAGTCTTAATTTTTATCAACTAATTTCATTAAT
>NW_020539726.1:25783447-25818527 GCF_003426905.1 Ctenocephalides felis
GGACGCTTTGTTCTCTCAAAAACTGAATGGCCATTTTTGTAATTTTTGCCCCGTATCCCCAAAACAGCTGGACATGCCTTTGCCAAAAACTAATTATCAAATCTTCTCATCAATAGGAATCGAATGTTTTTTAATCATTCAAATCGGTTGATCCATGCTCTCAAAATCGTCGACAAAAATTAGACACACACATACATCTATTTTTGATAAGGCATGCCAAAATGTTTAGAAGGCTTTGAAACGTGAAGATCTGCAAAAAATTTTTCATCAGATTTTTTGCGATTACTATAACTTACTCTAAGGAAAGTTAATTATATTAAAGTGATAGTATATTTATACATACATTTTTTTTAACATTTGTTTCGACAATGTTTAATCATTTTTTCAATTCAATCGTTAATTCTACTACATTTAAGTTGCAATTATAAAATTTTAAAATACCACGTTAGCCAGTTCTACTTTTTTATATTTAATTTCTAAGTTTTTATGTTTAAATTCAGAATTATTTTATAAACTATCAATTTTTGAATTATCAACTTAAATTATCAATATCAAAGCTTTCGATCATGACATATTTAATTCTTAATTTTTGTATTTTATAACATTATAAATAATTGCACAATTTCTGTGAAAACACCTTAGCCTTTTTTTTTGAATTGCTTGTTTAGTTAAATCATTAATTTTTTTTATTGATTAAAATTACAAAACTACGAAATTTTAATGGAACAAAAAGAATTCTTCAAACAATTTTTTATATTGTTGAATTTCTCAAACTTTTTTATAAACAATTCTATGTATATCAGAGTTATTGTTATATGTAATTTTTTTAATTAATAAAATTGGAAACTTAAAAATTCTTATTTTCTTAACATTTCCCATATTTTTACTAAAACTTACCTTTTCACAAATTTTTTAACATTGAATTTTTCAAACTCATTTGCCAACAATTGTATCCCGTATGTCAGAATCAATAAATTGTTGCGCTAAATATACAATTAATATTTGTTTTTGCTGTTGCGAATTTCTGTTTGAGACAACTTTTAAAATTTTTAATGCATCTGAAAAAATCTTAAACACATGAATCATTGCAGTAATAAAATTACACTCTTCTAAATAGATATGTTGAAACAATATTGCTTAAATTGTTTTCAAATTGATATTAGGTTTGAACGAAAAGTACTTTAAAAAAATTAAATTTCTTTACTATTGCATTACAGAGAAAAGGCTTAGCGATATGTAATTAATGGTATTTCATAAAAAGTGTATAATTTGCTTTAGAACATCATGAGTGATGAAAAACACATCAGCGTTCTGTGGGAACCGAAATTTACTCATATGGATAATTATGTTTACATTTGTAAAGAAGGTCTTTGGCTTGATTCAATTTTTACTTTCGTTTATTAATAGTTCACCTGAAAAATCATAAAACACAACTCATCAAATAAAAAAAAAAACTAAATTTTTGTGTTGTTTGTAAAATTCTTAACCAACCCTCAAACGTCCTCGACTTGCTTATAATATTAATCTTTATATAATTTTACATAGAAAAGTACTTCTCATTTAATATTTATCAAATTCCTGAAAATTAAACATTTTGAATAAATAAAAGATTATGTAAATTATCTATATATATGTATTTCGAATGAGTTTTATTTTTGAACAATTTTGCTAACGTCATTTGTGTACAATCCTTAACAACAGAAATAATTATTCATCACAAGTTATAATTACAATTATAATAGTAAGTTTGTTAATGCCTTTTAAAAACTAATTAATAATATACGAATTGTAAAAGTATAAATTTATATTTTACAGTAGCTTCTACAATTTCATTTTATTAAACTAAAATGCATCTTAATAAATAAACCTAATAATGCCCTAATAGAAGTTCCATTTAAGTCTTCATGCACTTTTAATTTAAAAATCACCAGTATTTCTGCAATGTCTTTATACAGTTTATTTTAAATAAAATATCGAGCATAATTTTTTTATATGCACAGCACTTTTTGATAACTGAACACGTAGATTTTTAATATTTCTTCTAGTTTAGACTAGATATCATTTAATGCCATGTATCTATATACAATCTAAGATGATGATGACATTTTTCCTGCATGGGGATTAAATTAGTTCTTAACATAAACAAAGGCCATGTGTCCACATAAATATTTTTTACTAATTACAAACTAAAATTTATTTATAATACAACATATTTTACAGAGTGCATTTTATGTCTAGTTGAATTAACTTAAAACTAGTTTTCAAAACCTACGGCTACAACTTTAGTTGTTAAATCCATTGGAGCTGTCCGATGGACTTTTATTCTTTTAACTTCTCTTTTATATTCATCATCATCTTCACAGTCATCATTATCTTCCATTTCGCTTCCAGTTCGAACACCTCCTAATCTAACTGATCCTTCACTAACTGTACTAGGTGAAGATGCAGTCATCCTTGCAGGACTACTACTTCCTTTCATAGACAAATCCATAGGATTTTCTTGCACTTTTCCATCAGCCACTGTATCTTCAGTTTCTGTATCATCATTATCATCACCCACCTTCTGTGCTAGGTGATCTTTGCAACTTGAGCACAGCATCCAAATAAAATCTTTTCGTGAACGTTTCAGTTGTCCCCGTGGCGTTTTGATCAGGGGTATATCTACTATTATTGTTATTATTATTTGTGATGCTGTTATTATTATTTGGTGGTGCTGGTTTGAGCAAACCTTGATGATGGTGGGGATACAAAGCCGGGTGGAAGGCGTTTTGGAATAGCAAATGTTGTGCAGCAAAAGCTCCAGGCGGTGGTAGAAATCCAGGCGGAGGCAACATTGGCAATTGACCAAGACCTGGGAATGTCAAAGGAAGGAATAAATCTTTCGATGAAGGCAGCTGTTGAGCTTCTGTCGTAGGTGGTTTGTGTAAAAGCAAGTTAGCGTGCCTACGATCTCCGACTTCCACAGAACTATCTGAATTATGACTATCTGGGGAGCTAACTGAAGGGGATGTCGACGCGTGTTTGTAGTCATCTAATCCTAAAAGCATGAGTTCTTCTTTTGTACACGGAGGTCTTGGGAACATGCTGGGATGGTAAGCAGGTGGGTGGTGGCCCAACATGCTAACACCTGGAGGTGTTGATGAAGGCTTTTGTTGAGTATTAGGTTGTTGATGCAGCGTTGTTTGTTGGTGGTTTTGAAGATGGTTTTGATGATTCAACTGCTGGTTTTGCTGATGTTGCTGCTGCTGTTCTTGCAGCAGACAGTGTATCTTAAACCAATTGCTTCTTCTGCCATAGCGGGAACCGCTTTTGGACATTCCTACTAAGAGACATTTGCGAAGGCGGCACGCCTTGCATGCGGTGCGGTTTTTCTTGTTGATCACGCACTCACCGTTGTTCTTGCATTCGGAGATCGAAGACAGGTTGTTGTAGGATCTTCCAAAGAAACTCTGAAACAAACACAAAAACATAATTAATAATTGAACAAAATTTGAAATTTGAATTTTAAATTTTAAATTTTTATTATTAACCGTGACACAGTTCTTGAAATACAAATCACGCACAAATTGTAGCTTAATTATAATGACTTTATCATCTATTGTTTCGCCATTTGTGTATTTGCCGTTCGCACACGACACTTCAAATTCTCCAAACAATACACATAAGCCTCGTGCAATTTCAGCAGGAAAACGCAACCGACGCCGTAATGATGTGATTTTCTTGATGAATCATATTATGGACAGATGGAATGTAGATCGAGGACATTCATCATTTGTTTGTAATCTAGATCTTATAATTAATCTTATCTGGCACTTTAAACTGAATTATATAATTTAAACTCGTTGCTACTACAGGGGAATAACAAAGGATTGAATTCAGGGTTATAAATAATGCTTTGTTCAAGCCATACTCGTGTTGAAAGTCAATTCTGCATTATTTTATTTTAGGGCAAGAAATTTTAGTAGGATTTTAAAACTTACTCATCAGTGTCAATGAATTTAAAGACTTAACTTGAAGATTGACTAACATACTCGTCATGGAGAAGTGGCACAATTTTGTGTTGACGTGTATATTCGTCATGCTTACAAAAAGTGACCATTTGTATTGAAGTCAAAGTTTTTGGAAAAATCAGAAAGAAGTCTAAAATACCAAGTTGTTTGGTATATTTTGAGGCTATTACTGTACAAAACAAGTAGTTCTAAGTGGCAACTTTGCCTTCTTGTGGATAATATAGCATCATCGAATGCACATTCAGAAACAAATTATCCATTATCCTCAAGGACAAACAAGTGCTACATGGTCCAATAACAGAATTAATTTAATGACGCAACAATGACAAATAGCCGAAGAAAATCTATAACTACATACAATCATTACATCAATTGTGAAACAATTTTCTATGTTTCAATAAAAATCTGGGACACAAATCACTATATACTATAAAGTCAAACATCGTAAAAATTTAATGATTAGTTAATATGATCTCGTGTTGATAACAAAATATTTGTTTAAGCAAAATGAATGATTATCATGCATATTTATGTACGCTACAAAGTGTGAAATTTATTACAAACGTCAAATAAAAATTCAAATTTATGTCCAGACATGGTACGTGTTTTGATGGTTCTGGGAATGTAGAACGAAAAACAATGATCATTCATAATTTGACAAGACCGGAGACAAGGTTTATTAATAGAAATTTTATTGCATTTAATTTGAATGCTAAAGAATAAATTCTGAAATAATTTAAAAAAACATACGTAGAAGATGTATATTAAGCCGAATTAGTGCTCGTTTACTTACAACCTGCGGAGGTTTTTAGGATCTTTTTTAAATATAACATTAAAATATTTTTTTTAGCAAAATGTTTTTCTATACAAATAAAAATACTTGAAATTCATAATAATGGTACCAAATGTTGACTTTAATACGTGGACCCAAAAAAATTTTGACCATAATTTTAATAAATACTATTGGTTTCCAAATACTCTATTTCCTTCTCGTTACAATGAAGCAATAAGATTATTTATCCAAATGACTAATGTTTTCTTAATTCACTGAAATTGACAAAAAAATAAGTCTATTGCGCTGATGTTTATCTAAGATAATTATCGAGCGTGTTTTTCTCTATCGCAGAATAAATCATTAACTGTAAAACTGGTACGAGGTCTTAGGTTATTAAGTTCTCCCAGGTTATTGCCAAATCTTACATGTCACACTTGGCAGGACAATCTGTATACTTATCTAGACAGAAGCGAAATAAATAAAATAAAAAATTTAATAAAAAAATATACAAGCAAGTGTAATAGATTAAACAAGTTTATATCTGTAAGTTGGAATTGTTGAAAAATCCTAAAAATTTAAAAATTGTATTTGAGTTTTCAATTCTGGTGATAAGTAGAATCAATTAATCATTTTGTAAGTTTTTGATAAGTAGAATCAATTAATCATTTTGTAAAGAATTATTGCGATTGATTTTATCTATAGTATACTGTATTTCTATATAGTATACTGTAAATGACAGTTTTTTTTTTTTTTAATACCAACACCTATCCCATATGGATAATCAGCAAATTTTTGGCAGTACTTAAAATGTCTTTTTTGATGTTTAATTACAAATATTTTATATCAAAGTTCGGCATTTCATATAACAGTTGTAAGAAGTAAATTCTATATATAATTATAGCTAACATACAAATTATTAATAAATTAGTTCATTTATTTTGTTTTAGTAACATAATATTGATTTTACATCGTTTATCAATAATCTTCTAATCAAAAGTTAAATTTATTAATATCTAGATTATTAAAATGTTATCTTCTTTTTAATTATTTCTGACTATCTTCCTAATAATTTATCACCCACATCACTCCCCCATTTATTATTATTATTCAAAACATCCCTCCCCAATTATTAAAAATTCTTAATATAATAATGTATAATAAATAAATGTTTAATAAACGTAATTTTTACATATATTTTTTTTAATATGACGATTGTTTCCGTCCGACGGTTCTGTCGAAAAACGGAAAGTGAAACTGCTTAGCGTATTAACTGAACCATAGTGGCACAGTATTTGTGTTATTAAGCGAATTTCCAGATGTAAAAAAAATCTAAACACTACTAAACTCAATTCTTTTTATTTCCTAAGCCACGATAGAAACGCAATACTTTAAGATACATGAATAGCTGGTGGAAAAAATTAAAAAAAAAACAATTCAATAAGAAGAGTGATTTTCAAATGCATATGCCTTACAGATACAAATAGTAGACTTTGTGATATTATTATCATATTAAACTTTTAATTTGCTTAGTTTACATAAATTTGTTTATCTGTTACGTTGATCTGTGGCTAAAAATATCTGAATTCAAATTATATCTGATACAAGATTTTTATGGATCTATAAATAACAGTTACCTACGTTTGAGTTGTTTTGTATAAAATATTTTATTATTGTATCATTTCTTAAAAGAATTTGTATCAATTCGATCAAGAACTCTTCAGAATGATCAAATGCACAATAACCTGCAATAATGCCGCACACATTCTTAATATGTTTATTTTAGTAAAAAATGTTAAGTTGGAGTTAATTTCTCATTTTCTCATTTTTTAGCGATTAGAATTTAACGATATATGAGCTGAAATTATTATTATTTTTTAAAATAAGTCAATTTCCAGAACTTTCCTATTCCAAGCCAACCCATTAATATTTGATATAATTTTAAATATTTTGATTAATTTTATTATTGGTATTTAATACTTCTAATTTTCAATTTCATAGTTTTTTAGCCTTGTCATTAAGATTTTGTTACAAATTATCGCAAAACTCATATATTTTCCTCATTATAGTACATCTGCAATTGGGATAATAATAAAGTTGCTTAATTTGTACCTGAATTTGTTTACAATTTCGTTTTTTTTAGTTTTAATTAGTTAAAATAATTTACTAATACCAGTGATATGTTTTTAATTATAAATTTTAAACAGCACCGTACAAGAGCTATTTTCACTTGTGAACACATTTTTGATTTGTATTTTTAAGTAAAAATTTTTTTTTCACTACTGCTTGATATCAGGTTGTCCAATGAAAGCATGGAAACATTGTGGTTGTGAAAGCAAAGCTCTTACTGAGCCTTTTTATTTTCACTTTAAAATACATTTTTGATCTTTATTTTCAAGAAAAATTTGTTATCACTATTGCTTGACATCAGGTTGTCCGATGAGAGTATTATAACCTAGAAGTGCAAAGCTCTTACTGAGCCTTCTATAAATAACTTAAAGCATAAATATAATAAGTTTAGTGAACCTGACAAAAAATATATTCTGCGGACTTAAATGCTATAGCATCCATGCAGAAAGACATGGATGCTATAGCATTCAAATTTCAAAATCAATTAGTTTGAATTTAATTATATACAACCGTACGTTTTTGTAATTATTAAATCTATCAAGGAAATGACTTACTGATTCTTTAGGTATTTTCGTATTATCTCATCTTTTTCCATAGTCACTAGTTAGCTTGGGGGAAGCACATTGCGTAAAATAGAAGCGCAATACTTGACGTAGATGCTATAGCATCCATCGTACATAACGATTAATTATGATAATCTGACTACCCTTCTAAATCAAATTACGCATATCGCAACCCATTAAAAAAAATTAAATGACTAAATTTTTTTACCTCGCTGAAACTTATATTGTCCGCGAACGTTTTAATAATAGCGCGTGTGTGTTACAAATATTTAATGTACTGGTTTTCTATCGTTTTTCTATAAATTTCGTCCATGAATAAGTTTTCCACTAGTTCTTTTCCCTGGACGGATATGGATGTCGGATTTTCATGGTTCGTCGCCGTGCGCATTGACTTAGAATACGAATGTCTTATTCTTGATTCTTGATTCTGCACACAATTGTGTAATCGCACTGGTAGGTGCTTTGAATATGTGTCAACATACTTTTATTATGTTAATACCTGTGTTACATATTGTCCTATATATAATTGCGAATGTATTTTTCATCTTATTAAATTAATTATACTCTTTTGACATGTTGTAACGTCTTCAAACGTACTAATTTATTTGTGTGTTGATCGATATTCAGTATTATGGTTTTAATAAACGTGAGCTCTGCACTTGTAATGTCTTGCTTCAATAAACACAGGTGAATTATTTAATTATATTGTTATTCTTGTGACGTCAAGGGCATTACCTGTTTCGTAATAGTAAATTGTCAAGAAATAATATTCCTTTGTAATTTAATACACGTCAATGTATGAGCATAAGCATTGAACCTACTACTGTTCCGCATAATTATATAAACTATTTTTAATTTTTGCTTCATTTAGCTTAAAAATTATCTAAAATAGGTACGATAAAAATATAAAAAATATATATAATAATAAAACCTTTACAAATTTTTTGTTCATTTTTAATAGACGATGTTCCACGTTTCTTGTTCGTGCTAGAAATAGTATAGTGGAGAGCTTTTCCATAAATATTTTTTTTAAGTTTACGATGGTGCTTACAACGCTTTTATTATTATTGTTTTGATATGATTTGGTTTCGCTAATTAAGCAAAATAAAATTCAATACTTTGTAATTCAACGGTGATTTATGATTGCCTTGCAATCATAAAATTGCACGTTCAAACTAGCGATTTACTCAACCTGATATCAAGCAGTATGATAAAGACCAAAATACGTTTCTGGCATTGTTTCAGTAATTAGGTCATAAATACCTATTAATCTCAAATATATTGGAATTAGAAACGACAACCATTGGATAGCCTTTCATAATACTATTTCTTAAAAAAAAACTGAATATCTTTATTATAATAAACAGATTGTAATTTATATATGAAAAAAAGAGAATATTTGTTTAAAATATTGAAGAGAACTCTAAAACTCCAATGATCATATTTAACCACCAAATGGCATTTTTCTGTAGCTTTAAAACCGCTGGATCTGCATTCTTAAATTTTTTAAAAATATTCATATAAATTTTTTAAAATATTCATATTCATTTTATCAAAACAAATGAACTGTTATTTGAATTATTCTAATCGGAAGCTCCGTTTTATCAAAAATTGAATTGCCATTTTTTTCACTTTTTGCTCCGTAATACCGAAACGGCTAGACCTGCCTTTGCCAAAAAAAAAATTAAGCACGTCTCCCCTTCAATACAAATCAAATGTTTTTGAAACTTTTGTATAGGTTGATGCGTGCTCTCGAAAACGTCGGCGAAAAAATGTATCCGCACTCGCACACTTACATACACGCATACACACACACAGCGATGCATCAATTTTTTCTAAGGTATGCCAATATTTTCAGAAAACTTTAAAACGTAAAAATATATAAAAATTTTCAGATTACTTTTTTTTAATAAATATAACTTAGCCTAAGAAAATGTTATAATTTATGTTTTTCTTATACCAAAGCCTATTTACATCGCAGGTCAACGACAGCAATATGCATCCTTACATAACAATAGTCAACTATTACACGTGCCTCGATCAAAAATGCAGAATGCATAGCGTTCAATTATTTATTCAACGAAATCTCATAATAGATTACGAATGCAAGCATACAGGCAGGTTCATCTTATTCTGGTCACATTTGCTCTTAGGCCATTTCATCGGCAAATGGTAATTAATACCAGGATTACACATCCATATAGCGCGACTCTACACACTCGATAATATAACATTACACCGCGTTCCGACGATTTCGAATACAAACTAGTAATAGTTGACTGTCTGGGAAAAAAATTACGCATTGGTAATCGACTTAATTGAAATTTATCTAGAATAAATATTAGAGTTAATTTTAGTCAAATCATTTGAAGTAACTCTTATAGTTTAAGTTTAATTCATAATTATCGAGCATTGAGGAGTATCTTGGGAAAAATTTCAATTATTTAAACATTATAATATTTACCTAAAATATTTTTTAACATTTCAACAGCAAGTATGTGCGCAATTCTTCTTGTATAGGGCTTATATTTTACAACATTCTACAAGCATTTATTGCCGACGGCAAAATTCATATAAATCTCTGAATTCGCGAGTGGAAAGGGTTAAAGTTTAAATAAAAACTATTATTATAAATGTGCCAGTCTTATATCATTCTGATGAAATATCAATGAAATGACCATCTACCTATTTTTTAGGGATATCATCGATTGACTTCATTATTTTATGAATATTTTGGAATTTACTTAAATAAAATTATTTTATCAAATATATTTCAAAACATAATTTATATCAAAATATATATCAAACATTTTCTGAAAATATTCTACAATTTTAAAGTACTAATGATAGTTAATGACTTTCTACATCCCTACTTTTGAATTTTTTTCTAATGATAAATTTTTTTAACAAATCTATGCAAATATCTACTTTTTCCATGAAATGTGTGAATCACCCCAACTTTTTTTGTGATCTAATCTATTATGACTTCATTTCATTTATCTCATTATTTTTTACAAGTATATTTATAGTATGTTTTAACTTGTGCGCTATTTTAATTTTTTACATCTGGATAAGGTATAAAATTCTGATAACAAATATTCGAGTTCGAATGACACTATAGAATCATCAAATTGATTATTAATATGCCATTCTATAAATTAAAATCAGTTGAAATTTATGTAACTCACAGACTTCGTTTATCAGAAGTATCTATATTTTGCCTTAAATATTTGCTACTCTTTCAATCTGTTTACCACAAACAAGCTCTCAAAATATCTGCATAATACTTAGGATACCAAAATTTAATTTGAAATTGAAATATAAAAATTCATAAATTCCATAGCTAAAAATAATGAAATTTCAGAAGTTACAATTTTGATGATTGATAAATTTGTCAAAATCACCTTGCTAATAAGCAAAGATATTATAAAAAAAATTGCGTTAGTATCCTGTTAATATATTAAATCAAAATAAGGTACTTTTTCTTAGAGAACACTAGAGAGAACTTGTGGTGACCAATTACTCATCAAAAATTGGTTTAAAAAGTAGCCCTTTTTTTAAAAAAAAAAATATTGCTTTATTACTCTGTTGTTTGAGTTGTTTTTCCAAAATGTCAATTTAGTATACAATGTCCCTTTACGGCTAACAATTGAAAATTCCCCAAATTTACTAAATGTCCCTAACTGGACAGTGGTAAATAAAATAGAGAACAAAAAAGATGTATTACTTAAACTTATATAAGAGTATGATTACATGCAGTCAAACTATTATTGATTCGAAATTTGATGTGAAAAAAAAATCCTTTTTTGAATGCTCTTGTTAAAGTTTCAATAATAATGCAAATATCTAAGAAAAGGGTGCCGATTTAAAAATTGATTCTACCATATGTTGAAAAAATGAAAAAAAATTGATATCTGCATTATTTATGCAAAAAATAACTTTGATATAAAATTATAATCAAAATTATGTAGAAAATTATATTAAAAAAAAAAAAAATCATGCACAACTTTTGAGTCTTTAGTTGGTATTTTTCCCCCCAGCTCTCGGTTCATAATGCGTGTAAGTGCTTTATAACCAATATCAGATTTGTGATTTGCGCTGCGGGATGACGTTTTAGAAATTGTTCGATTTGCACATCGGCCATAAATTCTGATTGCGACTACAAGAATTAGCATTAGTCCTCTACTTGAGCATCATGAGCATCAGAAGAGTTCTTCTTTGCCGAGGAGGAGATGGTGCTTCTCGTGTAACCTTTAGTGGCGGTCGCTATTGCTTTTTAATGTTTGTTTAATTGCTCTTTGCTTATACAGTACAGATTGCACGCTCTATCGGAGGATCTTGTTCGACCTTTGGGTAAAGGAAATCTATCTTCGATTCGAATCACATTTATGGAGGAATTTTATTATACTAAATTTTTAATAAATTGCAACGCGAATTAAAAAAATTTAAACAACGCCAACATGGCTATATTGAATACTATAAATTAGATTCTGAATAAATACTCATAAAAGTGACAATACACCATGTCCATTAGTCACTAAACGGAATACTTGGTACAAGAAAACGGTTACTGCACATTTTTTGCATATGTAAGATTTACTCTTGCCATTACCGCCTAAAAAAATCTTTCTGCTCTTGTTATTCCAATAGATAAACAAAACAAATTAAATTTTTAATACAAATTCAGTATGCATAAAAATTATATATCTGAAATGTATTAAAGTGAAGATGAAGTGAGCACTATCCTTTTTTGTATAAAATGCTTTTACTCCTAATTATTCTGTGACGTGATGTTATTTTTATGATATTTTTTATTGAATCATGTCCATGTTCATCTTATTTATCCAGGCCTTTAGCTTTACAATGGTTCTACTACTTTCAGTTTTCATACAAATATATTAATAATGCAGAATGAAAGGGTAGCAAACTCAAAAACTTTTCTGAACTATTTGGAAATTCTTGAATTAACACTAAATACAATTCTAGGCTAAATGGACTTTTTACTATAATTTTAGCAAATTTTCTATAAATTTCTTTTACTAGCTTTTAAAAGTATTTGCATTCAAATTAAGGAATTAGAAGGGCTGCATTTGATGATTGCAAACTTATGAAATTGAGGAAAACTTATTAGTAACAAAATGAGAAATTGCATTACTTCAAATGTATTATATAGAATATAAATTAAAGAAATTCAATATATTAAAATATTTATATTAGATCTTGGGCTAAATGACCGACTGGTTAAAGGCCCTAAATAAATTAAAAAAAAATGTGTAAATCTTTTTATTGAATAATTCAATATTTGACATCCTGATCCATAAAGCTTATATGGATTAATTGGGTTTTGATTTACGTTTCATTATTCATTATATAAAAATAAATTTTCTAAAATATCCATATTGGTTTGTAAGTATCTTTCTCTAATTTTAGTCCATCGATTAATTAATGACCTTTGAACCTTAAACCGTTAAGTTTCATCAACAAATTCGCTTAAAAGGCGATTGAATTTCTATAATTCCATATTTAAATTTCATATTAAATTTTGATATCTTAAATACTGTTTGAAAGTGTTGAAAATATTTATGGCAAAGTATGAAAGGTTTATGAATAATTTTGGTAATAAACGAAGTTATGACCTACAATCATTGGGTAATATAAATTAAGACTTTACATATTGAAATTTATAGTTTGCCAAATTAGTATGAGATAAAAGATAAATATCTAGCAATTATTTGAAACTTGTAGAAATAGGATCGTTCTTTAAATTCAAAATTTTCGTCAATAATTGATGACATAAAGTACTCAAAGTAGTGTTCCTAGGTTAAGTTGATGTATAACTTGCTTCTAAATATTTTTTATTTTTTATAACCTGTTTAGTTAGGGGGGCGTCCATTAATCACGTGATCGACTTTTAAGGATTTTTGGATCCTACCTCTTTCCTTGGTAATATTTAAAATTACCCTCCACCCCCACTTAACAAATTTTAACTACTCTGTTAGCAACGCTTTAACCAATTTTTTTTTTTTCAAAAAATAAAAACAAAAATTGGTATTTATTTCTATTCATCTTTTGCAAGATTGTAATCTTCAATAAAAATATCGATTGTACATCGAGTACCACTATCGATCCCAACCAACACCATCGTCTCTCCATCGATGTATCCGAAGTGCATCAGATGGCGAACATAGAGAAACAAGTAAAGGTGCGCAGGTCATAGGGTGATTGTAAATATCACACGGAGAGGTTGTGCCGTTGCCGAGTTCAGTCGAGTCGAGGTGCACTATTACTGGTTAGAATGTACCATCGACCGCTGGTCATTCGAGACCAGGCCGGAGTCGACTCCGGTCTGGACACTCTTGATTAGAAATCAAGAGGCCCGAAAAAATTCGAGATTCTTTAAGAGAAAGAGAAATTTTCAGAACGCAATGAGTTTGTTAGAAAACACGTTGGTTTTTAGTGATATATTGCTTTTTGTGCAAACAATATTTATTGACTTGCACTTTTACGTAAAAAGATATATGGAAAATAGATTGATTTATGATTTGAGCGCGCTAGTTAGAATGAAATACTGATGAATAGGTGTTCGGTTGGTAATTAACATGTCTTTGAATAATTAGTAATAATAAAGTGACCATATTTTTTAAGTCAAAACCGGGACTTTAATTTTGAGTTATGGTAATCTGGTACAGTACCGTGCGGGGGGGGAGTATGTATTTTTTGCCAAGGTTATAAATGTAAGAGGCTAATATAAACCGCTCTCAAAAATTTGAATTTTGTATTCAGCAAAATTTTGTATTCAGCTTTTTTTATTCATAACGTATTGTTTCATATGAGCATACTCTTTGTACATAACATTTTCACATATTTGATGTGAATCAAATTTGTGCAAAAATTCAAGTCTACACTGTTTAAAAACCCGGGACAATCCGGCGCAAAAGATCTAAATCCGGGACTTCCCGGGAAAAAACATCTAAATCCGGCCAATCCGGGACGTACGTTCTTCTTAGTAATAATTTATCCATGTTAATTTATTTAAAAAAAAAAAGAGTGCGCGTAAGGATCACACGCGATTGAAGTAAAACTTTTAATATTGTATGAGTAGGCAATTAAGATAAAAATAAAAAAAACATCATATTTGAATTTTAAAAATCATCTTTTAATAATCATATAACATCAATAATAATAAGATCTCCTGAGCATCGGCACAGCTGTCCTACTGATATTAAGAGTTTGAATATGATGTGAAGCTTTCTTCCTAATTTTGTTACCTATCTTACCGGGAAATTCAAACCATAAACGTAGAAGTTCATCATTATCGCCACGTTCTATAATAATAATTTTCCCACACAACCATTAGCTAAGCCATCACTTACATCAATATTAGTTGTTATTATGTAAAATTTATTCAGAACTAAAATTATTTCATACGGCAAAGCCCCGGTATCAATAACCGATTTTTTTGAAACTGCTGACGAATGTATGATTGTTGATCTGTCGCATGGCAACCTACACAAATATCTATCCGTGGCAGTAGATATTATTTTGTCTTCAACGAGATTCAATATAAATTTATTATATTCCATGGCACATTTATTCTCTAAGAAAAGTCTTATTCCATGAGGACATAATACGGCAACCTCTTCTTTTGTAAAAAAACGTGATTCAATTAATGCAAGTTCATATAGGGTTTAGCGCTCGACTTACGCATGACATGACGGGAGTGGATACTCGCGACATCAGCGCTTACGGCGTCGTAGTGTTCAACTACACGTTGGCATTTTCGTTGCATTTGTACGGATTTACACCCGTGTCGCGCCTAAAAATTTTTACACCCATATCGCGCCTAAAGAAGTTTTACTTCAAAAATGTACATATATCTTTCTGGTGTTAATTTTAGTGAATTTTGCTTAAATAAATTAAATAAATTTGCTTAAAGTAAATCAATACAATCAATGCGTAAAGGATAACTTACAATTAGAGCTTTTTGACGTCATAAGTCTTGATGTAAATATTAATTTAAATAAAAATGAACAGTATCTAACTTGTGAATTCTTATGGTACTATTTTTGAATGATTTACATAAAATATATATATGCATTGAATATTTGCAATTACTCTGTTTTGTGACTTACTGCTTATAACGAGTATATTCGTCAATTATACATTAAGTTGCGCTTAAATTTTATATGGAGTGCTTCATTAAAATTTGTTCCTAATCAATGGCTTTTTTATTTAATAATTGTTTTCAGAGAAATAGTTAATAACACGATTAAATCGCATTTTTCCCAAAATACGACTTTTTCAAATTGTTCATTTGTTTACTTTGTATACACGTACATTAGTCATATCTTTACACTTTTATTTTACTTGATTGTATACAATTATAGTATAGTATATTATCATA
The DNA here is from genome assembly GCF_003426905.1 of Ctenocephalides felis. Lineage (NCBI taxonomy): Eukaryota > Metazoa > Arthropoda > Insecta > Siphonaptera > Pulicidae > Ctenocephalides > Ctenocephalides felis. Next base: position 25,799,327 of record NW_020539726.1, read on the forward strand.
TATCCTTCTCTTTGTCAATAATGTTATAAAATTGGTTAGGAAGGATTTTTTTTCCATTACTATCTACATCCATAGTTATTGTCTACCCTTTTCCCATTTTTTGCACTCAATAATGGCCTTCTCAGCATCCGCCCTAGTCACTCCACCCAAGCAATAGCAAAATACGACAATACCACTTATTCACGAGAATGACAGATATAGCATATGTATATATGAAGATAAAAAACGGATTAAATTCAATGATATATTATACATGCAAATGTAAGAAAGTAAGAATAGTTTTCTATTAAAATCAAAATTATCAAAATAATTAGTAGACGAAATTATTTAAATAGCTAATTCCTGATTCTCATTAATTATTATTTTTACATTTCAGGAAGTTTATGAAACTTAAGATGCTATTCCACTAACAACTACTTATTTTATAGGCTACAAATATTTCAAAATACGATTTTTTTTCAAAAATTTCACTTTAAATAACAAATGGTTATTGTTTTATACGCATGACGAATATACTCGTGAAAACACTAAATTATGCCACTTTTTTATGACGAGTGTATTTGTCAACTACAAATTGGTTAAAATTAGATTTGTTTTACAAATTTCGTTTTGAGTTGAGTTGTAGTCTAACAAGTTGCGATTTTGGCGGCGATGCATTCAATCTCCAAAAAAATAATATTTTTTCATATGATTCCAAATTCAGGTAACAAGAGAGAATATTGTCATAAAAGCAGTTATGAATTATGTAAACAATTCAAATTTTCAGTGCCTTTTCGAGAAATAGTATCCGAAGGCTGTTGATTTGCATATATATTTCTTTCCTACTCTCGATTTTTGTCGTTTTTTTCCTATTACTTAATTTAATTGAATGACCGAATGCGAGACTGCTCATTTGCCGCAATATACTCGTAATATTAAATGTGTGCAGCTTCAACGAATGTGAAAGGAACAAACCCAAAGACGTTCTAGGTATAAACTGGTCTCATCAGATGCATAACGGCTTACGAGATGAAGATTCAGGAAGGTCGCACTAATGATAAAACATTGAATGTTGTGTAGGTATGCCCCTATTACCAACAACTAACAATACAATGCAATATGCCTCATTTTATTTATGGTCAATAAAAGATCGATTATAGTCGACGCAGTGCGGCATCTATGCGAACGACTATTTATTGCCTTGTGCTAATTTAAAAATAAACATTAAGGAGTGACAACAAACTATCTTGTGCACATTAATTTACAGAGTATTTTTTGTCTAAAATAATTAGACAAAACAGTACAAAATGTTATTTAACATGCTAAATATTAATTATTAAGTATTAGGTTGGGGAACAAGAAATTCATTAATTTTGGTATAAAATTTTGGTTTATTAGTTTAAAACTGTTTTATGGTCGGTCAAGTTTGATCATTTCCGAGATTTTATCAAAAATTCCTGAACGGAATCTACGAAATCAAAATTGGACATAATTGGCTGTTACAATATTGGAAGCATAAACACCATTCACAATTTTAGCCACTTATCTTGCATTTTCGCCTTTGTCAAAGAAAATTGTAAAGTGTACCAAATTTTCTCTATGATCACTTTTACTACAACACCCTGTAACCCACAAATAAATACACCAAACAAAAACAGCACAAAATTTTTTTTACTGCGAAATGTCACCATTCCAACGAGCCTAAATCTGTAATTGTTTGATCAATACTTTACGAAAAATCTATAAGTACAGCCATTTACTGAAAAAATATTCGATTTCTTTTCAACATAATATTTGGAAAGTTTATGCAACTTGCCTTAAAATAAATTGCCATTTTTAGCAACTTGTTTTACACAGTCATAGCCTCAAAATAGCCTAAACAGCTTGAAATTTCAAAAAAAAATTCAAAACTTGAATTGATTAGCAATTGGTTCTTCTTAGACATCGCTCTCATATATTGTCAATTTAGCTTATAGGAATCCTTATGTAATTTTGATTGCTGAATAAAACAGAGTAAAAAAAAAAATCGCTATTGGTCAGTGTTTTAGATGCATGACAAACGTATACGTCAAGACAAAAAATTATGCCATTTCTTTGGAACAATTATCACAGATATCTAATAAATTAATTTTATTATTCACCAGTGCATAAATAGAATCTTGTATCTATTCTCCACCGATTGTGCGTTAAATAGTTCACGACAACGAGTTAGGAAACAGTCATAGTTCTGCCGATTACGATTGTTTACCGAATCAGTGAATCGTGAACTGTTATACGGCTATTAGTCGCTATTAAATTGTTGCACAAGTAAAAAAAAATTATCAAGAATTGCATCCATCCATCCACCTACACGGACGCCCTTATTATTGCAATACCATCGTCCCAGATATTCTACGAGACATCCGTTGTCCCAATTATTTGGCGCTAGTTGTACATAATAAATAATGTCTTCTTTCCGTTTTTTCGTAACGACCAAGTGTTCCGCCGAACAAGATGTGTCGTAAGCAAATTTACCTGCAGAAATGTTGTAATGCCACTACATACAACTTTATTATTTTTGAAGTTTTGTAAAAAAATCTAACCATGGTAATGGATTGATGATGGTAAATAAGTACATAATGAGCAATTGCATGGTAATGAATAAAATAGCATAATTGCGAAAACCAATTATTAGGTCAAAGATAAAAATTACCTACTTTTACCAGTAGGTGTATTTTACTTTGATCATACAAATACCATATTACCAATTCTATTTATTTGGTTTTCCATTAAATCGGAGTAGAGTATTTCGACGAATAATCATATATTTTCAATGTGATATACGACCAAGACTTGAACTGGTTATATAATCGACGATTTTACAACTGCCTACAATTAATTAACCGTCATATATAACTGGTGAGTGTTCGGTGCTACTGCGCTTTCGAGCTTGATATATTTCTTGGCAAAGCTTTCCATATGATGAAATAATAATAGAACATTGATTTTGTACCAGGAAAAATAGATATTTTTATATACTTATTTGTTAAGTAAATAGTATCTTATCGTATTAATAATTATTTTATTTCTGAAGATTTATGAAAGAAAGTTATCTATTTCAGTTGTTGCTCATGTTTACACGTTCGCGGAACTTTTATTATAAAAATCCCTTCATACACGTATTCTTGAATAGTTAAGGTTTAAACAAAATAAAAAACATGATTTTTTTCATTTTCATACAAGAATACCCTATTATAAGGCAATTGGTGCTCTTCTAAGAATAACCGCCATGTGAGTCACTAAATGTCTATAATAGTTCTATTAAATTTAAACAGATATTATCTTTATGTGCAATTACATATTTTATTTTCAATATCATTGCGCACTTTAGTTTAACTAAATCACTTACAAATACTTGAAGTGTGAAGCAATCGAATTAAAATAATTTATATTCCAAACACCCATTATCGATCAGATTTTAATTTGATTTAATCTATGATTAGGTTTCCAGTAGAGCGCTCGCGCCGCGCCGATTTAACAGAATTAAGTCGGCCGATTTTACAAATGAATTGTGGAAATCTATTACAAAGTAAAAAATAAAACTACTTATCCTAGAAAATCCTTAGAGCGTGACCTGTGTCTTACACAAATAGATATAGTATACTCACAATAAACGTAACTTCGACCTTGTGCGGCTATTACATAAATTCGCGGCTTGCACAATGAGAACAACGATCGCCGGTTGACAAAGTTTTCGTTTTCTTGGACGACGACGACATCATATTAAATACGAGCCTGGCATGCAAATCAATAATATAAAACAGTATACTTGTTGTTGGTAATCTTATAAACGAATGTGTGTCGAAACATCAGTTTTATTGAAATACAATTTTGTGATTTACGATGCTTGTTATTCGATTCGCGCTCTTCATTAAGGTTGATTTATACCTAGCTGTGCTGTGTCAATACATCCAATGAAATGTAACAAATTAAACGTATCGTAACTGGTTGACAAGTGAGAGAAGTAGTAGAAGAGAAATAATAATTGAAGTTTTTTCAAAAATAATGAACTTTTTTTATGTGCAAGATTATTCTTGGGATTTAAGATAGTACATTTTACTACTTGTTTGTCGGTCCGCATGTTTTATTTTGCTGTAAGCTTATTCTTGGGATTTGAAATACTGCATTTTGATATCAATTAGTATTATATAGGTTACACATTATTTGCACCCTACTTTAGAATATTATCATTAGAAAATACTATCATAAACTTGTACAATATTCAATCAGTACTTTCAAAATAAATTCACAGTCTGAACTAATCGTGTCTTAAGACAATTGGCTTCTTTGAGAGTTTTGAATTTTTTTAATTTTTTTTAAACAAAAAATGTAAAAAACACCCTTTTTAAAAAACAATAAATGTTTCGAAAAATTTTCACATTCTTTAAATGCCGATTTTTTCTAATAACTTTAAAAAAATTTGAACACGTTTTTAATTTTACTATCGAAAATATCTTATATTTAAAATATATTTTCAACCGCAAAATGTCATTTTTTGAAACTTTTTTCTGGATCTGCGAAACCGCTGAACCTGCCTTTATAAAAATTTAATCAACTCTTCATTTACGTCAATACAAATAAAATATTTTTTGTTATCATTCGAATCGGATGCTCCGTTCCCTTAAAAATTAAATTTCTATTTTCTGCACTCTTTGCTCTGTGTCTCCGAATCGGCTGGACCTGTCTTTGTCAGAAACTAATCAGTACGTCTCTCTATCAATACGAATGGAATAATTGAAATCGGTTGATCCATGCGCCCGAAATCGTGGACACAGAATTGTATCCATACATACACACACATCCATTTTTTCTAAGGTATTCCAAAATGTGCAAAAACTTCTGAAACGCAAATGTAGGCAAAAATTTACATTTTCGGTTTTTGGACGATTACAATAACTTACACTGCGGGAAGTTAACAAAAAATTTACTATCTATACTATTGCCCACCACGACTGAATAAGTCGATTAAACTTCATATGTAAATTCGCATCCTTCCCCGTGGCATAAAACCAATCAACGAACTCTCCGTAAATAAATCACTTAAAAATAATCTGCAATCATATTACATATCATAATACCTACTTTGTTCCCATCTCATAAATATGAAAATGATAGGTTTCTGATTAAAACGATTTCCTCGCGTCAATGGCATATCACATTCGGCCTACACCCTCTTGCTCATAGTCGGTCGCTTGAGCAAGATACTTTCAATGAAATTACAAGAGAACGGCGAGAAGATTAGTCATTGTTCTCAACGGTCAAATTATTATAAGAAACGAGCTTATCGACAAGCATAGAATATAAATTACATGACCGATAAACTGTCGGCCAGGATCGCTGTTAATACATGAAATAATAGAAAAACATCCCTATTTTTATTTTATGTCTCAAAATTTAATTCAGGTATCGTAAACTAAACAACACGGCTCAAAAAAATCGAAAATGTGGACGTTCATCTCCTTATACGAAAGTCTCCCGACTTAAGGAGATGGCTAGTTGCACACATCATTTGCTCCAGACTTCAAAATATCTATAAAAAATCCATACCTATTTTTGAGATTATTGAGGTGGACCTTTTTATCCATGGACCTTCAAGCCCCGTTCTTCCCAATTAATTTTAATATATAAATATTATTATCAAATTCATTTCTGCATAAATTCGCACCGCTGCCACCAACAAGTGCTTATGTATGCATGCTATTTAATGATCGTGCGAATTGCTATTGTTTTGACATATGAATAATTTGCATGCATCGTTGATTTTAGATCTTGTTGATTTTTATTGCCTTTCTGATATAATGATAACGTAGCAGTAAATCATAGATGTTCAAAACAACACAGTGTGGGCGACTACAAACTCATTTTCCCTTTCAAATCTCATCTATGTCTCACTTAAGCACCCTGGCCGTAAAAGATGAATAGCTTATTAAGATATCATGATAACGTATTGTCATTAAAAAGTATTGAAATGTCTGAATTATAAAACATCATTTTTCACTATTCGATCGATCATAATAGAGAAACAATCACTTTCTCTCTTGCTTGGACGCAAAAACTCTATAAAGGTTCGTGGCTCGTTGTTGGAAATGACACCGTAGTTTAAATGGAATACGATTGATTTATTTTGATTTCCAATTTTGCTAGTTCTATAACTCTGTTTTACAAATTTCCTTGAACATAAATAGGTCTAAATAGCACGTGCTTGAAGCTGATTGAGTTGATATCGTGCCATCATCAACAAATTCCGTAATCGTCGCTAGAATGCTACTGTATACTGATCTGATCAGTAACGAATGATTAGAATGTTAATCGAAAAGAAGTTTCATAACTTGCAAGAAGTAAATCGTGGCACATTTTCATCGATTGGATCAAACAGCACTTTATTGTATAATCGAATTGGAGATGGATAGACTTAATCGCACTGAACCAACATTTCTTGATACAATCTTATACTTTCCATAAGATTTTCCCAGCAATATTGTCGTAGAGTTTTATCATTTTTTACCCATGTGAGCAAGTTTAATCCCACTTCTAATTTTTTTTTTTTAACTTTATTTGGCCTCGCTTACTCTGAGCATTTAGCCACCTACAACATTTTCTATAATTTTAATAGATCATATTTTATTATATTGGAGAATCTAGAAAAAACCTATAAGTATCTGGATGATTTATTGCTTTACGATTCACTTGCTGAATTTATAGTAAAATGAATGTTATGCAAGAATTGTGCAGGCAATGAGCCCAACACTTATATCACTGCGTGGAGTTGGTCAACATCAATCACTATTACTTGTACGCACTATTATGTGATTTTATAGACAGGAAGGCTGGTGGATAAAAAAGTATAAAAAAATATATAAAAATACACGCTATATAATTTGAAAATACTATTTTTGGCTAGGAAATCAGTTAGACTTTCTCGATACTCCCTAAACAATGAAGATCAACCTGGTCTACAGGCAAATTACTAAAAGACACAGTTACTAATAAATTGATGATTAAGTAAAAAACTTTTTTTTTTATTTTCTATTATTTTAATGTGTTCAAAACAAATACTTAGAATCATATTTGTATCTCTAATCATAGATAAGCTTTGTAAAGTTTCGACTAAAATATCTTATGTTAAGTTTAATACTGCCATCTATAGTTTGGCCAGTAGGAGGGTTGGATAATTAAGATACCATCAGCTTGATGTTTGATTTATTTTGGTATATTATAAAACCAACTAATTTTTTTTATTTTTTATCTTATTATTATCATCAGCTCTCTGATTATCAGGTCAACTGTTCGCCAATAATATTCCTCATACGTGACATACATGGATTATTCGTTGATGCATGCGATCTATATGCTTAACAATTCTGTGAAGCAATGTAATAGCCACTTGCTTGTATTACGAAATTTAATTTAGTACATCAAGAAATTGCTATTTCAAGATTTTCTGGCAAATTGACCAAGCGAAATATTAGCCATATCATAAACTACTGAATTTTAATGTCGCTAATCTGGAGAATGCAAAAGTGTGATTGATTTTCTGATTGCGCAATTGGTTTGATAAATAGTTAGTATTTGAGAACTTGTTTAGTGTTTGACAAAACAATGAATGTAAAGGCATTTTGTGTCTAGAAAATTTAAACTTAAATTAGATTTTAGGATTTTTTCAAATAATTACCTTGCATCCTTCACAAGTGAAGGCGCCAAAATGAAAACCGGCGGCTGGTTCGCCACAAACTTTGCACTGCTGATTCATCTAAAATAAAAGAAATAAATATATCAATAAAATACTATAGGAGCACATGACAATATTTTATAAAACATTTGCTTTTTCATATTGACCTTCTATGGGTCTCCGTGACTTTCAAGTCACATTCCAAAATTTTTGATATTGTACTAAATAATTATGGCTCTTTTTGTGAGATTCTATAACAAAGTCAGGACAATCAATATCAATACTCATAACCATTCCTAGGTTTTTTAACCAGAAAAAACTATCTTTATACACAAAAATAGTTCGAACATTTTAGGCCGCTGTGACTCGAAAGTCACATAAATTATCGATACCAAAAAAATTGCTTAAACAGATTTATTTTGTTTTACATTTGTATGCATAGGTTTATAGTTACTGATTTTTTCCCTTAATTTTTTTTGGATTCTAAGCAAAATTTCAGCTTATAGTAGGAGCTGTTTTATACATTTGAAGTAAATTCATTACCACTGAAAGTTTTACAGTAAAATCAATAGATTCAGTTAAAATTTATTTTTATGTGAATGGATACAAGCATATATCTGAAAGTTGTGTTCACAGAGTTTATGAATTACAGATCTTCATTTAAATTTATCATTCTAATCCTAACTTCGAATGAATTCTTTTGATCTCATATTGACTCGTAACAGTGTAGTAAAAGTTCTTAAAATCTTCCATGAAATAAAACTGGTTTGCAGTACATTAATCTTAATATCTTCATTCATTAAAATTTTAATTGTATGATTACTCTATTAATGTAGATATTAAATATGTTTTTGCTCAGATACTTAGACTATGTTTTTGCTTAGAAATGTTAATTTTCTAGATCACAAAGATGTGCAAGATTGATGAATGAGAACAACAACTGTCCGATTACTTGTTGACACGTTGTGTAAAAATTTATCTCGTATTTAATTCGCCAATTAAAATTTTATTCATATCTCATATGTGAGCACACATTGCATAATTGTTATCTTGAATCTATTGTCTATTATTAGTGTCCGCACAACATCCAAACGTAATAATTTACCCAAGTAATGATTCCAATAAAAACGAGTCATAGGAAACTATCAGCGATCGTTACAATATACGAAATAAATTTCAATACATTGGAATGTCGAAAGATTATTTATAAACTGGAATTTGTGTACAAATGTTATTTCTTTTGCTTTTTCTTCATATCACTCGTAACCTTTTGACTGGGACTCGTGTGCGATGCCATCAGAATATTTTTTAGCGCTTATTTAATCTTGTATTATGACATGTATGCGGATTCTGTATTTTTATTGAAACTTTTATTTTGCGTTTTATTTACCGTACTTATGAGTAATGAAATGGTATTATAACAGGGTTAAAAATTATGACTGTTTCTTATCTTCGTTGGTAAAGTTTATGGTAAGATGGAGCTGGTGAAATATTCCATCTCAAAAACAAGTGAAGTCTGGTATTTTTTAACTATACTATTTTAAAGTAGAGGGCAAAATATGTGTAATCAACCATCGCCTTAGATTGAGATACCTCGATATCATGAGGTTAATCTGCCACATTCTAAATTTTCTACCACAATTATTTTTTAAATTTTTCTTTTGTTCTGAGCAGGGTTATTTAGTTTTCGATACCTAAATATAGTTTTTAATTATACGTTGTTTAATTGCTTCATAAGGTGCACTGCTGTTTTGAGTTAAATTCAAAAGCTTTTTATTGTAGAAGGGGTGGAAAGGACCACCAGAACCTTCTCATTGGCAAGATATAAACAATAAGAAATAGTAAATAAAAGAATAAAATAAGTTACAAAAAAAATTTTACAATATTATTAGTTTATTTTGTCAATAAAGCTTATTTATTCCAACTCTAATGATAAATTCTTCTGACAAAATTTCATACAAAATTTGTATGCAGTGTAATATTTGTAAAAAAAAAGTGCCCATGAAATATGAATATCAAACAGGAGTTGCATTTACCTTATTTGTAATAATTGTATTTCAAAAAAACAATGAATCTGATTATGGCAAATTGAACAAAATTATCTACCAAATCAAAATTTATAATAATAGCAATAGCTGATAATTTTTTTTGTTTCCTATATGTAACAATATATATTTAAATCATTTTGGATTTTGTTGCTTAATCTCTATTTTTTTACATATTATTTACAACTTCATCTAATTTCAGTTATCTATTGTTGTTTTAACTCAAATTTATTATTTATTTTATTTATCTTGTCTATTGGTTTTTTACCTTATATAACAACAAAATTGAATTTGACTAATCAAAAATGAAAAAACTTACTACTTAGTAACCTTTTAGAATTAGTGGTTAATATCAAAATTACTAGATAACACAGCTTGTAATTAATAAATTTTTTTTTTAAAAAAATATCTACCTTACATGGACATTCAGTACATCAATTAACAATTGAAGATATTGTAAATGGCAATAATATATAGATGATGAAAAAAATGTAAATTTTTGGTGCTCAATCTAATAATGAAATTGCATCTCATTGGCGAAATAATCTTACTATTATTCCGTAAAACTTTTCAAAATTAGATATAAAATATTAGACTTATTTTTCACATGGCTGCTACTATTTACCTCGATATTTTTTTTTTTTTTTTTGAAAAATATAAAGAAATATTTTTCTAGAATGAATTAGTTGGAAAATTCACTGAACATAGTTAGATAGTTTTGGGATATAGTTTATTTGGTTTTCACAGTATAACTGCCAAAAGTCAAATTGGACTCTTTTGGATGCAGCCCTAACCTCCTAACAATGAACTTTCATAATGATTTGTTCACTTAAAAAAAAATCGCAAAATTCGCAAAGGTTCAAAGTGTCAATTATAGTCTGGTACAGTTCATCATATAAAGAATTTGCTACAACTTGACACAGTTGGACGTAGCTTATTGAATATTAAGTTAATTTTAATTAATCTCCACACCATCTATAATTATCATTATATACCCATGTCAAAAGTTTCTTAATAATCAAGTCCATGTATAATTTTAGCATACAATACATCTGATTACACATTTCTAATTTCTAAATTGGTAATGTAAAAACATAATCATATGGGCACAACGGCATGCGTGTATCTCATCACGATCGTTTTAAAAGTACTGCTTAACAATACGCGCAAATTTCTCTCTAATAGGTTCCACTGTCCGGGGTCAATTTTTTGTGTCTAATAAACTCTTTCATGTCAATATAGTAATATACCTACACCTGACAATATGTATACGAATCAATACGATACAGTGTGGGAACCTGGAATACTCGATCGGGTGCAGTCAAAGGTTATGCGAAGTGTTATAACTACTTCTGGATAGGTGTAGAATGTGTTGAAGACGGCTAAATTTCAAATGAAAAACTACTTTTGATGGAACATGGAACCCTTCTGGTAATGACAGTTATCACGCAGCACGTACCGAACACGGAGAGGAAGATGTAAGGCTTTGTTCACGTGATAGTAGGAAGAAACTAGTTTTGAAGTAGTTGTTCAACGATGAAAGTTTTTACAGCTGGATAATGTACCAATAAATAAATTATATTTTAGATTTAGCCAATTTTCAAATCTGCCATTTAAAAAAAAACCTTGAAAACTCGAATTGAATCATGGAATTTCTTTCTACTGGACTTTTCAAGATGTCTTGATGTCTTGATTTTCGCAGTAAAAAAATATTTTTTCAACACATTTATTATGAAAGCAGAGAGACCTTATTTATTTGTTTAATTTAAAATAAAACAACTTCCGCTCATGCTAGCTTGACATTTTCAAAAATTTTTACCAAAATAGAACAAATAAGACTATTTCCGTTTGAAACAATTGCAGTACCAAATTTGAATTTGATTATTTTATTGTACTAAACACTAGTCTAAGGTGCAACATATGCGTGCGCAGTAGTAAATATGTTAAAATAATTTTAATCAAAAAATCATGCATGAAATACGTTTCTACAGTCTTTGTCATGATTTTTTCAGCGCTAATTTTTTTTAAGCTGTTCTATTGAATTTTCTTATATTTTTATTATATAATAGCTGTACCTGCGACGTCGTTTGCGTGGAATCGAACAAAAAAGTTTTTGCATTTTTATTTTAATTGTCATTTATTTTCAGTGTTTTTTATATCAGCTTTACAGAAAAATTTTTTTACAATTTTTTGTGTACAATTTTCTTGAGCTGAAACAACATTTATGGCTTTTCTCATGTTTTAAAATTTAAAGGGAAGTTCATAATTAATAGATGTATATTCAATGAATGAAAAATTTAAACTAGAAATATTTGGTTTAAGGAAAAACAACTATCAAATAAATGAAATATTTTATGAATAATTGATGAAATTTATTGCAAATTAGAATATTGAAGACCAAAGTACTTAATTTACAATTATTTACTTAAAGTTCAAAAAATAGAAGAAAATTATATTACAATAGTTTAAATTAGAATAATGAGAAATATGTAAAATACAAGGTTTATGATATAGAAAATTATTAAAGTATTTTGAATTAAGATAAGAAGATTGCAAAAAATGCTAAATAATCTGATGAACTTTTTTTTAATTTTAGGGGGACAAAATCTCTGATACAGCTGAATGAGGTAAGATAAAGTACTTTTTTTTATAAAATTGAAGTAGCCTAAGTTATGGTCAATATTATCAGCTACCTGACAATAAAAGTTTTGTCAAAATCGGTTCAGTTATTTCATAAATTAATACAAATAGACAGAACATACAAACACACAAAAAACGATAATTTGGTATAAGCAACTTATTACTATTATTCATATGCGTGTATTAAAAATCTCAATATTAGAAACAGACTCTTTAATTTTATTTTTATCAATAGATTTAATATCGGTATGTGAAGAAAAATATTATATCTGATTTTGAATCTTATTTAAAATTCATTGACTTAATTTGCCTTGGTCAAGCAGACATCCCAGTTTATAGAGCAATTAGTTTTCTAAAAATTATTCCTCAATTTTTCTTCTAGAAAATACTTAAATTTCTGTATCCTCTGAACGTCTCAACCATTTGCCTCGTTCCTAAGATTCATTTATTATTAGCCTAAAGTTAAAATTTAGATCCATTATCATTGTGAATCAAGCTAAGGAATCTCTGGTGTGATATATGTACCGATGGTATCTTCTCCAAGTAAATGCAGAAACAATCGAACGCTTTCTATTACAAATTTGTTACTCTCGGCGGAATAAACCATTACTACTAATGCTTGGAAGAATTGAAAACTAACAGAAAGGCTTCAACACGTTTCGCATTTTTTAATCTTGGAGAGAAATATAAGAATAAGTTATATGTAGTTTATCGACGAGTAGTGATAAATTGGTAGTCATTTGGTTCTACAGCGTATCTATTTCATTGTGCACTAAAACGTGGGCACACAAAGACAACCGTGCTTCGCTTCTGCAATATTCTTGATTAAGATAGTAATAATATATAGGTGTGAGAGTAAAATCACACTTTAAATAAAAAATATTATTACTAATAGTTGTTTTATATAAATTCAAGTGCAAATGAACGCGTGATTGATTCCAGGCGGAAACAATGGCTTGGTGCGTGGGTGTTAATGCAAATATCGCTCTGTTCGATTTCAAAACTTCGTCGACATGATATAGTCTACTTATTTTCGTGTTATTCACCAATTTCTCAACAATAAGGTTTAATGTATGTATATACACTTGTTTTACACGCTTTGTTGACTTTATGGCAACTTGCGCAATTTGACTTTGAGTTTAAATATGTTTATTTTCGCATTTATCTTGGCATGATTATGGACTTTTATTGGAACGGATAACATTTACATACTCACACTAAATGCAATTTATTTTTTTAAATAACATTAGATGTTTGTTTTACATCTCATCACTCGTAAAAATTAAATAATTACATAGGTAAACAGATCTGTTAAAAAAATCTTAGTTAATATTACATTTTCTCTCCACCGATAATTCTAACACATACTTTTCCATCAACTCAAGCTTCTAGTTTTTTCTCCATTTGATTCAATTTAATCAAAACTAGCTTCTGACTCGGCAATAAAATAAATCCAGTAAATCAATAAAATAATATGTTCCATGTGATTTGCAAGTTTTTCTTGCATCATACTTAGGTACTATCTGAGAAGAGCGATGCCCCAGTTGTGTTTATTATATTTATGACTAATGTATGCATATATCTACTTGTCAGATATCTTCTTACTTTAATTTCACTGGCACTTATTCGCAAAAAAATTATCTCATCTCGGGAAGAAGTTAAACGAGAGCTGGGGTAAAGAATACTCAGGGGATAAATGATTGTACTGAAGTAACAATTATATTTTCTGCTTTATATATGATTGACTTGAAATAATTATATATCTATATTTCGTCAGCAATATTGCTTTTCATCTTTCTGAAGGAAAAAATTGTTTTTGCCAAAAAATCCAATTCGTTAATTTTATGTTTCAGGACTTTTCAAGTCATATTGCAATGACTGCAATGAACCCAATGCAATAGGTTTTACGGTTTTCTTATACATCTTGGATACTGAATAAGGATATATTCACGTAATTTATTATATATATATATGTATATATATATATATATATATATATATATATATTGTCCGTTGATCTATCAAAACAACCTTCGTTTTGTTAGGGCTGCTCACTAGAAGACAATTTATACCATGTAGTATTACCAAAAAATTTACAAATATTTTTCTTCTCTGAGAAACTGAACCTCTGGCCCTCAATGCAGTGCCCATATTTATGTATTGCCTATGCATAATAAAATGTAATTATGCATGCACGAAACATGTTCTACATATTCATCTATATTAGACCAGAACATCTCAATCATAACAAGACAGAGGACGTTCTGCTCTTGGTATTGTATTTGCAATTTGATTTCTCTATTTAACCGCTGACAGCTCTGGCTTATTAATGGTTTTTCGACGCTTTTATGAGCTCGAATCAATCTATAACCAGTCTATATATAATATGTACCGAGATATATAGGTACACTCTACATGATGCCACGAAAACATTGACTCTATTGTTTGGTTAAGTTATTTTCAAAGAGTTATGATTGCATTATACTCATACACAATGATAAATTAAAATTTATTTTGAAGGGCCAAAGTATTAATATATCTTTACGCAAGTGTGGAAAACCACATAAATCATTTATAAAAGAAAAATTATATATACTGCCAAGTCTCCACTTGTTGTCCAGGACACATGAAAAGTCGAACGCCTGAGGTATACTTTACAAAAACCTAGGACAAAATTACACTGGGTCTAAACAGTTTTCCAATCATCTTGACGCCACCTACAAGAATAAATCATTTTACTATACTACTAACAAAATGATTAGGTAGACCAAGTAGCTCTTCCCTTTCGCCTCTGATAGATCCTTTCCAGACCAAAAATTATCCTCCAGGTGGGAACTAATCTGCAACTCCTATACAGGATTCATAGATCTGATCCACTATATTATTTGCAAAAACTCCACAAATCACTTATTACTCTATATTTTTCTTAACAAAATGATTTTGTACACCAACCATCTCCTCCCATCCACCTCTGTCAGATCCTTTCGACCAAAAAGAAGTTTCAATTATCCTCCACGTGGGAACTAATCTACTACTCCTATACAGGATAGATAGATAGATCTGATCTACAATATTATTTTCATGAAACAATTATTTTGTATGCGGATGCGACCATTGTGATCTTTATTATAGATCACTTCACATTGTGTATCATTAATCGACAGATAATGGATCGATGTGCTACACGAGCAAGAACCTTCATTACATAACTGTATTTTGTAATTAGTTTGAATAATAATATATAGAATTAATAATAATAGTAATGAGTGGAATTGATCGTAATTGGCTAAAGGCAGGTCCAAAATTTGATATTTTGACAAAACTTTCCTTGATTGTAAAAAATATCTTTATTAATAAGGTTTGAAGAAACTGAAAGTGCACGCAAAAGATATTTATGAATTTATTATGTCATTATTTGAGAAAATATTGAAATTTTGTTATTGTTTATTTATTTACAGTGTCTGCTATTTCACACGACTTGGCATTGAGCTAAAAATTTACATTTGTAGGTTACTTGCAATTTTATTATGATTTAGAACTATGTATATGGTAATAAAGTATGCTTTTTGTAGTAATTGATGAAGTTACAGTTAAATAGTTTCTAGAATTACTTGCACGTGGTTGGGGTAAAAAGAGCCACCTGAACCTTTACACTGGCAAAATTTTATCACTAAGAAATTAGTAAACTGTTCGGTACGGCAAATTTCTGGATTTTCCCGTACCCAATCAAAATTTTTAAAATTCCAATTATTTTCAATGTTCAATTTTCAAATAATTTTTTTTTCCAAAAATAATCGTTTTGTCAACACAACCAGAACTTTGAAACATATAGTGCTTATTTCTTTCAAAAACTGCCATTTTTTGCACATTTAGCTCTGTATTTCCGAAACTGCAGGACCTGCCTTTGACAAATACTAATTACCACTTCTCCCGTCATTACGAATTGAATGATTTTTAGATCATTCAAATCCGATGCTCCGATCTCTCAAAAACTCGATTTTTATTTTTTACACTCTTTGCTCCGTATTTCCGAAACGGCTGGACCTGCTTTTTCCAGGACCAGCATATCTCCCTATCAATAGAAATCGAATGTATTTGAACCATTCAAATCGGTTGATCTGTGCGCCCGAAAACATACATACATACATACATACACACACACATGCATTTTTTCTGATGTATGCCAAAATGTTCAGAAACCTTCAAAACGTAAAGAAAGGTAAATGATTACAATAACTTACCCCACGGAAAGTTATTAAGCTACAAAAAACAAAAGTTATTTTAACTATAACGATGATTTTTTCTGGATTAATTGGAAAATTGACTGAACATAGATAGTTAGTTGTTAGTGTTGATAATAGTTATATAGTTGAGTTTGTGACAGTTGGTTTGGTTTTTATTGTATAATTGTTGAAAGTCAAATAAGACCTTTGGTCCTATTTTACCCTACTTTGTACCATGAAATTTTAAAATATTTTTTTGCGTTATTTCGACTTCAACTTAAATAGAGTCCAGCAAATGTGCTGATGCTTTTTAGAATGTATTACTTATACCCTACTTAGTCTCATAAAATTTTAAAATATTTTTTTGCGTTAGAAAAAATATTCATAGTCAAATCCTCAATTTCGGTTTTTTGACTTCAACTCCAATAGAGTCCAGCAAATGTGTAGATAAATCCAAAATGTTGTTTTCTCAAGTATTTTTTTCGAATGCATTATTATTATCTTTGTCCACAATCCAATAGAGCACTTGAGAATTGCATAACTTTTTTGATAGAATCACTTGGCCCGTGTCTCCTGTGCAAAGTAAGTTAGTGCCAAGGCGAAAAGTGAAACCAAAAGCGGACGCACTCGCCGGATAGACCTGCGATCCATTGTTTACAAAACTCTGTTCCGACACAATTACAATCTAATTTAAAAACTATTGTGATAGACTTCTGTCTAACATATTTTCTGTCTTTTTCCGTTATTTCATAAATTGGTTAAAAGTTACTTCTTGTATCACCACCACCATTTGTATTTTCCTCGAGCACTGCACTTAAAACGTTCTCTATGATCCGAAGCTCGCATAAAACGCTTATAATCTTTATTAATTAATTAAAGATGATTTGATGCAAATGTCATGTTGCGTCATGTTTACTTATACATCTTCTCGTATTAAACTAGAATTGAGAGAGGTCGGTGCGAGTTGTCCGCACGGATTGCGCAAAACATTTTAAATAAGAAGGCACATGGCTGTCGGGATCACGAGTTACTTTATTGGCAATTGAAATGCATTATACTTAAAACCAACGAGATGTTCTTTACTGGAATCAGGAGAAGTCGCAAGATGCACTACATATGTGACCTTGGGGAAGAAGAAATATTTCACAAAATAAATTTGTTTTAGTCAAAACTAGTTTATCACGAACAGATTGAAGTTCTGTGTCCATTATCATTTGAAGGTTTCTGAACAAACAATCAATTTGAAGAGTCCTCAAGATCTTGAAAGTTTTTCACCAAGCGGAGAGCAATTACATCCGCGGCAAACATAATAAGAGGAACATATTCAACTCAATCGTTTTGTCCTTCAACTATTCCTACGACAAGAAACATTTATGTGTATTTTAATACAAGAACCTCTATTCGTTTACGAATGGCACACTTTAGAAAGACAACAGAGTATAATGCGCATGCACCATTGTTCCTCGGTTAGATTTTCCTAACACTGAGAAAAAAACATGCATGTATCCGTTGCAGTTCAGATACAACAAAGAAATAATGGAGACCTGATTGTGGAAATTGTTTCAAAATGATAAGTTTCAAGGACTTGCTTATCAGAACATTTAATTGTAAAGTATACTTGATTTTATTTTTAAATGTTGATTGTGATGTGCATTTTTGTTTTTTAATTTCTTTCCTTTTTTTCCAAACAAGCAATACAAATAATTTTTATCTCACGAGACACAAATTTTTTATATCGCAACTGTCATCAAATTAAATTCAGATTACAGCATTTTCAACATCCGTCTAATATTTCCGTCGCCTTTTCGTTTTCTTTTCTCAGACAATTTTTTGACAAATTGCCCGTTTATTTTCTATTAACGACAAAAATACACAACGATCGATCAAAATTATGATTTGCTATAATAGTAGATTTAACATATTCACCATCTGAGGAGAATCTTTTCAATATGAGATGAGCTGTTGGAAATCTGTTTTGCTGCCACCCGTCGCTTTCAATTCAGTTGAAAAGAGGCATATTCAATTGTCGAGCTATTAAATATCGTTTAAATTTGCACAGATTACGATTTACGATGCAGTTTGAAATGATATGACGGATAAAGGATATTTTTGATGAATCTGATTGTTGCAGTGATTGAACAAAGTAGGTTAGTGGGGTAGCAATGGGAATTGAGTAGCCCTAGGAATCAGATATAGAGAAAAGTATTATTATGTGCTTTGTTTGCAATATTTATTAACATATATATCGTAGTGCTATTTATATAAAAACAATTAACATGTAGCACCCATATATAAAATTGCTAACATAAACATCAAATTTCGAGCATCCTAGTTTATTTACTACCTCAAGCACAAAATCATGCTCTATGGCCAATTCTCGAAAAAAATTGAAATTTTATGATAATGCTATGTTATGGTCCAATCTTCATATAAATCGGTACTGAAAACTGTGAAAATGCTATTTATTTGCTGTGCGATAAGGCGTTATTACTCATACGAATATAGATCCGTAATTTTTTACTTCCCGTAGTGTAGTTATAGTAATCGTCCAAAAATCAATAATGCAAATTTACGTTTCAAAGGTTTCTGAATATTTCGGCATACCT
>NW_020539726.1:25819527-25853064 GCF_003426905.1 Ctenocephalides felis
TAGGTGTAGAATGTGTTGAAGACGGCTAAATTTCAAATGAAAAACTACTTTTGATGGAACATGGAACCCTTCTGGTAATGACAGTTATCACGCAGCACGTACCGAACACGGAGAGGAAGATATAAGGCTTTGTTCACGTGATAGTAGGAAGAAACTAGTTTTAAAGTAGTTGTTCAACGATGAAAGTTTTAACAGCTGGATATTCATCAATAGATAATTTATATTTTGAATTTGCTCAATTTACAAATAATTTATTTAAAAAAAAATCTTGTTCACATAGAATTCAAAATTTGAATCGACTCAAAAACGGCTCAAAATCGATTTTGTTTTTATAGACATACCTTGATGTCCTATGTTGTCTTGACTTTGTCAGCCCTAAAAATATTTTTTACACATTTACTGCGAGGACTAAGAAAATATTACTAGAGATATTTCTTTAATATTCGAATTAACTCAAAATTCGAATCGACTCAAAAGTGACTCAAAATCGATTTTGTTTCTATAGACATGCTTTGATATCTTTTGTTGTCTGACTTTGTCAGCCCTAAAATATTTTTTAATATTTTTACTTCGAGGACTAAAAAAACTTATTATTTCTTTAACATAAAATAAAACAATTTTAGTCATGCTAGTAGAAATTAAAAAAAATGGATAAATATTGCGAATATTGTATAAATAAAACTATTCAGTTTGAAATAATTTCAGTACAAAATTTTCATTTTACCATTTCATTGTATTAAACACTATTGTAAAGTGCAAGGAAGACAAATGCACCTGTTGCGTTGTGCTCCTGGCTTTTGTCAACGACCTCACGCAACATATGCGTGCGCAGTAGTGAATATATTAAAATAAGTTTAATCGACAACTCATGCACAGACTTTGATGTCTTGATTTTGTCAGTGATAAAAATATTTTTTTAAGCAGTTCTATTAAATTTTCTTATATTTTTATTATATACTAGCTGTTCCTGCGACTTTGTTTGCGTGGAATGAACAAAAAAGTTTTTACATTTTATTTTAATTGTCATTTATTTTCAGTTTTCTTGTATCAGCTTTATTGAAAAAATTTTTTTTCAATTGTTTAAAATTTTCTTGATCCAGCAACACTTTTGGCATTTTTCATGTGTTTAAATGGATTTTACTTTCATTTAAAAATAACCTATGGTATACATTGAAAGAATGAAAAATTTAATCTAGGAGCAAAATCAGTTTAGGGTAAAAACAATTGTTTTTTGCATTTCTAAAATAACCTATGAAATAGAATAACCTATACATAATCAATTTTATAATGTGAACTTGTTTATTAACACAAATGTACCTCAGGTTAAAAAATAGTAAAAACGAAAATAGTTTACATTGAAGTAATGAAAGATTTATGAAATTTAATAACAGTATTAAAGATTATTGAAATATTTTGAACTAAGATAAGATAAATGCACAAATACAAAATAAACTAATTAACTTTTTTTTAATCTCAGGTAAAAAACTAGGTGTGACTAAATGAGGTAAGAAATTTTCTTTATTTTCTCGTAGCCTAAGTTACGCTCAATATCATCATATACCTGTCGATACAAGATTTGACAAAATCGGTTCAGTTGTTTTTATAAATTAGTCCAAACAAACTGACATATAGTCAAAAATTTAAAAGTAACGTTGATTTGGTATATATGTATCCCATCTGTAATAATATGCCCTCAATATTATAAACATACACTACAATAATTATTTATCTGTAGAAAAAAATTATACCTATTACATGGTTGTAAAAGCCATTGATTTCATTTGTCTTGCTCAAGCTGACATCCCAGTTTATAGAAAAACTAGTTTTATTCTCTAGTATTTCTTCTAGAAAATATTTGAATTTCTATATCCTCTAAACGTCTACCATTTGCCTTATTCCTAACATTCATTTATTGTTAGCCTGAAGTTAAAAAGCCTGAAGCCTAAAATTTAGATCCATTATCATTGTGAATCAAGCTGAAGAATCTCTGGTGTGATATATGTACCGATGGTATCTTCTCCAAGTAAATGCAGAAACAATCGAACGCTTTCTATTACACATTTGTTACTCTCGGCGGAATAAACCATTACTACTAATGCTTGTAAGAATTGAAAACTAACAGAAAGGCTTCAACACGTTTCGCATTTTTTATTCTTATATAATATTCTTGGAGAGAAATATAAGAATAAGTGATATGTAATAGACCGATTAGTGGTCATTTTTACAGCGTCCCTATTTCATTGTGCACTAAAAAGTGGGCACACAGAGACAACCGTGCTCCGCATCTTAAATATTTTTGATTAAGATAGTATTAATATATAGGTGTGAGAGTACGATCACATCTTCGATAAAAAATATTATTACTAATAGTAGTTTTATATAAATTCAAGTGCAAATGTACGCGTGATTGATTCCAGGCGGAAACAATGGCTTAGTGCGTGGGTGTTAATGCAAATATCGCTCTGTTCGATTTCAAAACTTCGTCGACATGATATAGTCTACTTATTTTTGTGTTATTCACCAATTTCTCAACAATAAGGTTTAATGTATGTATATACACTTGTTTTACACGCTTTGTTGACTTTATGGCAACTTGCGCAATTTGACTTTGAGTTTAAATATGTTTATTTTCGCATTTATCTTTGCATGATTATGGACTTTTATTGGAACGGCTGAAAGTTACATACTCACACTAAATGCAATTTATTTTTTGAATTGACATAAGATGTTCTTTACAGTAAAAATTAAATAATTACATAGGTAAACAGATCTGTTGAAAAAAATCTAACATTTTCTCTCCATCGATAATTCTAACACATACTTTTCCATCAACTTAAGCTTCTAGTTTTTTCTTCATTTGATTCAATTTAATCGAAACTAGCTTCTGACTCGGCAATAAAATAAATCCAGTAAATCAATAAAATAATATGTTCCATGTGATTTGCAAGTTTTTCTTGCATCATACTTAGGTACTATCTGAGAAGAGCGATGCCCCAGTTGTGTTTATTATATTTATGACTAATGTATGCATATATCTACTTGTCAGATATCTTCTTACTTTAATTTCACTGGCACTTATTCGCAAAAAAATTATCTCATCTCGGGAAGTTGTTAAATGAGAGCTGGGGGTAAAGAATACTCGGGTGATAGATGATTGAAGTAATAATCATATTTTCTGCATTATATATAGTTGACTTAAAATAATTAGATACCTTTATTTATTCAGCAATATTGCTTTTCACCTTTCTGAAGGAAAAATTTGTTTTTGCCAGAAAATCCCATTCGTTAATTTTATGTTTCAGGATTTTTCAAGTCATTCTGCAATGACTCCAATGAATGTAATAAGATAGGTTTTATGATTTTCTTATTGATTTTGGGTACTATATAAGGATATATTTCATGTAGTTTATTATAAATAAACAATTTTGTCTATCGATCTGTCAGAACGTCCTTCGTTTTGTTGAGGCTACTCATTAGAAGACAATTAGTATCACCAGAAAATTTACAAATATTTTTCTTCTCTGAGCAAGTGAACCTCTGGCTCTCAAATGCAGTGCCCATATTTATGTATTGCCTATGCATAATAAAATGTAATTATGCATGCACGAAACATGTTCTACATATTCATCTATATTAGACCAGAACATCTCAATCATAAACAAGACAGAGGACGTTCTGCTCTTGGTATTGTATTTGCAATTTGATTTCTCTATTTAACCGCTGACAGCTCTGGCTTATTAATGGTTTTTCGACGCTTTTATGAGCTCGAATCAATCTATAACCAGTCTATATATAATATGTACCGAGATATATAGGTACACTCTACATGATGCCACGAAAACATTGACTCTATTGTTTAGTTAAGTTATTTTCAAAGAGTTATGATTGCATTATACTCATACACAATGATAGATTAAAATTTATTTTGAAGGGCCAAAGTATCAATATATCTTTACACAAGTATGGAAAACCACAAAATTTATTTATATAAAAAATTATATATATTGCTAAGTCTCCACTTGATGTCCAGGGAACATAAATAGTCGAACGCCTAAGGTATACTTTACAAAAAACTAGAACAAAATTTTATTGGGTCTAAACAGTTTCTCAATCATCTAGACGCCTCGTACAAAAATTTATAAATTATTTTACTATAATACTAACAAAATGATTAGGTAGACCAAGTAACTCTTTCCTCCCGCCTCTGCTAGATCCTATCCAGACCAAAAATTATCCTCCATGTGGGAACTAATCTACAACTCCTATACATGATTCATAGATCTGATCCACATTATTATTTGCAAAAACTCCATAAATCATTTACTCTACTATATTTTTTTTAACAAAATGATTTTGTACACCAACCATCTCCTCCCATCCGGCTCTGCCAGATCCTTTCCAGACCAAAAAGAAGTTTCAATTATCCTCCACGTGGGAACTAATATCCAACTCCTATACAGGATAGATAGATAGATCTGATCTACAATATTTATTTTCATGAAACAATTATTTTGTATGCGGATGCGACCATTGTGATCTTTATTATAGATCACTTCACATTGTGTATCATTAATCGACAGATAATGGATCGATGTGCTACACGAGCAAGAACCTTCATTACATAACTGTATTTTGTAATTAGTTTGAATAATAATATGTAGAATTAATAATAATTATGTGGCGAACTGGTTGTTATTTTGGAAGATAGATCTAGGATTTAAATACCTGTCCCATCAATGGACACAACATATCCTTATTTTGACAACATTTTCCGTAATTTTGAAGATTATAAATAATATGTTCATTAATATGGTTTGAAGAAACTGAAAGTGCACGCAAGAGATATTTATGAATTTATTATGTCATTATTCGAGAAAATATTGAAATTTTGTTATTGTTTATTTATTTACAGTGTTCGTTATTTCACACGACCTGGCATTGAGCTAAAAATTTATATTTGTAGGTTACTTGCAATTTTATAATCTGGTAATAAATTATGCTTTATATAGGAATTGATGAAGTTATAGTCAAACAAATGTTTAGATAACCTCTAGCATTACTTACTAGTTGGGGTAAAAATGTCGATCTGTATCTTTACATTGACAAGATGTAAACTATAAGAGTCAGTAAATAAAATATAAAACTAGTGGTGTATATGGAATCGTGCCTTAAGGCAAATTGCAGGAATATTAAATGTGTTTTCAAATAGATTATTATAAATAAATACTGTAACATTGTCTAATATTTATAAGAATTATATAAACTGAATTGCTAAGTTAAAAATATTTGTTTAAAGTATATTAGAACTTAAGTCAGAATTTAATTCAATATACAAAAAAAATTTTGTTTGAAAAAAATGAAACAATCTTTTTTTTCTAAAAAGCAATTATTTTCTTAAAACAAACAGAAAGTTCTTTAAATCATTCAAATCGGATGCTTAGTTCTCTCAAAAACTGTCATTTTTTTTTACATTTAGCTCCGCGTCTTCGAAATGACTGGACCTGCCTTTTCCAAGAACTAATCACCACTTTTCCATATTATTACAAACTGAATATTCTTTAGATCATTCAAATTGGATGCTTCGTTCTCTCAAAAACTCGATTACCATTTTTTACACTTTTTGCATCGTATTTCCGAAACGGCTGGACCTGCCTTTACCAAATACTAATCAGCATATTTTCTTATCGTTGAAAATCGAATGTTTTTTGAATCATTCAAATCGGTTGATCCGTGCGCCCGAAAACGTGGACGAAAAATTGTATCCATACATACATACACACACACACACATACATCCATTTCTCCTAAAGTATGCCAAAATGTTCAGAAACTTTTAGAACGTGAAGATATGCTTTTATTTCAATTTTTGGACGTTTACAATAACTTATACTACGGGAAGTTAATAAGTTACAAAGAGCAAAATTTATTCTAACTGAAATAGTGAATTCTTTTGGATTAGCTGGAAAATTGACTGACATGGTTAAATTGTTAGTTGTTTGTATAAGTTTGTGTCAGTTGGTTTGGTTTTCACTGTATAATTGCAAAAAGTCAAATATGACCTTTGTGCTGTAATAAGACCTTTCCTAATTAGTGTCATAAAATTTTGAAATATGTTTTCGCGATAGGAAAAATATTCATAGTGTAATCCTCAATTTGTGGGTTTTTTGACTTCAACTCTAATAGAGTCCAGCAAATATGTAGATGAATCCAAAATGTTATTTTCTCAAGTATTTTTTTAGAATGCATTATTAACTTCCCGTAGGGCAAGTTATAGTAATCGCAAAAAAATCGAAAATGAAAATTTTTACTTTTCTCGACGTTTCAAAGGTTTCTGAATATTTTGGCATACCTTAGAAAAAATGGATGTATGTGTGTGTGTGGTGTGTGTGTGTGTGTGTGTGCGTGTGTGTGTATGTATGTGCGGATACAAATTTTCGTCGACGATTTCGGGAACACCGATCAACCGATTTGAATAATTCAAAAAACATTCGATTCGTATTGATAAGGAGACGTGCTGATTAGTTTTTGGCGAAGTTAGGTCTAGCCGTTCCGAAGATACGGGGCAAAAAGTGCCGAAAACGGTAACTCAGTTTTTAAGAGAACGGAGCGTCCGATTTTAATAATTCAAAAAACATTTTACTTGTATTGACAAGGTGAAGAACCGATCAAATTTTCATAAAGGCAGGTCTAGCGGTTTCGGAGATCTAATGAAAAAAGTAAAAAAAATGCCATTTGGCGGTCAAAAATGATCATTAGACATATGCACATCAAATTATCAGATATTTATAGAGATTTTAACAATAAGTAATTTTGGTTTACATTCCTATGGGTTCCGTACCAATATTTACGCGTTAGACGTCGACGGGGCGCTTACGCTGTTTGATATTTCGTCTTTATGCAGTTAAAGCAGTACGATTGCTTTGAAAAAAAGTTTATATCTTTCAAAATATGTCAAAATAGAGAAAACATTTTTTTTCAAAAAAAAAAATTAAAAAAAAAAAAAATTAAAAATTTTTTTTTTCCGAAAAAAGTAATTTTTTGTCTAATTGTTTGTCAAAAATCTTATTTTTCCGAAGTAAATTTTTTTCAAAATCGTTAATCGTTTTTAAAAAAATAATAATTTTTGGTACGGGAAGTTCCAGCAATTTGCCTCAAGGCACGATGCCCTAATTGCCTTAAGACAGAATTCCACTTACAGCTAGTTATTATCATTATCTTTGTCCACAATCCAATAGAGCACTTGAGAATTGCATAACTTTTTTGATAGAATCACTTGGCCCGTGTCTCCTGTGCAAAGTAAGTTAGTGCCAAGGCGAAAAGTGAAACCAAAAGCGGACGCACTCGCCGGATAGACCTGCGATCCATTGTTTACAAAACTCTGTTCCGACACAATTACAATCTAATTTAAAAACTATTGTGATAGACTTCTGTCTAACATATTTTCTGTCTTTTCCGTTATTAAGTAAAGGATAGTCTTAAAAGAAAATCAGAGGAGTCTTTGGTAAAGGATTATGGTTGGTGAATTATCAATCACAACAAATGGGGTTAAACCATTTTTACTAAAATTTTACAGATAACGAATCTTTAACTTTTTTTCTTTTTTTTTTTAATTTATTTGAACAGCGATTAGAACTTATGGGTTCTATGAGCTGTTGTGATGAATCTCTTACAAACTACAATCTTTATCATGTATGTATTTCTCGTATGTATGTATGTAAAATCTTGGTAAAGTTTATATTTGTAAAAATTAAATATACTTTATTATCAAATGTTCTGATACGCAAGTCCTTGAAACTTATCATTTTGAAACAATTTCCACAATCAGGTCTCCATTATTTCTTTGTTGTATCTGAACTGCAACGGATACATGCATGTTTTTTTTCTCAGTGTTAGGAAAATCTAACCGAGGAACAATGGTGCATGCGCATTATACTCTGTTGTCTTTCTAAAGTGTGCCATTCGTAAACGAATAGAGGTTCTTGTATTAAAATACACATAAATGTTTCTTGTCGTAGGAATAGTTGAAGGACAAAACGATTGAGTTGAATATGTTCCTCTTATTATGTTTGCCGCGGATGTAATTGCTCTCCGCTTGGTGAAAAACTTTCAAGATCTTGAGGACTCTTCAAATTGATTGTTTGTTCAGAAACCTACAAATGATAATGGACACAGAACTCCAATCTGCTCGTGATAAACTAGTTTTGGGTAAAACAAATTGTTTTGCATAATATTTCTTTTTTTCCATATGTAGTGCATCTTGCGACTTCTCTTGATTCCAGTAAAGAGCATTTCGTTGGTTTTAAGTATAATGCATTTCAATTGCCAATAAAGTAACTCGTGATCCCGACAGCCAATGTGCCTTCTTATTTAAAATGTTTTGCGCAATCCGTGCGGACAACTCGCACCGACCTCTCTCAATTCTAGTTTAATACGAGAAGATGTATAAGTAAACATGACGCAACATGACATTTGCATCAAATCATCTTTAATTAATTAATAAAGATTATAAGCGTTTTATGCGAGCTTCGGATCATAGAGAACGTTTTAAGTGCAGTGCTCGAGGTAGAAAGAAACGCTGGAGGTAAATGAAATAGGATGCTGAAAATTTGATGTCAAAGTCGGAAATTTCATCACAAACAATTTTTATCTCACGAGACACAAATTTT
Source organism: Ctenocephalides felis (assembly GCF_003426905.1). Lineage (NCBI taxonomy): Eukaryota > Metazoa > Arthropoda > Insecta > Siphonaptera > Pulicidae > Ctenocephalides > Ctenocephalides felis. Next base: position 25,828,193 of record NW_020539726.1, read on the forward strand.
TTATATCGCAACTGTCATCAAATTAAATTCAGATTACAGCATTTTCAACATCCGTTCAATATTTCCGTCGCCTTCCGTTTTCTTTTCTCAGACAATTTTTTGACAAATTGCCCGATTATTCTATTAACGACAAAAATACACAACGATCGATCAAAATTATGATTTGCTATAATAGTAAAAGCAGAAGTAGATTTAACATATTTACCATCTGAGGAGAATCTTTTCAATATGAGAGATGAGCTGTTGGAAATCTGTTTTGCTGCCACCCGTCGCTTTCAATTCAGTTGAAAAGAGGCATATTCAATTGTCGAGCTATTAAATATCGTTTAAATTTGCACAGATTACGATTTACGATGCAGTTTGAAATGATATGACGGATAAAGGATATTTTTGATGAATCTGATTGTTGCACAGTGATTGAACAAAGTAGGTTAGTGGGGTAGCAATGGGAATTGAGTAGCCCTAGGTATCAGTAATATGGTAAAAGTATTATTATAAGCTCTGTCTGGAATACTGTGTACATACATATCGTATTATTATTTGTATAAAAAAATGCCATGTAGCACCTATATATAAAATTGCCCATATTGACATAAAATTTTGAACATCCTATTTAATTTACTACCTTAAACACAAAATCATGCTCTATGGCCAATTTTCGGATAAAATAGAAATTTTATGATAATGCTATGTTACTGTCCAATCTTCATATAAATCGGTACTTAAAACTGTAAAAATGCTATTTATTTGCTTCGCGATAAGGCGTTATTACTCATACGAATATAAATCCGTAATTTTTAACTTTTCGTAGGGTAAGTTATAGTAATCGTTCAAAAATCAATAATGAAATTTTTTATTTATTTTTATGTTTCAAAGGTTTTTGAACATTTTGGCATACATTAGAAAAAATGGATATATGTGTGTGTGTGTGTGTTTGTGTGTGCGGATACAAATTTTTGTCGACGATTTCGGGAATACCGATCAACCGATTTGAATAATTCAAAAAACATTTGATTCGTATTCATAAGGAAATATGCTGATGAGTTTTTGGCGAAGGCAGGTCTAGCCGTTCCGAATATACGGGGCAAAAAGTGCCAAAAACAGTAACTCAGTTTTTAAGAAAACCAAGAGTCCGATTTTAATAATTCAAAAAACATTCCACTTATATGGACAAGATGAAGAACTGAAGGCAGGTCCAGCGGTTATAGACTTTAAAAAAAAAATGAGATTTGGCGGTCAAAAATGTTTATTAGACATATGTACATCAAATTATTAGATATTTTATAGAAATTTTAATAATGTGTACACATTTTGTGCATTTTTTTTTGGGTTCCGTACCAAGATTTTTAATTACGGTACGGGAAGTTCGAGCAATTTGCCCTAAGGCACGATGCCTGCCTTAAGGCACGATGCCATGCACCCCACTAGTTTTTATTTTTATTTTAGTAAATTTCTTACAAATCATTTAAAATTTTTTTCCATCCTTTTTTCAATTCATTTGTAGTCATTTTTTAAATCTTACAAAAAATATCGCTAGTTTTTTTTTATTATCGAATCCTCGCCTAAATCATTTGTTACAGATTTATACAACTTTTCATTTTGATGCAGCGGCATTTTGTCGCGTCATTTGTATTTTGTTGTCTGACATCATCAATCATTTTAAAACGAATCATCAAATATCATTCTGCGATTTGGCTCTGAGGATAAAATGACTTACAACTTTTAATAAATTGTTGAATGATTTCAGTTTATACAGATGGTTATAAAAAATCGGGTATCTTTTTGATTCACCTTGAAAGTGAAAATCAAATGCAAAAAAATGAGGATGGAATGGGAATAAAAAATATCAGTATCAAATATAAATAAATATATATATATATATATATATATATATATATATTTGAAACTAAGAAAATTCTAAGTCGTGCTAATTTGTGTCTCAGTTAGCAAAAAATGCTGGTAAAATCAAATTTATATCTTTGTTTTTGAAAATAAATATTTTTATCTTATGAATATTAAATTTATATTTTGTGGTATTCTATATCTCAGATTCGCATAATCAAAATTATTATTCTTCACCTAATGAAATCAAAATCTTACCCTTCTCTATACAAAATTTCTCCAAAGATTACGTCAATGATTTGCAATTTTTTCCACGAAAAAGTCTATTATTAATCAATGTGTGAAAATCGTGAATGTAAACATCGAAAGGCTGATAAAATTTGTTCAGTTGCAGAATCCTTTGTTGAAAATATCCGTTGAATTTATGTTTACGTTTCGGAAATTTGCTTCGCCTATTTTGTAACGATAATTGATACTGAGAAAATGACTCGACGAAAATTTATTTAGGAAATCGTATGAATGAATTGAGCCCAGATCGATGGGTATCATATTTTTATTCTCCAATGAATAAAATATTTATTCAAAAAAATACAGAAAATTAAATTCTTGTATAATATATTTAAAATTGTAGGTAAAATTTGGGGAGCTAAATTGAATTTTTCAAAAGTGTTGTAAATTCAAAAGTGAACATAATTTTAATGAAAATTCTGCAAACACCTAAAATGTGATTAATTTTATCTTAATCATTTATATTAATGTAAATTGTATCCAATAATTTTTTATCAAAAAACCGTAGCCTTAGCAAACCTTTGACCACTTTGCATTTTTTGTATATAAGAATTAAATGCAAATATTTTGAAATATATGTTTATACAATATATGATTCAAATTATAAATTACAAATGATATACTTATGTGCATTTATATTAATTTTTCCTAAATAAATGATGTATTTAGCAATGTTACACTTTGCATTTTGCGTTTTTTTACTCTATTTTTTATTATGGAAATGGTGATGTATTTTATCAGCATACAATCCTGATTCAATACACTCTTTGTTTTAGAGTGCTTTTCTAATTCGACAAAAAGTGCAAATTTTTGATAACTTACAATTAGTAATTGTGTAACTATTTTTCACTACGGTCCTAGAAATGTTATTTATGAATACAGATTCAGGGCTTAAATGAACAAAATTATTAAAATTTAACCATAATAACCGAAAAATAGCCATATTTTCACCAAAGCTCTAGGCTGCAGTTAAAAGGGTCATAATTTTCAAATTACCTGAGTTAAAAAAAATTTTCACAATAGTTACGATTTGATGTTGAGTTCTTTGACACTCTGCATGTAATTGTGTCAAATTTTTAAAATATAACCTTAATAACCAAAAAATGCTCACAATTTCACCAAAACTCTTTGTTGCACTTAAAAGCTCATAAATTTCAAACCACGTCATATAATTTTTCTTCTCATTTTTTTTCATGATAGTTACGATCAATATTATCATCCTGTTTGGCCGTTGAATTCTGAGACACCATGTGTGTAACTAGATCAGGTGTGAATAACTGAAAAATGATCACAGTTGCACTAAAGCTCTAGGTTGCACTTAAAAGCTCATAATTTTCAAACAACTTGAGATAACATAAAATTCTATTTTTTTACGATAGTTTTGATTAATATCATCACTACGGTTTGGTCTGACGTTGAGTTCTGGGACACTCGAAATGTAATAATGTCAAGTTTTTAAAAATTAATCACAATAACTGAAGAATGGTCACAGTATCCCCAAAGCTCCAGGTTGCACAAGCTCATAATTTACAGGCTACGTGAGATTTTTTTTCTCATGATATTTGTGATCACCTCATTTCGGTTTGACGTTGAATTCTGGGACACCCTGCACGTAATTATATTAGGTGTGCATCGAGGCACTTTAAACCACATTTTAAGTCGTGTACCTCAACTATCATCGATCCATGGCAGCAACAAAATTCTTTAATAATAGCAACAATCTATTATCTATTATCTGTCATGCACTATTATAAAATAATTGAATCCCATTCACGTTGGCCATATTTCTAACGGATTTTGCATATTATTTAATGCGCTGTCAACGATAAATCTTCTTATTTATTAAATAGTTCAAAGTAACAACAACGCTTTGATAGTCGATTTACACAAGTGACTAAGTTTGTGAAGTGACCTGCTCGCGGGACATGTAATTATGTTCAATGAATTATGGTCATAATAAGAGGCAGCGCTCGGTCTAAAAGGTTTAAGTGATTATAAATGACCGCCTTTCTTTGACGTCGATTTGATTAATATGTGAAGTACACGGTCAGGCCGAGAGGGACCAAAGTAGAAGAAGAGCCGAAGAGAAGAAGCCTCTCCGACGATTTAGATTTGAAATTTTTGTGAAATAACCAATTATTGTAATAACTTCTTGTGATCGTCCAAAAATCGAAATTAATTTTTTTCCTACATTTCTTCACGTTTTGAATTTCACACATTTCTGAACATTTTAGCATATCTCAGAAAAAATGGATGTGTCTGTGTGTGTGTGAGTGTGAGTGTGTGTGAGTGTGTGTGTGTATGTGTATGTGTATGTGTATGTGTATGTGTATGTATGGATACAATATTTTGTCCACGTCTTCGGGCACACGAATCAACCGATTTTAATGAGTCAAAATACATTCGATTTCTATTGATAGTGAGATGTGCTGATTAGTATAGTTTTTGGCAAAAGTCGGTTTACCCGTTTTGGAGTTACGGAGCAAAAAGTGAAGAAAATAGTAATTGAGTTTGTGAGAGAACGGAGCATCCGATTTAAATGATCCAAAACGCATTCAATTAGTAATGATGAGGAGAAGTGGTATTTAATTTCTGGATGCAGAGCTAAATGTGCAAAAAAATTGCAGTTTTTGAGAGAAATAAGCGTCCGATTTGAATGATTCAAAAAACTTTCTGTTTTTTGTTGGCGATCGTTTTTAGCAATAAATTTTTTTTGTTTCAAATTTTTTTTTCCTTTTATTAATTTCCTGCAAAGAATTTTTTAAGATATCGAAAATAATACGGATTTTAATTTTAGATTACGAGATTAACAGTTAAGCTGATGAAAAAAATATTAGAGGAAAATATATATGAAAAATATATTACACAATCGAAAAATTTTATTACTACATTTACTTTTTTGTTAACATGCATAATACGTTTTTAAGATAAACTGTAAAATAATAGCTAAATTCTATATTGAGTTTATTATTTCCACATTTTGAAAAGTTCATACAACTTATCTTAAGAAATTATACCACTTACAACTATTTGACTTCAGAATGTATTTTGTTTTTTATTATCAAAATTTGCAATTTAAATGAAAAATGGTCATTATTTTATATGCATGACGATTATAGACGTCAATACTCTGCTAATTTACGTGACGAGCACATTTGTCAATCACAGCTAACTGGTTAAATTTCTAAATCTATAAAAATTTATATGATAAAGGAATTGGTTAAACTAAAGTTTAGAGACTACTAAAGTAATACTAATAATTTATCATACATTTATAAAACACATTTCTATAATTGGTTATAAACTCTTAACTAGGTCCGATATTTGTTTATAATGTCGATGATTTTTTTTTGTTTCTAAAATAAAATACTTGATGTCATTGACATAACACTAACATTCCAAAATATTTACCTCACAATTAAAAGTTTAGGTATCTTTAAATATGTATCATCAAAAATTAATAAATGGTTTATTATTTAAAATAATAAAAAAAAAATTAAAATTTAAATATATAAAATTGAACTTTAATAATAATGCTTATAATAATAATGTTCACGGAATAACTTAATAAAAATAAAATTATGCTTTATTTTATTTTAAAAAGTTAAAATAGAGATTCTTAAGAAATTACTGATCAGCTGCCCATCTATTCATTGTTCTCGACCACGTTTAGTTGTTAAATTGTCAGATTTATTGTTCGCTCGTAACGACGACCGATTACGTAAAATTGTAGTTTTAGTTCTAAGAGTGTTTTTATTCAATCATGTTCATCTGAACAGTTTGTATTGATCAAATTCCTTAAACAATTTAAATCAGGACTTAGTAGTCATTTGTTACTCGAGAGAATTGCATTTGTTCCCTTGTAAGAACCTCGTGTTTTGTTTGAATTCCTTGATGTAATTTGAGAATAGAAGCTTTAGATGCATTTGTAATTGAGGGAAAACAGTTTGAATTGTCTTTTTGTTTGATAAAAATTATTTGTAATGCACTAAGTTGATCTTTACAACATTGGTCCAGGATTTCAAGTTATAAAGCACACACATATGTTTATATTATTTTATTACATTCTACATAGATTTAAACCATTCTAAAATCATTACCATGATTACAAAACTGCAGCAATCACTTTAAATGGTCATTTCTGAAATTAGCGGATTATAATCCATTTGTAACTGTAGGAAATGCAACAGCATAATATCTACATCTAATACAGGTGTAATAACGCAACTTTATAGAGCATCATAATTAAACTAAATTGCTCGGAGTTTTACTTCTTGCAATACTTAGGAACATTTGCCTCGGACAAACTAATATACTGGAAGCATTTGAGAGGGAATTTGATAAAAATTACTGAGAGGAGTGGAACTTTGAAGAAGATTACCTCAACTAGGTATCTCAAATAAGTTGTCAATTTTTTTTTCATTTTTATTATTGCAAAATTATATCGATTATCTGTCGAACCTTCAACATGTGATCCACTTCCCAGCAGGTGAATTAGCAATCGCTCAAGCGGCAACAATCATATAATATTTTTTGCATTCGCCGTGACTTCATACGATTTGACGGGGTCAAATCGGTAGAACTCGAGAACGCAATTATACTCGTAATAAATAATTTGCTTACTGATACAAAAGTATGGAGTAACATTTGCGCTCACGTTATTCACGCTCTGATTTCGAGAGCGAACGTAAGTTTCTGTTTCGTAGGCCCTCACCCATGAACTTAAGGAGAAAAAAGCGAAAATTCATTACTGTAAAAAATATTTCCACTATCTATTGTTGTTGCTATACTCATTGATCTTCGGAAATCATCAATAAACTATCTTCCCACGTATTTTACAGCCTACACACGATTTGTTTAATTGAACTGCCTTCACTATTAAGACATTTCCTTAAGACCATTCCAGATTATGTTTGCGTGAATTTAAACGCGTTTCATAGATATGTACGGCAACCACAAATCACTAATTCATGACTTCGTCTAAGATTAGTTGTGGATTCAGATGCATTCCTTGCATAGCCGGAAGACATACGTTGAATTGTTGAATCACATTAAAAGAACCAATAAATCAGTTTCGATATGAATTACTGGTACAAGAGATGTTGATGCATACATCTGAGTTAGCGAATATTATATAAAGTTATATACAGAATATGAAAAAAATTGCCGATGAATTCTGCCAAAATGGTAACTTGGATTAGAATATTACTTTTGGCATTCTTTAGCGTATCTTACGATTCAAGGCTCTATTTGCCAAAGAGTTAGTTCTGAAGCATAGCTCTGTAGGGATCAGAGACATGGACTCTGAAGAAGGCATGCAAAAACTATCAGGAGAGTTTTCAAATGTAGTGCTGGAGATAAATGGAGAAGATAGTGTAACAAATGAAGAAGTGCGAAGAAGAGTTGACTTTACTGTGCACTATTGTTGAAATGAAAAGAAATTGGATTGAACCCATTCTGCAAAAATAGTGCCTTCGACATGACGTCATCGATGATAAATAGAAGGACTGAAAGGACCAGAAAGATGGTTAATGACTTCAAGAAGGGGAAATACAGAAAATTGAAAGTAGAAGCACTGGATCAGGATGTATGGCAGAGGTAAAAAAGGACGAAAAGGGAATTATTGATTTGTGCTGGTTTTATACCATGGGCCTGTCCTCGTACTAAATACGAATTTTATGTTTATGGAAAGATTTTACGTTGAACGTTACTAAAAAAAAATTCCATTACAATTAGCATTTATGAAGATCGTTCATAGTAATTTAACCGCTATTATCGATCATCTTATATTTGTCGATCACATACTTTATTATCTGGAATTAGTTCGTGATGTAATCCGTGGGCAGGCACTCAGTTTCGGTTCAGCATAATTTCCGTTTACCAAGATTATTTGAACAGAGTCACAAGAATGAATCTTTAGAGCACTTCGCATACGTTTGCATATAATATGTATAATATGTACGGGCCCGTTAAATAAGCAAAACCGATATGTATATCGAACATTGATTTTATTACTGCGACCTTGAAGTATAGATTCTTAGAACATCTTTAATTACACAGATTCTGATGAGTTTATGAGAAAAAATCTTGAATGATTATTAGTCAACCGTCATAGAAAACAAATAACTCTGGTACTGAAAAATTTAGATATGCTAACAGAGAATCTGTAATCTATAAAAATCGACATTGATTAAAATAAGTCAATTGACAAGGAGCGATTAACAACTAGTGTTCATTTTTTTAAATTTTTATTCGCCAATCACAGTTAACTGCTCAAATCGCGGCACATAATCCCTTTTCATTCATTTATCATCATAATAAGTGAGTTTTAAATTGTATAGGCACAATGTGCAAGTGTTTTCCAAATTAGCACTTGCATGATATAAGTTGAATATTAAAATAAACGGGCACGCATGTAACGGTCCCATTCGTACTTTCTCGTAATACGATAATTATTATTTTATTGCTACTAATTTTAGTCAGAACAAAAATATACACACGTCCAGACTTCTTATCGATCATAACAATCAATTTAATTTTGTGAACGTTTTCGTTTTTGACGTAAATAAGTGATTATGTAAAATTCGTATGGGTAAATGTTGGTTACCTTTGACTTCATGGATTTTTAAAGAACCCGCCTGATTTTTTGTTTATTTTTATTATGGGTTTTTATTTATTTACTTGATTATCTAAATACATAAGATTGTTCAAGAAACAAAAAATTAAATCCAAAAACTAAATGTGAAAAATGAAAAAAAATATGATAGGTGAAAAAAAGGTTTTTTGTATTTATTGAAAGGAGTCTTAATTTCTTAAAACCTATTCACTTTATCACCTTCTACAATGCTTTGACTATTTTTATTTTTTACCCTTTTTCTGGACTTGTAAGCCAGAATACCCCCTTAAATTATCATTATCCAAGTATAATAGAGTTGTCACACATTTCAAATACGTCTTCTGAAACACATGAATCAATATTTCTCAATTCAATCTGCATTACTATTCCGCTATTAAATTGTGAGAGCCTTTCACCACTTCTTCCAAGTATATTTATGTTTTGCAACAAAATATTAAGTGTAAGTCATTAAATTACCTAAACCATCAGTATTAAGTCGGCTAGTAAATGTCTAATATTTCCATGTACAGAAAGCAAAGCAATAAATACTGTCGATAATATACGATCATTTACTTAAGAATTCAGAACATAAACCAGATACAAATAATAATCTTTGGATTTTTATTCAAATATAATTACTGAGCGTGTGAAAATTGCAATCGGTAGCACTTTGCATTTGCACAAATCCACAAACCGCAAATTCGATTTATTATTCATCTCCTTATAAATAACCTGGAGTTGATCTTTGCTCCAGATGCTCACGTTATTAATAAGATAGTCTATAAAATTCATAATAACTAATAGTTTGGTGTGAGTATCATGTGAAAACATTCCTTAGGAAAACCATTATTGTATTAACTATGCATACATTCTTTGTAGGAAACAATATGTATAAATCAACGCGAATAATTGATAATGAAATTGAAATATTGGAAAATGATTCAAAATATAATAAGTTGCCGTTATAATAGATTAGCTCTTAAAACCAAGTATAGATAATATTTATCAAACGAACAAATAACTGGAATTATTCAATCTTTCTCTATTAGGTATCTGATTCATAAACTGAAACGCTTCTAATTGCTGTCCGACGTGGTGTCATCAGTGTTAAAACATTTTTAATGGTTCAAATAGTAAAGTGCTTCTGTGAACTGTGATGTTTGCCGCTTCTTTTGAATTTGCAACAAAGACACTTTTTGTCATATGCCGACATACAGAATATCATTCAACCAGCACGAGCTAAACCTAATTTATTGTCCTAGTCTTATGTTCAACACCAAAGACCCAGACTCAGGAATAGTTCAATCACTCACAAAAATAAAGATATCGAACACAATAGTTGTAAAATTGGTTTGGTAATTGGTAATAAAAAGACCAAAAAGTAGTCCACCAGTATTACCATCTATTACCATCGATTGTTATTGCATTTCTCATCTTCTACAAAAACTGGCTCCTTGCTTCAGGTTAACCCATATGCAAGCCTAAAGATTATATTATATTATAAATTATTACCATTATTACGCGTTTAATAGCAAAACAACAAACTTCTTCGTGCAAATTGAGATTAATGTTACGTCTTCTGTATAAGTGTTACAATGCGTAACAACAGACAGATGAGCTTCGAGCAAAATTAAACCTATAACCGTGAAATCAGATATATCGATTCAAGAATAATGGTAATACAGTATATTTATATGATGTTATAAGATATTCAATTTCTTTAAAAATTTTATATCATTGAAATAAACAGATTTTTGCAAAAAATCAAGTCCGGGGGCTATTGTGTGACATGGTATGAGGACATCTCTCACACCCAGATTTTGAGGTATAGCTTTTTTGTCGAACAAAATTATTATTTATTTTGCATAAATTACAACATGAAGTCGATTCAGAAAATCAATATAATGTTATTTCCTTTACTATTAGAGCTAATAAATTACGTAGGTGTCTTTTATCTTGCGGTAAGTACAAAAGTATTCTTGGTACTAAAATACGTATAAAATTATATCATTCATTTGGAACGCATTTCAGATCTAGTTTCATGCCTGTATAGTTAATACAGCCTTTCACTTTAAAACTTAATCAAGATTAAGTTATTAATTCACCGATTATTTCTTTTTTTGTAAAGTCTATCTCGGGTTTTCTACTTCTTAAATCTGAATTATTGAATAAGATGTAACGCATCATTAATAAAGATTGTAGTATGGTTGAGTTGATTGTAATTATCAAAGTTGTTCCAACACAAGAATAGAAAATATGAAATTAAGTTTAAGAATATAAAATAATTATACTGGGAAATATAAATCAACAATCAATTCCGACAAATCCTAGTATCCTATAACAAAATCTGTCTAAAAATATGCCTTTGTAGTGTGAACAATTTCTAATTATAAACAGTAATACCTTCTAAACTAATATTCCTCGATCAAACTGTTTTCGATATCGATCGATGACCAACATTTTTTTCTCAATTTGAATAACAACAGTCAAAAAAGCAAAAGATCCAAAAAGACCCAAGGGACCCGAATGTGGCCCACACTACACGCTGTTAGGTGTCGACTTGTTGCGATCATAACAATATTAATGCGATTATATATGTTCTATCGACTGATCCGTTCACGATATTGATCTATAAAACTTGTTACAGTTTTCTTAACAGAATACTGCTGAGATTAGACCTAGGTTCGGTATACCATTCGATGAGGGATACAGAGGAAAAAAATTCTGAGCCTCGACTTCCACGGTTCAAAAATAATAGAATTTCTCATTCACTCTAAGTAAAGGAGCCCGAAATCCGAAGAAGTTGAAAGAGTGTTTGAAATTTTTGATATGGTCTGCTGTGTTTTGGTTGGTATCTCTAACCAAAACCAAACCATGATAACAGACCATTTCAAAAATTTTAAGACGTTTTGCAGAATCTTATTTAATAACCTTAGACAAATACGCTATAGACAAAAGAAATGATACTCTGCAATAATTACCAAGTGATACTCAATAATGTTTCTGAATTTATCTTCTCTTATTAAAACTTATTCTGACCAAACAAACCTTGCTTAACATTACCAGTTCAATGTGTGAATATTTACTAGGTATACAATTAGTTCGAAATTGATGCAACATTTTTCAAGTAAATATTCTACCAACTCTCTTACCTTTTATTTTGTAGACGATTTATGCGTGAGTAAGCATGAATCGAGAAATGCCACAGTCGAAGATTCGTGTCGTATTTTATTTAAAGGCCGATTTAATTTGAATTCTTTGTTTTTGTCTGTCGGGCAATAGCTGAAATTGAAATGCCCCGCATAATGTCACGGCTGGTTCTATCGAGTGACGAGTGACGAGTGAATGTCAAAACGAAATTTCAGAAATAGTATCAGTAAAAGTTTTTAATAAAAGCAATTATCAAAAGAAATACGACTAAGCATATAAATATTGCCAAATGTACTCGTCGATAGTAATGCGAAAGTACCATTGCACAACTAGAGTGTATCAAGTTTGATGATAAATCGATTCTGTAACGAGTTTTTTCGGTTGATGCAAATAAAAATATAATTGATATAATAATCTTGTGTGAGTAAATAGAGTTTTATAACGCAGTTTTTGCACTCAACACTACCTACATTTGCTAGACCAAAAATCATTTGACCTCAAGGTAGTTCCAAATAAATCACGAAGACATAATTATTTATTACTAATAGTATTCTAAAATTGTGTTATTTATTAAGTAATATTAAAAGCAAATTTTTTTTATAAATGTGCAATAACACGTTCAGGATTGCAATATAACATCACTACATAATATTCCCAACCTATCTAAGCTTTGATAAACTGTAGTATAAACTTTATAGTGAGATTTAGATTCCCATAAATTTTATCGGAAGTTCAATTGTCAAAAGCTTAAGTTTAATAGTATCAAGTTTATATTTATGAATGTTTCTTGCCATATTTAGTTCATCCCCACGTATATTATGCAAATAAAATTTTGCACAGAACTCTCCTAGTATATGCTAATCTGGTACAGATAAATGTATGAAACAGAAGCAAATGTAATGTTATATTTATGATTAGGCGTATGATTTGCATGTTTATTTGTAATGGAATTCAAAACACAGAAATTTTGAGATAAATATTTACAACCAAGTTTTTCGCCCTTAATGGATAGACTACCAAATTAATTCTGCACTCCGAAATTTTTTAAAAACTAATAAACAAATGAAATTTATTCAAATATAAATCAATATATAATGAATTTAAAAATTTAAAATATTAATAGGCTCTAACTCGTGGTCCCGAATGTACTTTTAGGAGCTTTACAATAATCCCATAAATTTGGAATAAGTAAGTTTTTTTTAAGAAATTGATAAAAATTACCTGGTCATCCCGTGGTCAGCCCTAAAGTCCATGTTTTAACTTTATGCTCAACTTTATTGGCAGTGAAATTAAAAACCTGAAGAAAACTATTAAATTGAAGCCGTTTAAAATCATATACGCGATGTTGATGGTAATGACAAGAAAAGAATTTGTAAGTGTTCCACACAAATGCGAAATGCAGCAAGCGTGACGTGTTTATACTTTTTATTTGTTTTTAACATTTGGTTTTATTAAACAGTGTTTTATTTGAATAAAATAAAGAGTAACGAATCCGTAATAAAATTGATGGCTCGAGACGTACTCAAGTTTGTGAAGAGAATCGTTTTGATATTATTTTTGTTGCGGAGACTTTGTAATGGTGTTCTCACAATGTTGTGGGGTTTTAATATTAATTTGAATGTGGAATTTATTTGAAGGTTTTAAAAATGTGACAAAGGATTGTGGATAATAATTTTTATGATAAGGGAACAGGTAACCCTTGTGCTTATTTAGGGTAAATTATAGTAATCGTAAAATATCGAAAATGAAAATTTTTATTCTAAGGCCTCCTGAACATTTTTGCATACTTTAGAAAAAGAGTTTCCAAACCGTTTAGTAAGTGATATTCTAAAAAATACCTAGTTGTACAAATTTTAGCTTTGCTTACTGTACAATCACAATAGATCAACAATCTGGAATTCAATATTTTGTAGTAATTTGTATAAAATAATAATTTCGCATTTTCTAGTTCATCACCTTTAGTGTTATTAACAATTCCTTCTCAATTTGGTCAAAGTGCATCCCACATAAAAAGTTCCGAGTCGGAAATGATTCGTTCTGTTCCATTTGGTAATACTGGCGGAAAATTTATGATTGACGTTAGTTAGGAAACAATTATGCGTACACACCTCGATAGTTTATTGTTATTGTCTAACAAATATAATTAAAATGGCATCTCTGATGCAACTCGATGCTTAGCCGTTAATTTATCTAAAATAACGGGCGTGTAAATTCATTTTGTAATTGATATCCGATTTGTTTACTTCGTGATCGTCACTGGAGGAACTTGTAATGGAAATGCGCAAATGAAGCTCTTGGAAAGTTTTATAATAGTAAATAAATATTTATTTTCTATAATATTCAAATTTATTCCTGTGAAGTTATGATTTTATTTGAATAATGACAATTTAATTTATTTTTTAAAAGAATTTACGTCAATATTTTATCCAACATTTTCATTTACAAGATCTGTTTGCGCACAAAGCTCATTTCAATGAACGGAATGAAAATATTGATTTACCTTTGCTTATTGTTAGTTCAACAAAATATACTAGATTTTTTTAAAGGGCCTATTTTATAAAGGAATATCAGCAAATGTTTGGTAGTACTTAGAATGTATACATCAAATGCCAATTCAGTTGTTATTAAAAAAAAGAGAAGCAGCATGCAAAATTTTGTGTTTTGACGTGTATACTTGTCATGCATATAAAGTGACCATTTGCTAATGAAATGAACATTTTTGAAAGAAGTAAAATATATACTAAAATGTAAAGTAGTTTAGAATATTGTGAGGTTATGACTAAAATAAATATTTGTAATTGGCATTTTACTTTCCAAGTTGCATGAATTTCCCGAAATTTGGAAAAAATATTCTTAATAAATAAAACAAGGCTTAGCTATTTAAATAACATTTTTTAATTTTGAGTTTTATCAAAAACTTTCACTTACTTACATTTATAATATTTCATTAAATTTAATACCTTTTTAGTTTAAAATGTATGTAATATGTGTTTAGATTATTTACCAAGAAGTAAATGTAGTATGAAATATTTGGTGATCCGATATCTAAGCAGCGCCATTTGCTCTGTGATTGACGACTTTACATTGTGAGCGCCACAGTTAACTGGTTAAATCAAGTCTGGAACATCTTTGGAATAATTATTCTACATATACAGTTATACCCGTATCGCCATTCATATAACAAAATTATCTCATCGGCCTTCATTTTTTATCCAAGTTCAATATTATTTTACACCAAAATACTGTTCATATGAGAACTTATACTAATTCAACCTATTCATATGAGAATTGAAACATATTTATCTGCCGGCGATATTTGTTAAGAATCGCACTAATTGCTGCGGCGCTAAGAAAAACGAACATTACCGTTCCTTCTAAACAGCGTCAAATTTAAACGGCCGTCAAAAAACGCACACATTCGTCTGTTATTACTAATTTCATACATTGTGTTTTTTCGATTGCATTGATAAAAACTTTAGATTCTCACACTATTTCGGCCGCTTTAATAATAAGGGCTTCCTCTTACTCTTACATTCAGTTTTTCAGCCAAATGCGGTTTCCGCTTTAGATATTTAATTACGAATTATTACTAGATTTGCCGTGAGACAATTGTCTTAAAAATCACAAGTTTTTTTTTACTAATGTTATTAAATATATTTCAAGGACAAATGCTGGAAGCGATGTTTTATGCACTAATTTCGTTTTTGCATCATTAGCGTTTGAAATATACCGCAAAAATATAGCAAAAAATATGGCTTATTAGGCTAAATATCTCTGATCATTATAAAATAATTGCCTTGAATTGTCCGTTCTGGGAATAGAGGGAAAACAACAAATTATGTAGTTAATAAGAAGAAAAATTAAATAAATCAGCTCGTTGTCGCATAAAATACAGGTGTTCTAATTTACTGACTATTCATGAAAATGCAATGCAAAAAAATATACAGGGTGTCCCAGAACACAACGTCAAGCCGAAACGGGGTGATAGTATTGTTCATGATTATGAACTCTGAATATGAAAAAATTGAGAAAAAATGAAAGATCTCATGAAAGATTGTGAGCTTTTAAATGCTACGCAGAATTTTTGTCGAACTTTGTACATTTCTGGATAATCATGGTCACCTTCTAATATTTTTGTTCATTTAAACAAAAACCACGAATAACATTTCCCGGCTCGCAGTAAATAATTATACACATTTGACCCAAGCTGTGATTCCTGAGTTTTCCACATTTAATGTTTAATTTCAGAAATATTTTAAAAATAATTCTTACTTAATATGAATTGCTAGCAAATTACTAATTATACTTTTTGATCTTGATATCTCTGATCTTATATTTGCCCAATTATTTAAAAAAAATTCATACCTCACTTCCGAAAATTTTGTACTATTGATGTTAATATCAAGAATCTCATGAATCTGTAGCTTACCTGAAACAAAAAATAAAAATATATAAATATAATATATAATGAAATCTATAAAACTTAAATCAAGCTTTTAACAAACTTTTAACAAAAATCTGATTTTATACTACTCAAGTTTGAAATATACAAAATATAACTTAGATAAAAATTAGTTGTGTAAAAATAATTGCTCTAGTGTACAATATCTTCAGTAACACAGAAATGTTATAAATAAAAGATTTATCTAATATGTGAGTAAATTAATCGTATCTTCGATGTCGAGTCAATATTGCCAAAATTGTCTTGAACATAATTATTTAAAGGAGATAAATATAATATCGCAAAGTTAATACATATAATATTTATAATGATCAAATCTTGCAGATTTGTTCCATGGTGCGCGAAAATCTGATCAAGAAATAGTGATGTCCAATTTATATTGAAAACATAAATCATGAAGAAAAATGATGTTGAAAGTAGAGAAACTACTTGTATTTTCTGAATTTTGTAGAATAAGTTTATCAATATCAGTTGTGTTTTACTACAGATTCACTACAGAAGTTTATATGAGATTTTGTAATAGTGGCATGAATTCTCCGACCAATATTGTGCAGTAGGTATCTAGTATAACACAAAACAATATTTTACTGTCTGATCTGTTACAAGTTTCCTAACATTGTCAGTAGTTATAAGAACCGAACCGTGATATCTTTGATACTAGAAACATACAATGATGGTTTATTATTTATCACAATAAACAGTGTTGATATTCGTGCGCCGTACATCGACTATAAAATCTTAATAAATTTTATATAACACACTCACGCGTCCTATGACGGTGCTATAGAGCTATTAAATCATATTTTTATGACAGGTAGCAGTATAATAGTAGACCGCAATCTATTTTATGACAGAAACACTAAAACACTCTGAATCTTAACATGGGAAGCACGAGAATCTATCTATATCTATATCGGGCCAATTAGATCCGATTTATATTTATGTACTACAATATCTGATTCACACGACTGTATAAATGAAATTTATTATCAGTATTAAAAGTATTCTATATATTGATTTGTATTGAAAACTGTTAAAATTCGTTGAAACTAAGTTGAATTATTAGTATTAGAAGCTTTTATCCGAGCGAACATAGAATTTACATTTTCCATCAATTTTTTTGTTCTTACTCAAATAGTTATTTTTCTGACTGAATCTCCTTGTTTATATTACTCTCCTCACTTACATAATTTTTTATCATAATTTATTTTTGCAAAATTTTGGTCAATAAAGTTAATTATCTTAACAACCCTTTGAAGGCAACTTTGCTGACTATTACAGTGGGTATTCCATAGCCAGATCAAAAATATATTTTCCTATGAAAATGGCATATTTCGGGTACAATGGGAAAGCTCTTTCTCTATTTTTTTCCTGAATCGAGTTGGTGTTTCTCAGCTGATAAACCTGCCCTAGGTCGGTGCACCTATTTTATTTATTTAATATCCCTTATGTTTCACTTTTCTTTAAATTCTTCAAATTGAAAATTCAAATTTAATTAATAAATTATATTCAAAAATTAATAAAAATATATCAAATCAATAAAAAGTGACATCGCAAGAGCAAAGGTCTGTAAGGTTAAGGTCTGTAACTGTTCAAAAATCAAAATAAAATAGTTGCGCAAATGTTAAAAATTAAAACTAGAAAATTGTTTCATTAAAATATTATAATTTATTAATAAATAATACACATAGTTAAAAATCCTTTATCTCGAATGTGACTCCAATGTCATCTTTGAATCCGCGATGTCCGTACAAGATAAAAAATGAGACCGCATCTAGTCAAGGTGAACTCATTATTAGTTACACATATATTCTTGCATGTGTATATCCCATCTCACTAATTGCTAATTACGATTAATTAATTAAGCGTCACTTCAGAGAGCGCGATATTAGAACGGATGACATATAGAACGGCTGTAATAGTAGTAAAGGATCAAATGTAAATAATATATTATAAAGATTTTCTCTACTTGTATTCTGAGTTTATTGTTCGAGAAAGTCAAGTAATAACTTCAAAAAATGTGAAGACAAATAAAAAAAAATTACCTAGAGCAGTTACTGAATAAACTTATATGCAGACTTGTAGCCCCGAAGGTAACGCGCGAGGATGCTTACGAATTCCTACATTTACAGCTCTATTGGAAAATGCTATGAATTTTGTATGATGTATATTTATTAATTCAGATTTAGGATATAAATTTTTCTCTTCCCCTCAGCTCTACGACTATTTTCATAAAACAAAGAACAACGGCAAAGATGATCACACCCGATTTGTTACGCAGTAGCGCCGCGAATAATTAACTTTGAAACTAATATTGACGACCGGCGCCATCGGTATGTGCAAAGGCACCATGATGAATCATGAATAATTTATTGTTTGCTAATATTTATATGAAAATTATTTTTAAAGATGTCGTTTTATTTATAAGACTTTATGTATGCGCACGTAAAATAATAAAACAATTGTATGGATTGATTTTCTATCGGTTTATTTGATAACAAGTGTTGAAAACTACACCATAATGTCTCCAAATACTAGTAGTTTAGGAGAGTAGTAAAATAATATTTTGACTTGTATATATAACCGCACTTACTTATCGGTAAAAAAAAACTAGAGTAAATTATATGAAAAAGGTCCGAAAAAAATACTTCAGTAGGTAATATTTTTTTATCAGAAATTAAGAGGCCCATAAGCTATATAATAAAATTTCTTCATTCTTAATTATTATTTCTTTAGAAGGCAATCTAGTATTTACCCTATTTACATTTCAGTTTTATTGAAATTCTCTTAATTTTATTTCTATCTAGCCGGTATGATCTATAAACAGTATTGATAAAAATTAACCAGTTAACTATAATTGACGCATATACTCGTCATAGAGAAGTGGTAGAATTTTGTGCTTTTACATGTATGTTCGTCATGTTTATAAACACATGTCTTACTTACTTATAGTCACAATTTCTGAGAAGAAAAACAAAATGAATTCTAAACTATCAAGTTATCAACAATATTTTGAGGCAAGTTCATTTTACCTTAAGGCAAGTTGCATGAACTTCTTGAATGTAGAAATATCGTATGACGTATGAATTTAGATTTAGCCAATTATATAATATTTCTGTGAGCTTTTGCTTTTTATCAAAAACTATTCTTACATGTATAATAATTCACTAAATTTATTCAGTTTTTAGTTTAATACGTATGTAATACATGCTTATTTTAATAAGAAAGAAAATTTAATAATATATTATTTTAAATTTTGTAAAATAAACCAATGTTTTTCTTCCGGTTTCTTATCAGCACAACTTACTCTATGATTGACGAATATATTCGTCATAAGCTATTACTATTCGACAAATGTACTGCTAATACATTTTATACAAAAATTTTGCATTTAATTAAAAAAAAAAAATTGGTCAAGATTGAAAATTTACCCAAGTCTAAATCTGTATTATTAAATCAAGGCAACCTTTACCAAATGTTCCATAAAAAATGTTTAATCGTAATCGATTCATTAAACCGCTTTGTTTCGCATTGAATCATTTACAATGTATAATTACAATCATATCATAGATTTATAATTAAAGGTTTCTGTAGCTCATGATATACATTTTTTTCAATGTAATATTTAATTAGCCTTCGTAACGATCGCACAGAATTTTAATGGTCTTACATATGTAATAATAATAATAATAATAATGATAATCCGAGAGATCGGAGTAAAGTGTGGATGGATACTTTGCTTGGTGTCCTTGCGTTCTAATCTTTAACACCTTTTCGATTTAACATTAACTCGAGAGCTCATCTCTTGCCATCGGTAATAAATTATGAAAAATATCGTTTGCCCATTAGCGTAATCAACATTATTGCGATATAAAAACGACCTGTTACTATTAATTGTATTGTTAATGTTGACGCGGTTTTTATAATTGACATCATCGAACAGGGCAGTATTAACACCTGCGCGGACAGTACAAGTTTCAACAGGTACAAAAATTTACACATTTTATTATTTAATTCCAAAATTTGATTAAACATCAATTATAAGGCTAGTCAGATTACCATATTTTAATTGTTACATACATGAATGCTATAGCATCCACGTCAAGTATTATGCCTATATTTTACGCAATGTGCTTGTCCAAGCTAATACAAAATTTTCTAATCCCGAAATTTGTTTAAACATTATGAAGGTAGTCAGAATACCATATTTTAATCGTTATATACGATGAATACTATAGCATCCACGTCAAGTATTATGCTTCTATTTTACGCAATGTGCTTGTCCAAGCTAATACAAAAATTTTTGATTTCAAAATTTGATTAAACATCAATTACAAGGGTAGTCAGATTACCATTTTCTAATCGTTATATACGATGAATGCGATAGCATCCGCTGCTTCTATTTTACGCAATTTTACCCAAGCTAAGCTAATACAAAAATACCTAAAAAAAATCAGTTAGTCATTACCTTGACACGTATAATAATTACAAAATTGTAATAGTTATACTTTAAAATAATTGACTTGAAAATTTGAATGATACAGCATTCATCTCATTCTGCATCACAATGAAAATGAATGCTATAGCATTCCCGCCTGCGAACCTGTTAAAATCACGACAAAAAGTAGATGAAATTAATTTAAGTATGCTAGTTATGTTTGTTATTATTATAATTTGTGCTAATTTTATTTTTCTTGCTTTTCAGGTAAGAATTTCCATGCAATTTTACAAAAAAAAAATTGCTGTACAACGATTAATCATTGCTGGGATTATGATCGTATGTATTGCATGCATTGATTTTAATTTATTTTTAACATTTTCACTATATTTAGTAATGAAACATATTTAGATTTTTTTTGGAATCCTTATTGAAGCAATAATAGTTTTTTTTCAACTGAAGTTTATCCTGTTTAAAATAATAAATATTCGAAACATTACTGGAGCAGACTATTATACACGTTTATGTGTTTTTAAACACTTTGGAAGACTATTTAATAGTTTGCCAATATAAATTATATTAGCGTTTCTGTATAAATAGTATACAAAGAAAAATAAAATATAAACTGATCTTTGTGCACAATCAAATCCATGTACTAATGCTTGGCAACATTCATAAAATTACCTGAACTTTATGTAAAATTACTTTACCTAAGTTAATCGATGTACAATGAAAATGTAACTTATGCACATTTAATACACTATAATACGAAACACTGTTTTGTTTTAATGCAATTTTGAACAATATTTTATTGTTTCATACAATAAAATTATTTAACTTTATTTTTTTCCGAAACACACGATAATATTCATACAATAGTCCTTGATTTTTTACGATGAAAATGTAATTCAGACATTAATTATCCAATTGGCATTTTATGCGTATTTGAAAAGCTATAATATTACTTTTAATTTAATAACGAGCTAATTTTCTATTTCAACTTAATTTTGAGAAATATTTCACCATTTTCTTGATTAATTTCTCTTTCCGAAAAAACACGATAGTGCAAAATAATAGTTACTGCGACTTTTTAGGTAAATACGTTTTTCACCAAACAATTCATAATATTCTTTGTTTATTATTTGTTGAATTATATCAATATAAAGGGTGTCCCAGAACTCAACTTCAACACAAAGTGGGTGATAGTATTGATGAAAAAAAAAATTTAAAAAAATCTCATGGAATAAACTTGCAAAAATCGTGTTATTTTTAGATTTTCAATATTTCACTATCTTTCTTAATATAATACTATCAAGTATTTCACCATTTTACAATTCTAATTAAATGCAAATATTTTGACAAACACTTTAGTAAATTTTTTTAAAAGGAGTATCTTTTAAAGTTGACCAATTACAAAAATTTTGAATTCATAGTTTACCAAGAAGTCTTATTTGGTAAAGACTTGGATCAATAGTGCCACTATGTTTGACTGTGGTCCTAGAAATCTTATTTTCGATAACGGTTCCAAAGTATGAATGAACAAAATACTAAAAATTAACCACAATAACCGGTAAATAGTCAAAGTTCCAGCAAAGCTCAAGTTTGTACTTAAAAGCTCATAATTTTCTAACTACATAATTTTTTTTCTTTTATTTTTTCTATGATAGTTACGATAAGTGCTCTATATTTGTTGAAGCAATATATTTTATTACCAAATAGTTTATATTTCATTTATATACAATTATTTTCAATTTATTATCCAATGCACCCCTGGTTCGTGTAAAGTGCAAAAGAATAATGAGTTACAAATGTTTACGATCAACATATATACAGAGGCTGTATACTTTTGGAGTTTATTTTATCAATGTCGATATCCCCGTTCTTATATCGTCCAGTTAATTAATAATATTATTTTTATGTCGTTGTAAAATTACAATTATTATGGCTCTGATCATCACGTTATTTATTCGGATTTGATACCTGCCATATCGTGCGCCGAGTCCTTTAAACCAGTTTTGGAATTTGTAAAGGATGGTAAAAGAAATATTTATTACTTATATCGATTACTATACTTAATCTAATATGCTGGCAGTACTGGAATTTTTTGGTTATCGAAGTTTAGCTATCTAAAATATTAACATCTCAATATATTTTTTACAACAATTCTCAAAATTTATCATCCTGGTTAGTTTCCATATTTCCATTACTCTTTTCCCATCCCTAAAACAGAAGCGCAGAAATACTCAGATGTATAATATAAATTTTATTATAGATCTCCAGTTATAAAAAAATTGCTGACGAGGGTTGTAAAATCCGGATTAATAAATCGATGTACTTTTATTACTTACATTGTAAGCATATATGAGTATGAAATGCTTATTTAATTGTACGGAATTTATGAGATAGCATTAAATTCAACCTCATCAGTTTTCATAACTTGTTTTAAAATTGTGGACGTCTTGTCATAATTTTATTGGTAATGGACTGAAACGTATTATATGAGTCGTAATTGTATTGGAAAATATGTAAGATGATTTGAAAAATTTCATTATTTTGCAAGTAGTGTCTTATTTTTAAAGTTCTATTCAGAGAAACTATGACTTTTATGAACATTCTTACCAGATTATGCTGATTTACCAGTTATCTGTTGACATATTGACGAATGTACTCCTAAAATGGTAGAATTTTGTGTGATGACGTGTATGTTCGTCATGAGTAAAAAATAGTGTTATTAGCTAATCAAGACGACATTTTTGAGCAAAACAAATATACTCTGATATTAAGTTTAGAATATTTTGAGGCTATGACTGCATAAAATAACTAGTTTTAAGTGGCATTTTACCTTAAGACAAGTTGCATGAACTTCCAAAAATACGGAAATAATATTCTTAATCTATAAGATAAGATTTTGCATATTGTTCGATGTGAGCTAATCTGATTGTTAAATAGCACTTTGTCAATTTGTTCAGTTTAAAATATGAGTTCTAGATCCATTCTCATATAATAACAAAAAGTTACTATAAACTATAATTACTAAAAACATTTTATTTGCGAAAACACATTATACTTTCTGGAGTTAATAAAAAGCTCATTTGGCTAAGTTGTAATATCATCGTAAAAGAAGGTTAGGTAAAATTGGTAAAATTTTGGGCGTAAAAATCGAAAAAAACATTTTTTGCATATCTTCACGTTTCAGAAGTTTATGAACATTTTGGCATACCAATTGCCGATTGGTGTGTTTGTTGTGCAATTTTTGTTCACGTTTTTGGGCGCATGGATCAACCGATTTGAATGGTTGAAGAAATATTTGATTCCTATTGATAGGGAGATGTGCTGATTACATTTTGGCAGAGGCAGGTCCAGTTGTTACAGAGATACGGAGCTAAATTTGCAAAAATGGCAGTTTTTGAGAGCTAAGAAAAAACAGTTGTTAGTGTTGATACAACAATTACTTTTGGGAAGTTTTTAATTTTTTAATTTTGAAGTTTAAATTTTTTTTCCAAGAATTTTTTTTGTATATAGCAAATAATTTGAATTTTAATTTAATTCTAGCTAAAGTTCTGAAGCTTGACTTTAAATAAATAATTTTAACTTTGCAATTCAGTTTATAAATAATTCTTATAAATATCAGTCAATGTTACAGTATTTATAATAATATATTTGAAAATATTTGCTATTCCTCGAACATGTCGTTACGGTACGGGAAGTTCCAGCAATTTGCCTTGAGGCACGATGCCATACACCACTAGTTCTTTTATTATAGCAACAGAGAATTAGTAAACATGGTCTTTGATGGTATGTACCCTCCTTAAGTGATTTTTTAATAAAATCGTGAGATGTTCAGGACTTTTTGCTCCACTTGTAACATGTATATATGCACGTGTGTATATATGTTACGAACATTTCGAAACGTGTACGTTATGCTCATATATGATAGACATGGGAAGAATACGTTTGAGAGAGCGTTCGCTACTAATCGTTCCTCAGTGAATAACAGATCTCGATCACGGTTTAGCCGTCATTAGCGTCACGTACTGTACATGTACCTCAAACGCCGCTCAAATGCTCAAAATGCA
>NW_020539726.1:25854064-25873090 GCF_003426905.1 Ctenocephalides felis
CCTCAATGCAGTGCCCATATTTATGTATTGCCTATGCATAATAAAATGTAATTATGCATGCACGAAACATGTTCTACATATTCATTCTATATTACGCAGAACATCTCAATCATAACAAGACAGAGGACGTTCTGCTCTTGGTATTGTATTTGCAATTTGATTTCTCTATTTAACCGCTGACAGCTCTGCTTATTAATGGTTTTTCGACGCTTTTATATGAGCTCGAATCAATC
This sequence comes from Ctenocephalides felis, assembly GCF_003426905.1. NCBI lineage: Eukaryota > Metazoa > Arthropoda > Insecta > Siphonaptera > Pulicidae > Ctenocephalides > Ctenocephalides felis. The sequence continues at coordinate 25,854,298 of NW_020539726.1, forward strand.
TATAACCAGTCTATATATAATATGTACCGATATATATAGTACACTCTACATGATGCCACGAAAATTGACTCTATTGTTTAGTTAAGTTATTTTCAAAGAGTTATGATTGCATTATACTCATACACAATGATAGATTAAATTTATTTTGAAGGGCCAAAGTATCAATATATCTTACACAAGTATGGAAAACCACAAAATTTTATTTATATAAAAATTTATATATTGCTAAGTCTCCACTTGATGTCCAGGGAACATAAATAGTCGAACGCCTAAGGTATACTTTACAAAAACTAGAACAAAATTTTATTGGGTCTAAACAGTTTCTCAAATCATTAGACGCCTCGTACAAAATTTATAATTATTTTACTATAATACTAACAAAATGATTAGGTAGACCAAGTAACTCTTTTCCCTCCCGCCTCTGCTAGATCCTATCCAGACAAAAATTATCCTCCGTGGGAACTAATCTACAACTCCTATACATGATCATATCTGATCCACATTATTATTTGCAAAAACTCCAAATCATTTACTCTACTATATTTTTTTAACAAAATGATTTTGTACACCAACCATCTCCTCCCATCCACCTCTGTCAGATCCTTCGACCAAAAAAGAAGTTTCAATTATCCTCCACGTGGGAACTAATTTACTACTCCTATACAGGATAGATAGATAGATCTGATCTACAATATTATTTTCATGAAACAATTATTTGTATGCGGATGCGACCATTGTGATCTTTATTATAGATCACTTCACATTGTGTATCATTAATCGACAGATAATGATCGATGTGCTACACGAGCAAGAACCTTCATTACATAACTGTATTTTGTAATTAGTTTGAATAATAATATATAGAATTAATAATAATAGTAATGAGTGGAATTGATCGTAATTGGTAAAAGGCAGGTCCAAAATTTGATATTTTGACAAAACTTTCCTTGATTGTAAAAAATATCTTTATTAATAAGGTTTGAAGAAACTGAAAGTGCACGCAAAAGTATTTATGAATTTATTATGTCATTATTTGAGAAAATATTGAAATTTTGTTATTGTTTATTTATTTACAGTGTCTGCTATTTCACACGACTTGGCATTGAGCTAAAAATTTACATTTGTAGGTTACTTGCAATTTTATTATGATTTAGAACTATGTATATGGTAATAAGTATGCTTTTTTGTAGTAATTGATGAAGTTACAGTTAATAAAGTTTCTAGAATTACTTGCACGTGGTTGGGGTAAAAAGAGCCACCTGAACCTTTACACTGGCAAAATTTTATCACTAAGAAATTAGTAAACTGTTCGGTACGCGGCAAATTTCTGGATTTTCCCGTACCCAATCAAAATTTTTAAAATTCCAATTATTTTCAATGTTCAATTTTCAAATAATTTTTTTTTCCAAAAATAATCGTTTTGTCAACACAACCAGAACTTTGAAACATATGGTGCTTATTTCTTTCAAAAACTGCCATTTTTTGCACATTTAGCTCTGTATTTCCGAAACTGCAGGACCTGCCTTTGACAAATACTAATTACCACTTCTCCCCGTCATTACGAATTGAATGATTTTTAGATCATTCAAATCCGATGCTCCGATCTCTCAAAAACTCGATTTTTATTTTTTACACTCTTTGCTCCGTATTTCCGAAACGGCTGGACCTGCTTTTTCCAGGACCAGCATATCTCCCTATCAATAGAAATCGAATGTATTTGAACCATTCAAATCGGTTGATCTGTGCGCCCGAAAACATACATACATACATACATACACACACACATGCATTTTTTCTGATGTATGCAAAATGTTCAGAAACCTTCAAAACGTAAAAGAAAGGTAAATGATTACAATAACTTACCCCACGGAAAGTTATTAAGCTACAAAAAACAAAAGTTATTTTAACTATAACGATGATTTTCTGGATTAATTGGAAAATTGACTGAACATAGATAGTTAGTTGTTAGTGTTGATAATAGTTATATAGTTGAGTTTGTGACAGTTGGTTTGGTTTTTATTGTATAATTGTTGAAAGTCAAATAAACCTTTGGTCCTATTTTACCCTACTTTGTACCATGAAATTTTAAAATATTTTTTTTTGCGTTATTTCGACTTCAACTTAATAGAGTCCAGCAAATGTGCTGATGCTTTTTAGAATGTATTACTTATACCCTACTTAGTCTCATAAAATTTTAAAATATTTTTTTGCGTTAGAAAAATATTCATAGTCAAATCCTCAATTCGGTTTTTTGACTTCAACTCCAAATAGAGTCCAGCAAATGTGTAGATAAATCCAAAATGTTGTTTTCTCAAGTATTTTTTTCGAATGCATTATTATTATCTTTGTCCACAATCCAATAGAGCACTTGAGAATTGCATAACTTTTTGATAGAATCACTTGGCCCGTGTCTCCTGTGCAAAGTAAGTTAGTGCCAAGGCGAAAAGTGAAACCAAAAGCGGACGCACTCGCCGGATAGACCTGCGATCCATTGTTTACAAAACTCTGTTCCGACACAATTACAATCTAATTTAAAAACTATTGTGATAGACTTCTGTCTACATATTTTCTGTCTTTTTTCGTTTTTCATAAATTGGTTAAAAGTTACTTCTTGTATCACCACCACCATTTGTATTTTCCTCGAGCACTGCACTTAAAACGTTCTCTATGATCCGAAGCTCGCATAAAACGCTTATAATCTTTATTAATTAATTAAAGATGATTGATGCAAATGTCATGTTGCGTCATGTTAACTTATACATCTTCTCGTATTAAACTAGAATTGAGAGAGGTCGGTGCGAGTTGTCCGCACGGATTGCGCAAAACATTTTAAATAAGAAGGCACATGGCTGTCGGGATCACGAGTTACTTTATTGGCAATTGAAATGCATTATACTTAAAACCAACGAGATGCTCTTTACTGAATCAGGAGAAGTCGCAAGATGCACTACATATGTGACCTTGGGAAGAAGAAATATTATGCAAAATAATATTTGTTTTACCCAAAACTAGTTTATCACGAACAGATTGATGTTCTGTGTCCATTATCATTTGTAGGTTTCTGAACAAACAATCAATTTGAAGAGTCCTCAAGATCTTGAAAGTTTTTCACCAAGCGGAGAGCAATTACATCCGCGGCAAACATAATAAGAGGAACATATTCAACTCAATCGTTTTGTCCTTCAACTATTCCTACGACAAGAAACATTTATGTGTATTTTAATACAAGAACCTCTATTCGTTTACGAATGGCACACTTTAGAAAGACAACAGAGTATAATGCGCATGCACCATTGTTCCTCGGTTAGATTTTCCTAACACTGAGAAAAAAACATGCATGTATCCGTTGCAGTTCAGATACAACAAAAAAATAATGGAGACCTGATTGTGGAAATTGTTTCAAAATGATAAGTTTCAAGGACTTGCTTATCAGAACAACACAAGTATATTGAATTTTATTTTAAATCTTGATTGTAATGTGAATTTTTGTTTTTATTTTTTTCCTATTTTTTCCAAACTTGCAACACAAACAATTTTTATCTCACGAGACACAATTTTTTTTATCGAAACTGTCATCAAATTAAATTCAGATTACAACATTTTCAACATCCGTCTAATATTTCCGTCGCCTTCCGTTTTCTTTTCTCAGACAATTTTTTGACAAATTGCCCGATTATTCTATTAACGACAAAAATACACAACGATCGATCAAAATTATGATTTGCTATAATTGTAGATTTAACATATTCACCATCTGAGGAGAATCTTTTCAATATGAGAGATGAGCTGTTGGAAATCTGTTTTGCTGCCACCCGTCGCTTTCAATTCAGTTGAAAAGAGGCATATTCAATTGTCGAGCTATTAAATATCGTTTAAATTTGCACAGATTACGATTTACGATGCAGTTTGAAATGATATGACGGATAAAGGATATTTTTGATGAATCTGATTGTTGCTGTGATTGAACAAAGTAGGTTAGTGGGGTTGCAATGGGAATTGAGTAGCCCTAGGTATCAGTAATAATGAAAAGTTTATTATTTGCTCTGTCTGTGAACATATATATCGTGGTGCTATTTATATAAAAAAGTGCTATTACCATGTAGCACCTATATGTAAAATTGCTAATATTAACATCAAATTTTGAGCACACTATTTTATTTACTACCTCAAGCACAAAATCATGCTCTAGGGCTAATTCTGGGATAAAATAGAAACTTTATGATAATGCTATGTTACGGTCCAATCTTTATATAAATCGGTACTAAAAACTGTAAAAATGCTATTTATTTGCTTATTATTATTGGCGTTATTACTCATACGAATATAGACCCGTAATTTTTAACTTCCCGTAGGGTAAGTTATGGTAATCGTCCAGAAATCAATAATGAAAATTTACGTTTCAAAGGTTTTTAAACATTTTGGCATTTCTCAGAAAAAAATGATATAAGTGTGTGTATGTGTGTGTGTGCGGATACAAATTTTCGTCGACGATTTCGGGAACACCTATCAACCGATTTGAATAATTCATCATACATTCGATTCGTTTCAATAAGGAGACATGCTGATTAGTTTTTGGCAAAGGCAGGTCTAGCCGTTCCAAAGATACGGGGCAAAAAGTACCAAAAACGGTAACTCAATTTTTAAGAGAACGGAGCTTCCGATTTTAATAATTCAAACACATTTTAATTGTTGATAAGATTAAAAACTGATTAAATTTTTGAGAAGGCAGGTATAGCGGTTATGGACTCTCAATAAAAATAAGTTAAAAAAGTGTCATTTGGCGGCCAAAAATGTTTATTGGACATATATGTACATCAAATTATCAGATATTTATAGAAATTTTAATAATGTGTACACATTTTGTGTATTTTTTTTGGGTTCCATATCAAGATTTTTAATTACCGTACGGGAAGTTCCAGCAATTTGCTTAAGGCACGATGCCATGCACCCCACTAGTTTTTATTTTTATTTTAGTAATTTTTTTATAAATCATTTAAATTTTTTTATCATCTTTTTCTCAAGTAGTCATTTTTTAAATCTTACAAAAAATATTGCTAGTTTTTTTTTATTATCGAATCCTCGCCTAAATCATTTGTTACAGATTTATACAACTTTTCATTTCTGATGCAGCGGCATTTTGTCGCGTCATTTGTATTTTGTTGTCTGACATCATCAATCATTTTAAAACGAATCATCAAATATCATTCTGCGATTTGGCTCTGAGGATAAAATGACTTACAACTTTTAATAAATTGTTGAATGATTTCAGTTTATACAGATGGTTATAAAAAATCGGGTCTTTTTTTGATTCACCTTGAAAGTGAAAATCAAATGCAAAAAATGAGGATGGAATGGAAATAAAAAATATCAGTCTCAATATATATATATATATATATATATATATATATATATATATATATCAGGATGCCTTTGCTGATGCTTGAAACTAAGAAAATTCTAAGTCGTGCTAATTTGTTTCTCAGTTCGCAAAAAATATCGCTGAAATCAAAATGATATCTTTGTTTTTGAAAATAAATATTTTTTTTTATAAATATTAAATTTATATTTTATGCTATTCTATATCCCAGATTTGCATAATCAAAATTACTATTCCCGAGTAATAAAATCGAAATCTTACCCTTCTCTATACAAAATTTCTCCAAAGATTACGTCAATGATTTGCAATTTTTTCCACCAAAAAGTCTATTATTAATCAATGTGTGAAAATCGTGAATGTAAACATCGAAAGGCTGATAAAATTTGTTCAGTTGCAGAATCCTTTGTTGAAAATATCCGTTGAATTTATGTTTACGTTTCGGAAATTTGCTTCGCCTATTTTGTAACGATAATTGATACTGAGAAAATGACTAGACAAAAATTTATTTAGGAAATCGTATGAATGAATTGAGCATAGATCGATGGGTATCATATTTTTATTCTCTAATGAATAAAATAAATATTCAAAAAAAAAATTGTAGGTAATATTTGGGGAGCTAAATTGAATTTTTCAAAAGAGTTGTAAATTCGAAAGTGTACGAATAGTCATAAACTTATTTTTTCTTTAAAGCAAATATTTTAAAATATATGTTTATATAATATATAATTCAAATTATAAATTACAAATGATATACTTATGTGCATTTATATTATTTTTTTTAAATCAATGATGTATTTAATAATGTCACATTTTGTATTTCGTGTTTTTTTACTCGATTTTTTATTATGGAATACACGATGTATTATATTATCATAAATCTTGATCACAGTTGCATCAAAGCTCTTCGTTGTACTCAAAAGCTCATAATTTTCAAACATCGGAAATTTTTTTCTCATATTTTCTAATAGTTATGATCAATATTATTACCTTGTTGGATTTAACGTTGAATTCTGGGACACCTTGTGTGTATTTATATCAGGTGTGAATAATCGAAAAATGGTCGATACACTTGCGCCAAAGCTCATAATTTTTAAACTACATCGGACAATTTTTTTCTCATATTGTCTGATGATTATGATCAATATTATTACCCTGTCTGGGCTTAACGTTGAATTCTGGGACACCCTGTAAACAATTACATATCAGGTGTGCATGAAGCACTTTAAACCACATTTAAAATCGTGTACCCACTATCATCCATCCATGGCAGCAACAAAATTCTTTAATAATAGCAACAATCTATTATCTATTATCTGTCGTGCACTATTATAAAATAATTGAATCCCATTCACGTTGGCCATATTTCTAACGGATTTTGCATATTATTTAATGCGCTGTCAACGATAAATCTTCTTATTTATTAAATAGTTCAAAGTAACAACAACGCTTTGATAGTCGATTTACACAAGTGACTAAGTTTGTGAAGTGACCTGCTCGCGGGACATGTAATTATGTTCAATGAATTATGGTCATAATAAGAGGCAGCGCTCGGTCTAAAAGGTTTAAGTGATTATAAATGACCGCCTTTCTTTGACGTCGATTTGATTAATATGTGAAGTACACGGTCAGGCCGAGAGGGACCAAAGTAGAGAAAGAGCCGAAGAGAAGAAGCTTCTCCATCGATTTAGATTTGAAATTTTTGTGAAATAACCGATTATTGTAATAACTTCTTGTGATCGTCCAAAAATCGAAATTAATTTTTTTCCTACATTTGTTCACGTTTTGAATTTCACACATTTCTGAACATTTTAGCATATCTCAGAAAAAATGGATGTGTCTGTGTGTGTGTGAGTGTGAGTGTGTGTGAGTGTGTGTGTGTATGTGTATGTGTATGTGTATGTGTATGTATGGATACAATATTTTGTCCACGTCTTCGGGCACACGAATCAACCGATTTTAATGAGTCAAAATACATTCGATTTCTATTGATAGTGAGATGTGCTGATTAGTATAGTTTTGGCAAAAGTCGGTTTACCCGTTTGGAGTTACGGAGCAAAAAGTGAAGAAAATAGTAATTGAGTTTGTGAGAGAACGGAGCATCCGATTTAAATGATCCAAAACGCATTCAATTAGTAATGATGAGGAGAAGTGGTATTTAATTTCTGGATGCAGAGCTAAATGTGCAAAAAAATTGCAGTTTTTGAGAGAAATAAGCGTCCGATTTGAATGATTCAAAAAACTTTCTGTTTTTTGTTGGCGATCGTTTTTAGCAATAAATTTTTTTTGTTTCAAATTTTTTTTTCCTTTTATTAATTTCCTGCAAAGAATTTTTTAAGATATCGAAAATAATACGGATTTTAATTTTAGATTACGAGATTAACAGTTAAGCTGATGAAAAAATATTAGAGGAAAATATATATGAAAAATATATTACACAATCGAAAAATTTTATTACTACATTTACTTTTTTGTTAACATGCATAATACGTTTTTAAGATAAACTGTAAAATAATAGCTAAATTCTATATTGAGTTTATTATTTCCACATTTTGAAAAGTTCATACAACTTATCTTAAGAAATTATACCACTTACAACTATTTGACTTCAGAATGTATTTTGTTTTTTATTATCAAAATTTGCAATTTAAATGAAAAATGGTCATTATTTTATATGCATGACGATTATAGACGTCAATACTCTGCTAATTTACGTGACGAGCACATTTGTCAATCACAGCTAACTGGTTAAATTTCTAAATCTATAAAAATTCATATGATAAAGGAATTGGTTAAACTAAAGTTTAGAGACTACTAAAGTAATACTAATAATTTATCATACATTTATAAAACACATTTCTATAATTGGTTATAAACTCTTAACTAGGTCCGATATTTGTTTATAATGTCGATGATTTTTTTTTGTTTCTAAAATAAAATACTTGATGTCATTGACATAACACTAACATTCCAAGATATTTACCTCACAATTAAAAGTTTAGGTATCTTTAATATGTATCATCAAAAATTAATAAATGGTTTATTATTTAAAATAATAAAAAAAAAATTAAAATTTAAATATATAAAATTGAACTTTAATAATAATGCTTATAATAATAATGTTCACGGAATAACTTAATAAAATAAAATTATGCTTTATTTATTTTAAAAAGTTAAAATAGAGATTCTTAAGAAATTACTGATCAGCTGCCCATCTATTCATTGTTCTCGACCACGTTTAGTTGTTAAATTGTCAGATTTATTGTTCGCTCGTAACGACGACCGATTACGTAAAATTGTAGTTTTAGTTCTAAGAGTGTTTTTATTCAATCATGTTCATCTGAACAGTTTGTATTGATCAAATTCCTTAAACAATTTAAATCAGGACTTAGTAGTCATTTGTTACTCGAGAGAATTGCATTTGTTCCCTTGTAAGAACCTCGTGTTTTGTTTGAATTCCTTGATGTAATTTGAGAATAGAGGCTTTAGATTCATTAGTAATTGTTATTGACGGAAAACAGTTTGAATTGTCTTTTTGTTTGATAAAAATATTTGCAATGCACTAAGTTGATCTTTACAACATTGGTCCAGGATTTCAAGTTATAAAGCACACACATATGTATATATTATTTTATTACATTCTACATAGATTTAAACCATTCTAAAATCATTACCATGATTACAAAACTGCAGCAATCACTTTAAATGGTCATTTCTGAAATTAGCGGATTATAATCCATTTGTAACTGTAGGAAATGCAACTGCATGATATCTACATCTAATACAGGTGTAATAACGCAACTTTATAGAGCATCATAATTAAACTAAATTGCTCGGAGTTTTACTTCTTGCAATACTTAGGAACATTTGCCTCGGACAAACTAATATACTGGAAGCATTTGACAGGGAATTTGATAAAAATTGCTGAGAGGAGTAGGACTTTGGAGAAGATTACCTCAACTAGGTATCTCAAATAAGTTGTCTATTTTTTTTATTTTTATTATTGCAAAATTCTATCGATTATCTGTCGAACCTTCAACATGTGATCCACTTCCCAGCAGGTGAATTAGCAATCACTCAAGCGGCAACAATCATATAATATTTTTTGCATTCGCCGTGACTTCATACGATTTGACGGGGTCAAATCGGTAGAACTCGAGAACGCAATTATACTCGTAATAAATAATTTGCTTACTGATACAAAAGTATGGAGTAACATTTGCGCTCACGTTATTCACGCTCTGATTTCGAGAGCGAACGTAAGTTTCTGTTTCGTAGGCCCTCACCCATGAACTTAAGGAGAAAAAAGCGAAAATTCATTAATGTAAAAAATATTTCCACTATCTATTGTTGTTTGCTACACTCATTGATCTTCGGAAATCATCAATAAACTATCTTCCCACGTATTTTACAGCCTACACACGATTTGTTTAATTGAACTGCCTTCACTATTAAGACATTTCCTTAAGACCATTCCAGATTATGTTTGCGTGAATTTAAACGCGTTTCATAGATATGTACTGCAACCACAAATCACTAATTCATGACTTCGTCTAAGATTAGTTGTGGATTCAGATGCATTCCTTGCATAGCCGGAAGACATACGTTGAATTGTTGAATCACATTAAAAGAACCAATAAATCAGTTTCGATATGAATTACAGGTACAAGAGATTTGATGCACACATCAGAGTTAAAGAATATTATATAGAGTTATTCCAAAAATTTGCAAAAAAATAGTTGATGAATTCTGCCAAATCGATACAATAAATTAGTATATCACTTTTATCATAACTTACGAGACGAGTCGCTATTTGCCAAAGATGCCTGGAGCATAGCTCTGTACGGATCAGAGACATGGACTATCAAAACACAACAAAAACTATTAGGAGATTTTTTAAATGCAGTGCTGGAGACAAATGGAGAAGATGGTGTTCAGATAAGGCAACAAATGAAGTGCTAAAAAAGTGGACTTTGCACGATCGTTAAAGGGAAAGAAATTGAATTAGACCCTTGTTGCAAATCGAGTTCCCTCGACATGACGTCATCGAGGGTAAAATAAAAGAACTAAAAGCACTGGGAAGAAGAAGAATGCAAAATATTGATAACTTACGTGAGAAGGAAAAATACCAGGACCAGGAAATATGGAAAAGAAAATGTAAGGATTAATAGAATAAATGAATGGAGGGAAGAAAATCAGATTTGTGCTGGTTTTATACCATGGTCCTGACTTCGATCAAAATACGAACTTTGTGTTAATGGATAAATTTTACGTTGAACGCTGCTAAAAAAAAATCCATTTTCAATTAGCATTTATGAAGATCGTCTGGAGTAATTTAACCGCTATTATCGATCATCTTATATTTGTCGATCACATACTTTATTATCTGGAATTAGTTCGTGATGTAATCCGTGGGCAGGCACTCAGTTTCGGTTCAGCATAATTTCCGTTTACCAAGATTATTTGAACAGAGTCACAAGAATGAATCTTTAGAGCACTTCGCATACGTTTGCATATAATATGTATAATATGTACGGGTCCGTTAAATAAGCAAAACCGATATGTATATCGAACATTGATTTTATTACTGCGACCTTGAAGTATAGATTCTTAGAACATCTTTAATTACACAGATTCTGATGAGTTTATGAGAAAAAATCTTGAATGATTATTAGTCAACCGTCATAGAAAACAAATACCACACTGGTACTAAAATATTTTAGATATGCTTACAGAGAATCTGTAATAATTTACAAAAATTGACATTGATTAAAAGAAGTCCTTTGACAAGGAGCGATTAAGAACTAGTGTTCATTTTTTTATATTTTTATTCGCCAATCACAGTTAACTGTTTAAATCGCGGCATTAAATCCCTTTTCATTCATTTATCATCATAATAAGTGAGTTTTAAATTGTATAGGCACAATGTGCAAGTGTTTTCCAAATTAGCACTTGCATGATATAAGTTGAATATTAAAATAAACGGGCACGCATGTAACGGTCCCATTCGTACTTTCTCGTAATACGATAATTATTATTTTATTGCTACTAATTTTAGTCAGAACAAAAATATACACACGTCGATACTTCTTATCGATCATAACAATCAATTTGATTTCGAGAACGTTTTCGTTTTTGACGTAAATAAGTGATTATGTAAAATTCGTATGGGTAAATGTTGGTTACCTTTGACTTCGTGGATTTTTAAAAATCCCGCCTGAATTTTGATTTATTTGTATTAAGGTTTTTTATTGATTAACTTTATTATCTAAATGCATAAGATTGTTCAGAAGATACGAAAGATTAGATCCAAAAACTAAATGTGATAAGTGAAAAAAATATGAAAGGAGAAAAAAGAATTTTACGTAATAATTGAAAGGAGTATTATTTTTTTATAACCATCAACTTCTAAAATTCTTTGACTATTTTTATATTTTTCCCTTTCTACTATTCTCAAAATATAATTAATATGTAAAATTATTTAAAAATTTTGTTTGGCCTTTTAAAAATCGCATGAAATTAGTGCTTCCAGGTCAGAATACCCCCTTAAATTATCATTATCCACTATAATAGAGTTGTCACACATTTCAAATACGTCTTCTGAAACACATGAATCAATATTTCTCAATTCAATCTACATTACTATTCCGCTATTAAATTGTGAGAGCCTTTCACCACTTCTTCCAAGTATATTTATGTTTTGCAACAAAATATTAAGTGTAAGTCATTAAATTACCTAAACCATCAGTATTAAGTCAGCTAGTAAATGTCTAATATTTCCATGTACAGAAAGCAAAGCAATAAATACTGTCGATAATATACGATCATTTACTTAAGAATTCAGAACATAAACCAGATACAAATAATAATCTTCGGATTTTTATTCAAATATAATTACTTAGCGTGTGAAAATTGCAATCGGTAGCACTTTGCATTTGCACAAATCCACAAACCGCAAATTCGATTTATTATTCATCTTCCTTATAAATAACCTAGAGTTGATCTTTGCTCCAGATGCTCACGTTATTAATAAGATAGTCTATAAAATTCATAATAACTAATAGTTTCGTATGAGTATCATGTGAAAACATTCCTTAGGAAAACCATTATTGTATTAACTATGTATACATTCTTTGTAGGAAACAATATGTATAAATCAACGCGAATAATTGATAATGAAATTGAAATATTGGAAAATTATTTAAAATGTAATAAGGTGCCGTTATAATAGATTAGCTATAAAACATATCTTAAAACCAAGTATAGATGATATTTATCAAATTAACAATTACTGGAAATATTTAATTCAATCTTTCTCTAATAGGTATCTTATTCATCAACTGAAACGTTTCTAATTGTTGTCCGACGTGGTGTCATCAGTGTTAAAACATTTTTAATGGTTCAAATAGTAAAGTGCTTCTGTGAACTGTGATGTTTGCCGCTTCTTTTGAATTTGCAACAAAGACACTTTTTGTCATATGCCGACATACAGAATATAATTCAACCAGCGCGAGCTAAATCTAATTTATTGTCCTAGTCTTATGTTCAGTCCCAGTTGTACTCTTAGGAATAATTCAATCACTCACAAAAATAAAGAAATGGAAGACAATAGTTGTAAAATTAATTTGGTATTGATAATAAAAAAAACCAAAAAATGTAGTGCACCAATATTACCATCTATTACCATTGATTGTTATTGCATTTCTCAGTCTACTACAAAAACTGGCTCTTTGCTTCGGCTTAACCCATATGCAAGTCTCAGGATTATATTATATTATAAATTATTACCATTATTACGCGTTTAATAGCAAAACAACAAAGTTCTTCGTGCAAATTGAGATTAATGTTACGTCTTCTGTATAAGTGTTACAATGCGTAAGCTTCGAGCAAAATTAAACCTATTACCGTGAAATCGGATATATCGATTCAAGAATAATGTTTTGCATTGGTAATAGAGTATACTTATATAAAGTTATAAGATCTGCTATCCCAATTTTATTGGATTGAAATAAACAGATTTTTGCAAAAAATCAAGTCCAGGGGGCTGTTGTGTGAAATGGTATCAAAACAGCTCTCACACCCAGATTTGAGTTGTAGCATTTTTGTCAAACAAAATTATTCATTTTGTATAAATTGCATAATAACGTCGATTTAGAAAATCAATATAATTTGTTTCCTTTACTATTACGTAGGTGTCGTTTATCTTGCGGTAGGTACAAAAGTATACTTGGCACTAAAATACGAATAAAATTATATCATTCATTTGGAACGCATTTCAGATCTAGTTTCATGCATGTATAGTTAATACAGCCTTTCACTTTAAAACTTAATCAAGATTAAGTTATTAATGCACCGATTATTTCTTTTTTTGTAAGTCTATCTCGGGTTTTTCTAGTTCTTAAATCTGAATTATGAATAAGATGTAACGCATCATTAATAAAGATTGTGGTATGGTTGAGTTGATTTTAATTATCAAAGTTGTTCCAACATAAGAATAGAAAAATGTAACTTAGTCTCAAAATATTAGAAATGTATAATATATCCTCATTTTCATTTCAAACTTTAAAATTTTTTTGTAAGGAGAATATCATTTCTCAAGTATTCTTCTTTGATGGCAACCCTTTAAAATTAGTGCTTAAAATTAGCTAGTTTGTTACTCTATTATCTAATCTATTCATTAAGGACAAGAAACTTGTTGTGAAGATCATCATCTGAGACGAAACGAATGATAGTTTTGGCACTTAAATTCTTTATTCATTTCTAAATTTTATACAGTATTCTATTACAAATATGCATGCAACAAATCCGCCCAAACATAAATATTACATTACATTTGCTTCTGTTTCATACATTTATCTGAACCAGATTAGCATATACTAGGAGAGCGGCTGTGCGAAATTATATTTGCATAAAATACGGGGGATGAACTAAATATGGCAAGAAACATACATAAACATAAAAGTGATACTCGTTAACTTGAGCTTTTGACAATTGAACTTCCAATGAATAAAATTTATGGCAATTTAAATCTCACTATAAAGTTTATACTACAGTTTATCAAAGCTTGGATAGGTTGGGAAAATTGTGTAGTAATGTTATATTGCAATCCTGAAATGAAATCTAAATCGCACATTTATGAACAATTTTTTGCTACTAATATTATTTAATAATTATCACAATTTCAGAATATTATTGGAAATATCCAATTATGTTTTCGTGATTTATTTGGGACTATTTTGAGGTCAAGTCGATGTTCTTGCTCTCGCAAATGTACGAATGCAAAAAGTGCGTTATAAAACTTTATTTACTCATACAAGATTATTATATCAATTATATTTTTATTTGCATCAAACGAAAAAACTCGTTACAGAATCGATTTATCATCAAACTTGATACACTCTAGTTGTGCAATGGTACTTTCGCATTACTATCGACGAGTACATTTGGCAATATTTATATGCTTGGTCGTATTTCTTTTGATAATTGCTTTTATTAAAAACTTTTACTGATACTATTTCTGAAATTTCGTTTTGACATTCACTCGTCACTCGTCACTCGATAGAACCACCCGTGACATTATGCGGGGCATTTCAATTTCAGCTATTGCCCGACAGACAAAAACAAAGAATTCAAATTAAATCGGCCTTTAAATAAAATACGACACGAATCTTCGACTGTGGCATTTCTCGATTCATGCTTACTCACGCATAAATCGTCTACAAAATAATAAGTGAGAGAGTTGGTGGAAAATTTGCTAGAAAAACTTTGAAGCAATTTGGCTCGAATGGAGCTGACGATTTTGAACCGACATTATATGGAATGTTTACACATTATCGTAACGTATTGGTTTCTTTAATTTTTCAAATTTATTCAAAATACTTCACGAATTTTTGAAAATGATTAAATACTTTATAATATTTTATAGCAACACGTAAATCCTTTAACCAGTTCACTGTGGTTGACAATATACTCGTCATGGGCAAGTGCTGACGCATATATTCGTCATGCGTATAATACAGTGATCATTGGCAATTTAAATTGAAAATGGATTAAAAACGATCAGCTACTTTGAAAGGCTCTAATCAATCCCATCTCAACATTGGTCCTTCGAGCCGGATTCTAATTATTATTAGAATTAAGTATAATCAGAAATAAAAATTCAAAATGGGACTTAAATTAGATGTAAGTGTAGAAATTGCTCAATTGATTTAAAAATTATTAGTAGTATTCTACAATGTTAAGTTATTTATGATGAATGACATAGTTTTTTGACAATTCGTTACTACCAACTCATACGAAGATAGACTCGTAACATAGCATAACTATAACATTTATATTCATTCTTAAATTGACCTCTTTACTTAAGCTGATTGAGTTATTCTATTATTTTTGTACAATGCAAGTGGAACTTCTGAGTTTTTTGAACTCTGAATATTTTATCAAATGGCTTACCGAACCTCGGTCTAATCTCAGCAGTATTCTGTTAAGAAAACTGTAACAAGTTTTATAGATCAATATCGTGAACGGATCAGTCGATCGAACATATATAATCGCATTAATATTGTTATGATCGCAACAAGTCGACACCTAACAGCGTGTGGTGTGGGCCACATTCGGGTCCCTTGGGTCTTTTTGGATCTTTTGCTTTTTTGACTGTTCATGTTGCTTGGTGATGTATTCAAATTGAGAAAAATGATGATCATCGATTGATATTAAAAATAGTTTGATCAAAAAGTATTAACATAGAAGGTATTAATGCATATCATTAGGTGTTGCTGACTCTACAAATGCTTGATATGCAAAGTCGAATATTTTAAATCCAATTCTTAGTAATTAAAAATTGCGTTAACTATCATATTACTATCAGTGCCATATTTATTTAAAACAATTAACACTTTTCAATAATAGTATAGTCTAGTATTTCAGTATAGAAATCAAGAAGCACCCCATAAAGAAGTACGAGACGTATTTCGTCAAAAAGAAATTGATAAAAATCACCTGGTCATCCCGTGGTCAGCCCTAAAGTCCATGTTTTAACTTTATGTTCAACTTTATTGGCAGTGAAATTAAAAACCTGAAGAAAACTATTAAATTGAAGCCGTTTAAAATCATATACGCGATGTTGATGGTAATGACAAGAAAAGAATTTGTAAGTGTTCCACACAAATGCGAAATGCAGCAAGCGTGACGTGTTTATACTTTTTATTTGTTTTTAACATTTGGTTTTATTAAACAGTGTTTTATTTGAATAAAATAAAGAGTAACGAATCCGTAATAAAATTGATGGCTCGAGACGTACTCAAGTTTGTGAAGAGAATCGTTTTGATATTATTTTTGTTGCGAGACTTTGTAATGGTGTTCTCACAATGTTGTGGGGTTTTAATATTAATTTGGATGTAGAATTTATTTGAAGGTTTTAAAAATGTGACAAAGGATTGTGGATAATATTTTTTATACAAGGGAACAGGTAACCCTTGTGCTTATTTAGGTAAATTATAGTAATCGTAAAATATCGAAAATGAAAATTTTTATTCTAAGTCCTCCTAGAACATTTTTGCATACTTTAGAAAAAGTTTCCAAATCGTTTAGTAAGTGATATTCTAAAAAATACCTAGTTGTACAAATTTAAGCTTTGCTTGCTTTTATTCCCAATAGATCAACGATCTGGAATTTGATACTTTCTAGTAATTTATATAAAATTATAATTTTGCATTCTTTAGTTCATCATCTTTAGTGTTATTAACAATTCCTTCTCAATTTGGTCAAAGTGCATCCCACATAAAAGTTCCGAGTCGGAAATGATTTGTTCTGTTCCATTTGGTAATAGTGGCGGAAAATTTATGATTGACGTTAGTTAGGAAACAATTATGCGTACACACCTCGATAGTTTATTGTTATTGTCTAACAAATATAATTAAAATGGCATCTCTGATGCAACTCGATGCTTAGCCGTTAATTTATCTAAAATAACGGGCGTGTAAATTCATTTTGTAATTGATATCCGATTTGTTTACTTCGTGATCGTCACTGGAGGAACTTGTAATGGAAATGCGCAAATGAAGCTCTTGGAAAGTTTTATAATAGTAAATAAATATTTATTTGCTATAATATTCAAATTTATTCCTGTGAAGTTATGATTTTATTTGAATAATGACCATTTAATTTATTTTTTAAAAGAGTTTACGTCAATATTTTGTTCAAGATTTTCATTTGAAAGAGTTGTTTGCGCACAAAGCTCATTTCAATGAACGGATTGAAAATATTGATTTACCTTTGCTCGGGACTTATTGTTAGTACAACAAAATATACTAGATTTTTTTAAAGCGCCTATTAACTTCCGAAGTTGTAAGTTATAGTAATCGCAAAAAATCGAAAATAAAATTTTTTATATATCTTTACGTTTCAAAGCTTTCTGAATATTTTGGCATACCTTAGAAAAAATTAATGTAGGTGTGTGTGTGCGTGTGTGTGTGTGTGTGTGCGGATACAAATTTTCGTCGACGATTTCTGAAACACCGATCAACCGATTTGAATAATTCAAAAAACATTCGATCGTATTAATGAGGAGACGTGCTGAATAGTTTTTTTTTGGCGAAGGCATGTTTAGCCGTTCCGAAGATACGGGGCAAAAAGCGCCAAGAACGGTAACTCAGTTTTTAAGAGAACGGAGTGTCCGATTTTATTAATTCAAAAAAATTTTACTTGTATTGAAAAGATAAGAAACAGATTAAATAGGCAGGTCTAGCGGTTATGGACTCTCAATAAAAATAAGTTAAAAGAATATCATTTGGCGGTCAGAAATGTTTATTGGCCATATGTACATCAAATTATCAGATATTTTATAGAGATTTTAACATTTTGTGTAATTTTTTTGGGTTCCGTTCCAAGATTTTCAATTACGTTACGGGAAGTTACAGCAATATGCCTTAAGGCACGATGCCATGCACTCCACTAGTTTTCAGTTAGATCTGATTGACTCATATACACTCGTCATGGAGTAGCAGCATTCAGAATTTTGTGTTTTGACGTGTATACTCGTCATGCGTATAAAGTGACCATTTGCTAATTAAATTAAAAATTTGAAGAAACAATATATACTGAAATGTCAAGTAGTTTAGAATATTTTGAGGTATGACTGTGTAAACTAACATCTTTAATAATCTTTGAATGATCATTCTATATTCAGTTATACTCGCATCGCCATTCATATAACAAATTATCTCATCGGCCTCATTTTTTATCCAAGTTCAATATAATTTTACACCAAAAGACTAATTCACCTATTCATATGGAATTCAAACAATTTATCTGCCGGCGATATTTGTTAAGTAAGAATCGCACTAATTGCTGCGGCGCTAAGAAAAACGAACATTACCGTTCCTTCTAAACAGCGTCAAGTTTAAACGGCCGTCAAAAAAA
>NW_020539726.1:25873190-25911787 GCF_003426905.1 Ctenocephalides felis
AAGGTAGTCAGAATACCATATTTTAATCGTTTATACGATGACTACGATAGCCATCCACGTCAATATTATGCTTCTATTTTACGCAATGTGCTTGTCCAAGCTAATACAAAAATTTTGATTTCAAAATTTGATTAAACATCAATTACAAGGTAGTCAGATTACCATTTTCTAATCGTTATATACGATGAATGCGATAGCATCCGCTGCTTCTATTTACGCAATTTTACCCAAGCTAAGCTAATACAAAATACCTAAAAAAAATCAGTTAGTCATTACCTTGACACGTATAATAATTACAAAATTGTAATAGTTATACTTTAAAATAATTGACTTGAAAATTTGAATGATACAGCATTCATCTCATTCTGCATCACAATGAAAATGAATGCTATAGCATTCCCGCCTGCGAACCTGTTAAAATCACGACAAAAAGTAGATGAAATAATTTAAGTATGCTAGTTATGTTTGTTATTATTAATTTGTGCTAATTTTATTTTTCTTGCTTTTCAGGTAAGAATTTCCATGCAATTTTACAAAAAAAAAATTGCTGTACAACGATTAATCATTGCTGGGATTATGATCGTATGTATTGCATGCATTTGATTTTAATTTATTTTTAACATTTTCACTATATTTAGTAATGAAACATATTTAGATTTTTTTGGAATCCTTATTGAAGCAATAATAGTTTTTTTTCAACTGAAGTTTATCCTGTTTAAAATAATAAATATTCGAAACATTACTGGAGCAGACTATTATACACGTTTATGTGTTTTTAAACACTTTGAAGACTATTTAATAGTTTGCCAATATAAATTATATTAGCGTTTCTGTATAAATAGTATACAAAGAAAATAAAATATAAACTGATCTTTGTGCACAATCAAATCCATGTACTAATGCTTGGCAACATTCATAAAATTACCTGAACTTTATGTAAAATTACTTTACCTAAGTTAATCGATGTACAATGAAATGTAACTTATGCACATTTAATACACTATAATACGAAACACTGTTTTGTTTTAATGCAATTTGAACAATATTTTATTGTTTCATACAATAAAATTATTTAACTTTTTAATTTTTTTCCGAAACACACGATAATATTCATACAATAGTCCTTGATTTTTTACGATGAAAATGTAATTCAGACATTAATTATCCAATTGGCATTTTATGCGTATTTGAAAAGCTATAATATTACTTTTAATTTAATAACGAGCTAATTTTCTATTTCAACTTAATTTTGAGAAATATTTCACCATTTTCTTGATTAATTTCTCTTTCCGAAAACACGATAGTGCAAATAATAGTTACTGCGACTTTTTAGGTAAATACGTTTTTCACCAAACAATTCATAATATTCTTTGTTTATTATTTGTTGAATTATATCAATATAAAGGGTGTCCCAGAACTCAACTTCAACACACAAGTGGGTGATAGTATTGATGAAAAAAAAAAATTTAAAAAAATCTCATGGAATAAACTTGCAAAAATCGTGTTATTTTTAGATTTTCAATATTTCACTATCTTTCTTAATATAATACTATCAAGTATTTCACCATTTTACAATTCTAATTAAATGCAAATATTTTGACAAACACTTTAGTAAATTTTTTTAAAAGGAGTATCTTTTAAAGTTGACCAATTACAAAAATTTTGAATTCATAGTTTACCAAGAAGTCTTATTTGGTAAAGACTTGGATCAATAGTGCCACTATGTTTGACTGTGGTCCTAGAAATCTTATTTTCGATAACGGTTCCAAAGTATGAATGAACAAAAATACTAAAAATTAACCACAATAACCGGTAAATAGTCAAAGTTCCAGCAAAGCTCAAGTTTGTACTTAAAAGCTCATAATTTTCTAACTACATAATTTTTTTTTTTTATTTTTTCTATGATAGTTACGATAAGTGCTCTATATTTGTTGAAGCAATATATTTATTACCAAATAGTTTATATTTCATTTATATACAATTATTTTCAATTTATTATCCAATGCCCCCTGGTTCGTGTAAAGTGCAAAAGAATAATGAGTTACAAATGTTTACGATCAACATATATACAGAGGCTGTATACTTTTGGAGTTTATTTTATCAATGTCGATATCCCCGTTCTTATATCGTCCAGTTAATTAATAATATTATTTTTATGTCGTTGTAAAATTACAATTATTATGGCTCTGATCATCACGTTATTTATTCGGATTTGATACCTGCCATATCGTGCGCCGAGTCCTTTAAACCAGTTTTGGAATTTGTAAAGGATGGTAAAAGAAATATTTATTACTTATATCGATTACTATAGTTAATCTGGTAATACTGGCAATACTGGAATTTTTGGGTTATCGATGTGGTGTAGCTATCTAAAATATTAACATCTCAATATATTTTTTACAACAATTCTCAAAATTTATCATCCTGGTTAGTTTCCATATTTCCATTACTCTTTTCCCATCCCTAAAACAGAAGCGCAGAAATACTCAGATGTATAATATAAATTTTATTATAGATCTCCAGTTATAAAAAAATTGCTGACGAGGGTTGTAAAATCCGGATTAATAAATCGATGTACTTTTATTACTTACATTGTAAGCATATATGAGTATGAAATGCTTATTTAATTGTACGGAATTTATGAGATAGCATTAAATTCAACCTCATCAGTTTTCATAACTTGTTTTAAAATTGTGGACGTCTTGTCATAATTTTATTGGTAATGGACTGAAACGTATTATATGAGTCGTAATTGTATTGGAAAATATGTAAGATGATTTGAAAAATTTCATTATTTTGCAAGTAGTGTCTTATTTTTAAAGTTCTATTCAGAGAAACTATGACTTTTATGAACATTCTTACCAGATTATGCTGATTTACCAGTTATCTGTTGACATATTGACGAATGTACTCCTAAAATGGTAGAATTTTGTGTGATGACGTGTATGTTCGTCATGAGTAAAAAATAGTGTTATTAGCTAATCAAGACGACATTTTTGAGCAAAACAAATATACTCTGATATTAAGTTTAGAATATTTTGAGGCTATGACTGCATAAAATAACTAGTTTTAAGTGGCATTTTACCTTAAGACAAGTTGCATGAACTTCCAAAAATACGGAAATAATATTCTTAATCTATAAGATAAGATTTTGCATATTGTTCGATGTGAGCTAATCTGATTGTTAAATAGCACTTTGTCAATTTCTTCAGTTTAAAATATTGAGTTCTAGATCCATTCTCATATAATAACAAAAAGTTACTATAAACTATAATTACTAAAAACATTTTATTTGCGAAAACACATTATACTTTCTGGAGTTAATAAAAAGCTCATTTGGCTAAGTTGTAATATCATCGTAAAAGAAGGTTAGGTAAAATTGGTAAAATTTTGGGCGTAAAAATCGAAAAAAACATTTTTTGCATATCTTCACGTTTCAGAAGTTTATGAACATTTTGGCATACCAATTGCCGATTGTGTGTGTGTTTGTGCAATTTTTTGTTCACGTTTTTGGGCGCATGGATCAACCGATTTGAATGGTTGAAGAAATATTTGATTCCTATTGATAGGGAGATGTGCTGATTACATTTTGGCAGAGGCAGGTCCAGTTGTTACAGAGATACGGAGCTAAATTTGCAAAAATGGCAGTTTTTGAGAGCTAAGAAAAAAACAGTTGTTAGTGTTGATACAACAATTACTTTTGGGAAGTTTTTTAATTTTTTAATTTTGAAGTTTAAATTTTTTTCCAAGAAGTTTTTTTTGTATATAGCAAATAATTTGAATTTTAATTTAATTCTAGCTAAAGTTCTGAAGCTTGACTTTAAATAAATAATTTTAACTTTGCAATTCAGTTTATAAATAATTCTTATAAATATCAGTCAATGTTACAGTATTTATAATAATATATTTGAAAATATTTGCTATTCCTCGAACATGTCGTTACGGTACGGGAAGTTCCAGCAATTTGCCTTGAGGCACGATGCCATACACCACTAGTTCTTTTATTATAGCAACAGAGAATTAGTAAACATGGTCTTTGATGGTATGTACCCTCCTTAAGTGATTTTTTAATAAAATCGTGAGATGTTCAGGACTTTTTGCTCCACTTGTAACATGTATATATGCACGTGTGTATATATGTTACGAACATTTCGAAACGTGTACGTTATGCTCATATATGATAGACATGGGAAGAATACGTTTGAGAGAGCGTTCGCTACTAATCGTTCCTCAGTGAATAACAGATCTCGATCACGGTTTAGCCGTCATTAGCGTCACGTACTGTACATGTACCTCAAACGCCGCTCAAATGCTCAAAATGCAACAAAACAAAACAGCATCGGCATCGGCAGGCAGAGATCAGTGATCACCAAGTGATTTCAGATCTAATGTAATGGAACAACAACTGAAACCTTCTTCTTGTGCAGAATTCTTAGTACTTGAAACTTGTAACACGATTGTAAGTAACGAAATATACACGACGATCGAACAGTAACCGCGAGCGATGTGGGTGAACAGAATCAGGCTCCCTGATCGGATAATAGATGGTAATGGGCAAATTCACCAAGATTTAGTAATAAATCTGTACAAGTTCATTGGTTGCCAAATAACGTCACAACTGGCCCCTGATATCAAATTTGATAGATTAGTCTATTTCTTGAACTTGGATGAATATCCAAGCTGTTTACTGACTAATCCAAGGAGAAGTTCATGTTTCCGTCAAAAACTTGTTTCTGCTACTTTTACGTTTTTTTGATTTGCCAAGTCATTCTGAATCAGCTGATGCCCAAATTGGTAGAAGTATGTATGAGTTTTTCACACACAATTATTTCCATATAAGTTGTCGCAAATTGTCACATACTCACTGTATAAAATTTAACGACATGAAAGAATAATATTAGTAATTCTCATATCATATTTTTGACAAACTCACTGTCTAAATGATGATGAAATTAAATGGTGTTAGTATTTAACAATGAATTAGAATGCGAGTTTATAATGCTTTAGAAAGAATTCAGATGGTGATTGATATTTAATTTTGTGATGGTGATTTTTTATAAAATTTATCTTAAGAAGGTAGGGTATAGCACACAGGTCCAATTTGACTTTTAGCAATTATACTGTAAAAACAAATCCAACTGCACCTCAATAAATTACATATAGTAAGCAACTATTTGACTATGTTCAGTAAAATTTCCATTTGTTCATTACTCTAGAAATATCTTTGATTGCTATTTTACCAAAATTGGTACTTGGTATTTTTACCTTAAAGTGGGTTCTTGTACCATAAATTTATTTTTAATCTTAAAGAGGTTTTAACAAGACAAAAAATTAAAAATAATTATCTAAATATGTATTTTTAGAAATAATAAACAAAAATCTTTGTCAATCGTTATAAACGCACACACATTCACACACACACATACATCCATTTTCCAAATATTCTGAACAAAATATTCAGAAACCTCTGAAACATAAAGATATGTAAAAATTTTCATTTACGATTTTTTTGCGATTACTATAACTTGCCCTACGGAAAGTTAACAACTTGATACAACTTCTGTTTGAAATACATATTTTTGAGTACCTTTTTCATAAAGATCAGACAGCTTACAACTTACCTAAGAAATTTTGTCAGACGAGTTTATTCAACTGTTGAATCTCATAAAATAATAACGTATACTTGAAAATTAAACTAAATAATACTGCTCAAAACTAAATAAAAACTAACACCGAAGATTTTACATCTTGATATCGAGTTCTCCTGATTTAAGGCGTTGGCTGGTGGCACGTCTTTTGCCTGCTACTTTAAAATAGTATTTTTAAATAGTACCATAACTAGTTTTGGAGATGTTGGTGGTGGAGGACCTTTTTACCCGCGCACTTTTTACCCCGGCCTTACCCTACTTGTTTTATAGCATTGCTCCTGAAAAGATGTTAAATTTGAGATTTTTTCCCAATGTGGCTCTATTCCACCATTATCCCTGGTCTATACTGGTCTGATGTGATAGTATCACAATGGTCTGTTCACGATGAACACGGGAGCTGTATGTCATAATACGTGAACTGCCATTAAACGAACTGCTAGATACAGTTACTGCTAAATCTCTCGGCAGCATTAGAAACAGTAATAACATATCATGCGAAAAACTAACGCCGGCCAAAGAAATATTACTATATACATCATACTATTATATACGAGCATATAGCTAGGTCTAGGTACTAGATTAGATTGATGGTGTGTTTATAAAAAAATCTAATATATTATTATCGAAGGATGATATGTGCCAGACACGATCTAATCCGTACTATCAGAAAGATATTTATCTTAATCAATCATGTAAAAAACTGGTATTATTGAACTATATGTGGATATTGGTTTTGGTGCACCGCGGTGCATCGGTTGCAAGTAATGGGTTTTAAAATTATTCAAAATGAGTTCGATGGGCATAAATTAATATTAATTGTGTTTTAAAAGCTTAATTAAAGAGAACAACTTTTTTAATAAACAAACTTTTAAATTAATGGCTGTTAAATATTTGGGATTTATCGTTATTCTCTTAATCATCTAAAACGGAGATTTATTCGAACACTAACCGTAGATACATATTCGTAATTTATAATTCGCTACTTTCCGTAGGGTAAGTTATAGTAATAGCAAAAAAATCGAAAATGAAAATTTTTATTTATCTTTACGTTTCAGAGGTTTCTGAACATTTTGGCATACCTTGGAAAAAATTGATGTATGTATGCGTGTGCGGATACAAGTTTTCGTCGACGATTTCGGTAACACCGATCAACCGAATTGAATAATTCAAAAAACATTCGATTCGTATTGATAAGCAGACGTGCTGATTGGTTTTTGACAAAGGCAGGTCCAGCCGTTTTGAAGATACGGGGCAAAAAGTGCCAAAAATGGTAATTCGGTTTTTTAGATAACTGAGCTTCCGATTTGAATGGTTCAAGAGGTATTTTATTTGTTTTGACGTTATGAAGAACTGATCAAATTCTTGGAAAAGCAATTATTATATATTTTATAAATAGTTTAATAAGAACAAATTTTGTTTAAATTTTAATGGGTTTTGTACCAATGTTTATTCGTTAGACTGTGACAAAGACTCCAAAAAAGCTAGGAAGCGCAAATGCTTTGAAAATTAGTTCAAATTTTTTAAAATATAAAAAAATCAAACTTTTCAAAATTCATTTTTTCAAAATTTAAAAACTCTATTTTTTTCAAAGTTGTCAGAAAATGTTCAAGCTTTTTTAAAAAATTTAATTTTTGGTACGAGAAACTAAAGCAATTTTCCATGCACGATGCCATGCTAGGTTTTTCATCAATTACATAAGTCAAACAACATTTTCCGATTTTATCATTTTAGATTAGGCCATTTTAGCATCACGTTCAAGATTCAAATAAATTTCACACGCACATAATAATACATAAGAGCAAGTTCGTGAACTGATTTCGGCGCGCGTGAGGTACCTTCACTTTTATTACGATTAATAAGGTACTGATTCACGAACGAGGAGCAAATATAATTTTATATAGAGTAAGAACTGTTAAATTTAATTATGGGAACTGCATTTGTTATAAATGATCTCAAGAACAACTGCCAGTTAAGCAAAAAAATCGACACAAAAGTAAGTCAATAAAATTGATTGATAATAGATGGTCTTATAAATAGACTCCAATACTACAAGAGTTGCTCGAAGATGAATGTGATCAAATTGTATTGAGATATAAAACAAATCAAGATCATTTGATCGTTTCATTATAATAATGATACAATAAAATTTTTAATTTATTTTTAAACGTTGCCATATTACATCTAAATATTCTTAGAACACTTTCAAAACATTGCTTCCAGCTAGGTCATAACTTTATTTCTTCTCATGAATTTTGCACATAACCAATTCTTGTTTATTCAAACGCATTAGATTTTTTTGCAATAAAAACGTTAAACAGATGATCCAATAAGTCGAATAGAGGTCGTTTTATTATAAAGATCGTAATATGAAAAATTATATATGTATTATATAAACGTTGGAATCATCATTCGTTCTAGTCTTAATTGGAAATTATTACTCACATGTGAGAAAATATAGGGAATATTGAAGTTTTTATAATACGTGATGTGATCTCATTAATATAAAATTCATTGCTTGTTATAAAAAGAGATTGCGAGATATAATTAAATGTGATTTTATTAATAAATTATGAACAGTGAATTTGCAATTTTACTTGTAATTTAGTTTTGCACAGGCTTATGTATGAACTCTTAAATTTAGGTAAATGCTATTAAAAAAAACGAACAAAATATGAATGTTGCTAATAGGTATAATAAGTTTTCTAACCCCTGGTTCCTCTCCTACGTAGGTTCTTTTGTTTCATAGAAAGTCTGAACTGAAAATCTATGTCGAAATGAATCTTCAATAATCTATAGCAAAGTCTAAAAAAAGTATCAATGGATGATAATCGAGTAAAAATAAATTTGTAAAAGCTCAAAGTACAATAGAGCAATAACTAAAACAATGCACTCGAGGCAAGCCCAAAAACATGACACAACGCGTACACACATAGGTATACTTTCATTTTCGTTCTGTGCCTTCGATGTCTCACTTAATAGATGGAGAGCTTCGAAAAAATAAAAAAAGATTATGAAAATAAAAATATAAAGTGCTATAAATCAAACTTCAACTCTTCACTCGTATAGCTTTTTTGTAATCTTCAAAATTATTTAGAGGTCGACAAAGCAATATACAAACTAGTGGTGATACGATGATGAAATATCTGATAATACGATGTTCATATGTCTAATGTTCATATTTGACCGCCAAATGACATTTTTTTAACTTATTTTTATTGATAGTCTATAACCTCTGGACCTGCATTTCCAAAAGTTTAATCAGTTGTTCATTTTGTCAATACATGTAAAATGTTTTTTGAATGATTAAAGTCGGACGCTCCGTTACTTCTAAAACTGAAATACCGTTTTTGGCATTTTTTGCCCCGTATCTCCAAAACAGCTAGACCTGCCTACGCCAAAAACTAATCAGCACGTCTACCTTATCAGTAGGAATCAAACGTTTTTTAAATTCTTAAAGTCGGTTGATCTGTATTCGCAAAATCGTTGACGAAAATTTGTATCCGCACACACACACACACGCGCGCACATACACACACACATGAATTAATTTTTTTTAAGATAAGCCAAAATGTTCAGAAGATCCTTGAAACGTAAAGATATATAAAGATTTTCATTTTCCATGTTTTTGCTATTACTATAACTAACCCTATGGGAAATTAATAAATAGACTGTTGACATTTTTTTTCAATTTTTTGGTATTTAATAATAATTTACCACCAACTCTCACACTATCTACTCAAGTCGTGATCTACATACTTCTTTTCGATTTTATTTTCTTACAGCTAATGTGGCATGCCTCATCGATTATTGGTAAACATACATTGAAATACATAATTCGCATATGAAATATCATTCACACGCTCTGAAACCAACAAAATAACTAAAAATGAAACAATACAGTGATTGATTATTAATAAAAATCATGAAAAATTGCGGCCGAAACACGGTAATGTACCAGTCCGGTTGAAGTACTAGGTATTTGAAATTCGCACAAACCTTATTCGAAATTTCGGGAAAAAATTGTGATATTCAAAAATAAGATTCTTAGTGATACATTTATTTGCTATCATGTTGACTTGGTATAAGATTTAACATGAGTTACATCGTTATTTTTCTGCGAAATCGTTGGCGCTTCCGCTGACTGATCGACTTTTGCAGGTGAATCATCAATGTCCATCTCTTATGATTTTGGAATGTCTGATGTGAATCACAGGTTTTATTTGATTTGGACGACTTTTGTGTAATTTATTGCTTCGCATTTCTTTTATTTCATATAAGGTATTTCAAAATAACAGAAACGTTGATACAGATCCGTCGAGCAAATGAAATGGAATTATAGCTAAGACAGAAAATTAATCATATTAAACATGCATTTTTTTACTTTATGGCACATTTTGTATTATATGAATTTAAATAAACCAAAGGTAATTTTTTTTATATATTTCACTTTCCTTAACTCTATTACCATATTCAATATTTTACTATGTCGTTAAATACACTGAGTTATTATAAAGGTATTTGCATGGCCTATGTGTTAAATGGTAGTTCAAAATTTCTATTGGTAATAATCGCCAGATAATTATGTGGTGTTCTACTTGCAAGACTATTTAAAACAATTACTAGTAATACTACGCGTTAATAATGACGATAATATATATTCATATTCATATTTATATATATATGCACGACAACATTTACTCCTACATAGGTAATGGAAATTGTAAATATGAGTATAGTGCAGGTATATATATATATATATATATATATATAAATAAATTTTTAAATATATTGTAAGTAAATTGATGTACAACTATATGTCAGCACCTTTTCCAAACTGTCAATCAACATTTACTAGTTAATATTTTGTAACTAATATTTCTAAACGAGATTGTAGTAACTGTTGAAAACGTAATTCAAACGATATATATATATATATATATATATATATATATATCTCTCATCTCTTACATACATGACAGTTACAAAGTCATTATAAATTTCGTGAAAAGTATTTTTTTACATTTTGAGAATCTTTATTTTGTTATATTCCTTCTGTTTTCATTCCTCTTTTGTTTTTCTCACCCCGCATCCACTCATTGAACCGCACGTGCTGCGTAACCTTGATCAGTTTTCATAATGCACTATGATTAAATACATACAATATAGGAGGGCAATATGTGGTCCTTCAATTCTTCGTTTATATCAGTATAATTTTAGTGTTCAATAAATTATACATAATTAGATTTTTTCTGTGTTTCTCCTGATTTGGTATGTATAAAATTTTCTCCTTTTTACATATTTAAATTTATTATCAATTTTTGTATTTATGTATTATGTTTTTTAGATTATTGAATGATGACACACATCAAGTGTCAAAACGTTTAATGAAATAAATGGGCTGCAAAAAATATTTCAAATATGTATGTTGTTTATAAATTTTTTATGTATTTTGCTTTCTAAACTTCTGCTTCCATGCTTCTTAATCCCACACTTTGGCTTTCAGTTCCCTGTATTTTTTTTTCTTGCGTAAATCGTCAATCATTTGCATTCTTCTTTTTCCCTTTTTTTTGAATCCTTCTATTTTGCCTTCGACTACGTCTTGTAGTAGGCCCTTTTTTGCAGAACGGATTCGATCCAGTTTCCTTTTCTTTTCAGGATTGTGCTTACTAAAGTTTTTTCATCGCTCACTCTTCTCATGACTTCTTTATTTGTTATCTTGTTTGTCCACTTTATCCTCTCTATTTGCCTCCAACACTACATTACAAAACTCTCCTGGTAGTTTTTGTCGGCCTTTATCAGAGTCCATGTCTCTGATCCAAACAGAGCCCTGCTCCAGGCAGACATAGCACTTATGGATTGAATTCTGTTGTAACAAAAACTATACAATTTTTCGTTTTGATTACTGTTTATCATTTTAGCAACTCGTCTAAATAGGTGCCTCGGTATCATATAAAGTTCCATAGCCCTGTCCTAATCAAACTAACAGAATCATGTTTACATTACTACGAAATCCATTCGTGGTCTGGCCTGGTGTTTAGTTGCCTTTTCCTAAAGTGTGTACGTCGTGAATGCAAGAGCAACACTGTCTTGTCTGGATCTGAACTGAATGGATGTGAGAACCGCCCGAGGCCAAATACATCCAGCCAACTCATTTCTACTTGTATATGTAATGTAAGGTACCTACATACATATCATCTGCACTTATTATAGTTCATGTTTCATTAATTAAATAATATGGCAATAGTTGATATTATTAACGATAATGGCAACTGCTAAAATGCTCCCGGTAAAAGGATAATTGGATATAAATTGCTGTTAGGCGGCGCGATATTTAGTGTCGTTCTAAATGCATCGCGAAAACCAAATTATCAACTCGGTATACTCTCCAAGTGATTACTGAAAATGAGTACTTTTGAAGCATTGGTAGATACGTAATGTTTTAGAGATTTTCTCACACGAATCAAGACCTGGAAGTATAAAAATCAAAACTGGTTCGTAGGTCGGTGGAACTATACTTTCCTTATAATTGGTAGATAATTTTTGTTTTTGATACGTGTTTTGAAAATTTGTACAAAATTGAATAAGTAGTAGCTAACATTGTAGGACTCCAACATTTATAAATCACTCATGATGAGGTATATTATTAACACATTTTGGGAAGATCATGCCGCTTTTGATAAAGCAAAATGCCACTTATACCTAGTTAACGTCTCGTATGGTAAGTTACAGTAACCTCACAAAAATCCAAAATGAAAATTTTTATTTATCCTTACGTTTCAAAGGTTTCTGAATATTTTGGCATACTTTATAAAAAATAGATGTATGTGTGTGTATGCGTGTGTGTGTGTGCGTGCGTTCGAATACAAATTTTTCAAAAAAATTTCGGTTCCTATTGATAAGGGAACGTGCTGATTAGTTTTTGGATAAGGCAGGTTCAGTCGTTTTGAAGATACGGACAAAAGGTCAAAAATGGTGATTCCGTTTTTGAGAAAACGGAAAATTTAAATTTTTCGAAAAATGGCGTTGAAGACTTAGAACAAAATAGATTTTTGACAATTTTAAATTTTTTGAAAGAATTTGACTTTTTTGGTGATTCTGTTTTTGAGAAAACAGAAAATTGAAAATCTTCGAAAAATGGCGTCGCGTCTTAAGGCAAATTGCTGGAACTTTCCGTACTGACACTTACATTTTTTAAGTAAGTTATAAATAATTAGATTTCTGACCATTTTAAAATTTTTCAAAAAATTTGACTTTTTTGAAAATATTAAAAAAATTCAAAAAAGACTAATTTTTTCAAAAAATTTGAAACTGTCAAAAATCTATTTTGTTCTAAGTTTTTAAAAAAATTTAAAACTTTTTTAAAAAATGTATTTGTCGGTACGGGAAGTTCCAGAAATTTGCCTTAATACACGATGCCATGCACCACAAAATTAAAATTTCAACAACAGTGCCAATGTGACCAATTATTTCAAGATGTCAGTACTAAAATTGTGATCATTACCCAAAAAATATAGATTTCTATTACTAAAAGGTTGTCCGCGCCTGCATTAGAAGGTTGGTTAACTTAAGAAGATGCGTACAAGATGATGTTTAGTCTTTTAGCGTCGGCGGGTTCGTCGGTGATGGATGTAACGGGTTTTGGCCTTGATCCATATAAATTTATACCTGAGCGAAAAAATATTACCTGTCGTTCATATTATTTATTAGAGAATTATGGACGAACAATAAAATTAGATCAGAAAAAATGGACAAATGGAACAATGTTTTGCTATTGACAGTGCGGTTTTTCTTGATAGAAGAGTATTTCCACTCTGAATTAAAGCTAATTTCATAATTTATCAAATCAATCTATTATATAACTATCGATTATAAATCTAAACAGATAAACACGTGTAACTTATCAGATTGTTTTGAATAAGCTTAATCCTGTCATGATTCATTTGATCATTTAACAACTCGACATACACATGTAATAAATTTAAGTCTGGAGTCGATTATTTTGCCAATAACAACGCAATAGGAATTGTTAAATTTATAATAGACATTAATAATATTATAAACTTTGACTTTCGAATATATAAACAATATATTTGAATGTCTGTGTGCCATCGGCACATACATATATACAGTATACATATACTTTAGTATATTGTACTATGCAAATATTATTTTTCCGCTAACAGTAATAGTTATCGATTAATTTAATTTAATGAATTTAAAGTATCTGTATTTAGAAATCCATAAGTTCATAAGTTCTCTTTCATCAACATGAATATTCAAATGATTACAAAAAATGCATTTCGTTTCGGCGCCATAATTAATATACAGTTTTTTCCAAATCTAATGTATAAATTAAACATCAATAAGTAGACATTAATGTCTTGATACAGATTAATTTATCATATTGAGCTGTGCCAAAAGTTAATTGTTTTTGAAAGAAATTTTAATAAAGAACAGGCATGGACCAGGTGTATGTATATTGCGCAGGTAATTACTTACTATTACGCATTTGGGTTATTATAATTAACTAAATAATAACTTTGCAGGTCAAAAATTTCAATTACCAAGTAATAGATTTTTTTCTCAGTGTTTTGAATTTTTCCATAGATTTCTGATTTCGATTTACATTTCTGGTTACCCATAGTGGACATTGATTGATCTGAAATGTTCGATGTTTCTAGATGTGGCGTTAATCGATGCTAATTAATGTTACAGTTAAAAGCCTGACTTCATTAATTTTTTATCGCCAGCAAGTTCCCAGATTAATAGATCTCAATAAAGTATTGTTGAGAGTCGATATTTAGATACACTTTGCTTTTAACTAGTTAGACCAATATTCGTTGATAACCTAGACAAGCAATCAAATCTTCCTTAATTTACATTTCCAATAAGGCAATTGCAAAATTTTTAAAAATGCAAGGAGGCAGTCACTCTCCCGAATTCCATTTGGTCTTTTATTTTTATCAACTTCTTGTGAATACAAATCTAAAATTACAAGATTGAGTGTCTATTACGATTATCTTTCCATTTACATAACTATGCACTTATTACTCTAAAATTATAATTCGTTTGACAAAAATCAAGGTTACAATCATTAGTAATCTATGAGAGATACTTACAAACAAAATATTTCGTATGTAAAAATCATTTTTCTTGTTTTGCGATAGTCGTGCAAGGTTTTCTACTAATTATGCTCAAGTGAACGCATTAGCCATGAGAAAATACACTTTTAAAATCGTGCATTTTATTGCCAAATATATTTAATTTCAATTCGCTTCAGGAAGTCTGAGACAGATCGAATTAAGATAAATTCTGGACCGATGAGAAAATATTATAAGAATAATAGATAGAGTAACATAATGATTTGCACAAGTCTTTCATTTACAATATCTATTATCTAATTAATTACTGATCGATCTCCATTCTAATTGCTAAAATGAATTTATAATTTACAAAAATGATTATCAGAGCAACAATCTAATTCTATTCGGATGCGTTGACAGTGACACTGATCTCGTTAAAATATTTTGTCAATAGGTTTTTAAGACACTGATCTCGTTAAAATATTTTGTCAATAGGTTTTTTGTCGGCAAAAACTAGACAAAATCTCCGACACCGAAAGTGTCAAAATCAATATGCACAAACCGGCTTCTCAAGTCGTGTGAAAAACGAGTAATAAAATGATCTGATTTCTATTCGGTATTTTTTTTTAAATTTTGGAATATTGATTTTTTAAATTTATTACTTTTTGATGGTGAACATTACGGGAATAAATGTTAATAATTATTTAATACAAAAAAAAATGCAAATCCATATGCGAACTGCTGCCAATTAGCACAACGGCGTTTATATATATTTACATGAATTAGGATGAACGACCTCATCTCATATTTTTAAGACCTATCTTTGGCAAAAACTCATCATTACGTCTCCGCAACATTACGAATAGAATGTTTTTTGACTTATTCATATTGGACTTTCCGTTCTCTCAAAAACTGAATTGCCATTTTTTGCACTTTTTGTCCCGTACCTTTGAAGGGTTAACCTGCCTTTTACAAAATCTAATTAGCACGTATATTCATCAATTCGAATCAAATGTTTTTTTAATTCTGTCGGTTGATTCGTGTTTACAAATTATGGATGAAAAATTGTATCCGCACACACATACACGCACACACATTTTTCTAAAGTATGTCAAATGTTCGGAATCCCTTGAAAATATAAAAAATCATTACGGGAAGTTATAAACATTAAGATTTTAATTAACCTTGTTAGTTTTTGGTAAAAAATATTTATAACATATTTGTTACACTTGACTCAAATATTTGAAAAATTTTGACTAAATTGGTTCAATACCCACTTCGGTTTATCCAAAACTCGAAGTGTATT
The DNA here is from genome assembly GCF_003426905.1 of Ctenocephalides felis. Taxonomy (NCBI): domain Eukaryota; kingdom Metazoa; phylum Arthropoda; class Insecta; order Siphonaptera; family Pulicidae; genus Ctenocephalides; species Ctenocephalides felis. Next base: position 25,889,228 of record NW_020539726.1, read on the forward strand.
TAAAAAATCAGTCCTAATGATTTATCAATTCACACTTTTCAGCATGTGTGTTATATTTTCTCGTATATGTACTTTTAGCACTGTTATGGGACTCACAATAGCGCTAATTTTTTGGCGACTTATTAACACCTCGAGTTCTCTTTTATTTGCTCTCTTGTGCATGTTGATATTTGAATGGATTATTTTATTATTTATTATGTTGATTTAAGGCGAGAACAGCTTTATAGACTTCACATGTTTCTTTATTTTCGGTTTTATTTGTACTCAAACACTTGTGACGTGTGAAAAAGGTTTGAATTTTCGGTTAAAATTAGATGTTGTTGTTCGGATTTGGATTTCTGGTGCCCATGATAGGTGTTAATCTGGTATTTGGATATACTACAAAAATTTAGTAAAAAATCAATTATCGTTTTTTTAGAAAAACTTCACACCTATTTGCCAAAAAATAGGTGAAATAATTAGATTTTTAAAATAAGCAGTAGAAAATTGATTGAGTTTTTGCTATATTTCGGGAAGATCATGTAATTTTTCTTGAGGTAAAATGCTAGTTACAATAACTTCTTTCAAACTGATATAGCCTCAAAATATTCTAACCAATTTAGCAATACAAAATATATTGTTTTTTTACCAAATTATCAATTTCACCAAGTAGACACAGTTTTAAACGCATGACGATTATTCACGTCAAAACATAAAAGTATGCATAAGCACTATAACGAGCATATTTGTCAACCTCAGACAATTTGTAAAATAACAAATTATAATTTTTAAGATCATTCCATTGCCAGCGATTTTATCGATCCTTCTGGTACGATTTAGTAAAACCTCATCTACAAATAAAAAAGCGCATCTCTATATTTATCCATCATTGTTTATATCCATTAACTCGTACATAATTTGCTAATTAATATTCTGCCATATATATTATCCAGTGTAGATAAACTAGTGATGTAATGTTTGCCTAGCAATCTGAATTTCCCACAATATGCTTCAGTTCAAATCCGGGTGACATCACTAATAAATGGAATTAAAATGATCGCCATTGAGAGTATCTCGAGTATCTCGAGTTGGTCAAGAATTATTGAGTAATTCTTAATTATGCATATACCACGAACTATTATTGGCATAAATAATTTGTCTTAATATAAACCGTGACTAACACAGGTGTTCATCTGGATAATGGACAAGTGTGGTTATTCAGAGAAGTGTATCAGAAAATAAATATTTTGAAGTTCACGCAGTAAATGATAATTATAATAAATATATATATATATATATATATATATATATATATCTGACCTTTACATCCAGGATTTAAAACCCGATCAGAGTCACGAGAACTTTAATTATAGATTTCATCGAAATGATTGTGCATATTAAAATAAGCATTACTACTTTGTTATTTTTTTATATTTTGCGTATTTATTACTTTATTTATAGCATTAATAATACGTAAAAATTCTTGTGACATCAACTTGCAAATTTGCGGTTGCATTATGAAAATATACAGACTGATCGGTCAATAAAGTGAGGTGATTCATATTTATTTGAATTTGATTTGTGATTAATGAATTTAATGTGTTTATTTTTAATTAATTCAATTTTAATGGGAACCGGATTTTTGTGAATAATAAATGATCTGGATAAAGGTCTATCTACTTTTACCATTTGAATGGATTTTGTTAATGCGTTAAATTATGTCATTAATATCCATATAGTTAATAATGGTAATATAAATATGCTCATTAGTAATGAAAGTAATATGAACAAAAATGCATTTTTATGTTCCCGTAGGGCAAGTTCTAGTAATCGCAAAAAAATCGAAAATAAAAATGTTTATATATCTTTACGTTTCAAAGGTTTCTAAATATTTTGGCATACCTTAGAAAAAGTGGATGTATGTGTTTGTGTATGTGTGTGTGTGGATACAATTTTTTGTCGACGTTTTTGGGAGAACCGCTCAACCGATCAGAATGATTAAAAAAGCAATCGATTCCTACTGATGGGGATTAGTTTTCGACACATTAGAAGTTTCCACAACCCCAATGGTTGACTTATTATTGAATTTGTTGCAGGAATGCCAGAAAAGGCCTATTTTCACTTGGAACCAAAAAAATACCAAAAGAATTGAGTCTGAAAAAGACTGTGTTTTTTTCTCGTGCTGGTGAAATCATAATTTTCACGTTGATAATATCGAAACAACAATTTTGCTTGTTCACATCAACCGTAATCATATTTATTTATCTCGTCTCCGTTATAATAGAGGCCTCCTAATTTTCTTTCGGATTTTAGCCTATTGTCAACTGAGTCAGTTAATTACGGAATTGTGAGAAAATAATCTGGCTCATGTGTTTTTATTCACAACGGTGTTGAAAAATTGTTGTAATGAATTATCTGTCACAGTTTAGAAAACGTTATTTTAAAATTGATGTGACCGTACATGGACTTAAATAGGGTTTTACACAAAGTAAAACAAAGCTGTGATCTTTTTATGATTTTCTAATTTAAGTCGAGATACGAAATTTGGAAAGTTGTTTTGGAGTAAATAATTGTGTCTGTGTGAAGTAATTTGTTGTTTAAACCAATTATGCTTAAATTAGAAATAAGGCGAAATATATAATGATTTTGAGAATATTAATTCACATGTGTCCTATGATCATATAAGAATCATTAAGCTTGAAATTATTTTTTATCATCCTTTAGCAAAAGTTAATGCAATTCCAATGATACCAATTACAACACATAAAACACCATTCAAGATATTTATATTCAAATGTCCATAATATTTCTTCTATTATTATTATTATTTATGAAATATGTAGTTTATTTAACAAATTACTCTTATGAATTGTTAATCAAATTATTATAATCCTATCCAACATTACATAAATCTCATTGTGCAGAACAAATGCATATTTTCACGATTCAGTAAACCTTTCTAAATCATTTTATTTCAAATAACTTCGTGACTGTACTTTACTCCGATCTGGAAGAGAAGTATCTCAACTATGGAAATATTTATAATTTATAATGTATATATGTACGTATATAAATATACCTAAATGTACATACATACGCTATACAATTTTATAAAGATTTTTTTTCATCGTTTTACCTTTCGTTCAATATACAGGCTAAAGTCAAACCATTTTAAGACATAAAACTGCATTTTAATGTCAAAGCTTGTATAATATTCTGAAAAGACTATGAAAAATTCTGAATATTTAATGTAATATATATTATGCATAAATTTTAGTCGAAGTTCAATCTAACACCTCTAATCTACTCATTAATTTGTAAATAAAAGTGTTCTGAAAAAAATATTTTTCAGAACTTAAAAGTTTTACTAGTAGTTGTGATAAAATCTCTTTTTAACTAGGTCTTTTTCTTGGAAAGATATGCAACTAGAATATATCTAATACTGATGACGATTTTTTTTATTAAAAACATAAAAATTATGCTTATAAATTTATATATTTAAATTTGCATATTATAAGTTGTAGAGGAACCAAAGAACAATTCTCAGCTTTTATATAACATTGCAATGAAATTAAATGTGTATTATTTTTTTGTGTCAAATAATTAAGGGATTTCTTGTGAATTAATGCTGAGAATTCATGGAATTTTAAATTTCGATACCCGCCTTGGGCAGCCTTATGTCAAGCAGTAGTGACATTGGTTTACATTCAAAAATGTAAATAGCTATAAGTATTCAATTGAAAATAGCCTTTTCTTGACATTGCTGCAACAATTAGAAAAATCATCATTTTTTCAGAAATAGTAATAATAAATTCATTAGATAGGAATAGGATAAACGTTTGCGTTGCCATCTATGAAAAGCCACGTTGAAAAGTCAGTATAACAGCTTATACGACATTTTAATTTTAATTGCTAAAATAAAAAATTATTAATGTTTGGAAAACAAAGAATAAATTTCAGCTCTTAAAGTTGAATTAGAACAAATTTGTGCTTTTTCATTGTAGTATCAGGATTTGTATTATTTATTTCTATCCAAAACTTAAAGTTATGAGAAGATAATAAATCTCTGTACCGATTATAATAATAATGAAGTCATTATTACTATTTCTCTTATATCTCGATATACAAGAGTTCCAATGTTTGCTTTAGTAGTATTCCTCCTTTGCTTTGGGTTTAGAGTTACATAGCAATTACGGCGTGGGAGTAATCGCATCAAGATCCAGATAGTAATTGCAGATAATGGTAAATGTCATAAATAATATATGATATTATGTGTTTAAGTTAAACAACGCATAGGGATTGTACGGTCAGGTTTAAAATGGTGTTAAAAGCGTAAAAATCAAATGAAAAACCCACTCGAGCGTGACACGATGTTTGCTTTCCTCGATCTATCATCATCGATCGAAAACCATCAATTTGTAGGTATCATTGATAGGAAAACGAACGGAATTTTCGATATTAAAAGCGTGCAAAATTCGGATCGAAATAAGTGTATGATGATAAGAATCAGTAGGATTTGTGTCAAGTCTGACGGCAACCGGTGCAACTTGCCATAAGGTAAAATGCCACTTACAACTAGGTCAACCTTAGATCTTCTAAAAAACAAAGTTGTTAAAAAGAAGGGTTAACACAAAAGCTCATAAAACTGATGAGTTTTGATTGCTGTTCAAAAAAAAAAATTGAAGACGTTGATTTGACCACTCTATTCCTGCACGAATAAGCAATCTTCATTAATCTTAGAAATATTTTTGAAAATAATATATGATACCATTAAAAAGTTGGACTTGCAGCAGAAGGTTGTAAACACTCTAAAACATAAATTTACACCAAAGCCTTCAAGAACAACATATTCCTCCTCTATAGGTTATCTTTCCACATTATTTACAATTTTCTCATTATACTACATTTAATTCGACTTGAATTATCTATCAACTCATTATCAGTTACCATTAATAAATTCTCCGTTCCGAGCTTGGTAATCTCCTTGAGATCACATGCTAATTAATTTATTTATCAAACACGAATATATTTTAAAAAAGTCAATGTTTATACTGTATAAATTATCGTCTGCCGAGCTGCAGTATTTTTTCTTTGATTTATTGATATAAATGCAGTGTGAAATCGCGCAAACATCCTATAGAAAAAATTACGGATTCGAGTAATAAATAAATACCAATATATGTTTAATACGTAGCTAAGTCTTTACTAGCGTATAAAATATTAGCATAAATTTAAAATAAGGCGCCGTGTTGCGTTAATCATCGATATTCATAATAAATTACGATTTAATAGACGGAGAACTGATATACACTCTACACAAATATAATTTTCTTATATTCTTATATTCTTTTCTTATATTCTTATATTATATACATCTTTATTTAAAAAAAAGAATTTAACCTGTGTGTCAACTAAATCGAGCCTATGACGAGTATATTCCTCAATTACAGAGTAAGTTGCACCGTCAAGATATCGAACAAAATATATGGCTTTATTTTACAAAATTGAAAAATGTTGTTCTTTGTTAATATAAGCATAAAATATAAATTTTTAATTCTATATTATTAAATTCAATAAAAGTATATACATGTAAATGTAAGAACTACAGAAGGGTTTTTTTTAATGAAAAGCAAAAATTATTTTTAAAATAATCGGTAGAGAATGTTATTCAATTAGCTAGATCTAAATAATTATTAAGTATGTTTATTTTTTTTTCATATTTTGAGTAAATTACCACTTATAGCTATTTATTTTATACAGTCATCAAAAAATTCCGAACGATTTGATTTTTCTGATGATATTTTGAGAATTTCAATTTTTTTAAATTCAAACAGCTAATGATCACTCTTTTATGGGCATGACGAATATACTTGTCATTTCTCAAATTTCTGCCACTTTGCTATGACGAGTATATTTGTCAATCACGATAACTGTTATTAGATGCATCAGGAAACATAAAAATAAGAGAAGTAATTATATTATTTAAGCATGATTTTAGTAAAACAGTAAAAAAAACTAAAAAATGCACTAAATTTTGAAGTAGTTAATAGTAAATTTTGAATATTTTTTTATACTATTTTTTACAATTGTCTTGTTAATTTATTTTCTAAAATTTGTTAAATATATTTCAAATACAAATTTTATATTAAGATTTCAAAAATGACTTTAATTTTTTATAAAATTTACTTACAATTGCTAATTACTTTTACAAAATTACTAATTTGTAAATGTTTATAATAGTATAAATGTTAGAAATTAGGCTTTATTTACATTGTTTAATGATTTTTACATTTTGAGTTATATGTGAATTAATTTAAAAAATCGCTAATATTATATTTTAATGATAATTCAATTCAATATTAATTTTTTAATCCAGTACAAATGAGCTTAGTCTAAAGAACTTCAAACTTTCCCATAAAGAAAAGATACTAATTTATCAAATTAATGACTATATAGATATTATAAAATTAGTCAATGTTGATAATAATTTTATTAATATTTATTAAATTCAACCTTTTATTTTAAATAAACTGGGAAAAATTCTATAGTATAGATAAAGATCACGAATATTATATTTTAACACTCTATAGCTTGATTTTTCATTTCACTTCCTAAAAAATAAACTAGGGAAAAAAAATGTTAATTTTTAACTTATAAATTTAAACAAAAAACAAAAACTCTTTTTATACAATTTTTGATATTAGTAAATCATATGTCTTTCAAGTTACAGCAACCTATAACGCACTTCTATATATAAAAATGTTATTTTAGATTGAAAATTTTAGCGAAGTTAATAAATATTGGAATCGGTTGTCTTAGCAAAGTTATAGGATTAAGATTTGTGTGTCATATTTCGAAGAAAAACCAAAATTATTTGGCAAAAGTCAAAAATGTTTAAATATGACTTAAAAGTTACGCGGGCCCATGGAGGGTTCAACGCCTAGTATTAAATTTTTAATAAAAAACAAATGTTTAAGAATTTCTAAAATTATTTTGCCTCCTAGCTCTCCTACTATTGCCTCCTGCGGGTGCTAGAAAATCCGTAAGTGATTTGTGGCAACCAGAAATATCTCGTTGCATATGCGTGTCTGCCGATTCTCGGAGATCGGAGATTCTCCATATTCAATATACACACAGCTGATTATTCATATATTTAATAAGTTCATAGTTTATTCTCATATTTATTAGCATAAAATATAGCCATCGAGTTTCGCGATCTTCGCAATATGACTGTTAAGCCAGTTGTCGACTACTGGACGGCTATTCCAATACGAATCAAATGTCAAAAGTGGAAGTTGGCGCGTTGAAAGTTCACTTGTAACAGTGGAGGTTGGAGATAATCGAAAATATTTAAAGAAATCCTCCGAAATATATGGAACTTCATAATTCATTTAAATAATGGTGAAAAATAACAATGATGCTCACCTCAAATGGTACTCACAGTTTTTGTTGTCTGAATTGAGCTCATGATGAGTATATTTGTCATTGATAAGGTAATAGTCCAATTCTACCATGAAATAGACAAAATGTTATGGCAAGGCTATTTTACGTTTCGCTTTTCATATAAAATGGTACTGAAAGCTATCAAATTTCTATGTGGTTGCTATGCAGTCAGGCGTTTTAGATACATGCCACCAATGTCATGGTCCAATTCTACCGCGAAATAGACAAAATGTTATAGCAAGGCTATCTTATTTATTGAATTATTGTGGACAATAACTGTGGCGTTCACATCAAATGGTACTAACTGTTTTTGTTGTCCGAATCGAGTTAATGACGAGTATATTCGTCATTGACAAGCAACGGTCCTATTCTACCATGAAATAGACCAAATGTTATGGCAAGGCTATTTTACGTTCCGTTTTTTCATGTAAAATGGTACTTAAAGCTATCAAAATTCTATGTGGTTGCTATGCAGTCGGCGTTTTAGATACATGCCACCAATGTAATGGTCCAATTCTACCGTGAAATAGACAAAATGTTATGGCAAGGCTATTTTACGTTGCGTTTTTCATATAAAATGGTACTAAAAACTATCAAAATTCTATTTGATTGTTATGCAGTATTATATACATCTACCATCAATTTTGATTTTAATACCTATTTTTTTTATATAAAATGAATTTATAAATTTTTAATTAAATTTTTCTACTTTTGCGACATCACTGCTAACAAGTCAACTAAGCTCACAAAGTTAGAAAATCGTTTTCTTCTTCGACGAACTAGAAATCGGTATATCGACGCTTAATGCAAATTTATGAAGGTGATAAATAAAAATCATACTGGTTAATTTCAGTGGGGAGTTTGCAAATTGCCAATATGCATAATAGTGGGAGAGCTGGTGGAAAGAAATGCTCAAACAAGAAAATGAAAACATGCTAATAAGTTACACAAATTTGCTAAATTTGTATAGATAATTAATAATAAAAAATCATCTATATATAAAAATATTTATGGTGCAATCATATTTTGTTGATTAAGATCTTTATGATATAGTTTTAAAACCAAGCTAATATTTTTTATACAACAATCTAACTTCAGAAAAATCAGATTTAGTTTAAAAATTCATAGTTTTGATAAGATGTAAAACAAAATTTAATTAACCTAACAAAGCTATTCAGATATTATCATAATGGTAATTGTATGTTTGAATTTATGAATAAAAATTAGTGCTTTATATGATACCTTTTATAGGTACAAAAATAAAAGAAAATAACTTGAAAGGGACAAAGGTGTAAGCTCATGTTAAAAGTTCTTTTAATGAAAAGTGTAGGTATAAGATAATTTTATAGCATATAAGATAATGGTTTATGAAACTATTTTATATCCAACTATTCTTTAGTTTTTAAATATAAGTTAGTGAAATTAACGATACTTTATGAATACTATATTTTCAGGCTCCTTCTCTATAAATATATTTTCATTATAATTATATGAGTAGTAGTAATATGTACGTGGTTTCCTTCTTTCATCTCCGAACTTATCTATTCGATGTGAAATCTGCACAAAATTATTACTTCTGGATAGCGTTTATATACTTATAACGAAATCAATTTTCAATTTAGTTGCTAAGAAATGGAAGAAAGTCGTGGGTTCGGAGATCTGTGGGCGTAGGCAAAATTGTGAAAGGAAAATTTCATTAAAATTTGATATATTTATTATTGGACATAGAATAATTTTCATAAATGGGATATATCTATTCGTATATTATTTTCAAACCGTCTTATATACTATATGAATTTCTAGATACATTTGTAATGTTGAAGTTTCCTATTACATTAAAAGTCAAAAAAATTCATAATAGTAGGTACTTAGAAATTTATCCAATAAGTCTAATTTTTTGTGTTATATTTTCTGTTAATAATTGTTTTAAATTATTGCTTTTTATATGTCTAACTATTTTTTTATTTTTTTTATAAAATCCAACATTTATTTACCAGCAAATTTTTATCATCTTATTTTAGGCTCAAATATTTTTATGTCGTCAAATTTTATATATGATCAATCAACTATCACACGTTCTTGTTTTCGTGATACAAAAATATTTAATTTATAATTTTCCCAATAAAATATTTCATAAAATTAAATCGGCTCGTTTGTGCATGATATATTTCTATTTCTACAAGGATTGTGCGCCCAAGAATAAAATTGGGTGATGACTTGGTGATTTTTCTGAATTTCATCATAAATAATAGATTTAAGTGGGTATGTACAATCTGTTCTTTAGAAATAGTAAATTTGATATGTTATTAATTTTGTTTACTCCACATTTATTTGAAGGTCGTTCTTGATATAATTTCGGAATACATTTGAAATATTTATTCTTATTGGAAACTATTTTGTAATTCTTAAAAGCAACAAGATTTCTTTTAGAATCTGTTCTGAACTTGTATTTATTAGTTATTAAAATTTGTATTTATTAACATAACTATTATTTGAAGGATATTCTTTACACATATGTTAGCACTTGTTCGGACTTGCAAGATCCAAAAATGTGTATCTATATATTTCTTTATAACTTTTTATTTGAAATACTAATAGGGCATGTGATCAAATCAAATAGAGCTTCATTTAATAATCTTAAATATTTTTAAAAAAAAATTAAGTCATAGATTCATACAATTAATTATATATCTGGTTTATAAATATATTTTTGTCAGAATTATATATATATATATATATATATATATTTAATGTTTTTGCCGCTGCTTCAGAGATGGCGCAATGGGTCTTAAAACGAATCTTAAACACATTTAAACAGTTTTTTAAGCGGATTTTAATAAAATAAGACAAATATGCTCATTTTTGTTTCAAATAATAAGAAATTATCATTAGTACTTTACTAAAAAAAATTATATTGCACATTAATTCATAGATACTATTTGATATTTGTAGTTTTATATTACAAGATGAATAATATGCTTTACGTTTTTAGCGTATATTTAATATAATTTAGGAAATATAAATTTTTATAGTTAGCAATTCTAGGAGAAATATGAAAATTGTAATAAATTCAATTAGTAGAACAAACATCTAAAATATCTGACTATTGCACTTTTTTCAACAATGCATTAGACAAATTAGTTACTAATTCAGATCAATTTTAAATGATTAAATTGTTAGACGATCATTATTATTATTTTTATTATTAATATAATATATTTTTTGTAACAAATATTCATTATATTTTCAACTAATGTAAAATCTTATAGCTTCTGTTAAAACTAACGATATATCAAGTTTCATAAAATCAAGACACAAAATTATTTTAGCATTTCTTCATTTGTATTTTATATATTGGTTGTTTCGTTATTTTTGAAAATTTTGAATTGTATATCTAAATAATACATCTAAAATATAAATATAAATAAATATAAAGATAGATTCTACTGTTAGGACAAATTTTATATTTCTAAATGCTTTTCAACGATAAAATTATTAATTTTAGGTTTTTTTGTTAATAATAAATTTTTGAAGCATATAGAAATAGCAAACGTAAAACGCATATAATTATTATTTTTAATTAATATTTTTAGCTTCCAATTTTAGTCTTCAAAAGACTATATTATTACAACTATTATCAATGTTGTATGTTTTTTAAACAATGAATTAGATAAAAATTAAATTATCAGTACAGATAAATTTTTAATGATTAAATGATTTGATAAATATTAGTCTTGGTTTTTTACTTATTTTTGAAACATTTGTCTATTATTCTGCAAATTTAATACTATTTAACTAAAAACAAGATAGCTTTTCAATTTATCTATTAGGACTAATTTCTAAAACATGTTTTGTGTAGTTTTGAGCAATAAATTGTATAAATATTAAATCATCCAAAAATCATATTTTCACAAATGTGACAATACCAATGTGACATTTACCCGTTATTTACACAAAAATATCATCGTACCTTGTAAATTGTAAATTATCTCCTAAGATAATGTACCCAGAGCAACATGAGCAACACGAGTAACAACCTACAAGAAGTGTGTTGTATGAGGTCCGCGCTTTTGATGTGCGAGCGATATGTAACACTTGTAGATTTTGTAAACAATGAAATATAGATAAGATGAAATTATCCCACGATCTGCTTTGTTTATTTGTCGTTTGAGCTAATATTTGCCTAACTAGACTTTTATTGCTGATACGGGATGAGAAATATCGATTTTAAAGTTGCTGAAACGGAGATAAGGATTAGAAGATTTATGGTTGGAGCACACCTACAATCATCGCAATAATTAGTTTTTACATAATTTTTTATCTAATCTAGCCATACAATATGCGCATAATAATATAATATCTTCATACTGATTAAAATTGGCTTTGAAAATAATTTTTTTATCATTTTTTAACACCAGTCAGAATCTTACGTCCTATAGGCTGTTGGGCTCAAACTTCTTACAGCAAAAAATAAATTTATACCATATCTCAATATTAGCACAAAATACATTTAAAATGTAGATTAAACATTACTTAAATTCAACATTAAGTAACTACGACTGGTGAATTTATGGACTAAAATTTATACTAAATAGTTTTAGTTCTTAAACATTTCGAATATTATAGTTCCCTTACAAATGTGATTTTTGTGTTATGCTTTTTTTTAATATAGTACGTTCCATATTGAAACCAAGAAATACACTTGGCAAATTATTTATGAATCACATTTAATTTCTACGCTTACATATAATAAAAAAAAATACAACCCGTAAAATTTTATGTACCAAAACTTATGTGTTAGAGCAATAATTTTATAATATTACGATAGTTGTTTAATAAATTTGATTTTCATATTATTTGTTCCCCACTACAATCAATAATGCAGCAATAACATACGCTTTAAAAATTTATATCATTTAAATTCAACACTTTCATTCAAATGGAGAAACTACAATCGGAAGAATTTTAAGGGCGAAAAATTTTACTCTATTATATTACGACAGTAGGTTAATAATAAATCTGATTTTTTGTGTTACGATTTTTGTTACTATTGTATTGAATTTTGCATGAATTTTTAACAATATCTCTATCTTCAATATTACACAATATACAAGATTATAAATAATTTTTAACATTTAAATTAATAATGATTTTTTTATAATCATCAATATATTTATTATTGACTATTGTGTTAAATACTTTTTTGTATAATATTTTTTTGTGATATGTAAGATATCGATATTAAGCTATTTTTTTATTTTTAATTTCGCGCTTGATGATACTTTTAATAACAGGAGGTATTTTTAGAGATTTAAAGTCAAGATTAAAAAGTAATCTTGCAAGTAACTAATGTTTTATAATCGTATTTTAGACTCTCATATTGTTACATTATTTTCTAATAGAATTAAATATTCAACATTTAATTACACCTTTTTTATCAAATTATTTTACTACATTTTTAGTGACACCTGAATCAGAAAATGTGATTGTTATTATAAAAATCGATAATCGCATAATGCATAATCGCATATTGCAGTTAATGCAATATTATATGCTATTTTATTATCACAAATTTGTTAATATAATTATTTTAATATCACAATTAATAGCAAAATATCAAATTTATTTTAGTGAAAAAAAATTCTTAAGAAGTACCGTTTATTTATATGAAGCTTTTCCAGAGACTTCAACTCCCGATAGAAACTAAACCCGCCGAATACATACACTGCAGTTTTAATTCAATTTTTGAAAAAATCTTAGGTTTTCAGTAAATCGTCAGAATACTTCATTATTATGTTATTAATAATTTTCTGCTCCTAATAAATAGCTGTTTCTACGATTCGAATCACGTATTGGTAATTATCTATAGCGCGTATTACAAAATCACAATTTCGCATTCCATTCTTGATTTTCCACATAGCATTTGATTGCGGAATGCAAGACGAAAATTTAATTTTACTTGGTGATCGATAATAAAATGTTCGATATATTGAGTAAATTTATAGATGACAATACTTGAGAAATTTTAAGAAAGTTTGCTCAAAACAACTTGGTCTTATTGAAAAAAATTTTTATTCATTTTTTTATAAGTTCCACATATAATAATTAAGGAGTAAAATATTTAAACAAATTTTTTTTGAAAAGCGTCAAAACAAAATTTTATATTATAATTTTGCCACAAGTTTTATGGATTTTCAATATTGGATGAAATTTATAACTTTTTTAGAATGTCTTGAGTTTCTACTTCAGACAAACAAATTTCACTTTGGTCTACACTGTTTTCGAACATTGTACTCTTATTTATATATAACACTGTATTTTAGTTAAAAACTTTTTAGTTGAATTAAATCAGTTTTAAATAATTTCTTATCATTTTCTTAATAGCAAAACTTTGTAATTTCATATTTAGAGATGGTGATATGGGAGATATCAAAATATAGACACGGTTTATTCTCAGATTCATTTTTGCTTCATTAAAAGGTAATTTAAAAGAAATAAAAATTATTTAGAATGATTTATTGTTTCTTTTATCAACGTCAAATTTTACACTGTCAAATTTAATTTTGTTCAGAAATTCGGATCACTAATAATTATATAAAAAATAAATTCTTACCTTGAACAGTCCAAATATCTAGCAGCGACTATATATTTTTATATAGTAATCTTTTATTCTGGGAGTCACGTAAGTCAAGTTAATCTGCTAATCAAATTTCTTGCACATTTTATATTTACTATTCACTAAATCCATAAGTTTGCCACAGAAAACATCCAATATAACACTGTTATTATTGACACGTTTAATTATTAGTCCAACTAATTTAAAAACAGTTTGTAAAAGTCATTAACATTCATTAAAGTTCGAAATTTGAACTTCTCAATCAGAGCACGCTGTGTGGTCGAACTGTTAGTACAAAGTTGTTAATTTGTACTAATTTATTACGAAAACTCGATGGAATAATAAAAGAAATATTTTGGTCACACTGGGGGTAATAGACACAGGTGGATAAAATTGAATTTATCAGTTTTCAACACTTTGTCACGCACTTGGTCCAAATTTTCAAATCACCACACGACAGTCTTTTGCCGGTTCAAAAAATCCACAAAAAACACCAAAAAAATCACAAAATTCATCCGCGTGATCTGGGAATCCAAATAAACAACAAAACAATTTTTTTATAATTTTTTCGATTTTTTAACACGTAAAATATCTATTCAACACTACGGATTACTACGAGCACATGCATCGCCAAGCACAGCCCACGGCCGTATGAAGAGAGCGCCGAAGTCTGAGGTCTGAAGACTCCGAGCATCGAAATCTCTCACCACAGGTAACAAGTGATTTACCTGTGCAAGGGGGCGGAGTCACTCTTAGACGAAACGTAGAATCGCTTAGATGGGCGTCAACCGTTGTACCGATCCGAAGAAATGTTAAGGTTTACGGTGATCTCAGTTCACGGCGGACTCGCGACTTAGAAGGAAATATTTGAAAATAATATAAATATAAAAGTATAAAGCTAATTATTTTGCGTAACAAAATTAATCGCATTGAAAGTTTGAAATTGTATTCTTAAAAACTCGTAATTTTTTTTTTTAATTTGTTGTAAACAATATATGAGAAAAAGAAAACATGATAATGAACTACATGAAATAAAGTATATGGAAAAATTGCTATTGCTATTAATTACAAATATACTATTAAATTAAATTCATATTTTAACATTTCTAAGAAATGTATGCAAAAGTTATGCTGCGATATCTGTATGAAGTTCGATGAATTTTTTCTTATAAAGCTAAATTATTCCCAAATATCTTTGATGCTTGTGACAAAGTATTCAAATTAATTTTTAAATAAGTTTACAAAGGACTGATTCACTCAACATTTAAATAATCTTAGGTAGAAATATTTAGAAATATTATGATAACAAATTAACTATAATTCTAAAGAAATTAATCACATTAAGAGATTGAGCTCGTATTTTTAATATAGAACTGTATAATTACAAAAATGCTCCGAATTATAAATAGAGGACTAAATTAAAAGTTTGCAAAAAATGTTATTACTACGATATATGTATGAATTTTGATGATACTTTATGATGGTTGTTGATGATAGTTTTAGTTAAAATACTAAATTATTCTGCAAAGTCTTTAATAATTATGATTGCATTAAATTGCATTTGTTATCAGTTTACTATGGACTCTCCATATAAAAAATGATATTAGGAGGAAATATTTGAAGTATATTTTATAAAAAATATTTTTTATGTATATGTATACCATATATACATATATTAAAATCTGTCTATAATTTATGACTTGTACACCTAGATTTCACAATTTTTTAATTACTATCTTACTCAGACTTTATTAAATTAAATGTTGAGTATTACAATCATAAAAAATAGTACCAAATTAGTAAAGTAAAGTAAATACAAAATTTAATCTGTGACATACTTTTGCACTAGTGTAGAGTAATAATTGCGAAAAATTTTCAAATTAGGAATGATAAATTGATGAATAGAGAATTATTCTAATTATTTAAAATATTTTGAGAGTACATGCAAACTTTCTACAAGTATTATTATTTACCATAATTCTTGCATTTAGTGGATTTGAATCTTTTTATTAATTTTTTTCTGAGATTTTGAGAAAATATGAGAAACATTAAGATAATTTTTTTAATATATGAATGAAAATAGAGCAAAATTACGGTTTTTTTTTGAATAAAGATTTTTACTATTAGTCAATAGTTATGTTCAAGAAGTCTTTCAAGCGAGTTACATGTATCTACATTATTACTTCTAAAATTATTATCACTTTCTATCATCACAATGCAAACTTGTATTTATTTTAAAGATTTTTTCTTTTTTCAGGAGTTATTAAGCTGATGAATTATATAAAGCAGTACAATATACGTTCATACCAATCCTAAAAAAATATAATGTTTGTGTTTTCAAATAGCGATAAAATGTAACAAAGATTAAAAAAATAGAGAAAAATTGTTTTAAATAAAAACAATTTTATTTAAAATAATTTTTCTCTATTTTTTTAATCTTTGTTACATTTTATCGCTCAATAGCTAAACTAATTGCATAGATACCCTTATGTGTAAATTACTTTTAAATTGTTTAAAATATACTATTTTTATTGAATATTCGAAAAAATATATATGTAAAAAAATGCATAAGTACATATCAAGATGGTTATTAATTTTTTTTCCTAAATTAAGTACTATATATAGTAAATGCAGTTACAATTATGCAATATATTCTCTTAGCAATCAAAATTACATATAATTCTATGCAATATATAATTTTAAATTTATCAAATATTTGTTTTTTGGAGTAGATATTTCATCATTGACCTCGAAAATGTATATAAGTTATAATTTCATCGGCGCCAATTTTTTAGTATTTCAAGTGTTACGTGAAACGCTTCAAGGTGTTATAATTAGTGACTTCGTCTATTTATGATATCATCTATATTCTTTGTTTGAATGTTACTGTTCAATAATGACGCTTTTAGTATTATACAATATAGTTAAAACAGGTTTTATTTGATATAATTACATATAATGAGTTTAAGTTTATTCTGATATATTTTTCATGGATTATTTTCAAGCTGACTTAGATCTTTTTTGGCCATAATTTGTTAAAATTTTAAAATAGTTGCATATATGGAACATGCAAAGTATTATCTATAAATCTAAGAATCACATCGTTATTTATTAAAATACTTTTCTTTTATATAATTTTTTTTATACTTTTTATGAACTTTTTACTCAATTTATTTTCCAAATTAATTTTTCATAAATTTAGATAATTTTAATTTTTTTAGGAAGTATGAATGATGTGAAGTATAATATAAAAACTTGCAATATCTTATATGAATCTGTAATATATTTTTTTGTATGCAAAACATTATCTCAGATTAAAAGCAAATAAAAGGTAGTAGTAAAATTTAAATTAAATTCGTTAATATTGACTTTCGTTAATCCGACTGAAAGCTTTGACAATGCATAATAAATTCTTGTGATGAAAAATACAATTTTAAAATAAGACATTTACATAATGTTTTGTTTTAGAAAATACTTAGCAAACTAAGTTACTAGTGTAACCATTTATCAAAAGTATCTTTTACAACATGTTTTTATATTAAGTTCAAAAAGCTTGTATGGTGATATCGATGCGTGTTTCTGAAGCAAACCCGCACTGGCGTCGAGCTTTATCTCTATATATTTTATTTTTAAGCACTAGATGGTGCAACAAGTGCCTTTAGTCTTCACAAGAAACCCTTTTGCGGACTATATGAATTATATAGGTATTTATTTATTTTTAACTATAACAAATGTAATTTTTCTGAAATGATATATATATATATATATATATATATATATATATATATAGTTGTTAATGTTTTCTTTGGCAAGAATTTTTACGAAAATTGAATTGAAAAAAAAAATTATTTCAATTTATATACAAATATTCTGTTTTTAAAAAACAATTACATAAAATGCCATTAAATGAATCGCGATTATCGTTAATTGCAAATTGCATCCATATTAAAAAAAAATAAAACAATAATTCTGCAATTATTACATTTGCATGGATTTCGACAATTTTTTAATTATTTATTTATCAAATATATTCAATAATTGCTACTATGAATAACTTGTTCCGTAAAAATGCTTTATTCTGATTTTTTTTATTTAAAATTAATAGGAGGGCAACAATAGTTCAAACCTCAATTAAGTTTATAATTTTAGAAAACACGTTTTGTTATATTAGTTTTACAAAAATAATCAATATCTTCTTGAACTATAATATATAATATGTGATAGATATTTTGTTTTCATGCCTAAAATATGAATGTTGCTAAAGTTTGCTATTATAATTAAATATACTTTTAATATTTTAAATTGTCAAAACTTTGGAATTGAGATAAAATAAAGCCTAGTTTGTTATTTTGCATCAAAATATAGAATAACCAATAACCAAATATATAAATGAACCAAGAAATTGGAACCATTATCGGGCATCAAAACACAATAGTTATCAATTTTAATTTAAATTCAAATTTAAAATATATTTTTAATTATATAATGTAGTTCACACTTTAATGATCTTATATAGACACTTTTACCCTGAAGTATTACTTTTTCATAAATTTTATATACTGTTATAATAGACTTTGTATACATTGGTATGTATAATATCGGGCACGTGGAAACAAAGAATAGATTTCACATTTGTTAAAAACATCACAACAATATTTGGCAAAATGAAAAAAGTTTTAATTATATATATCGGGATATAGTTATCCCGATATTTAGCATTTGGCAACAGGATATAGTTATCTCTATATACCTTTTGCAGGATATAGTTGTCAATATACCTTTTGCGGATACAACTCAGTATCCTAAAGCGCTATATATTTCAAATATTTTTATCAAATATGTATTTTGATATACAATGTCCCTATTACGGCTGACAATTGTAAACCAACAAATTTGTTAAATGTCTTAAATTCATAGTTGTAAATATAGTAGTGAAAAAAATTTATTGTTGCAATAAAATCAAGAGCATTGTTCGAAAATTCGGAAACAATAAATTCAGATATTACTAAAACAAAATTGTATATCAATAATAAAAATAAAATTAAACAAATTTTAATATACTAATATTTCAATTTGTGTTATAAAATTTTGCTACATTTAGCAAAATTTTTCGGCGCCACGGGTTTTAAGTCATCAATTTTCCTGATAAAGATTGAAATAACTTAGTCATTGTAATAAGAAATATGTAATAAGAAATTATTTATATGTAAATAGTTAAGATTATATCATTATCAATAAAACATTGTTAACATTATAACTAATGAGAAACAACTATTGAGTTGTTTTTCCAACATGCCCATTTAGAAAACATTGTTTCTTTACGGCTGACAATTGTAAATTCCCCAAATTTATTAAATGTACTTAACTGGACAGTTGTAAATAAAATAGAGAACAGCAAAAAATGACAAAATTTTTCTATATTTTGCGTCTAATATAAACAGAATTTAAGATAACTCCAGTGTACATATAAGATGTACATATGTTTTCTAACTTTGTATCTCCGTGTATCGTCTATTGCGCCAATGCGACAAGTTCTCTCAACCTCGATCGGCGCGTCGTCCCCGCATAGAATCGCGCCGTAGAGTATTATCCGCGAAGCGAAGCTCTATTCCCGCTTGGAGGGAGAGATAGAGCCGGCAAACTCCTCCCAACGAGGCGGAGACTCTACTCGTACGGAATTTCTCGTCTATTGAAAATAGATATTGTGCATTATTGTTAATAAATTTATACATTAAGAACTGCATTGAGTGTGATTATTGATATAGATATAGAAAAATTTTCAAGTATATAACTTATAATCATTCTTGACTGATTGCAATTTTTTATTTAGCTGAGATGCATTTTGTATGGATCTTACCAATAATTTTGTCTTTACTGTTTGCTCAGATATCTATTCCCAAAAAACACTTTTTAGCTAGATTTTTTTTTAAGTTTGCTAGATTTTAGAAAATGTAGTAGAAAATTGTTTTGATGAGATTGAACAGGAAGTTTTGGACGTTTTGATGTTGATTTTTCTTTTGGTTCTAACTTTTATTTTCATATAATAATTATAATAATATCTCAAATAATTATTATAATAATAATGAAGTATGAGTTCTTTTGACAATTATTTTAAAACATCAGTTAACACGTTCTCGGAGATGAATATTATAGCATTTTTTTCATTTTCTTTGTCATGCAGAACAAATGTATGCTATGCATTCAATTTTGAAGTCAATTATTTTGTATTTGATTTTATATGACCTCACGTATATGATTTTGTAATATATTATACCTCCTAATGACAGATTTTTTTAGGGTTTTGTATTATCTAATTATCAATGTGCTTATTGCATAAAAAAACGTAATGTTTTACGTGGATGCTAAAGCATTCATCGTATATAACGCTTAAAACTTTGTAACCTGTTTACCCTTATAATTATTATAAATTATACAGTATTTAATCGAGTTTTGGATATCACAACAAATTTAAAAATAAAATGTTTGTATTTAAAAATAAAATTTTTGTATCCTGCTGACATTTCTACTATCCGCAAACATGTTAAGGTATCAATTATGACATTGTAGGGATAAAATATGAATGAAACTTAATGCGTAAAGTATCATTTAATTTGGATTATTACAATAAATATACAGAATACTTAATATAATTACAAATATGAGTTGCATTCTTGTTGCAAAATTAAAACGCATTCTAGTGATAGCAAAATACATAGAATTTATTCTGTAATTTTTATATTCATTTATAATATTTTCATATTCATAAATTTATTTCATTTTTATAATTCTATGAATTATTTTTATACACTGATAGTCTTTATTTGGAATCTCCGAGTATAAAAGGTAGAAAAATATTAATAGTATCAAAAGTCAAGCAGAAAGAAATATTGTATGCAAATAAAATCAGTAAATATACAGATTGAACATTAAAATAATTAGAATATAGTAGATATATATTAAATATTTATTACTCAATATTAACACTTCGAGAGATGCGGAAACTTTTATGCTCAACATATTACTCCCAGTTATGATTATGTTATAAATTTGAACTTGCATTTATTTATCTGTTTTAGTAATAATTTAAATAATATTTGCAATTGTTAATTTAAACTTCGTCAGTTTAAATTATGGATATTTTTAAAAATTATTTGATATTATTTATCGGATAAAACTCATTTGTATTAGACTTATTCATAATTATTTTCAAAACGAGGAAGCATAAGATCTAATATAATTTAAAATCATTACTATAAATGAAATAATGTTATCTAATTTACGTATTACGTAATTAATTTAGTCTACTGTTTCTTTCTCGCTAAATCTGCTTTTCTCTACTATTTATCATTGTATTAAAAAAACGACTAAAATTTATTTAAAATAATAGTTTTTTGTGAATTGTTGTGAGTTGACAAACAAATTTTCCATTTTTTCACTTTTATATCAAATATCGATTACATATTTTTTTATTCTAGAAAATTTGTTTAATATTTTCAATTACAAATTATTATAGTTGTGCAATAAATCTTGTATAAGTATATGCAAAAGTAATTCTAAACAGAAAAATCATACCTGTTCGTAACATTTAAAATTAAATCCAGTTTGCAAATTTTGTGGGTTCCTTCTTTGTTCTCAACCCGTTATGTCAGTATGAGCTTAAACATTTAATAGCATACTGTTTATGGTAGAAAACTTTTATAAGCATATGCTTACAAAATTGTACCTGTAATATATCTGAAGGTACGCAAAATTTACATAATTTCAAACATTGTATGAAAACGTTTGCTCGGTGACTAGACTAAGTAGTCATACAATAGTCAGGAGTTTTAAGCAGTTAACTAAGATAGACGGATATACTCGTCATAAAAAGGCAGCAGGTTTTTGTGTGTTGACGAGTATATTGTCATGCGTATAAAACGATGATTATTGCTATTTAAAATTGAAACTTAAAAAAAAAAAATACATTCTGAAATGTCAAGATCGTCAGGAATTTAACTAGGAAAACAGTGATTGACGAATATACTTGTCAGGAAAGCAGCACGATTTAGTGTGTTGACGGGTATATTTTCAAATATAAGACAGTGATTATTTGCTGTTTAAATTAAAAAAAATGACAATGTTCCAAAATGTCAAGTTGTTTAGATATTTTGAGGCTATGACTATGACTGTATAAAATAAATGATTGTAAGTAGCATTTAAGTAAAATGAAAAAATACTATGCTTGATCAAGAAGAATTAAAGTTTAGCTATTTAAATAGTTTTTGTCTGACTGCATAGCACAATAAATAGTATTTTGACACTTTTTACTACCAATTTATATGAAAAAAGCAGCGAACTATAGCGTTCCCATAACAACGCTATGTTGCGGTCTATTTTATCGGAAAAATTGGTCTTAGTTATGCAATTGTTTTTTCACTTCCAATAGGGAAAGTTATTGCAATCGTCCAAAATCAAAAATGGAAATTTTTTCATATCCTAACGTTTTAAAGATTACTGAACATTTTGGCATACCCTGTGTTCAG
>NW_020539726.1:25912787-25952432 GCF_003426905.1 Ctenocephalides felis
GTATTTTATCATACAAATATATTTAATAATGTATCTATCATTTACATGTCATCATCTCTTGTACGTTCTTAATATTTTTTCAAACAACAAATGATTTTGAAACTCATTATTATGAATCGGACGGTCAGATTCGCTTCGGTTAATCAAGAGTTAGTTATTCGTATCTTGAAGATGTTTCAGTAATTTAGTATTATAAAATAACAATGTATATGTACTCTATTCGAAAATATTGCGTACTTATATAACAAAAGAATATTTTTGCTTTTAGTGAAGTTCCTGACAGAAGAACATTTCACTAATTGAATACAAACGCTCACTCAGCTCGTTAGAAATATGTGCACATATAAATCTCAGCAAACTATTACGAAATTATATTTGTGTAGTAATATTTGTACATCTAGAATTGTCACTTGGTATAAAACACTAAAAAATGAATCTAGGAAGTACATAAGAACTTGAAGAAAATACGCAGCATCTGATTTTGCAATGTAAAATATTTTTTATATCAAAAACCTAAATATTTAATTGAGATATATAAATTAAATGTTCGTAAGCCATTTATCCTTGCCACCTTACTTTGGCCAAAAAATATGTAAATAAAGGTAATAGTTTAAATTAAGTAATTTAGTTTCAAATGCAGAATGTAATATCAGTCTCTTAATAATTGTAAAATTTAAAAAAAGCTAGTGGTGCATGGCATCATGCCTTAGAGCACTTTTCTAAGTTTAATTTTTACAATTTTTTGCAAACTAAAAAAAATGATTTTCGAGAATTTTGAAATTATTTAAAATTTGATTTTTTCTGAAAATTTTGATTTTTTTTTTAAGCGTTTTTTTCATCGAAGCGCGTAAAATAATTAAACATTAGAAATCTCATTAAAATGCAAACAAAATTCGTTCTTATTAATAAAATCTATAAGAAATATCTGATATTTGATGAGCAAATGTCTTATAATTGCCTCTCCCTATCATATGGCATCGAATGTTTTTTGAACCATTGAAATCTGTTGATATTTATTCTTGAAATTGTCAACGAAAAATTGTATCTGCACGTACATACACAAACACATATTCATTTTCTCTAAGGTATGCCAAAATGTTCAGAAACTCTTGAAACGTAAAGATGAATAAAAAAATTATTTTCGATTTTTTGCGATTACTATAACTTATCCTACCGGAAGTTAAAAATTTAAATCCTATAAATAGTAAAAAGTAAAGAACTAATCTGTAAACAAGAAGTCAAATAAATACAAATTCAAAAGAAATTACCACTATTTGAAAATTTTGATTGGCTATACCTGCCAATATTTATAATAAAAGTCAATTCAAAGTATTATTTGCTATTAATTATATTTGAACATTTTTTTAGCAAAAACATATTTACTTTTCCAGATTTAACAAAAAGTTTTAAGTGACTAACTTAGATCACCGGTATGCCAAATTTCAATTACGTGTATGTCACCAATGTAGAAAAAAAGCATTTATCAAAAATAAATTTTATTAGCAAAGTATTATGTTTTATTAAAATTTCTTATTGTTTTACAAAAATAAATTAATTCAAAAATGTATGATATATATCTTATTTTGATTTTCTACTATCTAACCAATTAACAGTTAACTGATTAATTTTAATGATCCCTATTAGGGTTTATACAAAAACCGACATTTCAAAAAACCGGTTTTCGAATTTAATTTTAAAAAAAAACGGTTTTAACCGGTTTTCGAATTTTATATGGAAATAATTTTTTGCTTGAATATTCTGTAATTTATCCGCAAATTTAGTGTAATGTAGAGCAGTATTTGACTGAATTTATTTATTGTTCACTTTTATAGATAGTAAACAAAAGTATTTTAATTTTAATTAGTAGAACTAAAAATAATAGTTTATCTTGATTAAATAACTTTAAAAATAATTATTCGTTATTCATGCATCATTTTCATATATATGAATGAAAATATTTTTATGATAGTGAAAGGAAAGTTTTTGAATAAATAAAAATAATACATTAATAAATAACATAATATAATAACAAAAATTTCCTAAAATAGAAAATACTCTCATACTTGCGACCAAATTATGCTTAATTGTTTTTAAAGCCTGATATAATAATTCTAAGTTTTTGTTATTTAGTTTGTGGCTTCTAGGGTCTAAAACACTTTTTTTTAAGTATGAGTAGAGCACTTTTTTAAGTTTGACTGATAAGATATCAAATGCTATTGAACCGATATGATTTCAAGAATCAAAACGCTTTCATATATCTTTCATATTTGGCTATAATTGTCATTTTCCATTTATACAGTGAAAACCGACTTTTTTCACTAAAAAACCGGTTTCGAATTCCATAATTTTGCCAAAAAACCGGTTTTTGAAAACCAACAAACTCTAATGAGAATGTATTTATGATTAGTTTTGAAAACAATTAAGCAAAACAACGAGTATTTTCTATTCTAAGCATATTAAATAATTAATTTCAAATATTTTTTAATTATTTTTTTGTTTAATAAAACATGATTCAAAAAACGAAGGACGCCTATCAATTTGTCATCTTATATTTATACGGTGAAAACCGATTTTTTTCACTAAAAACCTGTTTTCGAAATTTATAATTTCCGCACGAAAGCCGGTTTTTGAAAACCGTCAAATGTTATAAAACCAAAAATAGAAAAAAGCTCAACATAGCTATAACAATAAAATGTATGGATTATTATTATTTTAGAACAAAAGATTATTTTGGGAAAAAAATAATAAACAAAAAAAGTTTAAGAATCAAATTGACTAGAATCAGATTCAGTTTCATAGAAACCTAGACATATTTTCTGTATTAACCACTGCATCATTTTCATCATCTGAGAAATTCTGCAACAAAACTTTTACACACATCCGTAATTTTTTCTCAAACCCTATCTTTGCATAAATCCTCGTTCTGGTGTAAATTTAATCCCCATTGCATTTAGTAATCCACTTTGAGCAAGATGTCGTAACCACGGCAAATAAATATCTTGGTCTTGTGCATTTTCTTCAAACATCGGACAGTGTCCTTATATGATATTCAATGGAGGTGCAATAAATAACTTTGGGATTATAACAGAAGTCAATTTCACGTTTTTCGTGTCTCCATTGTCCAGCAGCCACCTTCCAGGTAAATGTATTTATGAATATTTTGACTTCATCTCATAATCATCGGAGACCCCTGCAGTTCTCAATCGATAATCCATTTGATGATTTAATTTTTGGTTGCAACTAGAAACTAGTCGATAGTGGTAAAGGACATATGTAATGTACAAAAATAAATTTTGTAATATATATATATAATTGTTTTATCTGATTTTGCAGTAATAAACGATCGATTTAGCAAGTTATGTGAATTTTGCATCAGAACACAAAATTTAATGTAACGTAATAGTAAGCAAATATTTTTTTAAAAATGATTATAATTAGAATTTTGTATAAATTAGTCAGTTTATTATAATAAATCCAAAACATTGTTACAGCGTAGGAAGCACTCAAATAAATATTTATTAAAATGATCTTTCCACAGCAACTGCCATATTCATAGTTAAAATTGTGAGTTGAATAATGTTCAATATTATTAAATTCCTTTAATCAATATATTAGATAATGAGGTTTGAAAATATAGTGCAAAAATATTGTTATCACTTGTCTTGGAATTATAAATAAATTTATATATTATCAATGAAGATAATTTAATCACAGGTTTCCTGAGCAATTTGTATATGTTTGAGCAATGTCGTGCCCAAAATAACGGAAAAAGTTAGATTATTTATATTTTTTTATAAACACGTCATAAACAATTATTCTATTTTTAATAAGCTTATACATTTTTACAAATCCTCATTTGCATATAGGATTAATTTATTCAAATAAATTAGATCTATATAGAATTAATCAAAATATAATAGGATATTCAAATAAATTAGAGCCAATTTAGTCATATATTCTATATATTTTATATCTATATCTATTTATATATATTTTAGGTAAAATCTGTAGACCAAATCTCTATTTATGATGGCACTTTAATTTAACCGCAATTTTTTATTTCGACTTTGAATCTATATATTTCAACAATCTACCCCAAAAACCAACAAGTTCATTAGTTTTCAATAAAATTGATGCAGGTGCACAATCGAAAGATTAAATTCACGATTTATTTGATTCCCAGCCCTCAACCCTTTGTCGACCAACAAAGGGTTGTCAATAAATTTCAAATAAAAAATAATATAACATCTGTTTTAGGATATAATTACTATTGATTATGAAATATTTGAAATAATCCTTTATAAATTGGTCTAAATGGATAAATAAGGTTAGATTCGTTATAAAAACGTTGATGTGATTCCATAAATTATTTTAGTTTGTTATAAATTATATAAGGTAAATTTAATTTGTAGAAATCGTTTGAAATTTTTATTTTTAAGATAGTTTTACTTAAATTCAAGAGAAATAATTTACTGACAGTCCAAGTTTTAATTAGTACTATTATAGAGTAATTCATATGAACAATATATCATCTAAATTCTCAAGTCCATTTGTTCAATTTTAGAAATATAAATAAAGTTATTAAAAATTAAAAAAAATATTTTTGCTTGTTTATACTTGATTCAAAAACTTGTCGAATATATTTTAGTATTTATATTAGTCACTAATAGATAGTAATTTATATGTACATATCATCCAAATTCAGAACTATATTTATATGCTTTTAAAAACTAAAAATTAAAATTGAAAAAAAATTGTGCTTGTTAACACTTGATTTAAACTTGTCGAATATATTTTAGACTAAATAATAAGTATTTATTTTAAATAAATTTAATATCTGATTAAATTTCTAAATTTTAATTCCTAATCAAAAATATAATAAAAAATAGCTATATGTCTTTCTTTATGGCTTATTATTATATTATACTATTCTTTTTTTAAATAAGATAATTCTAGAAACATTTTAATTTCAATTTCAGTCAATTATAATCTAATTTCTATATTTATATTAATAAATATATTTAACATCGACTTCAAGTAATCAAAGAACTATCATATTAAACGGTGGATTTTTTAATACAGAAATATTACCAAGTTTTGTAATGATAAATAAATTTATTAACGACAAATTTATTACTAATTTGTTCTCATAGAATAAATTCATAGAACTTATGTTAGTGTCATTATGTACAAAGAATCAAAGTAGTTGAATTATTTTCAAAAATTTAACCCTTTCTACTCGTAAATTGTAAAAGTAGTATGTAGTAGTCGCCGAAAAGACGGAATGTTAATTCTCTACTAATGTATATATAAACTAGGTGTAAATGACTTTTTGTCTTAAGACAAGAAGCAAAAGCTTCCTGATATTTATAAAAAAATTACTTAATATAACAATTTATATTTGAATAACTCTATCATAATACAAAATTCATAAAAACTGTCAAAATGAAACAGTTAAGTACAAACAAATAGTACGGCAAATCTACCAATTTAGGTGTCAAAAGATTCAAAAAGTCTTAAAAAATTGAGAAAATTTTCAAATAGATTTTTTGGTAAAAATATATGCTTTTACTCGGATCATAGATCAGGTATACTATCGTCATCATAATTATTAATTAGTTAATCATTAATATTTGTTTCATCTTTCAACTTTTATAACAATTTTTAACATAGCCATAAATTGCATATATTTATTATAATGTGATTTTTTGAAATTTTATTTTATGTAAAATACTACATTTTTATAAATAAGTATCAAAAAAGATTCAAGAACACGTCGATCATTTTGTATTAACAATCATTTACAAATAATGGATTTTAAATTTTCGAAAACGGCGAAAATTTTTGAAAGCTGTTTTTGAGAATACGCCGAGTCAAAAATCGACTCACATACACATACACACATACTTTTTCCAAAGTTGATCTCATTCGATTCATAATAACTAGAAACGTCGAGAAAACATAAAATTAGCAAATTTGACTTTTAGGCAAAAATATCAACTTCTCCCTCGGAAAGTCACAAAAAATTCTTTCTATTTTATTACCATCACAAGTTGGTTATCCCTGTCAATGATGTAACAAGTTAATCCGCAAATGTTCGACCGCACAGTTTTGGCACCCCCGCTGCTCTGACCCAGATAATACTTTGTCGAAATTGAAATAATTACAAAAGGGTAGGTTTTGACTTTTGCCTTGTTTATTATATTGACTTTTGTTAAATGTTACTTTACAAAGTTTTATTGGTTCAGTAGCCGAAGATGAATAAATCCTATATAATAATTATTGCCAAAAGTACTTATGAAAGTGTAATAAATAGTGGATTTACTTTCGATATAGATAGTTGTAATGATGAGGTAAATGTAAGAAATAACGCGTTGAATTCGAATCTATTAATATATACATACATACATATATATATATATATATATATATATATATATATATATATTAAATAAGCCTTTTGAATTCAAGCTACTACTACATAAGCTTTATTACTCTGCCCATTTGCAATAAATTGTAAAAGCGCAATTCAATCAAACTTCGTATGGAAAAAGCTTGGAAAAAATTTGGAAATTTAAAAAAAAATGTTTTAGGTATAACACATAGCGACAAATGAATGAGTTTATTCATTCATTTGTTTGCTAAATTACATCTAAAAACCATTTTTAAAATTTTTGAAAATTCTTCCATGCTATTTCCATACAAAACTTTGATTGAATTGCGCTCTATCTAAACGTTAATATTAAGAACTAAAACTTTCAGAGAATTGTTTTTTATCTATTTGCAACCATTTGAGCTCCTAGGAGTAAAGAAATTCGGAAATGACCATTTTAAAGACCACCCTAATATATATATATATATATATATATATATATATATATATTTATTTATATACATAGATAGAATTATTATTTTCGATATATAGATCGATATATTTAATTTATCAAGAGCATTGCATAAGTAATGCAATATACGTAATACACTACATATTTATGTTTACTTTATATCTGCATTCCAGAGTATATTTAATAGGCGTTTTCTAAGTTCCAATAATGTTTTAAACATTATTAAAATTATGCAACTTTGATCTCCTTACAGTTAATTGAAAACGATATTGCATTACATATGTCGATATTAAAAGATTATTCATTTATAAATGCTAGTACATTCCTCTTTCATTTCAATCTTTGATATATATGAGAGTACGATATCTGATGAATCAAATACAACATTAATGTTTATTAATTCTTGCTCTAGATTTATTATTTTACTTAAATTTTATTATAAAAGCAAAATAGTAGTAATAGGAAATGTCTTCATATTGCACAGTTAAAAGAATTTTAACATAAAGAAAGCTGGTTGATTATTTAATTTGAAATTTACAATTTCAGGAAACTCATTTTCACTTTGTGCGGAAATAAAACTGTATACAATAATGTACCCTTTAAGTTAATCATAATAGTGTATTTGATATCAATTGTTAAATTTTAAATATGCAACGACAAATCCAAAGAAATATAACTTTTTTAATGATATTTTCTTACAGAAAATGATATAATTTACGTATATGAATACATGCGACTACGTTATCATAAATGCTTCTCTTAATGTTAATATCAAAACTTGGCTTCATAATTTTATTTTTAAAATAATTACAGATCTTATGCAGTAACCGCATGTATCTAGTTCTACATATCCAAATAAACCTAATACCTACAATCCTTTAATTGAAAAGGATTAAGTTGTATATTTGTTACAATTAATCTTAATTCAAAATAATTTATGTTAACATTCTAAAACATCTGCTTTCAATAAATAATCAGTTTAAAAATTTTAGGATCACATTCTTGTGTTCTAACCCTTTTGGAATCTTTCTCTATTTTGTGTAAATCTTGTAGGCATGTGTGAGGTATCAGTATTAATTGATATCACCTGCGCCGTAAATATTCATTTGTAGTATTTTTGGGTAAAATTTTTGTTAAATATTGGGTTAATTTATCGGGTTAAAGAAATTGAGTTGTTGTTTTTTTTCATATAAAGTGTAGATATGAAACTATAAAGATAGATTTATGTGATACGATTTCGACTTACACGGCTTAATTAACATTTTAGAGATAAATCCGATATTTATTACATTGTTTTTGATTGCACTTTACTTATCACTGTAAATTCAAATCTTATTAAAATTCTAAAATCTAGTGAAAGTAATTTGAAAATATATATATTTTTTTCATAAGAAATGACTGATTGCTTGCAGTCACAATTTATTATTTCAATAAATGGGTTTATTAAAAAAAATTAAGCTTCAAAAATATTACACGCAATATTTATCCGGCACTTCTACTCATAGATATTTTGTCATACAAATTTTAAAAACATTCTTTCAACTTTTCAACTTAATGGAAGAGCGAATTTACCTCATTGCTCATAATTGTCGATTCCGATTACCAAACTGGTATAGTATTATTGGATTCAAAAGTATGACTTGTGCAATATTAAAAATAACTCGCCATATATTAACACATTACGTAGATGATATAAAATACAAAAACAAGGTAATTAATATTATATTTATCTTTATAAGAACAAAATCTCGTTTTATCCCGATCGTGACCGCAGAGCACAAAATGATTACGTTCGCGTTTGTGCATTAATCAACCTACTATGACATCATTTGACATTTTCACACATCGTTTGATACGGACGTTGATAAATATTTATTTAAATAAAACAATAAATAACGTGTAATAAAAAAAAATACAATGCCGAGAGTTGTACGGCACGACTCTGACTCGGTTGATAGGACAACCTATTTTATTATTAATATAATATATCAAGGTCTTTTTGCAGATTATCGAAGATGCAATCGTAAGATGATCAACAAAATGATCTCAAACTTTTAGAGATAAAAGATACTAAACAATTTTGAGAAAAAGATTTGTAATCGATGTGCTCGATGGATGTTTTCGAATTTCCCAGGTGCTCAAATGCTTCAAAATTGATAAAAAAATTCTCTGAAAGAAATACTTATTATAAAATATATCAAATTTTTTGTCGTGAATTTTTTATTATGATTAAAACAAGTAAATATAATGTTATTCTGTTAAGTTATACAATTCTTAGAATTCCATTTTATTTCCTTAAGAGACTTTGTTTGAAGTGCGGACTATCTAATAGTTAATATAAAATCTAAAACTCTTAGATAAATTGTTGAATACCGTCAAAGCAATCCAGTTCCGTTTTATGCTCCAAATTAAGAAATATATGGTAAACTATCTTTAAATATTAATATTAGTCATAAACATAGTGCAAAAGATCCCTTGGTTAATTCCTTTACATTAATTAAATAATAAAATTAAAATATGTAACTAGTGGTGCATGATATCGCACCTTAAGGGAAAATGCTGGAACTTTCCGTACCGTAATTTAAACTTTTCAAAAGTTCAAAAATGAAAAAATAGATTTTTTTGTGAAATTTGATTTTTATAAAAACCTTGAAAAATTTGAATATTAAAAAATGTGTCTTCTTTGAAAAACATATTTTTTTGAAAACTTGGAATTTTTTTGATTTTTTCTAGAAAAAAATATTGATTTTTTTCCTAAATTTCGAGAATTTTGAAATTTCTTGAAAGTTTTTGGTGCCGATTCATATCAGTTGATTTAAATTACAAAATATCTGATTTTCGACCGCAAAATAGCATTTTTTAATTATTATTTTTTCTGGATCTCCGAAACGGCTGGGCCAACTTGCGCCAAAACTAATCAGCACGTCTCCTTATCAACAGGAATTAAATGAATAATTCAAATCGGTTGAGCTGTCCTCCAGAAAATCGTCGACAAAAAATTGTATCCATACATGCACACATACTTCACATATACACACACACACTACGTACATTGATTTTTTCTCAATTTTTCGACGATTACTGGAAGTTAAAAAAAAAACAAATGCATTAACTTAATAGTCAATTCTCCGATAAAATAGGCCGTAACATAGCCTTGCCATAACAACGCTATAGTACGCTCCTTTCTTCATATACATTGGTAGTAAAAACTGCTATGCAAAATTGCTATGCGGTCAGACAAAAACTATTTAAAAGGCTAAATCCTAATTCTTATTGATCAAGTATATTACTTGTACATTTCGGGATGTTTATGCAACTTGCCTCAAGGTAAAATGATGCTACTTGATGTACTATTTAAAACAGTTTTAGCCTCAAAATATTCTAAACAACCTGACATTTCAGAATGTAATTTTTCCAAAAATTTCAATTTAAATAGCATATAATCATCGCTTTATACGCATGACGAATATACACGTCAACACACAAAATCCTGTTGCTTTCCATGACGAGTATATTCGTCAATCACAGTTAGCTGGTTAAATTCCCGACGATTTTGATATTTCAGAATGTATTTTTTTACAAAAATTTCAATTTATAGTAAATGCTCACTGCCTCATACTTTTGATAAATATACACGCCAACATACAAAATCCTGCTGCTTTTCCATAACGGGTAAATTCGTCAATTACAGTAAACTGGTTGAAATCCTGACCATCTATAACTACTTTTACTCTAGTCTTCTAAATGCAATATGTAAGTACGAATAGGTGCAAAATTCATTTAGTAACCGAACAAACGTTTTCATACAATGTTTGAAATTATGTAAATTTTGCGTACCTTCAGATATTATTACAGGTACAATTTTGTGAGCACATGCTTATAAAAGTTTTCTACCATAAACAGTATGCTATTAAATGTTTAAGCTCATACTGACATAACGGGTTGAGAACAAAGAAGGAACCCACAAAATTTGCAAACTGGATTTAATTTCAAATGTTAGGAACAGGTATAATTTTTTTGTTTAGAATATATTTTGCGACTTTTATTGCACAACAATAATTTATTATTAACAAAATAAACCTATAGTTCCTGTTTTGAAAAAAATTATCTGCATAACATCAAGATATTATAAACAAATAGTTGCTTGATATTTTATAAACAAACAAACAAAAAAATATGTTGCTCATCTTGAACAAAAATGTAATTTTTTGTGTTTGACGCAAAAACAGCTATTTTTTTATATAAGTTTCAGACAAGTGATCGTTGTCTTCACAGATAAATAGTAGAAAAAAATTAGTAAATTACAAATAAATAATAAAATCGTAAAACATATTTTAAAATAAAATTTGAATTTTGCATTTTGAAAATAATTAAAAATTATAATACAAATTAGTTTCATTCCATATGTAAAATCAAATCATTGCTAATAAAATCATCACTTAAAAAATTAAAATATATATGTAAATCCGAATAATTAATTAAAATTTTACTGAAATAGAATAATGTTTGTAAGTGCAAATTTAATATATATTAATACCTGGTAGTGCCAAATTCAACATAAAAGAAATATTAATATTGAGCATTTTAATATAATTATTGAATACAAACTACAAAATTATTATCATCATATTAATTAATACATACTGTATTAAAACTTTTATCATATTTTTTAATATTTCATTAATTTAAATCCTAACAATATCTAATTTTTATTATATACTTTATACTTGATTATTGACACTTTCATTATTTATTTATCTTTTAAGGTACAAATCAAGACAAAGTCAAAAATGGCTCGAATGTGAGATATTATCATGAACAATGTAAAAACAAATTCTCTTGAGTTGTATTTTGACTATTTCATTAAAATCATAAAACAGTACTGGAGTAGAGTAACTCCAATAGATACATATTAATTCCGTAATTAAAATTCAATCCACTTTTGCAATTATAGTTGAAAATACCGCATAAAATTTTATTGCAATAATTTAAATTATTAGATAAATTAAATATTATTATCACTTGGTGCCAATTCGAAGTATTACATATCACAAACAAATTTCCTTCTATAATTATAAACAAATATTTTATTTCAAGAGCTTCATTTATTCCTAAAATGCTAAAGTTAATTTAGTATTATTATAGTTTATATTTTTAATTATCATATAAATTTTTAATATCATTAGCTAAGAATAGATGGCGCTATTGTAATGTAAGAATGTTGGTATGAATGATAGTACAGATTTTATAAAATTACTCTGGATAATGGCAAAAGTATTTGTTCACGCCAAATCAAAGCATTTGATATTATGACATTACAACAAAATAAAATCTAATCAAAAATCATAACAAATTTAAATCAATCAGTGCAATACATATTAAACTTTGAATATATTGTGAATAAAAAATACAATTTGTAGTTTTATTAAAAATAAACACGCATTTAATATTGCAAATAAAGTGTTTTACAACAAATCATTGGTCATTCGAAAAACCAATCAAACCAAACAAACGTAGTTAATGTAAAATGATATAGATAGACACTATACGCATGTAGAGACTATTAGAGCTAATAAATGAACAAAAATATGAGAGTATTTGATTAGAGACAACTAGACTTAACAATATGAGAACAAAGTAATGAGAAAATAATTGTAAGAATTACCCGTGTTAAATAAAAGTAAACTTGAATATTTTTTCAAAAATTCTGGAGGCAATAACTAAGAACAAGGAACATCAACATTTCCAAACACCCTAATTCAACTTAGAAATAAATAGAATTTTGTGATATGAGTGAAAAGCATATTAAATGTTAAATATGAACAATAATAAATATTTAAGGTTCCCATGAACTTAAACGAACAATGATTGAACATTGAATTATTAGAAGCTGTCTTTTGTGCTAAGACAACAGTAAGATTCTTAGCTCACTAAAAAATGCTTCCTGTGCATAAAAGAACTGCTATGAGTTTAATAATGATAAGTTAAGTAATTGAAACTTTTCCTGTATCTATATCAGTAATCACACTCAATGCAGATCTTAATGTATAAATTTATTAACAATAATGCACAATATCTATTTTCAATAGATGAGAAACCTGTGCAAGTAGAGTCTCCGCCTCGTTGGGAGGAGTTTTGCCGGCTCTATCTCCCTCCAAGCGGGAATAGAGCTTCGCTTCGCGGATAATACTCTACGGCGCGATTCTATGCGGGGACGACGCGCCGATCGAGGTTGAGAGGAACTTGTCGCATTGGCGCAATAGACGGAGATACAAAGTTAGGAAACATATGAGAATATGTACACTGGATTTATCTTAAATTCTGTTTATATTAGACGCAAAATATAAAAAAATTTTGTCAATTTTTTTGTTATTCTCTTAATTTTATTTACAATTGTCCATTTAAGTAGATTTAATAAATTTTGGGAATTTACAATTGTCAGCCGTAAAGCGACAATGTATTCTAAATGGGCATTATGGAAAAACAACTCAATAGTTGTTTTCCCATTTGTTATAATGTTAACAATATTTTATTGATAATGATATAATCTCAACCCTTTAATTATAAATAATTTCTTATGAACAATGACTAAGTTATTTCAATCTTCATCAGGGAAATTGATAACTTAAATCCAGTGGCGCTGAAAAATTTATAAAACAAGTTAAATGTAGCAAAATTTTATAAAACAAATTAAATTATTGGTATACTCAAATTTGTTTAATTTTATTTTTAGTATTGCAATATAATTTTGTTTTCGTACATCTGAATTTATTGTTTCTAAATTTTGGAACAATGCATTTGATTCTAATGCAACAGAGTACATTTAGGTTCAGTACTATATTTATAATTATGAAGTTAAGGACATTTAGCAAATTTGTTGATTTACAATTGTCAGCTGTAATAGGGACATTGTATATCAGAATACATATTTGATGAAAAGATTTAAAATATATAGCACTTTAGGATACTGAGTTGTATCAGCAAAAGTCATATTGGTAAAGGATAATTATATCCTGATGACAAATGCCAAATGCCAAATTAAATCCTGATAAATCCATAGCGGTAATTAGAACTTTTATCACTTTGCTAACTATTGTTATATACATTTTTTTAACAATTGTGAAATCTATTTTTTTTTCCATGGGTCTGATATTATACATACAAAGTCAATTGTAACAGTATATCAAATTTATGAAACAGTAATACTTTAGGGTAAAAAGTCTATATAAGATCATTGAAGTGTAAACAACATTATATAAATAAATATATAAAAATATATTTTATTTTTATTTATATTAAATTGAAATTGATAACTATTGCGTTTTTATGCCAGATAATGGTTCCAATTTCTCAAATTATGCAATTTAAAAAACTACACGTTTTTAAATTTTGATGCAACATAATAAACTAGACTTTATTTCTCAATTCGGAAGTTTAGGCATTTTTTAATAATGATAGTAAACTTTAGCAACATACATATTCTGGGCATAAAAATGAAATATCTCTGACATATATTATATATTATAGTTCAAAAAGATATTGATAATTTATGTTCTAAATTTATGTACTAAATTTATTTCAAACCGAGAAAATAAAATAAAGAAATTATAAGCTTTCTTGAAATTTTAACTATAGCTACCTGTCTATTAATTTTAAATTTAGGAAATATCAAAATAAAGCATTTTTGTAAAACAAGTTACATATAGTAGCAATTATCACATATATTTGTTGATAAATAAATATTTTAAGAATTGTCGGAATCCATGTAAATATAATAATTGCAGAATTATTGATTTTTCTTTAAATATGGATGCAATTTGCAATTAACGACAATCGCGACTTATTTAATGGCATTTTATATAATTATTTTTTAAAACAAAATTTTTGTCTATAAGTTGAAATATATTCAATTTTCGTAAAATTCTTGCCAAAAAAACATTAACAACTGTGTATATCATTTCAGAAAAATTACAAATTGCATAGTTATGAATAAATTTATACCTATATAATTCACATGGTATGCAAAAGGGTTTCTTTAGTCTTGTGAAAGGCACTTGGTGCACCATCTAGTGCTTAAAAATAAAATATATAGAGATAAAGCTCGACGCCAGTGCGGGTTTGCTTCAGAAACTCGCATCGATATCACTATACAAACTTTTTGAGCTTTATTTAAAAAGTTGTTCTAAAAGATTCTTTTCATAAATGGTTACACTAATGACTTAGTTTGCAAAGTCAATATTAACGAAATTAATTTATTTGCTTTTAAATTACTTTACAAATATAAAATCTAAGAATTTAGGATATAACAAAAAAAATTACAGATTCCTATATGATATTGCAAGTTTTTATATACTTTACATTATATTTAACATATTATATTCATACTTCCAACTTCAAAAAATAAATTATATGAAGTAATAAAAAAAAATTTTGAAAATAAATTTTGAGTATAAAATTCATAAAAATTATAAACCGAAAAAATTGGATATAAAAGAAAAGTATTTTAATAAAAAAACAATGTAGTTCCATATATGCAGCTATTTTAAAATTTTAACAACCTATGTTAAAAGTTGTGTTAATCAGCTCGAAAATAATCCGTGAAAAATATATCAGAATCAGTAACTTAAACTCATTATATGTAATTATATCAAATAAAACCAGTTTTAACTATATTGTATAATACTAAAAGCGTCATAATGAATCAGTAACATTCAAACAAAGAATATAGATGATATCATAAATAGACAAAGTCACTAATTATACCACCTTGAAGCGTTTCACGTAACACTTGCAATACTAAAAAATTGGCGCCGATAAAATTATAACTTATATATATTTTCGAGGTCAATGATGAAATATCTTCTCCAAAAAACAGATATTTGATAAATTTAAAATTATATATTGCATTGAATTATATGTTGGTAATTTTAAAGAATATATATTGCATAATTGTAAATTGTAATATAGTATTCATTTGAGGTAAAATTTTAAATCACCAATTTGATATGTACTTATGTATTTCTTTTACATATATATTTTTGGAAAATTCATTAAAAATAGTATTTTGAATATAATTTAAAATAATTTTCTAAATCTGGTGTCTATGCAATATGTATAAACATTGTACTATACATTCTGACACAGTTTGAAAAAAAGAGAGAAAAATTCTTCTACAATACTAATAATAAAAGCTATTTATTAATCAACAAACATGTATTTTTTTCCTTTTTGTTGATTGATGTAAACGTGTATTATACTGCTTTATAAAATAGTATAAAACAGTCTATTTAAAATAAATACAGGTGCGCAAGTGATAGTGATTGCAGATACATGAAATTCTTTTCAAACATTTTTTTGCGCCAATATTTTATTGACCAATATTAAAAATTGAAATTTGTAACAAAAAACACGGAACTTTGATTTATTTTCATTGATATATTGAATTATTTAATAATTTTGATCTTACTGTTTCTCATACTTTGCAAACACAATAATACCTAAATAACATAACAATAAAAATGTATAAAAGAACAACCCATGTGCAAGAAATAATTATGATGTATAAAAATATATTTAGAGAAAATGCATAAATTTTATCAACATATTTTATGTGACTAGGATATTTCTTTACTTATAGAACGTCATAGCAAATTTCAAAATTTGTTGCTATTTTTACTCTACAAAAGTACAATATCGTTTCATACAACAAATTTTGTTTTTTTCGCATTTGTTACTATTCTTCAGGATTGTCATAAATGACTAATAAATTTTATAATATCTAGATGAAATATTAATAAAATATCTGATATAAGTTAAAAATGACAATCAGAATTAAAAGAACGTGTATATGTCACTTTAAGATAAAGTGCTTTTATAGTGTATTCTTTAATTATTTCTGTCTAAGTAAGATCATTTTCCATGTTGAGAATCCATAGTAAATTAATTGCTA
Organism: Ctenocephalides felis; assembly: GCF_003426905.1. NCBI lineage: Eukaryota > Metazoa > Arthropoda > Insecta > Siphonaptera > Pulicidae > Ctenocephalides > Ctenocephalides felis. The sequence continues at coordinate 25,929,582 of NW_020539726.1, forward strand.
ATTAATAACTAATTCGATACAGTCACATATAGAAGAAAATTGCAAAAAACCTGAAAATTTTGTTCAATCAAATTAAAATAATCAAAAATTATACAGATATTGCCGCATTATTGTTTCTTATATTTTTTCTAGAAATTTCAAAGATAAATATGACATGTATAAAATTTAATGGTATATTTAAAAATGAATACATTACACTTGAAATTACAGTATGTGGTTTTTAACAATATTATTTCAAATTTTAAATGTAATCAATTTTATTCGTGCAAAATAATTTACTTTATATTATAATTGTCATAATATTTTTATATATTATCTTCTAATTCTAACATTGTTTTTATGTTGAGGTTCCATCTTTAACGTAAACTTGTAAAACCAATTGGATATAGTCACTATTCTTAAATATGTTTTCAAATAGTTTAGTCTTGACTAAAAAAACAGTCGAAGAACGTGTACTTGTATTGCAGTTTTATTGATTTCAACATTTTTTCTAAAAATTTTCAAATTATAGATTCAACATGTATTAAACTTAATAGTATACTACTTATTTAATAGTGTTTAATAAATTTAACGATTATCTCAAATATCTATATTCATTTGATATAGTTCATAAAAATGTTTGCCTTTTCTCACATATTGTTTACAAGAAGTTAAAAAAAAAACGTGATTAATTTCGTTTGTATTTATGTAAGAGTGCTTTGCTTTATATTTTAACCCTTTCCATTCGCAAATTCTGAGATTTATATGAATTTTGTAGCCGTAGCGGCGGCATCCGAGTGGAAAGGGTTAATTGCTATAATAATTTTATCTATTTTTTTAAGATCGTTTCTATATTGAAATTCCATCGCTATTGTAAAACCAATTGGATAAAGTCACTATTGTCCAATATATTTCCAAAATAGTTTAGTCTTAACTTGATCGCAGATTTATTGATTTCAATATTTTTCCTAAAAATTTTGAACAAGTATAAAATTTAATAGTATACTTTTATTTGATAAAAATCGCAATTCTTTTATATATGTCATTTAAGGTAGTTCATGATAATGTTTGCCCTTTCGCATATATTGTTCATATTAAATTTAAAAAAAATAAAATAAAATAATAATAATAAAAAACAATGTTTTCAAGAATTCATTTTGATGAATATTTAATTCTATTAGAAAATAATGTAACAATATGAGAGTCTAAAATACGATTATAAAACATTAGTTACTTGCAAGATTATTTTTTAATCTGACTTTAAATCTTTAGAAATACTTCCTATATTAAAAATAAAACAAAATAGCTTTAAAATATCAATATCTAAATTTAAAAAAAATAAATTAAAATAATAATAATAAAAAATAATGTTTTCAAGAATTCTATTTAAAACTTTTTATATGATTAATTTTGTTATGCAAAATAGTCAATTTTATTCTTTGATAATTATATTATTTTCAAATATTTCCTTCTAAGTCGCGAGTCCGCCGTGAACTGAGATCACCGTAAACCTTAACATTTCTTCGGATCGGTACAACGGTTGACGCCCATCTAAGCGATTCTACGTTTCGTCTAAGAGTGGCTCCGCCCCCTTGCACAGGTAAATCACTTGTTACCTGTGGTGAGAGATTTCGATGCTCGGAGTCTTCAGACCTCAGACTTCGGCGCTCTCTTCATACGGCCGTGGGCTGTGCTTGGCGATGCATGTGCTCGTAGTAATCCGTAGTGTTGAATAGGTATTTTACGTGTTAAAAAATCGAAAAAATTATAAAAAAATTGTTTTGTTGTTTATTTGGATTCCCAGATCACGCGGATGAATTTTGTGATTTTTTTGGTGTTTTTTGTGGATTTTTTGAACCGGCAAAAGACTGTCGTGTGGTGATTTGAAAATTTGGACCAAGTGCGTGACAAAGTGTTGAAAACTGATAAATTCAATTTTATCCACCTGTGTCTATTACCCCCAGTGTGACCAAAATATTTCTTTTATTATTCCATCGAGTTTTCGTAATAAATTAGTACAAATTAACAACTTTGTACTAACAGTTCGACCACACAGCGTGCTCTGATTGAGAAGTTCAAATTTCGAACTTTAATGAATGTTAATGACTTTTACAAACTGTTTTTAAATTAGTTGGACTAATAATTAAACGTGTCAATGATAACAGTGTTATATTGGATGTTTTCTGTGGCAAACTTATGGATTTAGTGAATAGTAAATATAAAATGTGCAAGAAATTTGATTAGCAGATTAACTTGACTTACGTGACTCCCAGAATAAAAGATTACTATATAAAGTTAATATAGTTGCTGCTAGATATTTGGACTGTTCAAGGTAAGAATTTATTTTTCTATATATTTATTAGTGCGCCGAATTTCTGAGCAAAGTTAAATTTGACAGTGTAAAATTTGATGTTGATGAAGCAAGCGATAAATCATTCAAACTAATTTTTACTCCTGTTTGATAGCATTTAAAAATATTAATAAACCAAAAATCTGATAATAAACCGTGTCTCTATGTTTTGATGTAAATTCTATATTTTGTTATCTCTCGTATTACCTTCTTCAAACATGAAATTACAAAATTCTACTAAAAAACTAATTCTTCTAATTCTATTAAAAAACGATAAAAAATTATTTAAAACAGATTTGATTCAATTTTAAACTTTTTAACTGAAATGCAGTGTTAACTACAAATAAGAATTTAACGTTAAAAATATCCGTAGATTAAAGTGAAATTTGTTTGAAGTAAATACCCAAGACATTCTAAAAAAGTTATAAATTCCAATATTGAAAATCCATAAAAGTTGTAGCAAAATCAGAATACAAAATTTTGTTTTGACGCTGTTCAATAAAACTTTGTTTCAATATTTTACTCTTGAGTTAATATATGTGGAGCTTATAAAAAAAAATATTAAAAAAATTTTCAATGAGACCAAGTTGTTTTGGGCACGCTTTCTTAAATTTTCTCAAGTATTCTCATCTATAAATTTACTCAATATATAAAACATTTTATTATCGATCACCAAGTTAAATTAAATTTTCGTCTTGCATTCCGCAATCAAATACTATGTGGAAAATCAAGAATGGAATGCGAAATTGTGATTTTGTAATACGCGCTATAGATAATTACCAATACGTGATTCGAATCGTAGAAACAGCTATTTATTAGGAGCGGAAAATTATTAATAACATAATAATAAAGTATCCTGACGAATTACTGAAAATCTAAGATTTTTTCAAAAATTAAATTAAAACTGCAATGTATGTATTCGGCGGGTTTAGTTTCTATCGGGAGTTGAAGTCTCTCGAAAAATATTCACGTACAAGGAGTTACAGATAATAAAATTTGTGATATTAAAAAATCGAATAATATTGCATTATCTGCCTTATGTGCAATATCTTGATGTAAAAATTGAATTAATGAAAAAAAGCATTATGTGAATTGCAAGTTTTAAAATTTAGATTCATCGAAGTTTATAAAAACCATTACATTTTTTGGTATTATAGTCTTGATTCAGATATAACTGCAAAATTTATTAACATTAATCTTCAAAAAACAAGTGTAAATAAATAATGTATATCTATACAAAATGAATATCTATTCAAAATTATGAGTAGATAATAATAAAAAGATATGACGGTATAAAGTACGAAGAAAAACTTTAAATTAGTTGCAAGACTTTTTTTACTGAACATTTATATCTTTCGATTTTTAAAAAAAAAATACAATATTATACTTATGACTCAATAATCTATCTATCAAATATAAATATTGGTTATAAAAAATATGAATAAATTAAATATCAATTATAAATAATTTTTCATATGAAATAATATTGGAAATGCAATTGCTAATGAAAACTAAAAACAATGTATGTTATTATATTAATATTGTAAAATGACGTATCTACTTTGAAAACTTAAATTTTACCAATTTTTGAATAAGAGGAATATTAAACATAATATTTCGAAATGTATTTTATATTCTCTAAATTTATTAAAAAACAATACGAAAGTCCAATTTAGTCGTAATGTTATAGAATTATTACTAAAATGTATAAATTTTAGTTCCTAAAATTTTACCAGTTGTCGTTACAAAACGTTTAAATGAGAATAAAATTTTATTCTATAATAAAATTAAAATTATCATAAATTTTGGACCGTAAGTTTTACCACTTGTAATTTCTTTATATTTAGGTATAATGTATAATCTACATTTTTAAATGTATTTTGTTCTGATAAACGTGTTTTTATAGATATATGACAAAAATCTTATTTATACTATTTTCATTGTAAGAAGTTTCAGCTCGGCAGCTTATAGGACGTAAGGTTCTTTGATTGCAGTTAATAATATGAGAATAAAAAAATTCAAAGTTAATTTTAATCAGTTTTAAAACACCATCATAACTATATTGTATGACCAGATTAGATAAAAAATTATTTAAAAACCAATTATTGCGATAATTGTAGGTGTGCTCCACCCATAAATCTCTAAATCCTTATCTCCGTTTCAGCAACTTTAAAATCGATATTTCTCATCCCGTATCAGCAATAAAAGTCTAGTTAGGCAAATATTAGCTCAAACGACAAATAAACAAAGCAGATCGTGGGATAATTTCATCTTATCTATATTTCATTGTTTACAAAATCTACAAGTGTTACATATCGCTCGCACATCAAAAGCGCGGACCTCATACAACACACTTCTTGTAGGTTGTAGGTTGTTGCTCGTGTTGCTCATGTTGCTTTGGGTACATTATCTTAGGAGATAATTTACAATTTACAAGGTACGATGATATTTTGTGTAAATATCGGGGAAATGTCACATTGGTATTGTTATATTTGTAAAAACATGATATTTGTATGATTTAATATTTATACAATTTATTGCTTAAAAATACGCGAGAAATGTTTTGGAGGTTAGTCCTAATAGATAAATTGAAAAGCTGTCTTATTTTTAGTTCAAAGGTTTTACATTTGCAAAATAATTCAGAAATGTTTCAAAAATAAAAACAAAAACTAAAACTAATATTTTTCTAATCATTTATAATCATTAAAAATTTATCTAAACTGATAATTTAATTTTTATCTAATTCATTCTTAAAAATCACACAACATTAATAATAGACGTAATAATATGGTCTTTTTGTGTTATTTTTGAAGACTAAAATTGAAAGCTAATTAATTAATAATAATAATTAGAAGCGTTTTACATTTGCTATGTCTAAATGCTTCAAAAATTTATTATTAACAAACCTAAAATTTATAATTCTATAATAATTTGGTCATATAATACTTATCCAAAGTAATAATTTGGTTTTTATATATTTTATCGTTGAAAAGCATTCAGATATATAAAATTTGTTCTAATAGTAGAATTTTATTTAATCTTTATATTTTCTTATATTTATTTATATATTTTAGATGCATTGCATACACAATTCGTAATCTTCAAAAAAAAAACAATATATAAAATAAAAATGAAGGAATGCTAAAATAATTTTGTGTCTTGATTTTATGAAACTTGATATATGTCAGTTTTAACAGAAGCTATAAGACTTTACATTTGCTGAAGTATAGTAAATATTTATCACAAAAAATCTATTATATTAATAATAAAAATAATGATAATAATGCTCGTCTAACAATTTTATCATTTAAAATTAATTTGAACTAGTAACTTAATATTTATTGTTGAAAAACGTGCAATACTCAAATATTTTAGAATTTTGTTTTAATAATTAAATTTATTATAATTTTCATATTTTTTCTAAAATTGCAAACTATAGAAAATTATATTTACAAAATCTCTATTAAATATACGCTACAAAAATCAGCATATTATTTAAGACGTATAGTAATATAAAAACCAACATTATCTAATAATATGTATAAATGTGTAATATAATTTTTTTTAGTAAAGTACTATTGATAATTCTTCATTGTTTAAAACAAATAAGTATATTTGTCTTATTTTATTAAAATCCGCTTAAAAAACTATATAAATGTGTTTAAGATTCGTTTTAAGACTCCTTGCGCCATCTCGGAAGCAGCGGCCAAACCATTCTTTATATATATATATATATATATATATATATATATATAATTCTGATAAAAATATATTTATACACCAGATATATAATTATTTGTATGAACCTATAACTTAAATTTTTTTAAAAATATTTAAGAACATTATATGATGCTCTATTTGATTTGATCAGATGCTTTATTAGTATTACAAATAGAAAAGTTATAAAAAAAATAGATACAAATTTTTAGATCTTACAAGTCCAAACAAGTGCTAACATATTTGTGAAATATAACCTTCTAATAATACTTCTCTAAATAAATACAAATTTTATAAGTTGAGAATAGATTCTTGTTGGAATCTTGTTGCTTTTAAGAATTGCCAATAGTTTCCAATACGAATAAGTATCTCAAGGATTCCGAAATTATATCAAGAACGACCTTCAAATAAATGTGGAGTAAACAAAATTAATAACATATCAAATTTACTATTTCTAAAGAACAGATTGTACATATCCACTTAAATCTATTATTTATGATGAAATTCAGAAAAATCACCAAGTCATCACCCAATTTTATTCTTGGGCGCACAATCCTTGTAGAAATAGAAATATATCATGTACAAACGAACCAATATATTTATATGGAATATTTTCTTAGAAAAATCATAAATTAAACACTTTTGTATCACGAAATAATGTACTTGTGATAGCTAAACTATATGAAATTTGACCAATAGATATAAAAATGTTCGAACCTAAAATAAAATATGGACAGTTATTTTTTGGTATCTGAATGGTAGATTTTTTTTTTGAAAAAAGACGAAAAAGGCGAATTAATTAAAAATATATATAACACAACAAGTTGGAACTTATTAGGTGAATTGGTAGTATCAGGAAAATTTTAGGAAATTATTTACTTAATACTTAGAAAGCTTCAGTCAACCTTACAAATGTATCTAGAAATTCATATAGAATATAAGACGGCTTGAAAATAATATATGAATGTAGGTATATTCCATTTATGAAAATTATTCTGTGTCAGAGTCCAATAATAAATATATCAAATTTTAATGAAATTATCCTTTCACAATTTTGCCTACGCCCACAGATCTCCGAACCCACGACTTTCTTCCATTTCTTAGCAACTAAATTGAAAATTGATTTCGTTATAAGTATATAAACGCTATCCAGAAGTAATAATTTTGTGCAGATTTCACATCGAATAGATAAGTTCGGAGATGAAAGAAGGAAACCACGTACATATTACTACTACTCATATAATTATAATGGAAATATATTTATAGAGAAGGAGCCTGAAAATGTAGTATTCATAAAGTATAGTTAATTTCACTAATTTATATTTAAAAACTGAAGAATAGTTAGCTAAAAAATAGTTTCATAAAATGTTATCTTCTGTGCTATAAAATTATCTTATACCTACACTTTTCATTAAAAAAACTTTTAACATGAGCTTACACCTTTGTACCTTACAAGTTATTTTCTTTTATTTTTGTACCTATAAACGGTATCATATAAAGGACTAATTTTTATTCATAAATTCAAACATACAATCACCATTTTGATAATTTTTGAATAGTTTTATTAAATTAATTAAATTTTGTTCAACATCTTATTAGAACTATGAATTTTTAGACTAAATCTGATTTTTCTGAATTCAGATTGTTGTATAAAAATATTAATCTTAATCAACAAAATATGATTGAACCATAAATATTTTTATATATAGACGATTGTTTATTATTAATTATCTAAACAAATTTAGCAAATTTGTGTAACTTATTAGCATGGTTTCATTTTCTTGTTTGAGTATTTCTTTCCACCAGCTCTCCCAGTATTATGCATATTGGCAATTTGCAAACTCCCCACTGAAATTAACCAGTATGATTTTTATTTATCACCTTCATAAATTTGCATTAAGCGTTGATATACCGATTTCTAGTTCGTCGAAGAAGAAAACGATTTTCTAACTTTGTGAGCTTAGTTGACTTGTTAGCAGTGATGTCGCAAAAGTACAAAAATTTCATTAAAAATGCATAACTTAATTTTATATAAAAAATTAGGTGTTAAAATCAAAATTAGTGGTATGTATCTAAAGCGCCAGACTGCATAGCAACCATATAGAATTTTTATTACTACTTTATTTTTAGTACTATTTTATATGAAAAAAACGCAACGTAAAATAGCCTTACCATAACATTTTGTCTATTTCACGGTAGAATTGGACCATTACATTGGTGGTATGTATCTAAAACGTCTGACTGCATAGCAACCACATAGAATTTTGATAGCTTTTAGTATCATTTTATATAAAAAAAGCAAAGTAAGATAGCCTTACCATAACAATTAGTATATTTCACGGTAGAATTTGACCATTACATTGGTGGCATGTATCTAAAACGCCTGACTGCATACCAACCACATAGAATTTTGATAGTTTTTAGTACCATTTTATATGAAAAACGCAACGTAAAATAGCCTTGCCAAAGCATTTGGTGTACTTTATGGTAGAATTGGACAATTACCTTATCAATGACAAATATACTCGTAATGAGCTCGATTCAGGCAACAAAAACTGTGAGTACCATTTGAGGTGAGCATCATTGTTATTTTTCACCATTATTTAAATGAATTATGAAGTTCCATATATTTCGGAGGATTTCTTTAAATATTTTCGATTATCTCCAACCTCCACTGTTACAAGTGAACTTTCAACGCGCCAACTTCCACTTTTGACATTTGATTCGTATTGGAATAGCCGTCCAGTAGTCGACAACTGGCTTAACAGTCATATTGCGAAGATCGCGAAACTCGATGGCTATATTTTATGCTAATAAATATGAGAATAAACTATGAACTTATTAAATATATGAATAATCAGCTGTGTGTATATTGAATATGGAGAATCTCCGATCTCCGAGAATCGGCAGACACGCATATGCAACGAGATATTTCTGGTTGCCACAAATCACTTACGGATTTTCTAGCACCCGCAGGAGGCAATAGTAAGGGAGCTAGGAGGCGAAAAAAATTCAGAAATACTTAAACATTGGTTCTTTATTAAAAATTTAGTACTAAACGTTTAAAAAACATCAATAAAATACCCTACCTGGTCTCGCGTAACTTTAAAGTCACAATCAAACTTTTAGATATTTTGTCAAAAAACTTTAGTTTTTTTTGTAAGATGAGGCGCAAATCTTTTATAGCGTTGTCAAGACAACCGATTCCAATATTTAAAACCTTTACTAGACTTTTCAATTTGAAATAAATTTTTTATACATAGAAGTGCAAACATTATTGACCTAATTGTGTAATATGCAAAAAATTGTATAACAAGATTTTTTTGTATTTTACTTACATTTATAAGTTAAAAATTACTGTTTCTCGTTCCCTTATTGTTTTTTTTATGTAAAACTAAAAATCGAGCCATTAAGTGTTAAATTATAATATTCTTGACCTAAACTATGCAATCTTTATCAGTTAATTTAAAACAAAAAGGTAAATTTATTAAATATGAATGAAGTGCATATCAAATATAACTCATTTTATAATAACTAAATAGTCATTAATTTGATAAATTAGTATTTGTTATGTATGAGATAAATAAAATTAATTTGTACTAACCACATTTTTACTTCAATAAAAAAATAATATTGAACTGAATTATTAATAAAATATAATTTTTGTATTTTTTTAAATTAATTCACATTCAACTCAAAATGTAAAAATCATTAAATAATATAAATAAGGCCCAATTTTTAACATTTATACTATTATCAACATTTTGTACAAGTAATCAGCAATTGTAAGTACATTTTATTAAAAATTAAATCAGTTATTTTTTAAATCTAAATATTAAATATGCATTTGAAATATATTTAACAAATTTGGCAAAATAAATTTACAAGTAAACTGTAAAAATAGTATAAAAAATTAAATTCTAAATTCACTAATGGGTACTTTAAAATTTACTACATTTTTTTATTTTTTTCACTGTTTTACTAAAATCATGCTTAAATAATATAATGATACTTTTTTTTATTTTTATGTTCTCTGTTGCATTTAATAACCCGTTATCTGTGGTTGACGAATATACTCGTCAAAGCAAAATGGCAGAAACTTGAGAAATGACGAGTATATTCGTCATGCAAAAAAGTGATCATTCGCGATCTAAATTGAATTTTATAAAAAAAATTAAATCGAAAATGAAGTTTTTTAGAATATTTTGAAGTTATGACCATAACATAAATAGATTAAGTGGTAATTCAAGTTGCATTTAGTTCTCAAAATGTGAGAATAATATACACGCTCAATAATTATTAAGATCTAGCTAATTGAATAACATTCTCTACCGATTATTTTAAAAAAAGTTTGCTTTTTTTTAAAATTGCTTTTCATTAAAAAAACACTTCTAAAGTTTTTACATTTAGATTTATTACATTGAATGTAATAAATTTTTATTTTTTTATATATGCTTATTCTAACAAAGAAGTAAAATCTAGTATATCTAACTACATTTTTCAATTTTGAAAAAAAAAGCCATTTATTTCGTCCGAAATCTTGGCAGTGCAACTTACTCTGCAACTGACGAATATACTCGTCATAGGCTCGATTCGGTTGATAAACAACTGTGCACATCGTCCAGTCAGAAGCGACACAATTAACAGGTTGATCAATACAATTTTTTTTTTTAATAAAATGTATATGATATATAAGAAAATTATATTTGTGTAGAATGCATCGGCTCTCCGTCTATTAAATCGTAATTTATTATCAATATTGATGATTAACGCAACACGGCGCCTTATTTTAAATTTATGCTAATATTTTATACGCTAGTAAAGACTTAGCTACGTATTAAACATATATTGGTATTTATTTATTACTCGAATCCGTATTTTTTTCTATAGGATGTTTGCGCGATTTCACACTGCATTTATATCAATAAATCAAAGAAAAAATACTGCAGCTCGGCAGACGATAATTTATACAGTATAAACATTGACTTTTTAAAATATATTCGTGTTTGATAAATAAATTAATTAGCATGTGATCTCAAGGAGATTACCAAGCTCGGAACGGAGAATTTATTAATGGGTAACTGATAATAAGTTGATAGATAATTCAAGTCGAGTTAAATGTAGTATAATGAGAAAATTGTAAATAATGTGGAAAGATAACCTATAGAGGAGGAATATGTTGTTCTTGAAGGCTTTGGTGTAAATTTATGTTATGGAGTGTTTACAACCTTCTGCTGCAAGTCCAACTTTGAATGGTATCATATTTTTTGACTAAAATTGTTGAGGATTGCTTCACTCTTGCAGGAAAGAGTGGCCAAATTAACGTCTTTAATTTTTTTCTCGAACAGCAATCAAAACTTAACAGTTTTATGAGCTTTTGTGTTAACCCTTCTTTTTAACAACTTTGTCTTTTAGAAGACCTAAGGTTGACCTAGTTGTAAGTGGCATTTTACCTTATGGCAAGTGGCACCGATTGCTTTTTGTGGCAGACTTGACACAAATCCTACCGATTCTTATCATGCAGTTATTTCGATCTGAATTTTGCACGCTTTTAATATCGAAAATTCCGTTCGTTTTCCTATCAATGATACCTACAAATTGATGGTTTTCGATCGATGATGATAGATCGAGGAAAGCAAACATCGTGTCACGCTCGAGTGGGTTTTTCATTTGATTTTTACGCTTTTAACACCATTTTAAACCTGACCGTACAATCCCTATGCGTTGTTTAACTTAAACACATAATATCATATATTATTTATGACATTTACCATTATCTGCAATTACTATCTGGATCTTGATGCGATTACTCCCACGCCGTAATTGCTATGTAACTCTAAACCCAAAGCAAAGGAGGAATACTACTAAAGCAAACATTGGAACTCTTGTATATCGAGATATAAGAGAAATAGTAATAATGACTTCATTATTATTATAATCGGTACAGAGATTTATTATCTTCTCATAACTTTAAGTTTTGGATAGAAATAAATAATACAAATCCTGATACTACAATGAAAAAGCACAAATTTGTTCTAATTCAACTTTAAGAGCTGAAATTTATTCTTTGTTTTCCAAACATTAATAATTTTTTATTTTAGCAATTAAAATTAAAATGTCGTATAAGCTGTTATACTGACTTTTCAACGTGGCTTTTCATAGATGGCAACGCAAACGTTTATCCTATTCCTATCTAATGAATTTATTATTACTATTTCTGAAAAAATGATGATTTTTCTAATTGTTGCAGCAATGCCAAGAAAGGGCTATTTTCAATTGAATACTTATAGCTATTTACATTTTTGAATGTAAACCAATGTCACTACTGCTTGACATAAGGCTGCCCAAGGCGGGTATCGAAATTTAAAATTCCATGAATTCTCAGCATTAATTCACAAGAAATCCCTTAATTATTTGACACAAAAAAATAATACACATTTAATTTCATTGCAATGTTATATAAAAGCTGAGAATTTTTCTTTGGTTCCTCTACAACTTATAATATGCAAATTTAAATATATAAATTTATAAGCATAATTTTTATGTTTTTAATAAAAAAAAATCGTCATCAGTATTAGATATATTCTAGTTGCATATCTTTCCAAGAAAAAGACCTAGTTAAAAAGAGATTTTATCACAACTACTAGTAAAACTTTTAAGTTCTGAAAAATATTTTTTTCAGAACACTTTTATTTACAAATTAATGAGTAGATTAGAGGTGTTAGATTGAACTTCGACTAAAATTTATGCATAATATATATTACATTAAATATTCAGAATTTTTCATAGTCTTTTCAGAATATTATACAAGCTTTGACATTAAAATGCAGTTTTATGTCTTAAAATGGTTTGACTTTAGCCTGTATATTGAACGAAAGGTAAAACGATGAAAAAAAATCTTTATAAAATTGTATAGCGTATGTATGTACATTTAGGTATATTTATATACGTACATATATACATTATAAATTATAAATATTTCCATAGTTGAGATACTTCTCTTCCAGATGGGAGTAAAGTACAGTCACGAAGTTATTTGAAATAAAATGATTTAGAAAGGTTTACTGAATCGTGAAAATATGCATTTGTTCTGCACTATGAGATTTATGTAATGTTGGATAGGATTATAATAATTTGATTAACAATTCATAAGAGTAATTTGTTAAATAAACTACATATTTCATAAATAATAATAATAATAGAAGAAATATTATGGACATTTGAATGTAAATATCTTGAATAGTGTTTAATACCTTGTAATTAGTATTATTGGAATTATATTAACTTTTACTAAAGGATCATGAAAAATGATTTCTAGCTTAATGATCTCCAGCAGGTTATATTTTACAATTTAATGTCTAATGTTAAATTATTCCCAAAATTATTATATATTTCACCTTATCTCTAATTTAAGCATAATTGGTTTAAACAATAAATTACTTCACACAGACACCAAAATAACTTTCCAAATTTCGTATCTCGACTTAAATTAGAAAATCATAAAAAAATCACAGCTTTGTTTTACTTTGTGTAAAACCCTATTTAAGTCCATGTACGGTCACATCAATTTTAAAATAACGTTTTCTAAACTGTGACAGATAATCCATTACAACAATTTTTCAACACCGTTGTGAATAAAAACACATGAGCCAGATTATTTTCTCACAATTCCGTAATTAACTGACTCAGTTGACAATAGGCTAAAATCCGAAAGAAAATTAGGCGGCCTCTATTATAACGGAGACGAGATAAATAAATATGATTACGGTTGATGTGAACAAACAAAATTGTTGTTTCGATATTATCAACGTGAAAATTATGATTTCACCAACACGAGAAAGAAACACAGATTAAGAATTATTTTGGTATTTTGGTTCCAAGTGAAAATAGATTTTTCTGGCATTTCTGCATCGAATCCATCCATAGGTCAACCATTGGGGGTCTGGTAACTTCTGGAAAGCCGATCTTTTCCAAAAACTAATTATCACTAATCCTCAACAGTAGGAATCCATTGCTTTTTCAATCATTCAAATCGGTTGAGCGGTACTCTCGAAAACGTCGACGAAAAATTGTATCCACACATACATACACACACATACTAACACACATCCATTATTTCTGACGTATGCCAAAATGTTCAGAAACCTCTGAAACGTGAAGATATGCAAAAGAAAATATTTTCGATTTATGGCTTATTACTATAACTTATCCTACGGGAAGTTAATTAAAAATAATAAAAATACAATAAATTAGCACTATGTATGACAACACTAATTGTTTTGTAAAATTATGCCAAAAAAATTTTAGCATAATTTTTTTAAAAGTTTATGCAACTTGCCTTAGAAAAATGCTACTTACGTCTACATATTTTATGCAGCCATAACATCAAAATATTTTAAACACTGACATTTAAGAATTTATTTTGTTTTTTCATTAAATTTCAGTTCAAATAACCAATGATCACTGTTTCATAAGCATGACGTGTATAATCGTCAATATACAAAACTATACCATTTTTCTTTGACGAGTATATTTGCCAATCAGAGTTAACTAGTTTAACATTTTATTGCACAAAAAATGCATTTTTGTTCATATTACTTTTATTACTAATAGGCATATTTTTATTATCATTATTAACTATATGGTTATTAATGACAAAATTCAACACATTAACAAAATCCATCAAATGGTAAAAGTAGATAGACCTTTATCCAGATCATTTATTATTCACAAACCATTTCAAAAAAATCCGGTTCTCATTAAAATTGAATTAATTAAAAATAAACACATTAAATTCATTAATCACAAATCAAACTCTAATAAATATGAATCACCTCACTTTATTGACCGATCAGTCTGTATATTTTCATAATGCAACCGCAAATTTGCAAGTTGATGTCACAAGAATTTTTACGTATTATTAATGCTATAAATAAAGTAATAAATACGCAAAATATAAAAAATAACAAAGTAGTAATGCTTATTTTAATATGCACAATCATTTCGCTGAAATCTATAATTAAAGTTCTCGTGACTCTGATCGGGTTTTAAATCCTGGTAATAAAGGTCAGATATATATATATATATATATATATATATATATGTATATATATATATGTATGTATGTATATAATATTATAATTATCATTTACTGCGTGAACTTCAAAATATTTATTTTCTGATACACTTCTCTGAATAACCACACTCGTCCATTATCCAGATGAACACCTGTGTTAGTCACGGTTTATATTAAGACAAATTATTTATGTCAATAATAGTTCGTGGTATATGCATAATTAAGAATTACTCAATAATTCTTGACCAACTCGAGATACTCGAGATACTCTCAATGGCGATCATTTTAATTCCATTTATTAGTGATGTCACCCGGATTTGAACTGAAGCATATTGTGGGAAATTCAGATTGCTAGGCAAACATTACATCACTAGTTTATCTACACTGGATAATATATATGGCAGAATATTAATTAGCAAATTATGTACGAGTTAATGGATATAAACAATGTTGGATAAATATAGAGATGCGCTTTTTTATTTGAAGCGTAGACAAGGTTTTACTAAATCGTACCAGAAGGATCGAATAAATCGCTGGCAATGGAATAAGATTAAAAATTAGAATTTGTTATTTAACCAGTTGTCTGAGGTTGACAAATATGCTCGTCATAGTGATTTGGCAAAATTTTGTATTTTGACGTGTATAGTCGCCATGCGTATGAAACTGTGACTACTTGGTGAAATTGACAATTTGTTAAAAAAACGGAATATATTCTATATATATTCTTTGATGTAACACCTGAAACATGATAATTTCATATAAAAAACAGCAATAACAAAGAAGAAAAAATGTAATTTATTTGCATATATCAACTACTTTAAGGTTTACAACTGCCCAAAGTATTTTTATCTATGCGCGAGCCGAGCGGTCAGTTTGGACCAAAAGTTCAAACTGATGTTCAAAAATATGAACACGAATTCAAAAATATTTGTGTGACTACGTCGAAAAGCGGTAAAATGACGAAGAAACTTTTTTCATATTTATTGGTAGAGATATAAAATTGGTTAGAATATTTTGAGGCTATGTCAGTATGAAAGAAGTAATTGTAACTGGCATTTTACCTTAAGGCAATTTACATGATCTTCACAAAATGTAGCAATAACTTTCAATAAATTTTCGACTGCTTATTTCGAAAATATTTTAAAAACTTAATTGCTCTACCTATTTCTTGCCAAATAAGTGTGAAGTTTTTCTAAAAAAACGTTAATTGATTTTTTACTAAATTTTTGTAGTATATCCAAATACCAGATTAACACCTATCATGGGCACGAGAAATCCAAATCCGAACAACAACATCTAATTTTAACCGAAAATTTAAACCTTTTTCACACGTCACAAGTGTTTGAGTACAAATAAAACCGAAAATAAAGAAACATGTGAAGTCTATAAAGCTGTTCTCGCCTTAAATCAACATAATAAATAATAAAATAATCCATTCAAATATCAACATGCACAAGAGAGCAAATAAAAGAGAACTCGAGGTGTTAATAAGTCGCCAAAAAATTAGCGCTATTGTGAGTCCCATAACAGTGCTAAAAGTACATATACGAGAAAATATAACACACATGCTGAAAAGTAAACAGACAAATATGAAAAAGATTCGATTCCGAGGAATTGATAAATCATTAGGACTGATTTTTTAAATACACTTCGTGTTTTGGATAAACCGAAGTGGGTATTGAACCAAATTAGTCATAATTTTTAAAATATTTGAGTCAAGTGTAACAAATCAGTTATAATTTTTTTACCAAAAAACTAACAAGTTTATATTTTTACGTTTCAAGAGTTTCCGAACATTTTGACATACCTTAGCAAAAATGTGTGTGCGTGTGTGTGTGTGTGTTTTTGTGTGTGCAAACACAATTTTTTGTCCACGATTTTGAGTACATAAATCCACCAATTGGAATAATTGAAAAAAACATTCGATTAGGATAGATGAATTTACGTGCTGATTAGGTTTTGTAAAAGGCAGGTTAACCCTTCGAAGGTACGGAACACAAAGTGCAAAAAATGGCAATTCAGTTTTTGAGAGAACGGAGAGTCCAATTTAAATGAATCAAAAAACATTGTAATTTGTAATGTTGAGGAGACATAATAATTAGTTTTTGGAAAAGATAGGTCTTAAAAATATGAGATAAAGCATTTTAATACCGCTTGGTTAAGTTTTTTTATGTAATCATAAATATTATTATTATACAATTATTTTCTCAATGTTTACGATCAAAAAGAAGTAAAATTCTAAAAAATTGTATTTCTATTATCGAATAGAAATCAGATCAGATTTTATTACTCGGTTTTCACACGACTTGAGAAGCCGGTTTGTGCATATTGATTTTGACACTTTCGGTGTCGGAGATTTTGTATAGTTTTTGCCGACAAAAAACCTATTGACAAAATATTTTAACGAGATCAGTGTCAACGCATCCGAATAGAATTAGATTGTTGCTCTGATAATCATTTTTTGTAGATTATAAATTCATTTTAGCAATTAGAATGGAGATCGATCAGTTATTAATTAGATAATAGAAATTGTAAATGAAAGACTTGCGCAAATCATTTTGTTACTCTATTATTCATATAATATTTTTCTCATCGGTCCAGAATTTATCTTAATTCGATCTGTCTCAAACTTCCTGAAGCAAGTTGAAATTAAATATATTTGGCAATAAAATGCACGATTTTAAAAGTGTATTTTCTCATGGCTAATGCGTTCACTTGAGCATAATTAGTAGAAAACCTTGCACGACTATCGCAAAACAAGAAAAATGATTTTTACATACGAAATATTTTGTTCGTAAGTATCTTTCATAGATTGCTAATGATTTTAACCTTGATTTTTATCAAATGAATTATAAATTTTGAGTAATAAGTGCATAGTTATGTAAATGGAAAGATAATGTAATTTTGTAATTTTAGATTTGTATTCACAAGAAGTTGATAAAAATAATAGAACCCAATGCCTTATTGGAAATGTAAATTAAGGAAGATTTGATTGCTTGTCTAGGTTGTCCACCAATATTAGTCTAACTAGTTGATGTAAAGCAAAGTGTATCTAAATATCGACTCTCAACAATACTTTATTGAGATCTATTAATCTGGGATCTTGCTTGCGATAAAAAATTAATGAAGTCAGGCTTTTAACTGTAACATTAATTAGCATCGACTAACGCCACATCTAGAAACATCGAACATTTCAGATCAATCAATGTCCACTATGGGTAACCAGAAATGTAAATCGAAAGCAGAAACCTATGGAAAAATTCAAAACATCAAGAAATTTACTTGGTAATTGAAATTTTTGACCCGCAAAGTTATTATTTAACTAATTATAATAACCCAAATGCGTAATAGTAAGTAATTACCTGCGCAATATACATACACCTGGTCCATGTCTATTCTTTATTAAAATTTCTTTCAAAAACAATTAACTTTTGGCACAGCTCAATATGATAAATTAATCTGTATCAAGACATTAATGTCTACTTATTGATGTTTAATTTATACATTAGATTTGGAAAAAACTGTATATTAATTATGGCGCCGAAATGAAATGCATTTTTTGTAATCATTTGAATATTCATGTTGATGAAAGAGAACTTATGAACTTATGGATTTCTAAATACATATACTTTAAATTCATTAAATTAAATTAATCAATAATTATTAACAACTGTTAGTGAAAAATAATTTTTTGCATAGTACAAGATACGAAAGTATATGTACTTCTCTATGTATGTATGGATCGCACACAGACATTCAAATATATTGTTTATATATTTGAAAGTCAAAGTTTATAATATTATTAATGTCTATTATAAATTTAACAATTCCTATTGCGTTGTTATTGGCAAAATAATCGACTCCAGACTTAAATTTATTACATGTGTATGTCGAGTTGTTAAATGATCAAATGAATCATGACAGGATTAAGCTTATTCAAAACAATCTGATAAGTTACACGTGTTTATCTGTTTAGATTTATAATGGAGAATTTTGTTTATACGATAGTTATATAATAGATTGTTCTGATAAATTATGAATTTATCTTTGATTCAGATTCCTTGTTAAAAAAGTTTATTAAACATGAAATGGAAATACTCTTCTGTCCAGAGTATCCATCTGTCCATTTTTCTGATCTAATTTTTATTATTCGTTCATAATTCTCTAATAAATAATATGAACGACAGGTAATATTTTTTCGCTCAGGTATAAATTTATATGGATCAAGGCCAAAACCCGTTACATCCATCACCGACGAACCCGCCGACGCTAAAAGACTAAACATCATCTTGTACGCATCTTCTTAAGTTAACCAACCTTCTAATGCAGGGGCGGGCAACCTTTTTGTAATAGAAATTTATATATTTTGATTCATTTGAGTAATATTCACAGTTGTAGTGCTGACATCTTGAAATAATTGGTCATATTGGCATTGAGGTTGGAACTTTAAACTTGTGGTGCATGGCATCGTGTATTAAGGCAAATTGCTGGAACTTTCCGTACCGATTAATACATTTTTTAAAAAAGTTTTAAATTCTTTTGAAAGCTTAGACCAAAATAGATTTTTGACAATTTTAAAATTTTTGAAAAAATTAGACTTTTTTGAATTTTTTTTTTAATATTTTCAAATAAGTCAAATTTTGAAAAATTTTAAAATGGTCAAAAATCAATTTTGTTCTAAGTTTTCAAAAAAAAAAATTAAATTTTTTTAAAAAATGTATTTGTCGGTACGGAAAGTTCCATCAATTTGCCTTAAGACACGACGCCATTTTTCGAAAATTTTGAATTTTCTGTTTTCTCAAAAACAGAATCACCAAAAAAGTCATTTTTTTTCAAAAAAATTAAAATTGTCAAAAATCTATTTTATTCAAATTTTTAAAAAAAATTTAAAAGTTTTTTAAAAAATGTATTTGTCAGTACGGAAAGTTCCAGCAATTTGCCTTAAGACCCGACGCCATTTTTCGAAAACTTTGAATTTTTCGTTTTCTCAAAAACAGAATCACCATTTTTGACCTTTTGCACGTATCTTCGAGACGGCTGGACCTGCCTTGTACAAAAACTAATCACCACGTCTTCTTATCATAGGAATCCAGTGCTTTGTGAATCATTCAAATTGGTTGAACCGTGTTACCGTAATAGACAAAAAATTGCATCCATACACACACAAATATACATCCATTTTTGCTAAAGTATGCCAAAACGTTCAGAAACCTCTGAAACGTAAAGATGTCTAAAAATTTTCATTTTCGATTTTTTTGCGATTACTATAACTTACTCTATGGGAAGGTAACTAGGCGTAAGTGGCATTTTGGTTTATCAAAAGCGGCATGATCTTCCCAAAATGTGTTAAAAATCGACTTCATCATGAGTGATTTATAAGTGTCTCGATTTACTGTATGATTCTACAATGTTGGAAACTTTTGCAGATTATTCAATTTTCTACAAATTTGCCAAACATGTATTAAAAACAAAAATTATCCACCAATTATAAGGAAAGTATAGTTCCACCGACCTACGAACCAGTTTTGATTTTTATACTTCCAGGTCTTGATTCGTGTGAGAAAATCTCTAAAACATTACATCTACCAATGCTTG
This sequence comes from Ctenocephalides felis, assembly GCF_003426905.1. Lineage (NCBI taxonomy): Eukaryota > Metazoa > Arthropoda > Insecta > Siphonaptera > Pulicidae > Ctenocephalides > Ctenocephalides felis. Next base: position 25,950,299 of record NW_020539726.1, read on the forward strand.
AAAAGTACTCATTTTCAGTAATCACCTGGAGAGTATACCGAGTTGATAATTTGGTTTTAGAACGACACTAAATATCGCGCCGCCTAACAGCAATTTATATCCAATTATCCTTTTACCGGGAGCATTTTAGCAGTTGCCATTATCGTTAATAATATCAACTATTGCCATATTATTTAATTAATAAAACATGAACTATAATAAGTGCAGATGATATGTATGTAGGTACCTTACATTACATATACAAGTAGAAATGAGTTGGCTGGATGTATTTGGCCTCGGGCGGTTCTCACATCCATTCAGTTCAGATCCAGACAAGACAGTGTTGCTCTTGCATTCACGACGCACACACTTTAGGAAAAGGCAACTAAACACCAGATCAGACCACGAATGGATTTCGTAGTAATGTAAACATGATTCTGTTAGTTTGATTGGGACAGGGGCATGGAACTTGATACACGACCGAGGCACCTATTTAGACGAGTTGCTAAAATAATAAACAGTAACTAAGAAGAAAAATGTTACAGCTTTCGTTGGAAATTCTATCCAAACTAAGTGCTATGTCTAGAGCATAGCTCTGTACGGATCAGAGACTCTGATAAAGGCCGACAAGAACTACCAGGGGAATTTTGTAATGTAGTGTTAGAGGCAAATTGAGAGGATAAAATGGACAAACAAGATAACAAATGAAGAAGTCCTGAGAAGAGTAAACGATGAAAGGACTTTAGAAAGCACAATCCTTAAAAGAAAAGGAAACTGGGTAGGACCCATTCTGCAAAAAGAGTGCCTACTACACGACGTGGTCGACGGTAAAAGAGAAGGATTGAAAGGGTTGAGAGAAGAAGAATGCAGATGATTGACGACTTACGCAAGAAAAGAAAATACAGGGAACTGAAAGCCAAAGTGTGGGATTAGGAAGCATGAAAGCAAAAGTTTAGAAAGCAAAATACATAAAAAATTTGTAAAAAACGGTAGAGGGAAAATAGTATATACATTATATATATATATATATATATATATATATATATATTTGAAATATTTTTTGCAGCCCATTTATTTCATTAAACGTTTCGATTTCGACACTTCTGTGTCATCATTTAGTAATCTAAAAAACATAATACATAAATAAAAAAAATTGATAATAAATATAAATATGAAAAAAGGAGAAAATTTTATACACACCAAATCAGGAAAAACACAGAAAAAAATTAATTATGTAAAATTTATTGAACACTAAAATTATACTAATATATTAATAAACGAAGAATTAAAGGACCACATAATGTCCTCCTATATTGTATGTATTCAATCGTAGTGCATTATGAAAACTGATCAAGGTTATTACGCAGCACGTGCAGTTCAATGAGTGGATGCGGGGTGTAGAAACAAAAGAGGAATGAAAACAGAGAAGGGATATAACGAAATAAAGATTCTAAAAATGTAAAAAAATACTATTAAATTTATAATGACTTTGTAACTGTCAAGTAAAAGATGAGAGGAATTCCGTTTGTTGACACAAGAAGATACATATATATATATATATATATATATATATATATATATATATATTGTTTGAATTACGTTTTCAACATTTACTACAATCTCGTTTAGCAATATTAGTTACAAAATAGTAACTAGCATGTTGATTGACAGTTTGGAAAAGGTGCTGACATATAGTTGTACATCAATTTACTTGCAATATTTAAAAATTAATTTATATATATATATATATATATATATATATATATATACCTGTGCTATACTCATATTTATAATTTCCATTACCTATGTAGGAGTAAATGTTGTCGTGCATATATATAAATATGAATATGAATATAAATTATCGTCACTATTAACGCGTAGTATTACTAGTAATTGTTTTAAATAGTATTGCAAGTAGAACACCACATAATTATCTGGCGATTATTACCAATAGAAATTTTGAACTACCATTTAACACATAGGCCGTGCAAATACCTTTATAATAAGTCGGTGCATTTAACTACATAGTAAAATATTGAATATGGTAATAGAAAGTAAAATATTTAAAAACTTTTTGATTTATTTTAATTTGCATAATGAAAGTGCAAGTCTAATATGAACATTGTTTTATTTGCATAGATTTATTGCCTATCAA
>NW_020539726.1:25953432-25967035 GCF_003426905.1 Ctenocephalides felis
TTTTACCAAAATTCTAATTTTAAGTTTTTTGCACATTTTTTATTGTTTTGTAAGATATTTTTGCCGCAAAGGATATTTGTGCCACGTTGAGTTCATTTCCTTTAATAATTGTTCTAGCATTATAAATGCTTAAATAAGATCATTTACGAATTCTTCCTTTGTATAAGTTTTTTTCAAAATTTAGTACAGGGTTGAAAATAGTCTATATTGTGTTTTTAGTGTTAATGTGTTCAGCAAGCATAGTTTTGAATAGTCCGAGATTTTTTTAAATTATTTTTATGTTGCTGTTTTCCTTTCATTAAATTCTTAGTCATTTCTCCGATATAAATTAAATTGCAATCTAGGCAGTTTATTTGATAGACCAGATTTCTAATGTGTACATACTACCAAGAAATAATATTCGAAAATATTACTTGAAAGAACATAATAAAAAAGAGCAAATCTTTATCATTATAACGTACATAATTTTGATATACATAGTTTCATCTATACTTCACTATGTCATTTTTCTCAAAATAATTTAAAACATGTTTATTTTCCATCAATATTTTAGAAAGCTTTTTCTGATCTTAATTATGATCATTGTTATAGAAACTTAAGATCATGTACAGTAATACAAATCTCAAGATCCCAATGTTTATTCTCGAAACATGTTTTACATTGAAAATAATTTATTTATAAAGCTTCTTACAAAGTAACGTAAATATAAAATCTACGAGTACACAACTTCGAACAAGCACAATAATTGTCCGCGTAAGAATTTTTTCAAAATTAAAAACGAAAAAACGAAAAACTAACATTTAGTGGTAATTATTTCGGCCAATAGAGCAGCGGCTCTAGCTTTGATTTAGTAATTTCGGAGTGATAATCAAATTAACTCCGAGGCGGCTTGAATGAATAATGCTTTGTTCTCAACACTCGTTGGCGATACCGTAATACCACTAATACCACTAATACACCAGTTCACACAATGATGATCCCTGGTGAAAAATTATTTCCTGTTTGAACAGATTAATGAGCGAAAATATCACAATATTTAGTATTATGACATGGTAATATGATATATGTATCCTAAGTGAGTTGCGCTTATTGGGTTTACGACTGTATTAATGGGTTGTTTGACTCATTTCCGCAAAATTAAACTAGACAGATCTAAAAATGTTCAGTATTAATTATCTTAATTCAACTAAATTTTGTAGTTAATTATTCATTAACAGAAACACTTTTCAAACCGAACGACCCCGTCAATTTTTAACTTCTCGTAGGGTAAGTTATTGTAATCGTCCAAAAATCTAAATGAAAATTTTTGCGTATATTTATGCTTCAGAGCTTTCTGAACATATTGGCATACCTTAGAAAAATATGTATGTGTGTGTGTGTGTGGACACATTTTTTCGTCGATGAAAGCTAAATGTGTAAAAAATGATAGTTTTTGCGAACGAAGTATCCGATTTGGATTATTCAGAAACTTTTTGCTTGTGTTGACGAAATGACTGTATTTGAGAAAAGCTAAAAATTTTTTTTTTGCTTTTTATAATTCGAATAAACAATTTCAACTTTGCAGTTCAATTTATATAATTATTAGGAATGTGATAAGAACCTTCATTTTAACTCCCCTTAATTAAGTTCTGTTCATTAGGGATCGTCCAGAAATCGAAAATAAAAATTTTTACGTTTCAGTGGTTTCTGAACATTTTGGCGTACCTTAGAAAAAATTGATGTGTGTGTGTGTGTGGAATCAATTTTTTGTCGTACAGATTATCCGAATTGGATGGTTCAAAAAGCATTCGATTGCTATTGGTGAGGAAACGTGCTTATTAGTTTTTGACGAAGATAGGTCCAGAGGCTTTGGAGATATGGAGCAAAAAGTGCTAAAAATGTCAATTTTCAAAGGAATGAATCAACCGATTTATATGATTAAAAAAACATTCGATTCATATCGACAGGGAGATGTGCTGGTTAGGTTTGGGCAAACACAGGTCCAGTAGTTTTGGAGATACGGAGCAAAAAGTGCTAAAATTTCAGTTTTTGAGAAAACAATTCGAAATTATTAGTTTTTTGAAACAGCAAAAAAATTTTCAGATAAAAAAATTGTTTTTCAAATATTGGATTTTAATTATAACTCTAGCTAAAATTCTAAAACTAAATTATATACTCAAAATAATAATTCTGGCTTTGCAATTCAGTATATCTAATTGTTAAAAAATGAAATAAGGTACTTCAATTCTAACTCCGCTTGTTTTATTTTTTTACTTTTCTGATAAACATATATAAACGTCATAGTCCTACTCATAAACTCTTATATTTTGTCTATAAAATACGAATAATAAAAGTTATGGTATTTATGATGACCTATTTGAAAATATTTAATTTTTTTTTATTATTTCGTTACGGTACGGAAAGTTCCAACAATTTGCCTTAAAGCACGATGCCATGCACCACTTGTTTATTATTTATATAATAAATACCCATATAAGTTGTTTCACGTAACCTACGTCCTATATTCATTAGACGAACATATTGTGTTTTTACCATTATTTATAAATTATTAGATCATTCCATAATTAAATCTATCGATCGTTTGTTAATTACAGTCGACTTTGATTGCATAAAATACTTCGCCAGCATTAAGAACACGAGAAAAAAACTTGTTGTAATTAATCGATCAAAACAGATAAAAGTGTAGATATTTATTATTCGCCTAAGGGAACAATTTTCATACATTACGCAAATGAGATAATTAAATAAATCAATGTATTAAATATGTTAATATTGAATGAGCCGATAAATTGTGATCACGCACGGTCCGCGTTCTTGAGTAACTTGGTCTTGTGTAAATTGTATGATAACAAATTAATCTATTAAGAACTGTGCGAATATTTAATGGAGATTAACTGATGCAGGGCAGTATTTTATGAGATTTTAGTGCTAAGCCTTTGAAATTTATATGTTCAGATACTGGGGTCTTATATAATTTTTATCGATGCTATCAATGCATATCGACTAGAGACTTGCTTAATTCAAATAGACCGTTTTTTGAATTTCAAGCCTCTTTATTTTTTCTTTTAAGCCTCTTTATTTTTTTGCTTTGAACAGCCATCAGAACTATTCTCAGGCTTCATATGCTATTAATTTTCGTACCTGCACAATTCTGTATACTGCCTCGCCATGCAGAACAGGAGCTATAACAATATGCAGGACGGTTTACATGTCCAATAAAGAAAAAAAAACTAGTAGTTTATAGAATCGTGTCAAATTGCAAAAACTTTCCGTACCGGATTGCAACGTAAAAATTAATTATTTAAATTATATAAAAGTATTTATTTATTTAAAGTATATATTTCGAATTTGATCTAGAATTAAAATAGGACCCGAACCATTTTTGATATAAAAAAAAAATTCTTGAAGTTCTTTGAAATAAAAATAAAATTCTTGCTTTATCCGAGAACAATCGTTTCGTCAACACAAGCAATAGATTTGTCATATCCTGTTCATATGTGTATCATTCAATGTGCCATACATATACTAAATCTTATTTTAATTTCTGGCACATCTCAGCTGCCTTTTGACAATAGTAATGTAGATATCTCATTTTTCTTATTCATAATCATAAATTTATTATAAATTGTCTAGGTTCGTAAGTAAATTGAAATTATTCGCAGGTGATAGTTTTCATTTGTTTTCAATGCAAACAATAACATGTCGTTTTTTGCATTTTTTTATTGAGTTATGCACTTACCAAGACATTTTGCGATTCATTTTTATATATAAGTCTAGCAAACCCGACGAACTCCGTTTCGCCAGCAGATGGTTTCGTGAGAAAGATAAAGAAATTTGTTGCTTGTTCTATATTTGAAAAGGAAAAATTTGATTTTATTATACAACAGTAATGAATTTATTTCGATTACAAAAATTAAGTGTTTTTTAGTTGAACTTCTCTAAGTAAATGAAAGTGAATCCGCAAATTATCCGTTTCATTGAAGTGCTCTTTGATAAACCACATTTTTTGTTTTTTGGTCTGACGTTAACACAAACAAAGCGGATGGTTTCCAACTCGTGAACAGGCAACGTATAACTGCCCATGTGAAAAACAATAATTTTCTAAATAATCTATTTGAAATTTATTCCGCAAACACTAAGCGATTGGCCTTGCAACTTGTTATTGCGAACGCAAGTCGAACTGGAAATTGCAATCGTTTGAAGTCAAACGGAAGACCAGTCGGAGTCATTGGTATGTCACCAAATCGCCAGCAATTTTTGATTGAATGGTAAAATTCAGTGCGTGTACATCATTATTCTTTGTGGCAAGAATTGCTCGTTGACTTAACTAAGCATAATTCTGATAATTCTCACTATTGTCATTACTCGAATTTTTAATTACGGTGCGTGAAGTTCCAGCAGCTTGCATTAAGGCACGATGCCATGCACAACTAATTTTCTTAGCTATAAATCTTGCGGAGCCCGAGACCTTTCGAACGAAAGCAAAATTGTCGAAATCGGTTTGTGCGTTCTGGAGTTATTTCGTCAGGAAGGGACCCGACTTATTTTTATATATATAGAAGATTATGTGTATAATAAAAACTTTAATTTGAGTATGATACTTCATATTGTCTTAAGTAGTAATAATTCCTGATTCAACTATTACAATTACACCGGTTCTCGTCAGTTAGAAGTAAGTTTCCCTCATGGCTATTCCCCTGAATAAATATGAGCACGTCTAAATCTATTTATATGCGTTATTATTGTGAAACGGCATCGTCCATCATGGAACTCTTCTATTTGACAACAAGCTCGTAGTATATGAGTTGTACATATTCGTGTTGAATGTCAAAGTTTAAACTCAGACACATTAGACGCTCCACGGGGTCACCAATCGTAGTATGGTATATGGTGTGTGGTGTATATGGTCAGTCATACAACACAGGTGAGTTGGGGTAATAGAATACTTTTGGATTAAATTAAATCTGAGACAAGTATGGAGAATTTATAACAAGACTGCAGTGTTGCAAAATAATTGATTCAAAAATTGTTGGTTGGTTGGTTGGTACATTATTGCAACTGATGTTTGTATGTACTTCTTATTTGCAATTCAGTGTGCTAAAGTGTGAGCTTAATTTACTTTAGTATTTTTGGACTACTATATTCAATTCACAATTTTAACAAAATTCATGTACAATTATAATATAGAAGACATGATCTCTTGTAATAGTATCTCTTGTTATAAGCCAATTTGTTCAGACGTTTTTTCGAAAATGAAGCAACATCGAATTTTCTGTAAGTGCACGTCCATTAATCACGTGGTCACTTTTCAAGAATTTTTGGACCTTTCCTCATATCACCTTTGATAATACTTGGTCATATTTAAAATTACCTCCTCCATACTTAAAATGACCTCGCCCTTAATTAAGTGTATTTTTACCACTTTTGAAACCATTTTGTTAATATATATGTATTTTAATCTTCAACATCCATAATAATGGTTCAATATGGTTAACTTTTATGATTAAAACCATTCTCCAATAATGTGCAAAATCTTGAATTATGAACGTCATAGAAAATATATATGCCATAATCTAAAATTTTTTTAATTGGTTCAAATGCCTTTGTCCTTTATGGAGATTCTTTGGTAATCTAAAGTTAGATTATGAAAGAAAAAAAGCGACTGGTGGGCAGTATTGATAATCGATTATTGGAGTAAATTTAATGATAAACTTTTAAACAATATTTTATGCCAAATTATATGTATATAGATTATCATGCCATATTCAATCATTGTACTCACCAAAATTTCTGCACTATGATATGATGTTGAAACCTGCAACAAAAAGAACAATATATTACCAAAAACTTTAGTGATATAAATAATCAAAAATTTTATTTAATAATATACTAAACTAAACTAAATTTAATAATATACTAAACCTATATTGTTCTATAGATATAAATTAAATTGTAATTTTACTAAATATTTATTTTAATTAACAATTATATGCAGTCTTCGTTAGAAAAGTGCAGAATTACTCAAGTCATCATTATGATAAATTAAGAAGCACTAAGTTATAGAAGACTAAACTATATAAATTTTACTAACTTTTTTCCATGTACAATATTTTTGGAAATTCGGACATTGGTTGGGATATTCATAATTATATTAGTGTTAAATGTACAATGTAATTTTCCTGAAATTAATAAAAATTGAATCAAAATAAAATTTGTAATATATACTACTATAGGTACATATAAAATTTGATCTTAAGTAAGATTGAAGGTAAAATTCATCCAATATATATATATGTATATATATATATATATATATATATATACATATACATATATATTATTAATTTCCCAAATATTGATATAAATATCAATTCTTATGCAAGCTGTCATTTAATTCCAATCAAATGCAATACTGCAATTAGTTTCACTTCGATGCGGCGTGGACATTCATATTACATTTCAACTCTAAACTGTTTCTATTGACATTTCAAGCAAGAATATTATTTAATTGCAGTAGTGAAATCATCTTATTTTGACATCCGATACTTGTTACATCAAAATCTATATAATAACCATAAAATGCTTATTAATAGTTTGCTATTTTCTGGAAACACTAATGACTACCTCGCTATGGCTTCGTAGTCAGTCAAGAATATTGCTACAGTAATGGTAAATTCTAATTGGAATTTGGTATGTTTAGTGATTTTTTGTTGTCACCTGATGTTCCACTCTGATTTAAACAATTTAAAGTAGAATTGATATTAATTATTGATTCCATTGAAAAAAAAGAGTGCGCGTAAGGTTCACACGCGATTGAAGTAAAACTTATTGGCTACTGTACAAGATGGCATTTAAGTATAAATTAATACATCCTATAACAATTTTGAATAATGTTTATTAGTAATATGATAACACTCGTGATAGATATATTTATTAGTGTCAACCATTATACACATTAATATAATGATAAATTATAAATTATATATTTATAATAACATTAAAAATATGTATAATATTTAAAAACAATAATGTAATTAAAGTCATACATCAGATATGACATAATCGGTTTGTCACTGTAATTTGCATTTAGAAATGAACCTTCATCAGAGAAATGAAGTAATTGCTGGTTAATAAATTCTAAAATATTCGTCCATACAGTGGATTATGTTAAACAGCGCCTAAACAAATATTGTTTTTGCAACTTCACTCATCATGTAATTGTATTTGGAGAACATCATATAATTAAAATTAACATACATTCATTGACTGCTGGTATTTTTTTTTACTTTTTCGCTGGCGATATAATCTCATTCTTTGAACAGCTGTATGATCTGTCTTGCCTAAAAAATATTACGCATTTTAATATCTTCAAAGATTTATAGAAACTGCGAATAATGAATTATAATGAATTCATCAATGAATTCTAATCAATAAACTTACGTTAACAATAAACTTATGTTTAGTACACGGCACAAATATTTAAATTGCTGTAATATTTTCAAGGAACAGGGTAAAATATTCTTCTGATTCAGGCATTTTTCATTAAATCAAGATTTGTACTTACGATTAATCTGTTATTGACAAATATATACGTCATGAGTCACACAACAAGAATATTATTTAATTGCAGTAGTGGAATCATCTTAGAACAACAAAACTATGCGCACTGTGCAATATATGTTATAGCAACTATAATTAATCGAAGTATCTGATATGTTTCTATCAATACTATTAGTATAATATATAACAATTAATATTAAAAGATCTTGCGTCCAGCGAGCAACCATGGATGGATTTCTTGCGCCGGGCATTCAGCAATTAAAGATTATTATGAACCAGAAAAAAGTGCCAGCTTCTTAGAACAAAAACTAAATCTTATATTAATTAATAACACGACTTTGTCGGTGTTCTTGATTTTTTTCATCACGTATTATATTATACATTGTGTAATAACAAAAGCATTCACTTTGTTTAAAACGTATATAATTACTGTTTGTAAAACATTGGTCTAATTGCTATGTGTGATATTTTTCGTGCCGCTTTGTTAATATCAGGGACTTTATATTTCTTTCAACTCGGAATGATTAATTATCAATTTATGTGTTTGATATACGTGAGCACAATTGAAAAAGTACGAAATTCACTTATGTAAGATTTTACTTGCCTAATTTTAACAAAGTTTCGACATAACGAAAGCGCTTCGAGCTGCAAATTATAAATGACACAATGCAGATCAGCTATAATTTTAATTCAATTAATAAAATATCATGAAATAGAATTACTAACTTCTTGTAGGGTAAATTGCAGTAATCGAAAAAATCGATTATAAAAATACTTGCATATCTGTACGTTTCAAAGAATTAAAGTATTATTAAAAAAATAGATGTATGTGCGTATGTATAGATTCAAATTTTTGTCGACGATTTCGAGAGCACGAAACAACTGATTTAAATTATTCAAAACTATTCGATTTCTATTAATGTGGAGAGATGCTGATTAGTTTTTGGCAAAGGATGGTCAAGCCATTTTGAACATAAGGGCCAAAAAGTAAAACAAATGGCAATTCCGTTTTTAATCCGATTCGAATTCAAAAAAGATTTCACTGTATTGACGAAATGAAGAGTTGACTAAATTTTTGGGAAGGCAGGTCCAGTGTTTCTGGTAAACTCAAAAACAAGATTAAAAAAATGACATTTAGCTGCCAAAAATGATCATTAGACATATGCACATCTAATTATCAGATATCTTAGAGATTTTATTATTAGTAGAAATTTTGTTGTATCAGAATTTTAAAAAAAAATCTGAATCTTGAAAAAGGCGATTTTTTTTCAAAAGTTGGTAAAAAGTAAAATCTTGAGATTTTCTAAATGTTTTCAAAAAAATTTAAAGCTTTTAAATGTTTTAACCCTTTCCACTCGGATGCCGCTGCTCCGGCGGCAAAATTCATATAGATCTCGGAGTTTGCGAGTGGAAAGTGTTAAATTACGGGTTGGTCAGTTTGAATAAATTACCTTAAGGCACGATACCATGCACCGCTAGTTCTTACATTTAAATTAGAATATATATTATAGTTTTTTTGTACAAATTTAAATCTTTCTCTATGAGCACAAAAGTAATTTATAATATTACGTTAATCAAAAACTCAAAAATATTTATTAATTAAAAAGTAAAAAAAACAAGACGCGTAAAATTCATTGGTCTCAAAACTTAATTTCACAATCAGTCAAATGTATTATTGATTACTATTTCAATAAATTCAATCATTATCAAGAGTGCAAGGAAATTTTACATTTTTTTCCCCATTATTAATTATTACCGAAACTTACTAAATTTATTTGGTAATTAATGACAGTTATGAAGCAGAAAAAAACCGTGAGTCAAAAATCAATTTAATATTTTAGAATGAAATAGAGATAATTATTTGTAAGAGTAAAACATAAGTTACTTTCGACATACAGATCTTTGAACTAAAAAAGTCTCCAGTTTTCTCAATAATGATCATAATTGGAGGTGACTACTAATGCATTTTACACTTTTGCTTCAAATTCACACGTCATAGAAGAAGACATATAAAAACTATATATATATATATATATATATATATATAAATGCTTTTGTCTGTTGTGAAACAGTTGTTTGTAATTACTAAATTACTCTATTAGTTTTGACCCGATATGGCAAGTCATTCTGATTTGATAACCATGGAAAGTTTCGAAGTAATTCAGGTAGCCCCATTAATAACAGTGTTTACACAATTCATTGCATTAATACACTCCAAGACTTATTTATATCTAATTATAATCGTAAGTCTCATAGGAAACCTATGGGAATCAAAAACAAGTCCCATAGTACAAAGTTTTAGACAAAAGAACGGGTTAAAAATAATAATTATACTATAAGTACTCGATTTTATTTGGGTAAAAAAAAAAATTTTTCCTGAAATTTTACTTTAAAACAGAAAATAGTATAGGCTTAATTTGAATCATAAAACACAAAATAATTAGTTAGTTTTGAAATTAACGAAACAATAACTTAAATAACAAAAATATTCATTGCAAACAAGTATGAGTATAAATATAAATCTTTTGGGACAAATTCACAGTTCTTGTATTTTTCCAGTTTTATTTGCACTAAAAAGTACAAAAACTTTTCAAAAATTATCTTCCTTAAATATGCAAATAATTAATAATAATTGATATATACTATATTATGCCATGTACTGCACTATTTAGTCGGTAAAATTGACATTTATTTAATTGTGAAAAAATTATCTCCGTTACTAGTTGGTACTTATATTATCACTAAATAAAAAAAGATATTACGTTCCGAGAAAATTTAATAAAAAATAACTAAAGAATCAAATGATTTAATATAATATTTTGAGTGCTTGGTTTAACATCTTGGGCTTCTCCATTATTCTATGGTAATAGATTTACTATACCTCGGTCAACTTAATATCTAGCAGTAATAAATAGCCCTTCACCGGTATGACTTTATAAAAAATATATTTTAACTATTAGAAAAATTTTAATCTTAAGTCTTAATCGAATATGTATTTTCCGGACCAATTATCTTCTCAAAAGCTATGTAGTTCAGAAGTATCATCACAAAAGCTCTCAAGACAGTCTAAAATATAATAAAGAAAAAACAAAAAAAAAACGTTTGTTTTAAAATATATATGCTTTGCCAAAATTTCAAATGATTTTATATATGATCTTTAAATATAAATATGTCAGTTTCCTTTAACTATACATGAAAATTGCTGTTAACAAAAATTGATGAATGGAAAAAGGACAGACTAAAACAATATGCACCAGCACACATAGGTATTTGCGAAAATCTCTGTATCATCACCAAAGGTTTGAGATTGATGCAACAGTCGTTTTGAATAATCTGTATGCCATGGATCTCCAATATTTCAATAGTATTTTAACTATTAATTGTCATACAAATCATAACCAAATGCCAAATAAGTAAATTTGATATTTTCCTTCTTGGTACAATATTTTCACCTACAATTAGTCATCCTAGTTTATCGAAAATTGCATTAAAACAGTACTAGAAGTTGGCTATTTTTTTCTAATATCAAACCACAAACTGTTAATGCTTCAATCAAACGTAAACCATATCTAATTCCATATACCCAAGCGATAAATTTTACCCAATACTGTTAGATATATACCCGGATTTTGAACTTCTGACATAGAACATCGGCAGTAAATCACAAGTCATTATTGTTGTTAATATCGAATTCTATATATCGATTCCCATCGCACTGCAAACCGTTAACAAACCGATAATCACACACAGTCGATATTTAATTACCGACATCATTAAATCGTATGCGTAATTCAGCGGTTATCGATACCTAATAACGAATAATTAGAAAATCCATCCAGTGTTAGCCGATTGTTGCCCTTAGTAGAAGAGTTGGTCAAAAATCAAAGCATTGAGCATGTTCTTAGATGATATATTTTGTTGAAATTAGCTAATGTTAAAATACTCTATACTCTACTCTACTGAATGACTTTTAATTAACCAGTTAATTATGAATACACTCATCATGCAAAATTTTGTGTATTTTTTTTTTCAATTTTAATTTTATACTGCAACCTATAAATACAATTACATTTAGCAGAGAATGCTGACAAGTTGTTAACAAATAATTGTTTACAAATTAGTAGATACCCCCAGTGCCGTATCTACTAGAGCTAATATAATAAAGCAAAACTAATGACAAGTAGAAAAAAAAAACAATAAAATGTAGTAAAATGGAAGTATTATAGTTAATTAAACTATATTAGATCTCCAGGTAGTTTTCTTTTGAGCCTGGTCGGCTGGCGTTCTTGGTATATATGACACGCTAGTTGGTTAGAACGGACGTCAATTCTGTTCTTTAAATTAATGGAAACCATTGATATATGTTCTTGAATTGTTGTAAGATTATTATAAAACGCTCTTGTTTAATATTTGCCGCAGAAACATGTTTTGTGCTAGTTGTATTATGTTTAAATTGCTCTTTTTAACAGTAGCCCAAAGTTGTATTCCGTAGGTCCGCACGGGTTTGATCACCGCCTTATATAAGTAATTTGCTGCAAGTTGATAATTCTGATTTTCTGTTTAGGAGCCAATAATAATTTTTGAAGATTAGATCTCTTTGTAGTCTTTTGTCCTTTATGTGTATTTTCCAGTTTAGTTTCTTTAGTTTCCATTGACAAGAGAATTTGTCATACGTATGAAACAGTGGTCATTCATTGTTGTGGTCAAGGCGTTGAAATAGCATTTGTAAAATCCTGTTAATTAAAATATATTATATATAAATTAATTAGCCTTTCTTTAGCAGTCTAAATCGCCTTGTAGTTAAGATACTTCTTAGATTAGATCACAACCTCTCGTAAGATTCTCAAGATCTGATTGCTATTTAATAATTGGTAAGCATAACTTCTTCAGTATGAAATTTGCTACATTTGTCAATATAAAATTGCGTCTAATATTTTATGAATATTATATTTCATAGATAAATTTTTCCCTGAAATGAATGAAAATGTCTAAGCTCCGATACTATTATTAAATTACATTATGAACAAACGAGTACATGAGCGGTGTATTCAAATTTACGATTTGTTTCCTGAGGTATGCAGGTGCTATCAAAGATTATTAATAAGTGATTAAACCAATAATAACAGGGCCTATAATAGGTTTGATATATCCGTTTCGGGTCGGCCGAATTACGTGATAATTGATGTCTGCATCGGAACGTAAATTGCTTTGGTGCGGTTAACTCTTCAAGCATATATCACACAGAAAATTTTTGAGATTGTATGATTGTATTGATTGAGAAATTGCATGTATACAGAAGATTACTAATATAACGAATACAAAAATATATACTTCAAATGCTACAGATCTAGTTTTGCATACATGATATCGATCAAATTGATCAAAGCAGTTTCATTCAAATTTATTTCATCTTAAAAATTATATTTTATCGTCCAGATCTACGGGAACAGTGTTTTGGTCTCATTCGACGGTTCCCTTAATTACCATGTGTTGCTATTAGTATCAACGGGTTTACTCGATCACAAAGTAGAGACTTCCACTTCTATATTAGTTCTTAATGATATTTTAATGCAAGGACATTACCACAATAATGGAGGCTAACTCTTAAGGCAGTCTAATTACTCGGCCAAAGGTCCTCTAGATCTTTACAACTCGATATATTGTTTGTAGAGCTAAATGAACTGAGCTAATAAAGATATTAAAGTAACACCATTGAGAATATTTTTTATCCTAATTTCATTCGAAAATTTTAAATCCAGAATTAAACAAATTGAGCATAGTGCTAAAATTTGCCGAGTGCATAATAATGTTATATTAAATTTAGTTTTTAAACCAAAAAAAAATGAACATTTGAAGTAATATAAGAACTCAATCATTTGAGTGTTTTTAAAATCACTATCTAACTACGCAAAGTCTATAATAATTTATTTTCATCCTTGTTTTTTTTTAACTATAATTTAAAATGTTAATAGTTCAATGAGATGTTATAATACTTCTCCGACATTTTTTTATTTAAAAAAAAAATATAGAATTTTTCTAATAT
>NW_020539726.1:25968035-26104341 GCF_003426905.1 Ctenocephalides felis
CAATGTGCTTGTCCAAGCTAATACAAAAATTTTGATTTCAAAATTTGATTAAACATCAATTACAAGGGTAGTCAGATTACCATTTTCTAATCGTTATATACGATGAATGCGATAGCATCCGCTGCTTCTATTTTACGCAATTTTACCCAAGCTAAGCTAATACAAAAATACCTAAAAAAAATCAGTTAGTCATTACCTTGACACGTATAATAATTACAAAATTGTAATAGTTATACTTAAAATAATTGACTTGAAAATTTGAATGATACAGCATTCATCTCATTCTGCATCACAATGAAAATGAATGCTATAGCATTCCCGCCTGCGAACCTGTTAAAATCACGACAAAAAGTAGATGAAATTAATTTAAGTATGCTAGTTATGTTTGTTATTATTATAATTTGTGCTAATTTTATTTTTCTTGCTTTTCAGGTAAGAATTTCCATGCAATTTTACAAAAAAAAAATTGCTGTACAACGATTAATCATTGCTGGGATTATGATCGTATGTATTGCATGCATTTGATTTTAATTTATTTTTAACATTTTCACTATATTTAGTAATGAAACATATTTAGATTTTTTTGGAATCTTTATTAAAGCAATAATAGCTTTTTTTCAACTGAAGTTTATCCTGTTTAAAATAATGAATATTCGAAACATTGCTGGAGCAGACTATTATATACGTTTATGTGTTTTTAAACACTTTGGAAGACTATTTAATAGTTTGCCAATATAAATTATATTAGCGTTTCTGTATAAATAGTATACAAAGAAAAATAAAATATAAACTGATCTTTGTGCACAATCAAATCCATGTACTAATGCTTGGCAACATTCATAAAATTACCTGAACTTTATGTAAAATTACTTTACCTAAGTTAATCGATGTACAATGAAAATGTAACTTATGCACATTTAATACACTATAATACGAAACACTGTTTTGTTTTAATGCAATTTTGAACAATATTTTATTGTTTCATACAATAAAATTATTTAACTTTAATTTTTTTCCGAAACACACGATAATATTCATACAATAGTCCTTGATTTTTTACGATGAAAATGTAATTCAGACATTAATTATCCAATTGGCATTTTATGCGTATTTGAAAAGCTATAATATTACTTTTAATTTAATAACGAGCTAATTTTCTATTTCAACTTAATTTTGAGAAATATTTCACCATTTTCTTGATTAATTTCTCTTTCCGAAAAAACACGATAGTGCAAAATAATAGTTACTGCGACTTTTTAGGTAAATACGTTTTTCACCAAACAATTCATAATATTCTTTGTTTATTATTTGTTGAATTATATCAATATAAAGGGTGTCCCAGAACTCAACTTCAACACAAAGTGGGGTGATAGTATTGATGAAAAAAAAAAATTTAAAAAAATCTCATGGAATAAACTTGCAAAAATCGTGTTATTTTTAGATTTTCAATATTTCACTATCTTTCTTAATATAATACTATCAAGTATTTCACCATTTTACAATTCTAATTAAATGCAAATATTTTGACAAAACACTTTAGTAAATTTTTTTAAAAGGAGTATCTTTTAAAGTTGACCAATTACAAAAATTTTGAATTCATAGTTTACCAAGAAGTCTTATTTGGTAAAGACTTGGATCAATAGTGCCACTATGTTTGACTGTGGTCCTAGAAATCTTATTTTCGATAACGGTTCCAAAGTATGAATGAACAAAAATACTAAAAATTAACCACAATAACCGGTAAATAGTCAAAGTTCCAGCAAAGCTCAAGTTTGTACTTAAAAGCTCATAATTTTCTAACTACATAATTTTTTTTCTTTTATTTTTTCTATGATAGTTACGATAAGTGCTCTATATTTGTTGAAGCAATATATTTATTACCAAATAGTTTATATTTCATTTATATACAATTATTTTCAATTTATTATCCAATGCACCCCTGGTTCGTGTAAAGTGCAAAAGAATAATGAGTTACAAATGTTTACGATCAACATATATACAGAGGCTGTATACTTTTGGAGTTTATTTTATCAATGTCGATATCCCCGTTCTTATATCGTCCAGTTAATTAATAATATTATTTTTATGTCGTTGTAAAATTACAATTATTATGGCTCTGATCATCACGTTATTTATTCGGATTTGATACCTGCCATATCGTGCGCCGAGTCCTTTAAACCAGTTTTGGAATTTGTAAAGGATGGTAAAAGAAATATTTATTACTTATATCGATTACTATAGTTAATCTGGTAATACTGGCAATACTGGAATTTTTGGGTTATCGATGTGGTGTAGCTATCTAAAATATTAACATCTCAATATTTTTTACAACAATTCTCAAAATTTATCATCCTGGTTAGTTTCCATATTTCCATTACTCTTTTCCCATCCCTAAAACAGAAGCGCAGAAATACTCAGATGTATAATATAAATTTTATTATAGATCTCCAGTTATAAAAAAATTGCTGACGAGGGTTGTAAAATCCGGATTAATAAATCGATGTACTTTTATTACTTACATTGTAAGCATATATGAGTATGAAATGCTTATTTAATTGTACGGAATTTATGAGATAGCATTAAATTCAACCTCATCAGTTTTCATAACTTGTTTTAAAATTGTGGACGTCTTGTCATAATTTTATTGGTAATGGACTGAAACGTATTATATGAGTCGTAATTGTATTGGAAAATATGTAAGATGATTTGAAAAATTTCATTATTTTGCAAGTAGTGTCTTATTTTTAAAGTTCTATTCAGAGAAACTATGACTTTTATGAACATTCTTACCAGATTATGCTGATTTACCAGTTATCTGTTGACATATTGACGAATGTACTCCTAAAATGGTAGAATTTTGTGTGATGACGTGTATGTTCGTCATGAGTAAAAAATAGTGTTATTAGCTAATCAAGACGACATTTTTGAGCAAAACAAAATATACTCTGATATTAAGTTTAGAATATTTTGAGGCTATGACTGCATAAAATAACTAGTTTTAAGTGGCATTTTACCTTAAGACAAGTTGCATGAACTTCCAAAAATACGGAAATAATATTCTTAATCTATAAGATAAGATTTTGCATATTGTTCGATGTGAGCTAATCTGATTGTTAAATAGCACTTTGTCAATTTGTTCAGTTTAAAATATTGAGTTCTAGATCCATTCTCATATAATAACAAAAAGTTACTATAAACTATAATTACTAAAAACATTTTATTTGCGAAAAACACATTATACTTTCTGGAGTTAATAAAAAGCTCATTTGGCTAAGTTGTAATATCATCGTAAAAGAAGGTTAGGTAAAATTGGTAAAATTTTGGGCGTAAAAATCGAAAAAAACATTTTTTGCATATCTTCACGTTTCAGAAGTTTATGAACATTTTGGCATACCAATTGCCGATTGTGTGTGTGTTTGTGCAATTTTTGTTCACGTTTTTGGGCGCATGGATCAACCGATTTGAATGGTTGAAGAAATATTTGATTCTTATTGATAGGGAGATGTGCTGATTACATTTTGGCAGAGGCAGGTCCAGTTGTTACAGAGATACGGAGCTAAATTTGCAAAAATGGCAGTTTTTGAGAGCTAAGAAAAAAACAGTTGTTAGTGTTGATACAACAATTACTTTTGGGAAGTTTTTTAATTTTTTAATTTTGAAGTTTAAATTTTTTTTCCAAGAAGTTTTTTTTGTATATAGCAAATAATTTGAATTTTAATTTAATTCTAGCTAAAGTTCTGAAGCTTGACTTTAAATAAATAATTTTAACTTTGCAATTCAGTTTATAAATAATTCTTATAAATATCAGTCAATGTTACAGTATTTATAATAATATATTTGAAAATATTTGCTATTCCTCGAACATGTCGTTACGGTACGGGAAGTTCCAGCAATTTGCCTTGAGGCACGATGCCATACACCACTAGTTCTTTTATTATAGCAACAGAGAATTAGTAAACATGGTCTTTGATGGTATGTACCCTCCTTAAGTGATTTTTTAATAAAATCGTGAGATGTTCAGGACTTTTTGCTCCACTTGTAACATGTATATATGCACGTGTGTATATATGTTACGAACATTTCGAAACGTGTACGTTATGCTCATATATGATAGACATGGGAAGAATACGTTTGAGAGAGCGTTCGCTACTAATCGTTCCTCAGTGAATAACAGATCTCGATCACGGTTTAGCCGTCATTAGCGTCACGTACTGTACATGTACCTCAAACGCCGCTCAAATGCTCAAAATGCAACAAAACAAAACAGCATCGGCATCGGCATCGGCAGCAGAAGATCAGTGATCACCAAGTGATTTCAGATCTAATGTAATGGAACAACAACTGAAACCTTCTTCTTGTGCAGAATTCTTAGTACTTGAAACTTGTAACACGATTGTAAGTAACGAAATATACACGACGATCGAACAGTAACCGCGAGCGATGTGGGTGAACAGAATCAGGCTCCCTGATCGGATAATAGATGGTAATGGGCAAATTCACCAAGATTTAGTAATAAATCTGTACAAGTTCATTGGTTGCCAAATAACGTCACAACTGGCCCCTGATATCAAATTTGATAGATTAGTCTATTTCTTGAACTTGGATGAATATCCAAGCTGTTTACTGACTAATCCAAGGAGAAGTTCATGTTTCCGTCAAAAACTTGTTTCTGCTACTTTTACGTTTTTTTGATTTGCCAAGTCATTCTGAATCAGCTGATGCCCAAATTGGTAGAAGTATGTATGAGTTTTTCACACACAATTATTTCCATATAAGTTGTCGCAAATTGTCACATACTCACTGTATAAATTTAACGACATGAAAGAATAATATTAGTAATTCTCATATCATATTTTTGACAAACTCACTGTCTAAATGATGATGAAATTAAATGGTGTTAGTATTTAACAATGAATTAGAATGCGAGTTTATAATGCTTTAGAAAGAATTCAGATGGTGATTGATATTTAATTTTGTGATGGTGATTTTTTATAAAATTTATCTTAAGAAGGTAGGGTATAGCACACAGGTCCAATTTGACTTTTAGCAATTATACTGTAAAAACAAATCCAACTGCACCTCAATAAATTACATATAGTAAGCAACTATTTGACTATGTTCAGTAAAATTTCCATTTGTTCATTACTCTAGAAATATCTTTGATTGCTATTTTACCAAAATTGGTACTTGGTATTTTTACCTTAAAGTGGGTTCTTGTACCATAAATTTATTTTTAATCTTAAAGAGGTTTTAACAAGACAAAAAAATTAAAAATAATTATCTAAATATGTATTTTTAGAAATAATAAACAAAAATCTTTGTCAATCGTTATAAACGCACACACATTCACACACACACATACATCCATTTTCCAAATATTCTGAACAAAATATTCAGAAACCTCTGAAACATAAAGATATGTAAAAATTTTCATTTACGATTTTTTTGCGATTACTATAACTTGCCCTACGGAAAGTTAACAACTTGATACAACTTCTGTTTGAAATACATATTTTTGAGTACCTTTTTCATAAAGATCAGACAGCTTACAACTTACCTAAGAAATTTTGTCAGACGAGTTTATTCAACTGTTGAATCTCATAAAATAATAACGTATACTTGAAAATTAAACTAAATAATACTGCTCAAAACTAAATAAAAACTAACACCGAAGATTTTACATCTTGACATCGAGTTCTCCTGATTTAAGGCGTTGGCTGGTGGCACGTCTTTTGCCTGCTACTTTAAAATAGTATTTTTAAATAGTACCATAACTAGTTTTGGAGATGTTGGTGGTGGAGGACCTTTTTACCCGCGCACTTTTTACCCCGGCCTTACCCTACTTGTTTTATAGCATTGCTCCTGAAAAGATGTTAAATTTGAGATTTTTTCCCAATGTGGCTCTATTCCACCATTATCCCTGGTCTATACTGGTCTGATGTGATAGTATCACAATGGTCTGTTCACGATGAACACGGGAGCTGTATGTCATAATACGTGAACTGCCATTAAACGAACTGCTAGATACAGTTACTGCTAAATCTCTCGGCAGCATTAGAAACAGTAATAACATATCATGCGAAAAACTAACGCCGGCCAAAGAAATATTACTATATACATTATACTACTTGGTTTCTTATATACGAGCATATAGCTAGGTATAGGTACTAGATTAGATTGATGGTGTGTTTATAAAAAAAATCTAATATATTATTATCGAAGGATGATATGTGCCAGACACGATCTAATCCGTACTATCAGAAAGATATTTATCTTAATCAATCATGTAAAAAACTGGTATTATTGAACTATATGTGGATATTGGTTTTGGTGCACCGCGGTGCATCGGTTGCAAGTAATGGGTTTTAAAATTATTCAAAATGAGTTCGATGGGCATAAATTAATATTAATTGTGTTTTAAAAGCTTAATTAAAGAGAACAACTTTTTTAATAAACAAACTTTTAAATTAATGGCTGTTAAATATTTGGGATTTATCGTTATTCTCTTAATCATCTAAAACGGAGATTTATTCGAACACTAACCGTAGATACATATTCGTAATTTATAATTTGCTACTTTCCGTAGGGTAAGTTATAGTAATAGCAAAAAAATCGAAAATGAAAATTTTTATTTATCTTTACGTTTCAGAGGTTTCTGAACATTTTGGCATACCTTGGAAAAAATTGATGTATGTATGCGTGTGCGGATACAAGTTTTCGTCGACGATTTCGGTAACACCGATCAACCGAATTGAATAATTCAAAAAACATTCGATTCGTATTGATAAGCAGACGTGCTGATTGGTTTTTGACAAAGGCAGGTCCAGCCGTTTTGAAGATACGGGGCAAAAAGTGCCAAAAATGGTAATTCGGTTTTTTAGATAACTGAGCTTCCGATTTGAATGGTTCAAGAGGTATTTTATTTGTTTTGACGTTATGAAGAACTGATCAAATTCTTGGAAAAGCAATTATTATATATTTTATAAATAGTTTAATAAGAACAAATTTTGTTTAAATTTTAATGGGTTTTGTACCAATGTTTATTCGTTAGACTGTGACAAAGACTCCAAAAAAGCTAGGAAGCGCAAATGCTTTGAAAATTAGTTCAAATTTTTTAAAATATAAAAAAATCAAACTTTTCAAAATTCATTTTTTCAAAATTTAAAAACTCTATTTTTTTCAAAGTTGTCAGAAAATGTTCAAGCTTTTTTAAAAAATTTAATTTTTGGTACGAGAAACTAAAGCAATTTTCCATGCACGATGCCATGCTAGGTTTTTCATCAATTACATAAGTCAAACAACATTTTCCGATTTTATCATTTTAGATTAGGCCATTTTAGCATCACGTTCAAGATTCAAATAAATTTCACACGCACATAATAATACATAAGAGCAAGTTCGTGAACTGATTTCGGCGCGCGTGAGGTACCTTCACTTTTATTACGATTAATAAGGTACTGATTCACGAACGAGGAGCAAATATAATTTTATATAGAGTAAGAACTGTTAAATTTAATTATGGGAACTGCATTTGTTATAAATGATCTCAAGAACAACTGCCAGTTAAGCAAAAAAATCGACACAAAAGTAAGTCAATAAAATTGATTGATAATAGATGGTCTTATAAATAGACTCCAATACTACAAGAGTTGCTCGAAGATGAATGTGATCAAATTGTATTGAGATATAAAACAAATCAAGATCATTTGATCGTTTCATTATAATAATGATACAATAAAATTTTTAATTTATTTTTAAACGTTGCCATATTACATCTAAATATTCTTAGAACACTTTCAAAACATTGCTTCCAGCTAGGTCATAACTTTATTTCTTCTCATGAATTTTGCACATAACCAATTCTTGTTTATTCAAACGCATTAGATTTTTTTGCAATAAAAACGTTAAACAGATGATCCAATAAGTCGAATAGAGGTCGTTTTATTATAAAGATCGTAATATGAAAAATTATATATGTATTATATAAACGTTGGAATCATCATTCGTTCTAGTCTTAATTGGAAATTATTACTCACATGTGAGAAAATATAGGGAATATTGAAGTTTTTATAATACGTGATGTGATCTCATTAATATAAAATTCATTGCTTGTTATAAAAAGAGATTGCGAGATATAATTAAATGTGATTTTATTAATAAATTATGAACAGTGAATTTGCAATTTTACTCGTAATTTATGTTTACACAGACTTATGTATGAACTCTTAAATTTAAGTAAATGCAGTTAAAAAAACTTACAAAATATGTATGTTACTAATAGGTATGATGAGTTTTGTAACCCCTGATTCTTCTTCTCCTACGTAGGTTCTTTTGTTTCATAGAAAGTCTGAACTGAAAATCTATGTCGAAATGAATCTTCAATAATCTATAGCAAAGTCTAAAAAAAGTATCAATGGATGATAATCGAGTAAAAATAAATTTGTAAAAGCTCAAAGTACAATAGAGCAATAACTAAAACAATGCACTCGAGGCAAGCCCAAAAACATGACACAACGCGTACACACATAGGTATACTTTCATTTTCGTTCTGTGCCTTCGATGTCTCACTTAATAGATGGAGAGCTTCGAAAAAAAAATTAAAAAATATTATAAAAATAAAAATATAAAGTGGTATAGATCAAAATTCAACTTTTTACTCGTATAGCATTTTTGGAATCCTCGAAATTATTTAAAGGTCGACAAAGCAATATGCAAACCAGTGGTGCACGGCATCGTGCCTTAAGGCAAATTGCTGGAAATTTCCGAACCGAAAACTAAATTATTGAAAAAAACTTTATAAAACTTTGAAAAAATTAGATTTTTGAGAAATCCTCAAATTTTTGAATAACTTTGAAATTTTTGAAAAATTTAATTTTTTGTATATTTTTTTTTCATTTTTTTGTATTTATTTTTAACTTTCCCTAGGGCAAGTTATAGTAATAACAAAAAAATCGAAAATTAAAATATTCATATATCTTTACGTTTCAGATGTTTCTGAACATTTTGGCATACCATAGAAAAAATGGATGTACATGTGTGCGGATACAAATTTTTTATCGACGATTTCGGGAACACGGTCTAAATGATTTCAATTATTCAAAATACAATCGATTCCTATTAATAAGGAGACGTGCTGATAAGTTTTTGGCACAAGCAGATCTAGCCGTTTCGAAGATACGGGGCAAAAAGTGTCAAAATGTTAAAGTCAGTTTATAAGAGAACGGAGCGTCCGATTTTCATAATTCGAAAAACATTTTGCTTGTATTGACAAGATGAAGAACTTTTACCACCAGCGCTCGCACTATCTACTCAAGTCGTGATCTACATACTTCTTTTCGATTTTATTTTCTTACAGCTAATGCGGCATGCCTCATCGATTATTGGTAAACATACATTGAAATACATAATTCGCATATGAAATATCATTCACACGCTCTGAAACCAACAAAATAACTAAGAATAAGAATAAAACAATACAGTGATTGATTCTTAATAAAAATCATAAAAAATTGCGGCCGAAACACGGTAATAGAAGTCCAGTTGTAGTACTGGATCCTTATTTGAAATTTAGGAGAAAAATTGTGATATTCAAAAACAAGATTCTTAGTGCTATATTTATTTGCTATCATGTTGACTTGGTATGAGATTTAACACGTTACATCGTTATTTTTCTGCGAAATCGTTGGCGCTTCCGCTGACTGATCGACTTTTGCAGGTGAATCATCAACGTCCATCTCTTACGATTTTGGAATGTCTGAAGTGAATCACAGGTTTTATTTGATTTGGACGACTTTTGTGTAATTTATTGCTCCGCATTTCTTTTATTTCATATAAGGTATTTCGAAATAACTGAAACAGTGATACAGATCCGTCGAGCAGATGAAATGGAATTATAGCTAAGATAAAATTATTTCTACATGTTCATATTAGAAAATACCACGAAAAATTACCGGGTCACCCAAACAAATATTTAAAAAAATTAAAAATAAAAAATAAAAAATAAGAGATATCTCATAGGAGATAATCTCTTTAATGCATTTACACCCAGCATATTGTATTAAAAAAATATATTATTTTGATACGCAATAAATCTATGCAAATAAAACAATGTTCATATTAGACTTGCATTTTAATTATGCTATGGCACATTTTATATTATAAAAATTAAAATAAATCAAAGAGTTTTTGAATATTTTACTTTCTATTATCATATTCAATATTTTACTATGTAGTTAAATACACTGACTTATTATAAAGGTATTTGCATGGCCTATGTGTTAAATGGTAGTTCAAAATTTCTATTGGCAATAATCGCTAGATAATTATGTGCTGTTCTACTTGCAATACTATTTAAAACAATTACTAGTAATACTACGCGTTAATAATGACGATAATATATATTCATATTCATATTTATATATATGCACCACAACATTTACTCCTACATAGGTAATGGAAATTATAAATATGAGTATAGTACATGTATATATATATATATATATATATATATAAATTAATTTTTAAATATTGTAAGTAAATTGATGTACAACTATATGTCAGCACCTTTTCCAAACTGTCAATCAATATTATACTAGTTATTATTTTGTAACTAATATTTCTAAATGAGATTGTAGTAACTGTTGAAAACGTAATTCAAACGATATGTATATATATATATATATAAATATATATATATATATATATATATATATATATATATATAATACTTCTAGTGTCAACAAACGGAATTCCTCTCATCTTTTACATGACAGTTACAAAGTCATTATAAATTTCATGAGAAGTAATTTTTTACATTTTTAGAATCTTTATTTTGTTATATCCCTTCTCTGTTTTCATTTCTCTTTTGTTTTTACACCCCGCATCCACTCATTGAACAGCACGTGCTGCGTAACCTTGATCAGTTTTCATAATGCACTACGATTGAATACATACAATATAGGAGGGCTTTATGTGGTTCTTTAATTCTTCGTTTATTAATATATTAGTATAATTTTAGTGTCCAATAAATTTTACATCAATAATTTTATCCTCTCCATTTGCCTCCAACACTACATTACAAAACTCTCCTGGTAGTTTTTGTCGGCCTTTATCAGAGTCCATGTCTCTGATCCAAACAGAGCCCTGCTCCAGGCAGACATAGCACTTATGGATTGAATTCTGTTGTAACAAAAACTATACAATTTTTCGTTTTGGTTTCTGTTTATCATTTTAGCAACTCGTCTAAATAGGTGCCTCGGTAGTGTATCAAGTTCCATGCCCCTGTCCCAATCAAACTAACAGAATCATGTTTACATTACTACGAAATCCATTCGTGGTCTGGCCTGGTGTTTAGTTGCCTTTTCCTAAAGTGTGTGCGTCGTGAATGCAAGAGCAACACTGTCTTGTCTGGATCTGAACTGAATGGATGTGAGAACCGCCCAAGGCCAAATACATCCAGCCAACTCATTTCTACTTGTATATGTAATGTAAGGTACCTACATACATATCATCTGCACTTATTATAGTTCATGTTTTATTAATTAAATAATATGGCAATAGTTGATATTATTAACGATAATGGCAACTGCTAAAATGCTCCCGGTAAAAGGATAATTGGATATAAATTGCTGTTAGGCGGCGCGATATTTAGTGTCGTTCTAAAACCAAATTATCAACTCGGTATACTCTCCAGGTGATTACTGAAAATGAGTACTTTTGAAGCATTGGTAGATACGTAATGTTTTAGAGATTTTCTCACACGAATCAAGACCTGGAAGTATAAAAATCAAAACTGGTTCGTAGGTCGGTGGATCTAAACTTTCCTTATAATTGGTTGATAATTTTTGTTTTTAATAAATGGATAATTTATATAAAATTGAAAAACCTGCAAAAGTTTCCAACAGTAACTCGGAACATATATAAATCACTCATAATTAAGTCGATCATTTACATATTTTGGGAAGATCATGCCGCTTTTGATAAAGCAAAATGCCACTTTCGCCTAGTTAACTTCCCATAAAGTAAGTTATAGCAATAGCAAAAAAATCAAAAATGAAAATTTTTTATTTTTCTTTACGTTTCAGAGATTTCTGAACATTTTGGCATACCTTAGAAAAATTGATCCATGTGTGTGTGTGTTTGTTTGTTTGGATACATTTCTTTTCAACGATTTCGGGAACACGGCTCAACCGATTTGAATGATTCAAAAAACATTCGATTCCTATTGATAAGAAGACGTTCTGATTAGTTTTTGAACAAGGCAGGTCCATCCGTTTCAAAGATACGGGGCAAAGTGTTAAAAATTGTAATTCTGATTTTGAGAAAACAGAAAATTCCATATTTTCAAAAAATGGCGTCGAATTTAAGGCAAATTGCAGGAACTTACCTTACCGATAAATACATTTTTAAAACAATTTTTAATTTTTTTTTGAGAACTTAGAACATAATAGATTTTTAACAATTTTAAATTTTTGGGAAAAAATTGACTTATTTGGTGATTATGTTTTTGAGAAAACGAAAAATACAAAATTTTCGAAAAACGGCGTCGTGTCTCAAGGCAAATTGCTGGAACTTCCCGTACCAACAAATACATGTTTTTAAAAAAAATTAAACTATTTTGAAAACTTAGTACAAAATAAATTTTTGACAATTTCAAATTTTTTGAAAAAAATTGACTTTTTGGTGATTCTGTTTTTGAGAAAACAATAAATTCTAAATTTTCGAAAAATGGCGTCGTGTCTTAAAGCAAATTGCTGGAACTTCCTGTACTGACAAATGCATTTTTTAAAAAAGATTTAATAATTTAATTTAATTTATTTTTGAGTTTTGAATGAAAACTTAGAACAAAATAGATTTTTGACCATTTGAAAAGTTTTCAAAAAATTTGACTTTTTTTGAAAATATTAAAAAAAAATTCAAAAAGTGTATTTTTTTCAAAAATTTTAAAACTGTCAAAAATCTATTTTGTTCTAAGTTTAAAAAAAAATTATAACTTTTTTAAAATGCAATTTGCCGTAATACACGATGCCATGCACCACAAAATTAAAGTTCCAACTACAATGCCAATGTAACCAATTATTTCAAGATGTCAGTACTAAAATTGTGATCATTACCCAAAAATATGAATTTCTATAACAAAAAGGTTGTCCGCCCCTGCATTAGAAGGTTGGTTAACTTAAGAAGATGCGTACAAGATGATGTTTAGTCTTTTAGCGTCGGCGGGTTCGTCGGTGATGGATGTAACGGGTTTTGGCCTTGATCCATATAAATTTATACCTGAGCGAAAAAATATTACCTGTCGTTCATATTATTTATTAGAGAATTATGAACGAACTATAAAAATTAGATCAGAAAAATGGACAGATGGAACAATGTTTTGCTATTGACAGTGCGGTTTTTCTTGATAGAAGAGTATTTCCACTCTGAATCAAAGATAATTTCATAATTTTTCAAATCAATCTATTATATAACTATCGTATAAACAAAATTCTCTATTATAAATCTAAACAGATAAACACGTGTAACTTATCAGATTGTTTTGAATAAGCTTAATCCTGTCATGATTCATTTGATCATTTAACAACTCGACATACACATGTAATAAATTTAAGTCTGGAGTCGATTATTTTGCCAATAACAACGCAATAGGAATTGTTAAATTTATAATAGACATTAATAATATTATAAACTTTGACTTTCGAATATATAAACAATATATTTGAATGTCTGTGAGCGATCAACACATACGTATAGAAGTACACATATACTTTTGTATCATGTACTATGCAAAAAGTTATTTTTCCACTAACTGTTGTTAATAATTATCGGTTAATTTAATTTAATGAATTTAAAGTATCTGTATTTAGAAATCCATAAGTTCATAAGTTCTCTTTCATCAACATGAATATTCAAATGATTACAAAAAATGCATTTCGTTTCGGCGCCATAATTAATATACAGTTTTTTTCCAAATCTAATGTATAAATTAAACATCAATAAGTAGACATTAATGTCTTGATACAGATTAATTTATCATATTGAGCTGTGCCAAAAGTTAATTGTTTTTGAAAGAAATTTTAATAAAGAACAGACATGGACCAGGAGTATGTATATTGCGCAGGTAATTACTATTACGCATTTGAGTTATTATAATTAGTTAAATAATAACTTTGCAGGTTAAAAAATTCAATTACCAAGTAAATAGACTTTTTTCTTAAAACTTTGAATTTTTCCATAGGTTTCTGCTTTCGATTTACATTTCTGGTTACCCATAGTGGACATTGATTGATCTGAAATGTTCGATGTTTCTAGATGTGGCGTTAGTCGATGCTAATTAATGTTACAGTTAAAAGCCTGACTTCATTAATTTTTTATCGCCAGCAAGTTCCCAGATTAATAGATCTCAATAAAGTATTGTTGAGAGTCGATATTTAGATACACTTTGCTTTACATCAAATAGATAGACCAATATTGGTGGACAACCTAGAACCTTTCTAATAAGACAATTGTAAAATTTTAAAAAATGCAAGGAAGCAGTCACTGTCCCGAAATCCATTTGGTTCTCTTATTTACATCAACTTCTAGTGAATATTAATCTAAAATTACAAGATTGAATGTCTATTACGATTATCTTTCCATTTACATAACTATGCACTTATTACCCAAAATTATAATTCATTTGATAAAAATCAAGGTTACAATCATTAGCAATCTATGAGAGATACTTACAAACAAAATATTTCGTATGTAAAAATTATTTTTCTTGTTTTGCGATAGTCGTGCAAGGTTTTCTACTAATTATGCTCAAGTGAACGCATTAGCCATGAGAAAATACACTTTTAAAATCGTGCATTTTATTGCCAAATATATATAATTCCAATTGCTTCAGGAAGTTTGAGACAGATCAAATTAAGATAAATTCTAGACCGATGAGAAAAATATTATACAAGTATTTGATAGAACAAAAATGATTTGCACAAGTCTTTGATTTACAATTTCTATTATCTAATTAATAACTGATCGATCTCCATTCTAATTGCTAAAATACTACAAAAAATGATTATCTGAGCAACAATCTAATTCTATTCGGATGCGTTGACACTGATCTCGTTAAAATATTTTGTCAATAGGTTTTTTGTCGGCAAAAACTAGACAAAATCTCCGACACCGAAAGTGTCAAAATCAATATGCACAAACCGGCTTCTCAAGTCGTGTGAAAAACGAGTAATAAAATGATCTGATTTCTATTCGGTATTTTTTTTTAAATTTTGGAATATTGATTTTTTAAATTTTATTACTTTTTGATGGTGAACATTACGGGAATAAATGTTAATAATTATTGTAATACAAAAAAAATGCAAATCCATATGCGAACTGCTGCCAATTAGCACAACGGCGTTTATATATATTTACATGAATTAGGATGAACGACCTCATCTCATATTTTTAAGACCTATCTTTGGCAAAAACTCATCATTACGTCTCCGCAACATTACGAATAGAATGTTTTTTGACTTATTCATATTGGACTTTCCGTTCTCTCAAAAACTGAATTGCCATTTTTTGCACTTTTTGTCCCGTACCTTTGAAGGGTTAACCTGCCTTTTACAAAATCTAATTAGCACGTATATTCATCAATTCGAATCAAATGTTTTTTTAATTCTGTCGGTTGATTCGTGTTTACAAAATTATGGATGAAAAATTGTATCCGCACACACATACACGCACACACATTTTTCTAAAGTATGTCAAATGTTCGGAATCCCTTGAAAAATATAAAAAATCATTACGGGAAGTTATAAACATTAAGATTTTAATTAACCTTGTTAGTTTTTGGTAAAAAATATTTATAACATATTTGTTACACTTGACTCAAATATTTGAAAAATTTTGACTAAATTGGTTCAATACCCACTTCGGTTTATCCAAAACCCGAAGTGTATTTAAAAAATCAGTCCTAATGATTTATCAATTCCTCGGAATCGAATCTTTTTCATATTTGTCTGTTTACTTTTCAGCATGTGTGTTATATTTTCTCGTATATGTACTTTTAGCACTGTTATGGGACTCACAATAGCGCTAATTTTTTGGCGACTTATTAACACCTCGAGTTCTCTTTTATTTGCTCTCTTGTGCATGTTGATATTTGAATGGATTATTTTATTATTTATTATGTTGATTTAAGGCGAGAACAGCTTTATAGACTTCACATGTTTCTTTATTTTCGGTTTTATTTGTACTCAAACACTTGTGACGTGTGAAAAAGGTTTAAATTTTCGGTTAAAATTAGATGTTGTTGTTCGGATTTGGATTTCTCGTGCCCATGATAGGTGTTAATCTGGTATTTGGATATACTACAAAAATTTAGTAAAAAATCAATTAACGTTTTTTTAGAAAAACTTCACACTTATTTGGCAAGAAATAGGTAGAGCAATTAAGTTTTTAAAATATTTTCGAAATAAGCAGTCGAAAATTTATTGAAAGTTATTGCTACATTTTGTGAAGATCATGTAAATTGCCTTAAGGTAAAATGCCAGTTACAATTACTTCTTTCATACTGACATAGCCTCAAAATATTCTAACCAATTTTATATCTCTACCAATAAATATGAAAAAAGTTTCTTCGTCATTTTACCGCTTTTCGACGTAGTCACACAAATATTTTTGAATTCGTGTTCATATTTTTGAACATCAGTTTGAACTTTTGGTCCAAACTGACCGCTCGGCTCGCGCATAGATAAAAATACTTTGGGCAGTTGTAAACCTTAAAGTAGTTGATATATGCAAATAAATTACATTTTTTCTTCCTTGTTATTGCTGTTTTTTATATGAAATTATCATGTTTCAGGTGTTACATCAAAGAATATATATAGAATATATTCCGTTTTTTTAACAAATTGTCAATTTCACCAAGTAGTCACAGTTTCATACGCATGGCGACTATACACGTCAAAATACAAAATTTTGCCAAATCACTATGACGAGCATATTTGTCAACCTCAGACAACTGGTTAAATAACAAATTCTAATTTTTAATCTTATTCCATTGCCAGCGATTTATTCGATCCTTCTGGTACGATTTAGTAAAACCTTGTCTACGCTTCAAATAAAAAAGCGCATCTCTATATTTATCCAACATTGTTTATATCCATTAACTCGTACATAATTTGCTAATTAATATTCTGCCATATATATTATCCAGTGTAGATAAACTAGTGATGTAATGTTTGCCTAGCAATCTGAATTTCCCACAATATGCTTCAGTTCAAATCCGGGTGACATCACTAATAAATGGAATTAAAATGATCGCCATTGAGAGTATCTCGAGTATCTCGAGTTGGTCAAGAATTATTGAGTAATTCTTAATTATGCATATACCACGAACTATTATTGACATAAATAATTTGTCTTAATATAAACCGTGACTAACACAGGTGTTCATCTGGATAATGGACGAGTGTGGTTATTCAGAGAAGTGTATCAGAAAATAAATATTTTGAAGTTCACGCAGTAAATGATAATTATAATATTATATACATACATACATATATATATATATATATATATATATATATATATATATATATATATATATATATATATATATATCTGACCTTTATTACCAGGATTTAAAACCCGATCAGAGTCACGAGAACTTTAATTATAGATTTCAGCGAAATGATTGTGCATATTAAAATAAGCATTACTACTTTGTTATTTTTTATATTTTGCGTATTTATTACTTTATTTATAGCATTAATAATACGTAAAAATTCTTGTGACATCAACTTGCAAATTTGCGGTTGCATTATGAAAATATACAGACTGATCGGTCAATAAAGTGAGGTGATTCATATTTATTCGAATTTGTTTTGTGATTAATGAATTTAATGTGTTTATTTTTAATTAATTCAATTTTAATGGGAACCGGATTTTTTTGAAATGGTTTGTGAATAATAAATGATCTGGATAAAGGTCTATCTACTTTTACCAATTGGATGGATTTTGGTAATGTGTTGAATTATGTCATTAATAACCATATAGTTAATAATTGTAATATAAATTGGATTATTAGTAATGGAAGTAATATGAACAAAAATGCACTTTTTTGCAATAAAATGTTTAACCAATTTACTCTGATTGTCAAATATACTCGTCATAGAAAAGTGGCATAATTTTGTGTATTGACGATTATATACGTCATGCGTGTAAAACACTGATAAATCGCTATTTGAATTAAATTCTTTGAAAAAACAAAATAAATTTTAAAATGTCAAAGTGTTCAAAATAATTTGATGCTAATGACTGTATAAAATATGCTGTTGTAAGTGGCATTTTCCTAAGGCAATTTCCATAAACTTCCACAAAATTGTGCTAAAAATTTTTTGGAAAAATTTTACCTAAAAATTTGTGATGCATTTTGTTGTCATACTTAGTGCTAAAATTTAACCTAATTTACTGTATTTTTATTATTAACTTCTTGTAAAGTAAGTTATAGTGATGGGCCAAAAATCGAAAATATTCTTTTGCATATCTTCACCTTTCAGAGGTTTCTGAACATTTTGGCATACGTCAGAAATAATGGATGTGTATGCGTGTATGTGTACGTGTGTACGTGTGTACGTGTGTGTATGTATGTGTGGATTCAATTTTTCGTCGACGTTTTCGAAAGTTTGAAAAAGCAATCGATTCCCACTGATTTATTTTTAGGAAAGGTCAGCTTTTCCAAAAATTTCCATACCCCTAATAGTTGACCTATTGGTAAATTTGATGCAGAAATGCCAGAAAAGCTATACTAGATAGCAAGCTACTATTTTCACTTGGAACCAAATTACCAGAAGAATTGAGTCCCAATCTGTGATTTTTTCTCGTGTTGGTGAAATCATAATTTTCACGTTGATAATATCGAAACAACAATTTTGTTTGTTCACATCAACTGTAATCATATTTATTTATCTCGTCTCCGTTATAATAGAGGCCGCCTAATTTTCTTTCGGATTTTAGCCTATTGTCAACTGAGTCAGTTAATTACGGAATTGTGAGAAAATAATCTGGCTCATGTATTTTTATTCACAACGGTGTTGAAAAATTGTTGTAATGGATTATCTGTCACAGTTTAGAAAACGTTATTTTAAAATTGATGTGACCGTACATGGACTTAAATAGGGTTTTACACAAAGTAAAACAAAGCTGTGATCTTTTTATGATTTTCTAATTTAAGTCGAGATACGAAATTTGGAAAGTTGTTTTGGTGTATACAGTTGTATCTGTGTGAAGTAATTTATTTTGTTTAAACCAATTATGCTTAAATTAGAAATAAGGTGAAATATATAATAATTTTGGGAATATTTCAACTTTATATTCGCACGTGTACTGTGATCATATAAGAATCATTAATCTTCAAATAATTTTTTATCATCCTTTACCAAAAGTTAATGCAATTCCAATGATAACTAATTACAACACATAAAACACTATTCAAGATATTTACATTCAACTGTCCATAATATTTCTTCTATTATTATTATTAGTTATGAAATATGTAGTTTATTTAACAAATTACTCTTATGAATTGTTAATCAAATTATTATAATCCTATCCAACATTACATAAATCTCATTGTGCAGAACAAATGCATATTTTCACGATTCAGTAAACCTTTCTAAATCATTTTATTTCAAATAACTTCGTGACTGTACTTTACTCCCATCTGGAAGAGAAGTATCTCAACTATGGAAATATTTATAATTTATAATGTATATAGGTATATAAATATACATAAATGTACATACATACACTATATAATTTT
This sequence comes from Ctenocephalides felis, assembly GCF_003426905.1. Lineage (NCBI taxonomy): Eukaryota > Metazoa > Arthropoda > Insecta > Siphonaptera > Pulicidae > Ctenocephalides > Ctenocephalides felis. Next base: position 25,987,843 of record NW_020539726.1, read on the forward strand.
ATAAAGATTTTATTTATTTTTTCATCTTTTTATCTTTTATTTAATATACAGCCTAAATTCAAACCATTATAAGATGTAAAACAGCATTTTAATGTCAAAGCTTGTATAATATTTTGAAAGGACGAGGAAAAATTCTGGATATTTAATGTAATATTGATCATGCTTAAATTTTAATCGAAATTCCATTAAAAAGCTCTAATCCTTTAAATAAGTTGTAAATAAAAGTGTTCTGAAGAAAATATTTTCCAGAACTTAAAATTTTACTAGTAAATTACGAGTGGATTGTATTTGATTGCATTTGATTTGTTTGTACATTATGTATTTGCTACCCCCTCTACCAGGGGTAGCAACCATTCCGTGTAAAGCTTAATGCCATGAAGGTTGTCATCTTCATGGCCAATATAATAAAACGAAAATACGCCCGAACAACAGATCACTATTTTTTTTATTAAAAACACAATTTGAACAATATTAAAATTGACTTAAACAGTCATGCTTATAAAATTATGTATTTAAATTTGTATATTAAAAGTTGTGGAGAAAGTAAAGAGCACTTTTCACCCTTTATATAGTATTGAAACAAAATTAATTTTCATAACATCATAGTACTTATTTTATTTCTTCGTGTCTAATAATTAAGAGCTTCCTTGTAAATTGATGCTGAGAATTTATGGGATTTAAAATTTTAATACCCGCTTTGGACAGCCTTATATCAAGCAATAGTGACATTAGTTTACACTCAAAATTAAAGATAAAATAAGTTTTCGATTGAAAATAGTCCTTTTCTGGCATTGCTGAAATAATAAAAAAAAATTCATCACTATTTCAGAAATAGTAATAATAAATCCATCAGATAGGGACACAGCACAATCGTTTGGGTTGCCATCTATAAAAAGTCACGTTAAAAGGCTTATAGGACATTATAATTCTAATTGCAGTTAAATAAAAAAAAATTGGTGTTTGATAGGCAAAGGATCAATTTCAGCTCTTGAAATTGTATCAGGATTTATATTATTTATTTTTATCAAAAACATAAAATTATGAGAAGAAAATAAAATAATGAATCGATTGTAGTAATAATGAAGTCATTATTAGTATTTTTCTCCAAAAGAATTCCAGTGTTTGCTTTAGTAGTATTATTCCTTTGCTTTGGGTTTAGAGTTACATAGCAATTACGGCGTGGGAGTAATCGCATCAAGATCCAGATAGTAATTGCAGATAATGGTAAATGTCATAAATAATATATGATATTATGTGTTTAAGTTAAACAACGCATAGGGATTGTACGGTCAGGTTTAAAATGGTGTTAAAAGCGTAAAAATCAAATGAAAAACCCACTCGAGCGTGACACGATGTTTGCTTTCCTCGATCTATCATCATCGATCGGAAACCATCAATTTGTAGGTATCATTGATAGGAAAACGAACGGAATTTTCGATAATAATAGCGTGCAAAATTTGGATCGAAATTACTGTATGATGATAAGAATCGGTAAAATTTGTGTCAAGTCGGATGGCAATCGCTACAACTTGCCATAAGGTAAAATGCCACTTACAACTAGGTCAACCTTAGGTCTTCTAAAAGACAAAGTTGTTGAAAACAAGGGTTAACACAAAAGCTCAAAACTTTTAAGTTCTGATTGCTATTCATAAAAAAAATTAAAGACGTCGATTTGTCTCCTCTATTCTGCATGAGTGAATTAGTCCTCAACAATTTTAGTCAAATTTTATATATAAAATATGATACCATTCAAAAGTTGGACTTGCAGCAGAAGGTTGTAAACACTCTAAAACATAAATTTACACCAAAGCCTTCAAGAACAACATATTCCTCTTCTATAGGTTATCTTTCCACATTATTTACACTTTTCTCATTATACTACATTTAACTCGACTTGAATTATCTATCAACTTATTATCAGTTACCCATTAATAAATTCTCCGTTCCGAGCTTGGTAATCTCCTTGAGATCACATGCTAATTAATTTATTTATCAAACACGAATATATTTTAAAAAAGTCAATGTTTATACTGTATAAATTATCGTCTGCCGAGCTGCAGTATTTTTTCTTTGATTTATTGATATAAATGCAGTGTGAAATCGCGCAAACATCCTATAGAAAAAATTACGGATTCGAGTAATAAATAAATACCAATATATGTTTAATACGTAGCTAAGTCTTTACTAGCGTATAAAATATTAGCATAAATTTAAAATAAGGCGCCGTGTTGCGTTAATCATCGATATTGGTAATAAATTACGATTTAATAGATGGAGAGCTGGTATACACAATTATAATTTTAAAGTAATAAGCATACATCTTTTTTAAAAAAAATATTATATTTTGTATTTAACTTATTAATTGTGTCGTTTCTGATCGATTTACAGTTGTTTGTCCACCAAATCGAGTCCATGACGAGTATATTCGTCAATTACAGACTAAGTTGCACTGCCAAGATATCGGACGAAATATATGGCTTTATTTTACAAAATTTAAAAATGTTATTACTAGATTTTACTTGTTTTTCAATATAAGCATATATAGAATTAAAATTTGATTAAATTCAATAAAGTTTATAAATGTAAATGTGAGAACTTAAGAAGTTTTTTTTTATGAAAAGTAAATGCTATTTTCAAAATAAAGAGCAGAAAATGTAATTTAATCATCTAGATCTTAATTATTATTAAGTATGTTTATTATTTTCATATTTTTAGAGGTTCATGCAACTTGCCTTAAGGTAAATTACCACTTACATCTATTAATTTTATACAGTCATCAAAGTATTCTGAAGAATTTGATATTTCTGATCTTATCTTGGAATTTTCAAAAATTTTAATTCAAATAACAAATGATCACTCTTTTATAGGATTTTGCTATGACGAGTATTTTCGTCAGTCGCAGTTATCCAGTTAATAATATTTGTTTATATACATCAGAAGTTATTATATTAGTTCTTTCAATTTTTTTAATTATAAATTATATTATTTACGCATGATCTTAGTAAAGCTATAAAAAAATCTAAAAAATGTACTAAATTATAAAGTACATTTCAGTAAGTTTAGGATAAAAAAGTATATTACTTCATATTTTTTTTTTACAAATTTTTTGTTAAATTATTTTGTCAAATTTGTTTAACATCTATCACAAGCATTATTTAATATTTGGACCTAAAAACATTGGATTAATTTTTAATATTAATTACTTTTCACAATTGCTAATTTTATTGCCAAATTACTAATTTATAAATGCTGATTTTTAGATTCTCTAAAATTAGAATTTATTTATAATATTTAATAAATTTTACATTTAGATTTAGATTGATTGTGAATCGATATTGAAGAATACTAAAATTAAACTTTATTGATATTTCAGTTCAATATTTATTTTATAAAGTACTAATAAATGTAAATAATTTCATACTTATTCTATAAAGAACAGGTACTGTGTTTATATATTATGAAATTAGTTATTATTGATATTTAATTAATTAATTTTTATTGAATTCAACTTTTTATTTTAAATTAACTGAGAAAGATTGCATAGTTTAAGACACGAATATTATAATTTAACACTCTGTGGCACGATTTTTCGTTTTATTTCCAAAAAAATTAGAGGAACAAAAATCAGTAACTTTTTAGGCTTATACATATAAATAAAAAACAAAGACGCTTTTTATACAATTTTTTATATTGAATCATATGGCTTTCAAGTCACAGCAAATCATAATGCACTTGTAAGTGAAATTTTTTTATTTTAGGTTGAAAAGTCTAGCAAAGACAATATATATTGGAATCGGTTGTCTTGGCAAAGTTATAAATTTAGGATTTGTGTGTCGTGTTTCGAAGAAAAACCAAAATTATTTGGCAAAATATAAAAAAAAATGAATATTACCTGAAAGTTACGCGTGCCCATAGAGGGTACAACTGTATTTTATTCACGTTTTTTGATAGTTGAGTATTAAATTTTTAATGAAAAAACAAATGTTTAAGTATTTCTGAATTTTTTTTGCCTCCTAGCTCCCTTACTATTGCCTCCTGCGGGTGCTAGAAAATCCGTAAGTGATTTGTGGCAACCAGAAATATCTCGTTGCATATGCGTGTCTGCCGATTCTCGGAGATCGGAGATTCTCCATATTCAATATACACACAGCTGATTATTCATATATTTAATAAGTTCATAGTTTATTCTCATATTTATTAGCATAAAATATAGCCATCGAGTTTCGCGATCTTCGCAATATGACTGTTAAGCCAGTTGTCGACTACTGGACGGCTATTCCAATACGAATCAAATGTCAAAAGTGGAAGTTGGCGCGTTGAAAGTTCACTTGTAACAGTGGAGGTTGGAGATAATCGAAAATATTTAAAGAAATCCTCCGAAATATATGGAACTTCATAATTCATTTAAATAATGGTGAAAAATAACAATGATGCTCACCTCAAATGGTACTCACAGTTTTTGTTGCCTGAATCGAGCTCATTACGAGTATATTTGTCATTGATAAGGTAATTGTCCAATTCTACCATAAAGTACACCAAATGCTTTGGCAAGGCTATTTTACGTTGCGTTTTTCATATAAAATGGTACTAAAAACTATCAAAATTCTATGTGGTTGGTATGCAGTCAGGCGTTTTAGATACATGCCACCAATGTAATGGTCAAATTCTACCGTGAAATATACTAATTGTTATGGTAAGGCTATCTTACTTTGCTTTTTTTATATAAAATGATACTAAAAGCTATCAAAATTCTATGTGGTTGCTATGCAGTCAGACGTTTTAGATACATACCACCAATGTAATGGTCCAATTCTACCGTGAAATAGACAAAATGTTATGGTAAGGCTATTTTACGTTGCGTTTTTTTTCATATAAAATAGTACTAAAAATAAAGTAGTAATAAAAATTCTATATGGTTGCTATGCAGTCTGGCGCTTTAGATACATACCACTAATTTTGATTTTAACACCTAATTTTTTATATAAAATTAAGTTATGCATTTTTAATGAAATTTTTGTACTTTTGCGACATCACTGCTAACAAGTCAACTAAGCTCACAAAGTTAGAAAATCGTTTTCTTCTTCGACGAACTAGAAATCGGTATATCGACGCTTAATGCAAATTTATGAAGGTGATAAATAAAAATCATACTGGTTAATTTCAGTGGGGAGTTTGCAAATTGCCAATATGCATAATAGTGCTAGAGCTGGTGGAGAAAATATATTCAACAAAAAAATACAAGAAAATGAAACCCTGCTAATAAGTTACACAAATTTGCTAAATTTGTATAGATGATTAAAATAAAAAATCATCTATATATAAAAATATTTATGGTACAATCATATTTTGTTGATTAAGATATTTATGATATAGTTTTAAAACCAAGCGCATATTTTTTATATAATAATCTGAATTCAAAAAAATCGGATTTAGTTTAAAAATTCATAGTTCTAATAAGATGTTAAACAAAATTTAATTAACCTAACAAAGCTATTCAAAAATTATCAAAATGGTGATTGTATGTTTGAATTTATGAATAGAAATTAGTGCTTTATATGATACCGTTTATAGGTACAAAAATAATAGAATACATGTATAACTTGAAAGATACAAAGATGTAAGCTCATGTTAAAAGTTTTTTTAATGAAAAGTGTAGGTATAAGATAATTTTATAGCACAGAAGATAATGGTTTATGAAACTATATTTTATCTAACCATTCTTTAGTTTTTATATATAAATTAGTGAAATTAACTATACTTTATGAATACTATATTTTCAGGCTCCTTCTCTATAAATATATTTCCATTATAATTATATGAGTAGTAGTAATATGTACGTGGTTTCCTTCTTTCATCTCCGAACTTATCTATTCGATGTGAAATCTGCACAAAATTATTACTTCTGGATAGCGTTTATATACTTATAACGAAATCAATTTTCAATTTAGTTGCTAAGAAATGGAAGAAAGTCGTGGGTTCGGAGATCTGTGGGCGTAGGCAAAATTGTGAAAGGATAATTTCATTAAAATTTGATATATTTATTATTGGACTCTGACACAGAATAATTTTCATAAATGGGATATACCTATTCGTATATTATTTTCAAGCCGACTTATATTTTATATGAATTTCTAGATACATTTGTAAGGTTGACTGAAGTTTTGCAAGAGTTAAGCAAGGAATTTTCTAAATTTTTCATACCACCAATTCACCTAATAGATCTGAAATTTTTCTGTCTATTTTTTTTTCTTTAATCATATATTGGAAAAATTCTTTATTAAAATAAAATTTACTATTCAGATACCAAAAAATTATTGTTCATGTTTTATTTTAGATTCGAACATTTTTATATCGATTTGTCAAATTCCATATATGTATGATCAATTAACTATCACAAGTACATTATTTCGTGATAAAAAAAATCTAATTTATGATTTTTCTTATATTATATTCCATAAAAATATATCGGCTCGTTTGTGCATGATATATTTCTATTTCTACAAGGATTGTGCGCCCAAGAATAAAATTGGGTGATGACTTGGTGATTTTTCTGAGTTTCATCATAAATAATAGATTTAAGTGGATATGTACAATCTGTTCTTTAGAAATAGTAAATTTGATATGTTATTAATTTTGTTTACTCCACATTTATTTGAAGGTCGATCTTGATATAATTTCGGAATACATTTGGGACATTTATTCTTATTTGAAACTGTTTGGCAATTCTTAAAAGCAATGAGATTCCAACAAGAATCTGTTCTCATTTATAAAATTCATTTTATTAAAAGAACGATTAATAGAAGGATAAATACATGTATTGACACATCATCGGACCTATAAGATCTAAAGATTTGTATTTATATATTTCTTTAACTTTTATATTTAAAATATCAATAGGTCACCTGATGAAATTAAATAATATCATCATATAATTTGTTTTAGACTAATTTTAAAGATTCAAGTCATTGGTGTAAATATAATATTTTAATACAAATGATTATATATCTGGTTTACAGAACTGATTTATTATCAGAATTTTATATAATTTATATATATATATATATATATATATATATATATATATATATATATGTGTGTGTTTTTGCCGCTGCTTCATAGATGGCGCAAAGAGTCTTAAAATGAGTTTTTTCAACAAACGAAAAAACTTTTTTAAGTAGATTTTCAGAAAATAAATCAAATACCTTAATTTTAATTAAACAGTATAAAATTATAATATTTACTTCACTTACATTTATGACAATTTTAATATTTTACACATATATTATTATCCATTTGAGATTTTATATTATTAGTTTTCTTATTAATAATATTTTCATTATTAAGAAATATTTTTTATGAATAATTGCTTTTGTAGCATATAGTTAATATAAGTTTGGCACGTTTCTTAATTTCATAGTTTGCAATTTATCTAGTCAAAAGTGAAATATAAACATTTTATTAAATTTAACTATTAGGACAAACCTCTAATATAAATATAAATAATCTAAATGATGAATGTTTTTTAACAATAAATTACACAGATATTTAATTATTATTTTAATTATTATAGATTTTAGAAGATTGAATTCTTATTTACACGATTGCGGACGTGAATGCTAAAGCATTTATTTTCATACCGATGCAGAATGACATGAATTTAAATTTGATTTAATTTTTTATAAGGTTTTTGTGATTTTTACATCTATCAAGTTACTAGTAACATACTTGTTCTTTATATACTGTATTTTCGTATTATCCTAACACTTCCTGTAGACATAAATTAGCCTTGGGCAAGCGTAAAATAAAAGCGTAATATTTGACTTGGATGCTATAGCATTCATCGTAAATGACGAATAAAATATGACAATCTGACTACCCTTATAAATAGTATTTTATCCAATTTTGGATATCACAATCAATTTAAAAATAAATGAACTCTTAATTTTTGTACCTTCCTGAAACTTCAACTGTTAGCGATTGTGTTAAGAGTTTAATACAATCTTAAAAATTTTACACAACGAACTTCTAAAATATGTTAGTTTTTTATCAATAAATTGTATAAATATTAAATCATCAAAAAATCATATTTTTACAAATATGACAATACCCAACATTTCACCGTTATATACACGAAATATCATCGTACCTTGTAAATTGTAAATTATCTCCTAAGATAATGTACCCAGAGCAACACGAGCAACAACCTACAACCTACAAGAAGTGTGTAGTATGAAGTCCGCGCTTTTGATGTGCGAGCGATATGTAACACTTGTAGATTTTGTAAACAATGAAATATAGATAAGATGAAATTATCCCACGATCTGCTTTGTTTATTTGTCGTTTGAGCTAATATTTGTCTAACTAGACTTTTATTGCTCATACGGGATGAGAAATATCGATTTTAAATTTGCTGAAACGGAGATAAGGATTTAGAGATTTATGGTTGGAGCACACCTACAATTATCGCAATAATTAGTTTTTACATAATTTTTTATCTAATCTAGCCATATAAATATAGTTATAATGGTATTTTAAAACTGATTGAAATTGGCTTTGAAAAAAGATTTTTTATCATGTTTTCTAACACCAATCAGAATCTTACGTCCTAAAGCTTTTGGGCTCAAACTTCTTACAACAAAAAATAAATTTATATCATATCTCAATAATAGCACAAAATACATTTAAACATTATTTAAATTCAACATCACCTAAAATTTAAGAAACTGTGACTGGTGAAATGGACCAAAATTTATACTAAATAGTTTTAGTTCTTAAACACTTCGAATATTATAGTTCCCTTACAAATGTGATTTTTGTGTTATGCTTTTTTTTAATATAGTACGTTCCATATTGAAACCATGAAATACACTTGGCAAATTATTTATGAATCACATTTAATTTCTACGTTTACATATAATTAAAAAAAATACAACCCGTAAAATTTTATGCACCAAACTTTATATGTTAGTGCAATAAGTAATTTTCATACAAATGGAGAAATTACAATCGATAGAATTTTAAGGAAAAAAATTTTTACTCTATTATATTACGACATTAGGTTAATAATAAATCAGTTTTTTGTGTTACGATTTTTGTTACATTATATTGAATTTGAAAATATTACACAATATACAAGATTATAAATAATTTTTAACATTTAAATTAATAATTATTTTTTTATAATCATTAATATATTTATTTTTAACTATTGTGTTAAATATTTTTTTGTTTAATATTTTATTTGTGATACGTAACATACTTTAAAAAAGGAGATATTTCTAAAGATTTAAAGTCAGATTAAAAAGTAATCTTGCAAGTAACTAATGTTTTATAATCGTATTTCAGACTATCATATTCTTATATTATTTTCTAATAAAATTAAATATTCATCATTTAATTACACCTTTTTATCAAATTATTTTACTAAATTTTTTAGTTACACCTGAATTAGAAAATAAGATTGTTATTATAAAAATCGTTAATCGCATATTGCAATGCAATATTATATGCTATTTTATTATCACAAATTTGTTAATATAATAATTTTAATATCACAATTAATAGCAAAATATCAAATTTATTTTAGTGAAAAAAAAATCTTAAGGAGAACCGTTTATTTATATGAAGCTTTTTCAGAGACTCAAGTCCCGATAGAAACTAAACCCGGCGAATACGTACATTGCATTTTTAATTTAATTTTTGAAAAAATCTTAGATTTTTAGTAATCCTCAGGAACCTTCAGGTATATTATTATGTTATTAATAATTTTCTGCTCCTAATAAATAGCTATTTCTACGATTCGAATCACGTATTGGTAATTATCTATAGCGCGTATTACAAAATCACAATTTCGCATTCCATTCTTGATTTTCCACATAGTATTTGATTGCGGAATGCAAGACGAAAATTTAATCTAACTAATAATCGATAATGATAAAAATGTGTTATATATTGAGTAAATTTATAGATCAGAATACTTAAGAAAATTCAAGAAAATGTGCCCAAAACAACTTGGTCTTAGTGAAAATTTTTTATTCACTTTTTCTATAAGCTTCACATATATTAATTCAAGAGTAAAATATTTAAACAAAAATTTTTTGAAAAGCGTCAAAACAAAATTTTATATTTTAATTTTGCCACAACTTTTATAGATTTTCAATATTGGGTGGAATTTATAACTTTTTTATAATGTCTTGAATTTCTACTTCAGACCAACAAATTTCACTTTGGTTTTCGAATATTATACTCTTATTTATATATAACACTGTATTTTAGTTAAAAAGTTTTGAGTTAAATTAAATCAGTTTTAAATAATTTTTTAGCGTTTTTTCATTAGCAGAATTTTGTAATTTCATGTTTGGAGACGGTGATATGGAAAATATCAAAATATAGAGTTGACATCAAAATATAGAGACACAGTTTGTTGTCAAATTTATGTTTGATTTATTATTATTTTGAAAGGCTAATAAACAGGAATAAAAATTAGTTTGAATGATTTATCCCTTGCTTCATCAACGTTAAATTTTACACTCTAAAATTTAACTTTGCATAGAAATTCGGTGCACTAATAATTATATAAAAAATAAATTCTTACCTTGAACAATCCAAATATCTAGCAGCGACTATTTAACTCTATATAAGTAATCTTTATCGGGAATCACGTAAGTCAAGTTAATCTGCTAATCAAATTTCTTGCACATTTTATATTTACTATTCACTAAATCCATAAGTTTGCCACAGAAAACATCCAATATAACACTGTATTATTGACACGTTTAATTATTAGTCCAACTAATTTAAAAACAGTTTGTAAAAGTCATTAACATTCATTAAAGTTCGAAATTTGAACTTCTCAATCAGAGCACGCTGTTGGGTCGAACTGTTAGTACAAAGTTGTTAATTTGTACTAATTTATTACGAAAACTCGATGGAATAATAAAAGAAATATTTTGGTCACACTGGGGTAATAGACACAGGTGGATAAAATTGAATTTATCAGTTTTCAACACTTTGTCACGCACTTGGTCCAAATTTTCAAATCACCACACGACAGTCTTTTGCCGGTTCAAAAAATCCACAAAAAACACCAAAAAAATCACAAATTCATCCGCGTGATCTGGGAATCCAAATAAACACAAAACAATTTTTTTAATAATTTTTTACACGTAAAATACCTATTCAACACAACGGATTACTACGAGCACATGCATCGCCAAGCACAGCCCACGGCCGTATGAAGAGAGCGCCGAGGTCTGAGGTCTGAAGACTCCGAGCATCGAAATCTCTCACCACAGGTAACAAGTGATTTACCTGTGCAAGGGGGCGGAGTCACTCTTAGACGAAACGTAGAATCGCTTAGATGGGCGTCAACCGTTGTACCGATCCGAAGAAATGTTAAGGTTTACGGTGATCTCAGTTCACGGCGGACTCGCGACTTAGAAGGAAATATTTGAAAATAATATAATTATTAAGTATTGAGCTAACTATTTTGCATATTAAATTCAATCACATCAAGAGGTAGAACTGATATTTTTTTCAAGTTTTTTTTTTTTTTTTAATTTCTTGTGAACTATATGAGGAAAGAGCAAACATTATTATAAACTATATCAAATGACATATTTGAAAGAAAATCTATCTTTATTAATTGCTATTAAATTAGTAGTATATTATTAAGTTTTATATATGTTCAATCTAGAGTTTGTAAATTTTTTTGGAAAAATGTTAAAATCAATAAATTTGCTATACTTGTATTGTCGACGGATCTTCGATGATTTTGTTCGGTTAAGACTGAACTATTTTGAAAATATTTTGGACAACAGTTACTATATCCAATTGGTTTTACAATAAGTTTACGGTTGAATCTCAGCATAGAAACGAACTTAGAAGGAAATATATAAAAATATTATGACAATTAAAGTATAAAGTTAACTATTTTGCATGAAGAAAAACAAAATCGATCACATAAAAAATTAAAAATAATATTCTTAAGAACCACATGCCAAATATTCAAAAGAAATGTATTTATTCTTGAATATAAAGACTATCAAATTTTATACGCGTCATATTTATGATTGAAATTTCTAGACAATAATGCTGCAATATCTATATGATTTGAGTTCAAAACAACACGGCTACACTATCTATATAATTTTTGATGATTTTAATTTAATTTAATAAAATTTTTGCAATTTTGTTCTGTGCGTGACTGTATCGAATTCGTTTTGAAATTAATTTACCATTTATCAATATGAAAAATGATCTTAGACGGAAATATTTGAAAAATACATTATGAAAGCACTTTAACTTAAAATGACATAGATACATACATTTAATTCTGATTGTCATTAATAATTTATGTGCACCAAGATTTCAGAACATATGCGAAAAGATACAAAATTTAATATATGAATGTAATTTTCCGTACTTTTGTAGAGTAATAATAATGACAAATGTTGAAATTTGCGATGATGTTATATAAAAAATTATCTTAGTCACCTAATGATAAAGTATATCAATTTTTCTAAAATTATTTTCAGTTTCCATAATAATTTCTTGCACATGGGTTGTTCTTGTATACATTTTTATTTTTGTTACTCAGGTATTAATTGTATTCGCAAAGTATGAGAAACAGGAACAGTAACAGTAAGATCGAAATTATTAAATAATTTAATATATCAATGAAAATAAATCACAATTCCGTCAATTTTACAAATCACAATTTTTAATATTGGTCAGCAGTATTGCAAAGAAATAGTTTGAAAAGAATTGCATGTATCTGCTATCGAAAAAAAGACCAAAATTTGTGTATGTTGTGTATGCTGATTTATAAATAGCTTTTATTATTTGTAATTTAGAAAAACTTCTTTATTTTTTTTAAACTCTGCCACATTGTGCAGCTCAATGGTTAAGTAGATTGCATCGACATCAGATTTATAAACTTATTTTAAATTGTTTAGATTAGAGAATACTATTTTTATTGAATATTACAAAAATATACGTAAAAGAAATACACTAGTACATATCAGCATGGTAATATAAAAATAATTTTCTGAAATGAGTACCATATATATAGTAAATGCATTTATTTCAACGCTTCAATTATGCAATATATATTCTTAGCAATCAAAATTACCAACGTATAATTCATTGCAATATATAATTTCGAATTTATCAAATATCTGTTTTTTGAAGAAGATATTTCATCAATGACCTCGAAAATATATATAAGTTATAATTTCATCGGCGCCAATTTTTTAGAATTGCAAGTGTTACGTGAAACGCTTCAAGGTGTTATAATTAGTGACTTTGTCTATTTATGATATCATCTATATTCTTTGTTTGAATGTTACTGATTCATTATGACGCTTTTAGTATTATATAATATAGTTAAAACTAGTTTCATTTGATATAATTAAATGTAATGAGTTTAAGTTTATTCTGATATATTTTTCATGGATTATTTTCAAGCTGACTTAGATCTTTTTTGGCCATAATTTGTTAAAATTTTAAAATAGTTGCATATATGGAACATGCAAAGTATTATCTATAAATCTAAGAATCACATAGTTATTTATTAAAATACTTTTCTTTTATATAATTTTTTTTATATTTTTTATGAACTTTTTACTCAATTTATTTTCCAAATTAATTTTTCATAAATTTAGATAATTTTAATTTTTTTAGGAAGTATGAATGATGTGAAGTATAATATAAAAACTTGCAATATCTTATATGAATCTGTAATATATTTTTTTGTATGCAAAACATTATCTCAGATTAAAAGCAAAATAAAAGGTAGTAGTAAATTTAAATTAAATTCGTTAATATTGACTTTCGTTAATCCGACTGAAAGCTTTGACAATGCATAATAAATCTTGTGATGAAAAATACAATTTTAAAATAAGACATTTACATAATGTTTTGTTTTAGAAAATACTTAGCAAACTAAGTTACTAGTGTAACCATTTATCAAAAGTATCTTTTACAACAACATGTTTTTATATTAAGTTCAAAAAGCTTGTATGGTGATATCGATGCGTGTTTCTGAAGCAAACCCGCACTGGCGTCGAGCTTTATCTCTATATATTTTATTTTTAAGCACTAGATGGTGCAACAAGTGCCTTTAGTCTTCACAAGAAACCCTTTTGCGGACTATATGAATTATATAGGTATTTATTTATTTTTAACTATAAGAAATGTAATTTTTCTGAAATGATATATATATATATATATATATATATATATATATATATAGTTGTTAATGTTTCTTTGGCAAGAATTTTACGAAAATTGAATTGAAAAAAAAAAATTATTTCAATTTATATACAAATATTCTGTTTTAAAAAACAATTACATAAAATGCCATTAAATGAATCGCGATTATCGTTAATTGCAAATTGCATCCATATTAAAAAAAAATAAAACAATAATTCTGCAATTATTACATTTGCATGGATTTCGACAATTTTTTAATTATTTATTTATCAAATATATTCAATAATTGCTACTATGAATAACTTGTTCCGTAAAAATGCTTTATTCTGATTTTTTTTTATTTAAAATTAATAGTTAATTATTATAGTTCAAATCTCAACAAAGTTTATAATTTCAGAAAACACGTTTTATTACATTTTCTGTTATATGAAATAAATTTAGTTTTATAAAAATTATTGATCTTCATGAACTATATTATATTAGTATCTATGTATATATAATATATATAAATAGTTTATGCAAATTGCGTAACATGATAGATAATTTATCTGTACAGAAAATGCATGTTGCTAAAATTTACTATTATTATTAAATATACTTTTAGTATTAAAAATTGTCAAAACTTCTGACTCACTATCTCAATTGAGATAAAATAAGCCTAAATTTAAAAATGCGTAGTGTTTTAAATTGCATTATTTGAGAAATCGGAACCATTATCTGGCATCAAAACACAATAGTTATGAATTCTAATTTAAATTCAAATTTGAAATATATTTTTAATTATATAATGTAGTTTACACTTAAATGATCTTATATAGACTTTATTGCCCCCAAGTGCTACTTTTCCATAAATTTGATATTCATGCTGTTACAATTAACTTTGTATACATTGTTATGTATTATATCGGACACATGGAAAAACGAATAGATTTCACAATTGTTAAAAAATTTATATAACAATATTTAGCAAAATCATAAGAGTTCTAATTACCGCTATGGGTTTATCTTTAGGATTTAGTTATCCAGATATTTGGCATTTGGCAACAGGATATAGTTATCCATGGTCAATATGCCTTTTGCGGATACAATTCAGTATCATAAAGCACTATATATTTCAAATCTTTTTATCAAATATGTATTCTTATATACAATGTCTCTATTACGGCTGACAATTGTTAATCAACAAATCTGTTAAATGTCATTAACTGAACAGTAAATATAGTAGTGAAAAAAATGTATTCCGTTGCATTAAAATCAAGTGCATTGTTCGAGAAATCGGAAACATTACATTCAAATGTACGTAAACCAAATTATACAGCAAACAATGTTTAAAAATAACATTGAACAAATTTGAGTATACCTACATTTTAATTTGTTTTATAAAATTTTGCTACATTTAACAAAATTTTTCAGCGCCACTGGATTTAAGTCATCAATTTTCCTGATAAAGATTGAAATAACTTAGTCATTGTTCATAAGAAATTATTTATAAGTAAATAGTTAAGATTATATCATTATCAATAAAATATTGTTAACATTATAACTAATGAGAAAACAACTATTGAGTTGTTTTTCCAACATGCCCATTTAGAAAACATTGTTTCTTTACGGCTGACAATTGTAAATTCCCCAAATTTATTAAATGTACTTAACTGGACAGTTGTAAATAAAATAGAGAACAGCAAAAAATGACAAAATTTTTCTATATTTTGCGTCTAATATAAACAGAATTTAAGATAACTCCAGTGTACATATAAGATGTACATATGTTTTCTAACTTTGTATCTCCGTGTATCGTCTATTGCGCCAATGCGACAAGTTCCTCTCAACCTCGATCGGCGCGTCGTCCCCGCATAGAATCGCGCCGTAGAGTATTATCCGCGAAGCGAAGCTCTATTCCCGCTTGGAGGGAGATAGAGCCGGCAAAACTCCTCCCAACGAGGCGGAGACTCTACTTGCACAGGTTTCTCATCTATTGAAAATAGATATTGTGCATTATTGTTAATAAATTTATACATTAAGATCTGCATTGAGTGTGATTACTGATATAGATACAGGAAAAGTTTCAATTACTTAACTTATCATTATTAAACTCATAGCAGTTCTTTTATGCACAGGTAGCATTTTTTAGTGAGCTAAGAATCTTACTGTTGTCTTAGCACAAAAGACAGCTTCTAATAATTCAATGTTCAATCATTGTTCGTTTAAGTTCATGGGAACCTTAAATATTTATTATTGTTCATATTTAACATTTAATATGCTTTTCACTCATATCACAAAATTCTATTTATTTCTAAGTTGAATTAGGGTGTTTGGAAATGTTGATGTTCCTTGTTCTTAGTTATTGCCTCCAGAATTTTTGAAAAAATATTCAAGTTTACTTTTATTTAACACGGGTAATTCTTACAATTATTTTCTCATTACTTGTTCTCATATGTTAAGTCTAGTTGTCTCTAATCAAATACTCTCATATTTTTGTTCATTTATTAGCTCTAATAGTCTCTACATGCGTATAGTGTCTATCTATATCATTTTACATTAACTACGTTTGTTTGGTTTGATTGGTTTTTCGAATGACCAATGATTTGTTGTAAAACACTTTATTTGCAATATTAAATGCGTGTTTATTTTTAATAAAACTACAAATTGTATTTTTTATTCACAATATATTCAAAGTTTAATATGTATTGCACTGATTGATTTAAATTTGTTATGATTTTTGATTAGATTTTATTTTGTTGTAATGTCATAATATCAAATGCTTTGATTTGGCGTGAACAAATACTTTTGCCATTATCCAGAGTAATTTTATAAAAATCTGTACTATCATTCATACCAACATTCTTACATTACAATAGCGCCATCTATTCTTAGCTAATGATATTAAAAATTTATATGATAATTAAAAATATAAACTATAATAATACTAAATTAACTTTAGCATTTTAGGAATAAATGAAGCTCTTGAAATAAAATATTTGTTTATAATTATAGAAGGAAATTTGTTTGTGATATGTAATACTTCGAATTGGCACCAAGTGATAATAATATTTAATTTATCTAATAATTTAAATTATTGCAATAAAATTTTATGCGGTATTTTCAACTATAATTGCAAAAGTGGATTGAATTTTAATTACGGAATTAATATGTATCTATTGGAGTTACTCTACTCCAGTACTGTTTTATGATTTTAATGAAATAGTCAAAATACAACTCAAGAGAATTTGTTTTTACATTGTTCATGATAATATCTCACATTCGAGCCATTTTTGACTTTGTCTTGATTTGTACCTTAAAAGATAAATAAATAATGAAAGTGTCAATAATCAAGTATAAAGTATATAATAAAAATTAGATATTGTTAGGATTTAAATTAATGAAATATTAAAAAATATGATAAAAGTTTTAATACAGTATGTATTAATTAATATGATGATAATAATTTTGTAGTTTGTATTCAATAATTATATTAAAATGCTCAATATTAATATTTCTTTTATGTTGAATTTGGCACTACCAGGTATTAATATATATTAAATTTGCACTTACAAACATTATTCTATTTCAGTAAAATTTTAATTAATTATTCGGATTTACATATATATTTTAATTTTTTAAGTGATGATTTTATTAGCAATGATTTGATTTTACATATGGAATGAAACTAATTTGTATTATAATTTTAATTATTTTCAAAATGCAAAATTCAAATTTTATTTTAAATATGTTTTACGATTTTATTATTTATTTGTAATTTACTAATTTTTTTCTACTATTTATCTGTGAAGACAACGATCACTTGTCTGAAACTTATATAAAAAAATAGCTGTTTTTGCGTCAAACACAAAAAATTACATTTTTGTTCAAGATGAGCAACATATTTTTTTGTTTGTTTGTTTATAAAATATCAAGCAACTATTTGTTTATAATATCTTGATGTTATGCAGATAATTTTTTCAAAACAGGAACTATAGGTTTATTTTGTTAATAATAAATTATTGTTGTGCAATAAAAGTCGCAAAATATATTCTAAACAAAAAAATTATACCTGTTCCTAACATTTGAAATTAAATCCAGTTTGCAAATTTTGTGGGTTCCTTCTTTGTTCTCAACCCGTTATGTCAGTATGAGCTTAAACATTTAATAGCATACTGTTTATGGTAGAAAACTTTTATAAGCATGTGCTCACAAAATTGTACCTGTAATAATATCAGAAGGTACGCAAAATTTACATAATTTCAAACATTGTATGAAAACGTTTGTTCGGTTACTAAATGAATTTTGCACCTATTCGTACTTACATATTGCATTTAGAAGACTAGAGTAAAAGTAGTTATAGATGGTCAGGATTTCAACCAGTTTACTGTAATTGACGAATTTACCCGTTATGGAAAAGCAGCAGGATTTTGTATGTTGGCGTGTATATTTATCAAAAGTATGAGGCAGTGAGCATTTACTATAAATTGAAATTTTTGTAAAAAAAATACATTCTGAAATATCAAAATCGTCGGGAATTTAACCAGCTAACTGTGATTGACGAATATACTCGTCATGGAAAAGCAACAGGATTTTGTGTGTTGACGTGTATATTCGTCATGCGTATAAAGCGATGATTATATGCTATTTAAATTGAAATTTTTGGAAAAATTACATTCTGAAATGTCAGGTTGTTTAGAATATTTTGAGGCTAAAACTGTTTTAAATAGTACATCAAGTAGCATCATTTTACCTTGAGGCAAGTTGCATAAACATCCCGAAATGTACAAGTAATATACTTGATCAATAAGAATTAGGATTTAGCCTTTTAAATAGTTTTTGTCTGACCGCATAGCAATTTTGCATAGCAGTTTTTACTACCAATGTATATGAAGAAAGGAGCGTACTATAGCGTTGTTATGGCAAGGCTATGTTACGGCCTATTTTATCGGAGAATTGACTATTAAGTTAATGCATTTGTTTTTTTTTTAACTTCCAGTAATCGTCGAAAAATTGAGAAAAAATCAATGTACGTAGTGTGTGTGTGTATATGTGAAGTATGTGTGCATGTATGGATACAATTTTTTGTCGACGATTTTCTGGAGGACAGCTCAACCGATTTGAATTATTCATTTAATTCCTGTTGATAAGGAGACGTGCTGATTAGTTTTGGCGCAAGTTGGCCCAGCCGTTTCGGAGATCCAGAAAAATAATAATTAAAAAATGCTATTTTGCGGTCGAAAATCAGATATTTTGTAATTTAAATCAACTGATATGAATCGGCACCAAAAACTTTCAAGAAATTTCAAAATTCTCGAAATTTAGGAAAAAAATCAATATTTTTTTCTAGAAAAAATCAAAAAAATTCCAAGTTTTCAAAAAATATGTTTTTCAAAGAAGACACATTTTTTAATATTCAAATTTTTTCAAGGTTTTTATAAAAATCAAATTTCACAAAAAAATCTATTTTTTCATTTTTGAACTTTTGAAAAGTTTAAATTACGGTACGGAAAGTTCCAGCATTTTCCCTTAAGGTGCGATATCATGCACCACTAGTTACATATTTTAATTTTATTATTTAATTAATGTAAAGGAATTAACCAAGGGATCTTTTGCACTATGTTTATGACTAATATTAATATTTAAAGATAGTTTACCATATATTTCTTAATTTGGAGCATAAACGGAACTGGATTGCTTTGACGGTATTCAACAATTTATCTAAGAGTTTTAGATTTTAATATTAACTATTAGATAGTCCGCACTTCAAACAAAGTCTCTTAAGGAAATAAAATGGGTAAAATTCTATTCGTTTTTTTAGAATTGTATAACTTAACGACGAGTGAATCAAAATTTTCAGAATAACATTATATTTACTTGTTTTAATCATAAATAAAAAATTCACGACAAAAATTTGATATATTTTATAAAATAAGTATTTTCTTTCAGAGAATTTTTTTATCAATTTTGAAGCATTTGAGCACCTGGGAGCAATGAAATTCGAAAACATCCATCGAGCACTATATATTCCAAATCTTTTTCTCAAAATGTCATTTAAGTATCTTTTGTCTCTAAGAAGTTTGAGATCATTTTGTTGATCATCTTACGATTGCATCTTCGATAATCTGCAAAAAGACCTTGATATATTATTATTAATAATAAAATAGGTTGTCCTATCAACCGAGTCAGAGTCGTGCCGTACAACTCTCGGCATTGTATTTTTTTATTACACGTTATTTATTGTTTTATTTAAATAAATATTTATCAACGTCCGTATCAAACGATGTGTGAAAATGTCAAATGATGTCATAGTAGGTTGATTAATGCACAAACGCGAACGTAATCATTTTGTGCTCTGCGGTCACGATCGGGATAAAACGAGATTTTGTTCTTATAAAGATAAATATAATATTAATTACCTTGTTTTTGTATTTTATATCATCTACGTAATTGTGTTAATATATGGCGAGTTATTTTTAATATTGCACAAGTCATACTTTTGAATCCAATAATACTATACCAGTTTGGTAATCGGAATCGACAATTATGAGCAATGAGGTAAATTCGCTCTTCCATTAAGTTGAAAAGTTGAAAGAATGTTTTTTAAAATTTGTATGACAAAATATCTATGAGTAGAAGTGCCGGATAAATATTGCGTGTAATATTTTTGAAGCTTAATTTTTTTTAATAAACCCATTTATTGAAATAATAAATTGTGACTGCAAGCAATCAGTCATTTCTTATGAAAAAAATATATATATTTTCAAATTACTTTCACTAGATTTTAGAATTTTAATAAGATTTGAATTTACAGTGATAAGTAAAGTGCAATCAAAAACAATGTAATAAATATCGGATTTATCTCTAAAATGTTAATTAAGCCGTGTAAGTCGAAAATCGTATCACATAAATCTATCTTTATAGTTTCATATCTACACTTTATATGAAAAAAAACAACAACTCAATTTCTTTAACCCGATAAATTAACCCAATATTTAACAAAAATTTTACCCAAAAATACTACAAATGAATATTTACGGCGCAGGTGATATCAATTAATACTGATACCTCACACATGCCTACAAGATTTACACAAAATAGAGAAAGATTCCAAAAGGGTTAGAACACAAGAATGTGATCCTAAAATTTTTAAACTGATTATTTATTGAAAGCAGATGTTTTAGAATGTTAACATAAATTATTTTGAATTAAGATTAATTGTAACAAATATACAACTTAATCCTTTTCAATTAAAGGATTGTAGGTATTAGGTTTATTTGGATATGTAGAACTAGATACATGCGGTTACTGCATAAGATCTGTAATTATTTTAAAAATAAAATTATGAAGCCAAGTTTTGATATTAACATTAAGAGAAGCATTTATGATAACGTAGTCGCATGTATTCATATACGTAAATTATATCATTTTCTGTAAGAAAATATCATTAAAAAAGTTATATTTCTTTGGATTTGTCGTTGCATATTTAAAATTTAACAATTGATATCAAATACACTATTATGATTAACTTAAAGGGTACATTATTGTATACAGTTTTATTTCCGCACAAAGTGAAAATGAGTTTCCTGAAATTGTAAATTTCAAATTAAATAATCAACCAGCTTTCTTTATGTTAAAATTCTTTTAACTGTGCAATATGAAGACATTTCCTATTACTACTATTTTGCTTTTATAATAAAATTTAAGTAAAATAATAAATCTAGAGCAAGAATTAATAAACATTAATGTTGTATTTGATTCATCAGATATCGTACTCTCATATATATCAAAGATTGAAATGAAAGAGGAATGTACTAGCATTTATAAATGAATAATCTTTTAATATCGACATATGTAATGCAATATCGTTTTCAATTAACTGTAAGGAGATCAAAGTTGCATAATTTTAATAATGTTTAAAACATTATTGGAACTTAGAAAACGCCTATTAAATATACTCTGGAATGCAGATATAAAGTAAACATAAATATGTAGTGTATTACGTATATTGCATTACTTATGCAATGCTCTTGATAAATTAAATATATCGATCTATATATCGAAAATAATAATTCTATCTATGTATATAAATATATATATATATATATATATATATATATATATATATATATTAGGGTGGTCTTTAAAATGGTCATTTCCGAATTTCTTTACTCCTAGGAGCTCAAATGGTTGCAAATAGATAAAAAACAATTCTCTGAAAGTTTTAGTTCTTAATATTAACGTTTAGATAGAGCGCAATTCAATCAAAGTTTTGTATGGAAATAGCATGGAAGAATTTTCAAAAATTTTAAAAATGGTTTTTAGATGTAATTTAGCAAACAAATGAATGAATAAAACTCATTCATTTGTCGCTATGTGTTATACCTAAAACATTTTTTTTTAAATTTCCAAATTTTTTCCAAGCTTTTTCCATACGAAGTTTGATTGAATTGCGCTTTTACAATTTATTGCAAATGGGCAGAGTAATAAAGCTTATGTAGTAGTAGCTTGAATTCAAAAGGCTTATTTAATATATATATATATATATATATATATATATATATATATATGTATGTATGTATATATTAATAGATTCGAATTCAACGCGTTATTTCTTACATTTACCTCATCATTACAACTATCTATATCGAAAGTAAATCCACTATTTATTACACTTTCATAAGTACTTTTGGCAATAATTATTATATAGGATTTATTCATCTTCGGCTACTGAACCAATAAAACTTTGTAAAGTAACATTTAACAAAAGTCAATATAATAAACAAGGCAAAAGTCAAAACCTACCCTTTTGTAATTATTTCAATTTCGACAAAGTATTATCTGGGTCAGAGCAGCGGGGGTGCCAAAACTGTGCGGTCGAACATTTGCGGATTAACTTGTTACATCATTGACAGGGATAACCAACTTGTGATGGTAATAAAATAGAAAGAATTTTTTGTGACTTTCCGAGGGAGAAGTTGATATTTTTGCCTAAAAGTCAAATTTGCTAATTTTATGTTTTCTCGACGTTTCTAGTTATTATGAATCGAATGAGATCAACTTTGGAAAAAGTATGTGTGTATGTGTATGTGAGTCGATTTTTGACTCGGCGTATTCTCAAAAACAGCTTTCAAAAATTTTCGCCGTTTTCGAAAATTTAAAATCCATTATTTGTAAATGATTGTTAATACAAAAATGATCGACGTGTTCTTGAATCTTTTTGATACTTATTTATAAAAATGTAGTATTTTACATAAAATAAAATTTCAAAAAATCACATTATAATAAATATATGCAATTTATGGCTATGTTAAAAATTGTTATAAAAGTTGAAAGATGAAACAAATATTAATGATTAACTAATTAATAATTATGATGACGATAGTATACCTGATCTATGATCCGAGTAAAAGCATATATTTTTACCAAAAAAATCTATTTGAAAATTTTCTCAATTTTTTAAGACTTTTTGAATCTTTTGACACCTAAATTGGTAGATTTGCCGTACTATTTGTTTGTACTTAACTGTTTCATTTTGACAGTTTTTATGAAATTTTGTATTATGATAGAGTTATTCAAATATAAATTGTTATATTAAGTAATTTTTTTATAAATATCAGGAAGCTTTTGCTTCTTGTCTTAAGACAAAAAGTCATTTACACCTAGTTTATATATACATTAGTAGAGAATTAACATTTCCGTCTTTTCGGCGACTACTACATACTACTTTTACAATTTACGAGTAGAAAGGGTTAAATTTTTGAAAATAATTCAACTACTTTGATTCTTTGTACATAATGACACTAACATAAGTTCTATGAATTTATTCTATGAGAACAAATTAGTAATAAATTTGTCGTTAATAAATTTATTTATCATTACAAAACTTGGTAATATTTCTGTATTAAAAAATCCACCGTTTAATATGATAGTTCTTTGATTACTTGAAGTCGATGTTAAATATATTTATTAATATAAATATAGAAATTAGATTATAATTGACTGAAATTGAAATTAAAATGTTTTCTAGAATTATCTTATTTAAAAAAAGAATAGTATAATATAATAATAAGCCATAAAGAAAGACATATAGCTATTTTTTATTATATTATTTGATTAGGAATTAAAATTTAGAAATTTAATCAGATATTAAATATTTAAAATAAATACTTATTATTTAGTCTAAAATATATTCGACAAGTTTTTAAATCAAGTGTTAACAAGCACAATTTTTTTTCAATTTTAATTTTTAGTTTTTAAAAGCATATAAATATAGTTCTGAATTTGGATGATATTGTACATATAAATTACTATCTATTAGTGACTAATATAAATACTAAAATATATTCGACAAGTTTTTGAATCAAGTATAAACAAGCAAAAATATTTTTTTTAATTTTTAATAACTTTATTTATATTTCTAAAATTGAACAAATGGACTTGAGAATTTAGATGATATATTGTTCATATGAATTACTCTATAATAGTACTAATTTAAAACTTGGACTGTCAGTAAATTATTTCTCTTGAATTTAAGTAAAACTATCTTAAAAATAAAAATTTCAAACGATTTCTACAAATTAAATTTACCTTATATAATTTATAACAAACTAAAATAATTTATGGAATCACATCAACGTTTTATATAACGAATCTAACCTTATTTATCCATTTAGACCAATTTATAAAGGATTATTTCAAATATTTCATAATCAATAGTAATAATATATCCTAAAACAGATGTTATATTATTTTTTATTTGAAATTTATTGACAACCCTTTGTTGGTCGACAAAGGGTTGAGGGCTGGGAATCAAATAAATCGTGAATTTAATCTTTCGATTGTGCACCTGCATCAATTTTATTGAAAACTAATGAACTTGTTGGTTTTTGGGGTAGATTGTTGAAATATATAGATTCAAAGTCGAAATAAAAAATTGCGGTTAAATTAAAGTGCCATCATAAATAGAGATTTGGTCTACAGATTTTACCTAAAATATATATAAATAGATATAGATATAAAATATATAGAATATATGACTAAATTGGCTCTAATTTATTTGAATATCCTATTATATTTTGATTAATTCTATATAGATCTAATTTATTTGAATAAATTAATCCTATATGCAAATGAGGATTTGTAAAAATGTATAAGCTTATTAAAAATAGAATAATTGTTTATGACGTGTTTATAAAAAAATATAAATAATCTAACTTTTTCCGTTATTTTGGGCACGACATTGCTCAAACATATATACAAATTGCTCAGGAAACCTGTGATTAAATTATCTTCATTGATAATATATAAATTTATTTTATAATTCCAAGACAAGTGATAACAATATTTTTGCACTATATTTTCAAACCTCATTATCTAATATATTGATTAAAGGAATTTAATAATATTGAACATTATTCAACTCACAATTTTAACTATGAATATGGCAGTTGCTGTGGAAAGATCATTTTAATAAATATTTATTTGAGTGCTTCCTACGCTGTAACAATGTTTTGGATTTATTATAATAAACTGACTAATTTATACAAAATTCTAATTATAATCATTTTTAAAAAAATATTTGCTTACTATTACGTTACATTAAATTTTGTGTTCTGATGCAAAATTCACATAACTTGCTAAATCGATCGTTTATTACTGCAAAATCAGATAAAACAATTATATATAATATTACAAAATTTATTTTTGTACATTACATATGTCCTTTACCACTATCGACTAGTTTCTAGTTGCAACCAAAAATTAAATCATCAAATGGATTATCGATTGAGAACTGCAGGGGTCTCCGATGATTATGAGATGAAGTCAAAATATTCATAAATACATTTACCTGGAAGGTGGCTGCTGGACAATGGAGACACGAAAAACGTGAAATTGACTTCTGTTATAATCCCAAAGTTATTTATTGCACCTCCATTGAATATCATATAAGGACACTGTCCGATGTTTGAAGAAAATGCACAAGACCAAGATATTTATTTGCCGTGGTTACGACATCTTGCTCAAAGTGGATTACTAAATGCAATGGGGATTAAATTTACACCAGAACGAGGATTTATGCAAAGATAGGGTTTGAGAAAAAATTACGGATGTGTGTAAAAGTTTTGTTGCAGAATTTCTCAGATGATGAAAATGATGCAGTGGTTAATACAGAAAATATGTCTAGGTTTCTATGAAACTGAATCTGATTCTAGTCAATTTGATTCTTAAACTTTTTTGTTTATTATTTTTTTCCCAAAATAATCTTTTGTTCTAAAATAATAATAATCCATACATTTTATTGTTATAGCTATGTTGAGCTTTTTTCTATTTTTGGTTTTATAACATTTGACGGTTTTCAAAAACCGGCTTTCGTGCGGAAATTATAAATTTCGAAAACAGGTTTTTAGTGAAAAAAATCGGTTTTCACCGTATAAATATAAGATGACAAATTGATAGGCGTCCTTCGTTTTTTGAATCATGTTTTATTAAACAAAAAAATAATTAAAAAAATATTTGAAATTAATTATTTAATATTGCTTAGAATAGAAAATACTCGTTGTTTTGCTTAATTGTTTTCAAAACTAATCATAAATACATTCTCATTAGAGTTTGTTGGTTTTCAAAAACCGGTTTTTTGGCAAAAATTATGGAATTCGAAAACCGGTTTTTTAGTGAAAAAAGTCGGTTTTCACTGTATAAATGGAAAATGACAATTATAGCCAAATATGAAAGATATATGAAAGCGTTTTGATTCTTGAAATCATATCGGTTCAATAGCATTTGATATCTTATCAGTCAAACTTAAAAAAAGTGCTCTACTCATACTTAAAAAAAAGTGTTTTAGACCCTAGAAGCCACAAACTAAATAACAAAAAACTTAGAATTATTATATCAGGCTTTAAAAACAATTAAGCATAATTTGGTCGCAAGTATGAGAGTATTTTCTATTTTAGGAAATTTTTGTTATTATATTATGTTATTTATTAATGTATTATTTTTATTTATTCAAAAACTTTCCTTTCACTATCATAAAAATATTTTCATTCATATATATGAAAATGATGCATGAATAACGAATAATTATTTTTAAAGTTATTTAATCAAGATAAACTATTATTTTTTAGTTCTACTAATTAAAATTAAAATACTTTTGTTTACTATCTATAAAAGTGAACAATAAATAAATTCAGTCAAATACTGCTCTACATTACACTAAATTTGCGGATAAATTACAGAATATTCAAGCAAAAAATTATTTTCCATATAAAATTCGAAAACCGGTTAAAACCGTTTTTTTAGTAAAATTAAAATTCGAAAACCGGTTTTTTGAAATGTCGGTTTTTGTATAAACCCTAATAGGGATCATTAAAATTAATCAGTTAACTGTTAATTGGTTAGATAGTAGAAAATCAAAATAAGATATATATCATACATTTTTGAATTTAATTTATTTTTGTAAAACAATAAGAAATTTTAATAAAACATAATACTTTGCTAATAAAATTTATTTTTGATAAATGCTTTTTTTCTACATTGGTGACATACACGTAATTGAAATTTGGCATACCGGTGATCTAAGTTAGTCACTTAAAACTTTTTGTTAAATCTGGAAAAGTAAATATGTTTTTGCTAAAAAAATGTTCAAATATAATTAATAGCAAATAATACTTTGAATTGACTTTTATTATAAATATTGGCAGGTATAGCCAATCAAAATTTTCAAATAGTGGTAATTTCTTTTGAATTTGTATTTATTTGACTTCTTGTTTACAGATTAGTTCTTTACTTTTTACTATTTATAGGATTTAAATTTTTAACTTCCGGTAGGATAAGTTATAGTAATCGCAAAAAATCGAAAATAATTTTTTTTATTCATCTTTACGTTTCAAGAGTTTCTGAACATTTTGGCATACCTTAGAGAAAATGAATATGTGTTTGTGTATGTACGTGCAGATACAATTTTTCGTTGACAATTTCAAGAATAAATATCAACAGATTTCAATGGTTCAAAAAACATTCGATGCCATATGATAGGGAGAGGCAATTATAAGACATTTGCTCATCAAAATATCAGATATTTCTTATAGATTTTATTAATAAGAACGAATTTTGTTTGCATTTTAATGAAGATTTCTAATGTTTAATTATTTTACGCGCTTCGATGAAAAAAACGCTTAAAAAAAAAATCAAAATTTTCAGAAAAAATCAAATTTTAAATAATTTCAAAATTCTCGAAAATCATTTTTTTTAGTTTGCAAAAAAATTGTAAAAATTAAACTTAGAAAAGTGCTCTAAGGCATGATGCCATGCACCACTAGCTTTTTTTAAATTTTACAATTATTAAGAGACTGATATTACATTCTGCATTTGAAACTAAATTACTTAATTTAAACTATTACCTTTATTTACATATTTTTTGGCCAAAGTAAGGTGGCAAGGATAAATGGCTTACGAACATTTAATTTATATATCTCAATTAAATATTTAGGTTTTTGATATAAAAATATTTTACATTGCAAAATCAGATGCTGCGTATTTTCTTCAAGTTCTTATGTACTTCCTAGATTCATTTTTTAGTTGTTTTATACCAAGTGACAATTCTAGATGTACAAATATTACTACACAAATATAAATTTCGTAATAGTTTGCTGAGATTTATATGTGCACATATTTCTAACGAGCTGAGTGAGCGTTTGTATTCAATTAGTGAAATGTTCTTCTGTCAGGAACTTCACTAAAAGCAAAAAATATTCTTTTGTTATATAAGTACGTACAATATTTTCGAATAGAGTACATATACATTGTTATTTTATAATACTAAATTACTGAAACATCTTCAAAGATACGAATAACTAACTCTTGATTAACCGAAGCGAATCTGACCGTCCGATTCATAATAATGAGTTTCAAAATCATTTGTTGGTTTGAAAAAATATTAAGAACGTACAAGAGATGATGACATGTAAATGATAGATACATTATTAAATATATTTGTATGATAAAATACATATTGATATATTTATATTCGATCTGTGGCACAATTTGCACTAATATAACTTATGTAGCCATTGCCAAAAAAATCTTAAATTGAGCAAAGAATAGTTATTTTTTTGTTTATGTTAAATCTGATTTATTAAATTAAATAATAATAATGAAATAATAATATAGAAGAAATTATGCTCATTGACATTATACTACCTACATTTAAAGTAGAAATTTGCAACATGCAACAAAAATTTGGAGAGGTAACAACAATATAATACAACTATGTACTTATTTATTTTTTATCAAATAATAATTGAAAGTTTTTAATAAAGCAATTGAAAATTAGATATGTTATTTATATATCTAGTAGCTATATATTTTCATTTTATTTTTTATTAATCTAGAATTATCAAAATCTACTATGCAGATTTAATTCTTCTGTGAAAGTAAAAATACTTATAAAGAAATTCGATACTGTTGATTTCAGTTTTTTCTACAACAAATATTATTTATACAAATATTTTAATGAACAAAATATCGACATTTCGTGAAATACGACACCAAATTTTACAACATAATAAATTCTTTTATTAATTTAAATACATCAATATTCAAATGTCGGTAGCGGTTCAAATGAGTCTTTGTTAAATAATACTTTCATAAAAAATTAGCATTCAACTAATTTATAGTAGGTATATAAAATAAATTTCAAACACAGAACTGCCTATTTGAAATTGAAACATTCTTGTAGAACATTAAAATGGTTGACAAAAACATAAATTAAATATAGATATTGTTCATATTAAAATTAATTTTTGTAATCGATACCGATTGATGGTATCGAATTCGTTTTTTCTATAAATATTTTTACAAATACATATAGTCCAGTCATTTGGTGCAAAAAAAGGCTGTTGCCGGTACAGTACTCCGGGAATTCTGAAAATTGGTAATCTTATAGATTTCGAGGTGCTCTTTACGAAAATCAACTTTGCCACCTCAAATTTGAACGGCAAGTTGCCGCCATATTGAAAAAATGGCGTCAAAAAACAGCTTTTTTAAAATATCTACTTTCTGGCTCAATCTACGATAAAAGTATCTATGTACGAATTAAACTAGAGAAAATTTCCTACAATTCCTTAGAAAACCGTTTTTTTGTAAAATTGATAGTTTGAGAGTACGGCCGCCTCAAAGTCTTTGCTGCTCTCGCCGTAGTATCAAATCTGTCCATATATGACAGCACTTCGAACTTGACCACATTCTCTCTAATAATTAATATTTTCAATGTTAAATTGAGCGAATAAGATCTTAAGCGAACTAATTAAAATATTTTTCGTTTTTTTTTTGCTAATTTTTTAACACTTCAATGGCAAAGTAGCTGTAAATATACTTATAGCTTGAGTAGCACCTTATAGCTTCAAGTAGCTTGAAGCGTTAAAAAATCAGCAAAAAAACAGAAAAATATTTGAATTATTTCATTTCTAGATCTTATTCGCTCAATTTAACATTGAAAATATTAATTATTAGAGAGAATGTGGTCAAGTTCGAAGTGCTGTCATATATGGACAGATTTGATACTACGGCGAGAGCAGCAAAGAATTTGAGGCGGCCGTACTCTCAAACTATCAATTTTACAAAAAAAACGTATTTCTAAGGAATTGTAGGAAATTTTCTCTAGTTTAATTCGTACATAGATACTTTTATCATAGATTGAGCCAGAAAGTAGATATTTTAAAAAAGCTGTTTTTTGACGCCATTTTTTCAATATGGCGGCAACTTGCCGTTCAAATTTGAGGTGGCAAAGTTGATTTTCGTAAAGAGCACCTCGAAATCTATAAGATTACCAATTTTCAGAATTCCCGGAGTACTGTACCGGCACGACGACCAAATGACTGGACTAATACTCAAATGGCACACACTCAAAAAAATTATATTAAATTGCTTATATAATATTATTATATTCGGAAATAATTGTAACTAGTGGTGTGTGGCATCGTGCCTTAAGAAAAATTGCTGGAAATTTCCGTAACATAATAGAATTTTTAAAAGATTTATAATTTTGAAAAAGATTTTTTTTTCAAATTCCCCAAGCAATCCATGGTTTTTAAAGATTTTGAATTTGTTTGAAAGTTCCGAACTTTTTTGAACTCTCACTTGAATGATAGTATAAGCATTTCTTGGTATGAAACCCATAGAAATGTAAAAAAGTCCATACAATTGTACTTATCATTAAAATCTCTATAAAATATCTAATAATTTGATGTGCATATGTGTATTGATCATGTTTGTCTCTCAAATGGCATTTTTAAAAGCTTTTTTCTCAAAAGATCTGGACTTGTTCCCAAAAATTTAATCAATTTTCCATCAATACAAGCGTAATGTTTTTTACGTATTACAATTAAATAAATTCAAATCGTATGCTCAATTCTCTCAAAAACTGAATTGTCATTCTTAACACTTTTTGTCCCGTATCTTTCCGAAATGGCTGTACTTGCCTTTGCCAGAAACTACTCAGAACTTCTTCTCATTATTGGGAATCGAATGTTTCTTGAATTATTCCAATCGGTTGAACCGTATTCTTAAAATCGTTGACGAAAAATTGTATCCCATCATACATACTACACACACACATGCATCCATTTATTCAGAATCTTCAAAACATATGCTAAAAGTTTAATTAACTTCAGCATTAACTATAGCTAACACTATGAATATTTTTCAACAATAATTTTTTTAATTTTTCATTGATTGACTTTCTGAAATATTAGTTATATTTTTAACATGTTAACGACCATGGTAACATTATTAGATAATTCAGTTGAAAATGCATCAAGATAACAAGAACAAAAGAGATTATTGCATTATTAACCTGTAGGCATGGCTATTAACGTGTTACCACTAATGGATAGTTTTTTTTATAGAATTTTAATTTTCCATTATTTTCAATATCGCATAACTATCCAACATAACATAGTTTATTAACTTCCCGTAGGGTAAGTTATTGTAATGGGCCGAAAATCGGAATTGAAAATTTTTACATTTCTCGACGTTTTGAAGGTTTCTGAACGTTTTGGCATACCTCAGAAAAAATGGATGTGTGTGTGTGTGTGTGTGTGTGTGAGTGTGTATGTATGTATGGATACAAATTTTCGCCCACGTTTTCGGGCGTACGGATTAACCGATTTGAATGGTTCAAAAAACATTCGATTCCTATTGATAGGGAAAAGAGCTGATTAGTTTTTGGCAAAGGCAGGTCCAGCCGTTTCGGAGATACGGGGCAAAGAGTGCAGAAAATAGAAATCGAGTTTTTGAGAGAACGGAGTATCCGATTTGAATGATCTAAAAAACATTCAATTAGTAATGATTGGGAGAAGGGTTTATCAGTTTTTGGCAAAGGCAGACCCAGCCATTTTGAAGATACGGAGCTAAAAATGTAGAAAATGGCAATTTTTGAGAGAACTAAGCGTCCGATTTAAATGATTCAAAGAACTTTCTGCTTGTCTCAACGAAATAATTGATTTAGGAAAAAAAAATTTTGTTCACATTTTTTTTTTTTTTTTTAAGTTTTTTGTATATCGAAAATATTTTAGATTTTATTTTTAATTCTGACTATAGTACTAATATACTTTACAAATAATTTCAACTCTGCAATTCAGTTTACATAATTCTTATGAATATTAGACAATTTTACAATATTTATAATAATCTATTTGAAAACATTCAGTATTCCACAAACATTTCGTTACGGTACGGGAAGTTCTAGCAATTTGCCTTAAGGCACGATGCCATAATTGCCTCAAGACAGAATTCCACTTACAGCTAGTTATGTTATTTGAATGATTGAATTGATATCAATTGGATAGGTGAGAATTAGTATTATATTTTTGTATTTACTTATAATAGACAAATAAAGATTTAAAAAAAATAATAAAAAACATAAATTAAAAAAAAATAAACGAGGGCATAAGACCACTGGTTAATCTTCTTGCTTCTGATCCTTTGTTTTTTGGTTAAAGCTCTCTGTTTATAATTGAAGAGTGGTGCATATATGAAAGTTGAAAACCCATTAGATGTGGTTAATGATTTGTAAACTTGGCAAAAGCAAAAGCACTTACATGTGTGTTCTCGAACGGGCACGCGTTTTAAGTTCAACTTGTTTAATATGTTATGTAGGTATGTCTTATGTGTTTCTAGCGATTTCATCAATAGTGCATCTCATATCTCAGGTTAGGTATAGGTACTTCATTAAGTGCATTGATGCATGGTGTCAGATCGAATATGACATATATGGATAGACCCTCATCATGGAAAAACATACGTACTCTAACTACACACACACACACACACACACACATATATATATATATATATATATATATATATATATATATATATATATATATATATATATATATATATATGGTGTCCCAGAACTCAACGTCAACCCGAAGTTGTGTGACAGTTGTATACTATGTAGTATTGTATTGATCGTACTTACAATTTTATCTAAAATTAAATTCAAAATTCGAAATATTTTCGTTGTACAACAAATAAATATTCTTTGCAAATTAAAAAAAAAAATATTTTTTTTGCTTTCCTCAAAAATATTCATATCGTCATTACAAGCAACAGGTTTTTGAATCATTCAAATCGGATGCTTCAAAGTTTTCGTTCTGCTTTCGTTTTCTCAAAAAGTGCCATTTTTCGCACATTTAGCTCTGTATCTCCCAAACGGCTGTACCTGCCTTTGTCAAAAACTAATCACCACTTCTCCCCATCATTCCAAAAAGAATAATTTTTTAATCAATCAAATCGGACGCTCCATACTCTCAAAAACTCGATTCCTATTTTTTGCACTCTTGAAAATTACGTGCTTTTAAGTGCAATCTAGAGCTTTTCTGGTCAATTTTGGTTAATATTGTTCATTTTCCAGGACCGCAGTCAAAAATAATAATACATTTGCCCAAAATTTTCAGGAATTAAAACTATTTGTTTAATTATGACAAAATTTGTTGACTTTAAAAGGTTTTCATTTAAAAAGCACGTAGTAAAGTATGTTGATAAATTACATAAAAAAATTAGGCATTTAATCAGAATTGTAAAATGGTAAAATACTATATAGTTTCGTAATAAAGAAATTTCTGTAAATAAATAAAAACCGAACAATAACATGATTTTTTCATTTTGATTTTGCTAATAATACTTCGAAAAGACTGAATGATGGTTTTCAAGAATACTTTAACATTCATTTTCAATAACTATCTAGCGGATTTTTTTACAAATTAATCATAATTATTATTTATAATCATAAATTGCAAATTGAAGAAAAAATATATTTTTATTAATATTTTTGAGGTTAAAATGAATTTGAAATCGAGAACGGAATAATATAAATAAGCACAGAGAATGATCTTACAGAATTTTTATTTTCCCGCAAATTTTTAGATAAGCGGTTAAAAACATGTAATTAATTGAATAGATTGATTTAAAATATATGAGTTTATTACTCAATCGTATTATACTCTAACAATGTTTATGAATATTGTTATACATTTTATCTTAGTAATCAGTATAAATAGCATATGGGCAAATAAGGAAAAATTTAACAATTCGCCAAACAAGACCTCATTTGAATGGCTTTTTCCATACTTTTCTACTGATCGTCAGAATATGAGAATAACAATTTAGAGAATAAGTCTCATTACATCAATAATAAAAATGAATATATGTACATACATGACACTAGCACTTATCTGTATCTAGACTTAATTTCATTTTTAATTAATTTAATTTATTTATAAAAATACACATTTATTCGACACATCCAAGGCAGTAAGATATCAAATTTAATTTTCTACTGAATAAAAACT
Organism: Ctenocephalides felis; assembly: GCF_003426905.1. Lineage (NCBI taxonomy): Eukaryota > Metazoa > Arthropoda > Insecta > Siphonaptera > Pulicidae > Ctenocephalides > Ctenocephalides felis. The sequence continues at coordinate 26,022,891 of NW_020539726.1, forward strand.
AGTAACTAGCCTAAACTTGTTACATAAACCTATACAATTTTATACAAATTTTATGATTATAATTTACAAAACTTAAAACTTAAAACGCCAGATCTAACTAACAATAATCTAACTAATCTAAAACATAGTATTAAGATTTTACAATGGATTTGGAAACAATCGAGCTCTTGGAAGCAAAGAAATTCGAAAATATCCATATTAAGAACCAACCTGATATATATATATATATATATATATATATATATATATATATCAAGTGGATTTATAATGAAAATATCATTTAAGTACAGATATTCCTTCAGATAAACCCGATCAGAAAAATCTATTTATCAATTGTACGACATCAGAGAGAATCGAGCACCTACAACTTTATATCAAATGGAATGAATTATTGCTACGATTCGTTAAGAATTCCATTTTTTTGGTCTCCAAATCGTTATTCGTTTTTCGTTTACACTTGTAATGTATGTATAATCTGATTATCTATTCCGGTAATCTTGAATTATTGGCTTTCAAATTACATCTCGGCCTCTAAGCAGTAATTTTTATTAATAGTACCAACACTCAGTCTCAGTCTAGACTAGATACAGAACAATTTTTAGATTTAATTCGACTTGATTTTTTTACATTATAATAGATGGGTACCGTACAAAATGAAATGCTTTCTCTGTGAAAGTAGAAAAAATGGATTATGATAAAACTCGATCGATTGTATCGTGTTTTTGTTACGATTTTATGATTTGAGGAGTAATTTGGAAAACAAGTTATTGGTTTTTTAGACTGTTATGAGATTCGTTATTTATTTATTCCAGCAGTTATTTTTAATTTTTTTTATAGCAAGTAATTATTACACAAACGATATCTTTCCATTCATATTAATTAATCTTTCTTTGTTTCTGGTTTAGCTTTTAGTCAAATGGCTACCTTTAATAGATCACTAATAATCTGGAAATGTTTTTTTTTCAAATATTTTTCAAACCTTTATACGGTTATTTTTTTATGGAAAAGGTTTTATATAGTTTTGGTATGCTTAGGTAAAATTGCAAAAAACATAATACTATTATTATGGTTTTATTAGCACACATTTGTTACATGCCATTAAACAGGTATAAAACCTTCCAATATGGACTAAAAGTACATTTTTTGTAAATATATTAGTACTCATAATTTTGTCGTGGTTTAAAAATAAATAATGTGGGGTAGCACAAACTAAACTCTGAGTTGATCCAAACTTTGGCCAGCTCGATATCAAGCAGTATGATATCAAGATTATACTCGAAATTTAAACAAGTATAATACCATTCAATTTGAACTAAAAGCACATCTTCTCGTATTAGTACTCATAATTTTGAGCTTGTTGTGGTATATTAGTTAAGTACATGGGGTAGTTCAAACTAGTCTCTGACTCGATCCAAACCTCGGCCATCTCGATGTTAAGCAGTATGATATCATGATTATACTGGAACTTGAAAAATGTATAATCTTGTTCATTGAGATATGAAAGGACATCTTCTTAAGTATCATAATTTTGAGCCCGTCGAGGTGTAATGGTTAAGAACATAGGGTAACACAAACTAATCTCTGACTTAATCTCAAACTTCGGCCAGCTCGATATCAATTTCCTTTTCATATCTCATTGAACAAGATTATACCTGTTATAAGTTCATATTCAGTTTTATATCATAATTAAAACTGAATATGAACTTATATTAATTATGATATCAAAACTGAATATGAACTTATAACAGGTATAATCTTGTTCAATGAGATATGAAAGGACATCTTCTTGTAAATATATAGGTATCATAATTTTGAGCCCGTCGAGGTGTAATCGTTAAGAACTTGGGATAGCACAAACTAGTCTCTGACTCAATCTCAATTTCGGACAGCTCGATATCAAGCAGTATGATATCAAATTTTTACTCAAGGTTGTAGATGTCAAATTTAATATCAAATGAAAATTGCATTTTGTGATCATTGCTGCAATATGTATAATATTTGCTAACAAGTGTGTATGGCGTGTTCATTTTTTCAGAGCACTGTTTTTACTAAAACATTATTTAGAAATTCAAGAAATATACTAATTTTGATCGCTGTTAAAATAGAATATTAATGATTTTAGGTAGATATATTAATCATTTTAATTCATATATCACGTTTCTGTTTCCTTACTTTAATTTATAATTCAAAATATAAACTTTTGCTTTAACTTTTGAACTCAATTTTATATATGATAATACAAGTGTTTCACTTTCAAATATTATTTAATTATGAGTTTTATAACGTATTTATGAATATTAACTGATTTTAAATTTGTAATAAAACCCATCTTGAACTTTTGAATAAAAAAATATTTTCATTTAGTAGATAATTGCCCTCAATCAATTAATTGTTTGACAAAATTTCAAAATTATAATAATAGAATGTGTTAAAAAAAATATTTTTTATAAAATTACTAAACGCACATTTTTCTTGATTTGAATATTGAATTCGTATTTAAACCAATTATAAACCTTGGAATTAAAAAATAATTGTATTTTCGATATAGAAAATAGTAACCTCAATCCAATAATTAATAGTTAATTTAAATTAATAAATTTTACACAAATTTATGTCTTAAAAAAGCTTTCAATATTAATTATGAGATTTAAAAGCTACCATAATGTTTTATTAGAAATACGTATTTTTTTGAAAGTAGTTTTTAAAAACCAGGAAGCCAGGAAACCATTGCAAGTAACTATATTTAAGTTTTTTTATTAAGCTTTTGTTATTATAAATCATTTTTTATTTGTAGAGATGTAAAAGCTCAAAAAAATTTATATGTTTTAAATGAACATTTTCACGCTTTTATATATTCCATATAGAGAAACTATCTACTATAGAAAGTACCTTCTAGAATTAAAATTTTAATTTCAATAAAATAAATGCAAAATTTATCAAAGTAGGTATTGAATGTAAACCAATTAAAATATTCATTCCACAAATGACAAATATATCTCGATCGCATTACTTACTATATATGAAATCAACTTTTGCAATCGCAATTTCTACTCTCAAATAAGAAATCGGTTTATCAAAATGTCGTTAAACCGATATAATTAACCGCATAACATCGATTTAATGTTAGAATTACTCATGTTAATGTTAATATCCGTCGTTTGTATATTATTCGTTTAATAATCGGTAATTATATATAATTATGGGTAATTAGAAACAGAAACTTTTGAAAAATAAGCCTGGTTAATGTGGAAATTGGTGATTAACAAGTAGAGTTCTAAATTTAGCGTCTGTTGTTTGCAATAATATTTGTAAATGGAGAAATTTTGTGAATGAAATAATTGTTGTAATAATAAATAATTTATATATTTACTTGTAAATATAATAAAACTTTTATATAACAATCAATAATATCTTTTTGCATTAACCAATTTCACTACAAGACTTGTATAAATTTGAAGAATGGATTTGTTTAAAATTTGTCAAATTTTCATTGTTGGCATTATGGAAATGAGGTTTTACAAAACTATATATTAACACGTTAACTGCCAAGTCAGTCATAAGCGTCTGACGCTAAAAAATTCTTAGTCATATTTGACTCACATTTTTTAACACTTTGATGTATATCGATTTCCAAAAAAGTTAAATTTGCAGTCAAAAAGCACAAGATCATACATGTCATGTTTTAAGGTCAGTTTATTATCTTTCCTTGCTGAAAAAGGATATTAATGCCTTTATGACATTCGTAATCTAAATCGCCAAAATAAAAAAATATTTAACAAAACGAACCGTCCATGCAGTATACTGAAAACATGCAAAAGACATAAAAAATAAATGCCACCATTTATAGAGGAGTACCGGGTAATAGGCATAGTATTAACTTTCTGAAGGAAAAGTATGTTTTTATCAAAAAATCCGATTCGCTAATTTTATGTTTTCTCGACGTTTCAAGCCATTCTGAATCGAATGAGACCAAATTTGGAAAAAGTATGTCTGTGTGTGTACGTGTGTGTGAACAGATTTTTTGCCGTAAATCAACGTTTTCTCAAACGGCTGGACCGATTTCAAAAATTTAAAAGCCATTCGATGTGTCTCGATGAGGACTATCGTTCTGAGTTTTGTGCGACGATCGGCCGGGCCGTTTTTTTGTAAATCGCAGAAAAGTGAAAAAAGTTTCGTACACGTTTTAGCCCGCAATTCTGAATCGATCTTAAAAATTCAAAAACCTCTCGAAAGATATTGGTTGGGAATCGTGCTGATTAGTTTTTGGTAAAGATCGGCCAAGCCGTTTTCTTGTAATAAAGTTTTTTTTGCAAAAAAATCGACGATTTTTATGATTTTTTCTTTGACAATAGATATCATAGTCTTGTAGATCATACTAAAATATTACGCCCCTACGACAACTCGTTTAGCTTTAAAAATTATTTAAAGTTTGCAAAAATTAGTATCGTTTTTTGGTATTTGTCAAAATTAGTCCTTTTATCGACGTTTTTTTAAAACGCTTGAACCGATTTCAGAAATTTAAAAACCAATTGATGTATCTCAATGCGGACTATCGTTTGACAGTTTTGTGCGATGATTTGCCAAGCCGTTTTTTTGTAATTTGGAAAAAAGTGTTAAACTTTTTGTCCACATTTAAGCTCATACTACCCAATCGAGTTTAAAAAAATAAAAAACCGTTCGAAGGATATTAGTTGGGAATGAATGATTTTAGGTGAAAATGTAGCGAGCCGTTTTCTTGTAATTAACTGCTGAAAAAAAAGTTTAAGCCGATTTTTATTGAACCTACTGAAATATTACGGCCTTACGACAAGTAGTTTAATTTTAAAAATTCATCAAAGTTAGAGAAAATAAGTAGTTTTTTTGATGATTTTTACAATTAAAATTAGACGATTTAATTGGTATAACAATCGAGTACTTGGTCATTTAAATCATTAAAGTCCTACGGAAACTGATTCAATTATAAAAATTGTTGAATTTTGAAAATTTGCTTTCAGAAATGATTTCGAGTTAACATGTTCGTTCGTTTTCTATTATGTGTTTTTATTGATTAAGTCGATTATTTACACATATCGGGAAGTTCATTTAACGGTAATGACAAAATGCCAATACCAACTAGTTATTTTTATGTATAATACAGAAACGTGTGATCCGGTAGAGGTAATTCTTTTTTCCTCTTTACAGGATTTTTCAAAGTAATATTATACTCCTTACAAGTTTCTCTACATTTCACTAAACACAATCCTCCTCTATTTTATCCAAACTCGATACACATTTTATGGCCAACAGAAAAAAAAAACAAATTTTATTATAGTCCGTCGCGATTTTTTTTGCTTCGAAACAACTATTTATTGCACGACAAAAAATAACGGTGAGTTTTGTTATCTAGCATAAACAGATCGGTCTCTTCGGCCGCAATAAAAACGGTAAAAATGGCACAATATTTGCCAAAAAATTGCTCGACGATATATTTTTCCGATAGAAGGTAGGTATTTAGGGCAATCGCAATAAAAGCGAGTTTTTTGGGTCACTTTACGATTTGAGGGATGAACCAGCGCATGGACGACCCGTGCACAGCAAGTTTATTACTTTCTTTTTTAGGGAGATAATGAGGCTTTTGTTGGGTGTAAAAAGATTTTTAAAATATACTTGAAAGTGAACTTTCGAAAAAAATCAAAACATGCAAAAAATTACAGTCAAGCATAGATGGAATTTTTTAACTTTTTAATAACAATCAGAACATTAGTTTATTTCTATGACTTATATTGATTAACATTAATTAAATATAATTACTGATAATAATTACCCAAGTGAGAATTTAGTATTAGATACAATTTTACTGTATCAAGTTAATTGGCCATAACTTTTTTTAAACCTTGATTCAATAAGATTTTTTGTTATCATTTACAAGATTGAATATTTGCATTTAATGAATACAACATTATATTTTCGTATATAAATTAGTATATAAATTTATTCCCACTTTTTTGCAAGTAATATCGTTCATACATAATAATTATTTATGAATGTAATATCATGATATTTGACAAAGTTTCAATGAATGATTTGCAACAATCGACAATCGGTATTTTTAACATCTAGGGTAAGTTATAGTAATTGAAAAAAAAAATCGAAAATGAAAATGTTTATATATTTTTCAAACGTTTTAAAGCTTTCTGAGCGTGTGCGTACGTGTATGTGTGTGTGTGTGTAATTGGATACAAATTTTTGTCGGCGATTAAGGCGACACGGTTCAACCGATTTCAATGATTAAAAAAAACATTCGATTGCTATTGATAAGGGAATGTGCTGGTTAGTTTTTGGACAAGGCAAGGCCAGCCATTTCGAAAACACGGAGCAAAAATTGCCGAAAATCGCAATTCAGCTTTTGAGAGATAGGAGCGTTCGATTTTAATAATTCAAAAAACTTTTTACTTGTGTTGAGAATGATTATTAGATATATGCACATCAAATTATCAGATATTTTATAAAGATTTTAATAATAAGTACAAATTTTGTTCTTATTTCTATGGGCTCCTTATCATTGTTTATTCGTTAGAGTGCGACACGGCGCTTACGCGCTTTGATAACAAAAACTAGTCAACAAATGTCCATATTGAGATAGATCGAATGGTTTTCAAATTTTTCTAATCAATCCATTCGTTTTGGAAAAAACGTGGATGGAAAATCGCCTCACACACAATTTTTTTCCAAATTTGGCCTCAATCGCTTCAGAATGACAAAAACGTCAAAAAAACATAAAATTAGTAAATAGGATTTTTTGGAGAAAACAAAACTTTTATCAGGAAGTTAATAAATAAATATTGGTATTTGTAATTACTGTTCATATAATAGGCAGAAAAAATGAGTAAAAAATATTGATTTCAACAAAATGTTCTGACAGAAGACATCCATTTACATAAATATTTTTATTGCAATCAAATACTTTTTAATTTTTGATTAACATCAAATTATTTCAAATATTTTGAATGAGTATGATACTATTATTTTTTATTGCACTTTCATACGACAAATTTATTTAGGCTGTCTTATTCTTTAACTTTTACATCAGCACTAAAATTATTTATTTTATTTAACTTCAAACATTTGCTTTCATTTAATTTTTGACCGTGCAAAGTTTATTGTGTAAATATGACTTAACATCTGTGTTTTATATATTTTACTGCTCCAATTACATATTTTTTACCCAATTCTTTTACAAGCGCAGAGCAAATATAATTAATCCATTTTTTTAAATTCTTTTATATTTATTTCCCTTATCGTTTTTTTTTGTTTGTCCCATTACTACAAAAGATATAAAACAAATTATTTGCAGTCTTAAAGTTTCTGTAACGCAATAAAATAACTGTGTTTTTTAAGTTTATAATTTGATGACCTCAGTTTCTGCATCTGCAAATATTAAGGATTTTTATGAAACGGTTAGAAATGATATTGTTATTGGAGGAACACCGACATGTAGACGAAATCTTTTGCAAAAACAATATCAATAAAATAATATCACGTAGATTTTTTTACGGTTCTCGAACGATTTTTATATTTTTTACGTCGACTGCAGGCGGACGGACCACGAGAAGTCATAAACCGAATGTAATGAAGGGAATCCCTTTGGACAGGTATGCAAATAAATAGGTAGAAAGTGAGCGTGTGCTCATTTTTGCACTTATTCCCAAAATAAGTGAACTGTATAAAATATTTCTTGTTATTATACATTTTCAACTTCCCGTAGGGTAAGTTACAGTAATCGCAAAAAAATCGAAAATGAAAATTGTTATGTCACTGTACGCTTAAGAGTTTCTGAACATTTCAGCATACCTTAGAAAAAAATGATGTGTGTGTGCAGATACAAATTTTTATTTGGACACGGATCAAACGATTTGAATAATTCAAAGAAAATTTGATTTGTATTGATGAGGATACGTGCTGATTAGTTTTTGGCAAAGGCAGGTCTGGTCGTTTCGAAGATATGGGACAAAAAAAGACAAAAATAATAAATTAGTCTTTGAGAGAACGGAGCGTCCGATTTGAATAATTCATAAACATTTTATTTTTATTGACAAAGTTCAGTATAGAAATTTCAGAGGCCGAGAGAAAAAAATTTAAACAAAATAGCCATTTGGAAGTCAAAAATGATCATTAGACATATACACATCAAATCATCAGATCTTTTATACAGATTTTAATAATAAGAATGATTTTCGTACTAATGTTTATTCGTTAGACCTTGATGCGGCGCTTACGCGCTTCGATTTTTCTCTAAAACAGCTTGCCTGACACGGTTGCTTTGAAGAAAAGTTCAAAATTTTTAAAAAAATTCAAACTTAAAAAAATATCAAAATATAAAGTAATCAAATTTTCCAAAATATTAATATGTTTCAAAAATTCTCAAAAATCTCAATTTTCTTTAAGTTTTTAAAACAATTTAAAGGTTTTTTAAAAAATTTAATTTTTATACGGAGGTTGATATTTGGTACGACAGATTTAAGTAGATAATCTTAAATCAGTATATTAAAAATTAATCCCATATAACAAAGATAACTACTGCTTTGCTTATAATAATCATTTGTTAACAAAACAAGTATACAATGTCTTTATATAATAATAAACAATTTGCAATTCAAATACAAAATGAAATGAAAAATATTTAGATACATTTTACTATTTTAGAAATTAAGTCCGATCCTACGCTGTGCTTTTCCCTCTCCAGGGTAGCAGCTTTCCAGTACAAAAGCTCAATATCATGAAGGTTGCTGTTTTAAAAAAAAAATTTTTTTATTTAAAGCACAACAATCGATTCTGTTTTAAGCTTTGTAATTAATGCAAAGATATCAGCCTGAAAATTATTCTTATTAAAAAAAAAGCTGAGCTGTCTGTTTCAATCATCCATTTAGAATTCATGAGAGCAGGTGGGTATGTGCTTTAAAATTAATATAATATAGAAACGAGTACTTGAATAGAATGTTCTCAGTTACACAAAGCAATTAATTTCACAGTTTGAGAAACACAACAATAAATTTTTGCACGTTTTGTGATGTTTTCTCATTTTTTGAATTTTCGTATTCATTCGGTGGCAATAAAATAAAACTATTTGCTTCGAGATGGTTCTCGGTGGAACACATATCTGCATCCCAATTTTAAAAAATAATAATCTTTTCTATTCTAAATTTACATTATAAGGGTTGACGTTTAAAATTCGATATAAAGGACTACGTAATAAGTTATAACATATGCTAATATTTCACAAAATAATTATTTCTTTGAAAAATGTTTCAGCGTTTTTAATGAAATTTAACATGGCGATAAGCTTCATGCACTAAACCTACAAAAATTTGTTGAATTATATAAATTAATTAAAATTAGGAATAAAAAGCTATAATTTTAAGACATACCAGCAAGTGTTTGTGTACTATAATTAATATAATTCCAGATATTATAAATGTTTGAGAAATATCAATTGGAAATCACATTATTCAGTTTTTAGTGAAAGCGATTAAGTCAATTACATTAAGGGAAGTTCATGCAACTAGCCTTAAGGCAAAGTGTCACCTACACCTAGTTTCAATTACTAATTATTCTACCACATTTAACTTTGTGAGTAAATTACCATCCAGCTAGTCATTTATTACCATTGAATGTAGATATGATTAATAGATAATATTAAATAGATTAATAGCAAACGTTAAGTCGAGGGACGGTCTGCTTCATGTAATTGTATAGTGTTCGCCTTGCAACAATTACATTTGCGATTCTTGCACGCATTTCATATCAGACTATAATGCGAAGAAAATTCACTCAAACAGTGGCATCATTATAAATTATATCGTGTAATCAAGATCGTGTTTTATATACTAAAAGCTTAAGAATGTGTTACCATGACATAAATACTATGATGAAAAATGCTTAAAGATTTATTTCCGAGATTGTAAAGTATGTTATCGTCGTACTATTTGCAATTGCACTATCAGTGCACATTTTTTCAATTGTTTCTTATTGATTCTTTTTCGTTGCAAAGTAAAACAAAATTGTGGTACAAAATCAAGATATTGATCCATCATTTTAAATGATTAATGAATATTTGTTACATATTGGGGGTTCTAAATAATTTGTGTCAATCAGATAAATTAAATAAATTTACATTTCAAAGGAAATTTGCTTATATTTTTTATACTTATTCATTTTTCTTAATTAACTTCCCGCAGGGTAAGTTATGAAAATGGGCCAAAAATCAAAAATGAAATTTTTTTCATTTTTTCACGTTTTAGGGGTTTCTGAACATTTTGGCATACCTTATTAAAAATTTATATGTCCGTGTAAGGATGTGTGTAGTAAGTTTGTACGTATGGATACAATTTTTCGTCAAAGTTTTTGTGAGCATCGGTCAAACGATTTGAATTATTTGAAAACCATTCGACTTCGTTTGATAAGGAGACGTGTGCTGATTAGATTTTGGCAAAAGTTGGTTCAATCGCTTCGGAGATACGTAGCAAAAAGTGCAGAAAATAAAAATCAAGGTTTTGAGAGTACGAAACAACAAAAAACATTTGATTTGTAATGGTCGTAAGAAGTGGTGATTAGTTTTTGGCAAAGACAGGTCTAGCAGTTTCGGATATACTGAGCTAAATGTGCAAAAAATGACATAACAAAGCAGTACATTATTACTAAAACCTGTGTAGATAATAGTGACAATTTCATTTTTAAAATAAAATAAATACTCAATCATTAAAAAAATTTAAAATAAGAATAACTAACTTTATTTGATTGATGATCTTAAAACGCAGTTCATTGACCTCAATTTTAGGCTACAATTTTGGAATGTTTTTATAGTATTTGTATTAAAATTTAAAAAAGTAGTTTTCAGTACAATTATGTTAATAGAATTTATTGAATAATATAACAAATGTCTTTCATTGATTGATTGTAAATTAAATAAAGATTAAAAAAAATGTGGTGCAAACTCGAAAACTTGATACTAAGTAGTAGTGATATGCAGTTTTACTTAAAAATATAGACGAAAATTTATTTTTAAGTGAAAGTAGCCCTTTCCGCTATTACTGCATTACATTAAACTATACCATCATTATTAGAAAAAAATATAATAAAAGTAATCAAATTTGAGAATTTTGAAATAAAATAATTTTTAATAATAGGTCAAAAACGCCTCTACAGACAATTTGCAATGAATTAAAATAAATCATCAATAATAAATCAATATTAGAAAAATTCTATATTTTTTTTTTAAATAAAAAAATGTCGGGAGAAGTATTATAACATCTCATTGAACTATTACATTTTAAATTATAGTTAAAAAAAAAAACAAGGATGAAAATAAATTATTATAGACTTTGCGTAGTTAGATAGTGATTTTAAAAACACTCAAATGATTGAGTTCTTATATTACTTCAAATGTTCAATTTTTTTTTGGTTTAAAAACTAAATTTAATATAACATTTATTATGCACTCGGCAAATTTTAGCACTATGCTCAATTTGTTTAATTCTGGAATTTAAAATTTTCGAATGAAATTAGGATAAAAAATATTCTCAATGGTGTTACTTTAATCTCTTTATTAGCTCAGTTCATTTAGCTCTACAACAATATATCGAGTTGTAAAGATCTAGAGGACCTTTGGCCGAGTAATTAGACTGCCTTAAGAGTTAGCCTCCATTATTGTGGTAATGTCCTTGCATTAAAATATCATTAAGAACTAATATAGAAGTGGAAGTCTCTACTTTGTGATCGAGTAAACCCGTTGATACTAATAGACCACACATGGTAATTAAGGGAAACAGTCGAATGAGACCAAAACACTGTTCCCGTAGATCTGGACGATAAAATATAATTTTTAAGATGAAATAAATTTGAATGAAACTGCTTTGATCAATTTGATCGATATCATGGTATGCAAAACTAGATCTGTAGCATTTGAAGTATATATTTTTTGTATTTGTTATATTAGTAATCTTCTGTATACATGCAATTTCTCAATCAATACAATCAATACAATCTCAAAAATTTTCTGTGTGATATATGCCTTGAAGAGTTAACCGCACCAAAGCAATTTACGTTCCGATGCAGACATCAATTATCACGTAATTCGGCCGACCCGAAACGGATATATCAAACCTATTATAGGCCCTGTTATTATTGGTTTAATCACTTATTAATAATCTTTGATAGCACCTGCATACCTCAGGAAACAAATCGTAAATTTGAATACACCGCTCATGTACTCGTTTGTTCATAATGTAATTTAATAATAGTATCGGAGCTTAGACATTTCCATTCATTTCAAGGTAAAATTTCTCTATAAAATATAATATTCATAAAATATTAGACGCAATTTTATATTAACAAATGTAGCAAATTTCATACTGACAAAGTTATGCTTACCAATTATTAAATAGCAATCAGATCTTGAGAATCTTATAAGAGGTTGTGATCTAATCTAAGAAGTATCTTAATAACAAGGCGATTTAGAATGCTAACCAAAGGCTAATTAATCTATATATTTTAATTAATAAGATTTTACAAATGCTATTGAAAATGCTATTTCAACGCCCTATAACAACCAATGACCACTGTTTCATACGCATGACAAATTCTCTCATCAATAGATAATACGTTGCAATTATTCCGCCCAAAGAATCAATAAAGTATTTCGGCATTTACTTCGACAGGAAACTAAACTAGAAAATACACATAAAGAACAAAAAACTACAAAGAGATCTAATCTTCAAAAATTATTATTGGCTCCTAAACAGAAAATCAGAATTATCAACTTGCAGCAAATTACTTATATAAGGCGGTGATCAAACCCGTGCGGACCTACGGAATACAACTTTGAGCTAATGCTAAAAAGAGCAATTTATACATAATACAACAAGCACAAAACAAATTCCTGTGGCAAATATTAAATGCTTTTCACTACACGCCAACATGGATTCTACACAAAGTCGCAGACATACCTACAATTCAAGAATATATATCAATGGTTGTTTTTAATTATAAGAACAGAATTGATGTCCGTTCTAACCAACTAGCATGTCATATATACCAGCCGATCAGGCTCAAAAGAAATATATCTGGAGACCTAATATAGTTTAATTAACTTTAATACTTCCGTTTTACTATATTTTACTGTTTTTTCCCCATTTGTCATTAGTTTTTTTTATTATATTATCTCTAGTAGATACGCCACTGGAGGTATCTACTAATTTGTAAACAATTAATTGTAAACAACTTGTAAGCATTCTCTGCTAAATGTAATTATATTTATAGATTGCAGAATGAAATTAAAATAAAAAAAATACACAAAAATTTGCTTGATGAGTGTATTCATAATTAACTGGTTAATTGTCATTTAGTAGAGTAGAGTATTTTAACATTAGCTAATCTCAACAAAATATCTAAGAATATGCTCCATTCCTTGATTCACCACCAACTCTTCTACTAAGGGCAACAATCGGCTAACACTGGATGGATTTTCTAATTATTCGTTATTAGGTATCGATAACCGCTGAATTACGCATACGATTTAATGATGTCGGTAATTAAATATCGACTGTGTGTGATTATCGGTTTGTTAACGGTTTGCAGTGCGATGGGAATCGATATATAGAATTCGATATTAACAACAATAATGACTTGTGATTTACTGCCGATGTTCTATGTCAGAAGTTCAAAATCCGGGTATATATCTAACAGTATTGGGTAAAATTTATCGCTTGGATATATGGAATTAGATATGGTTTGCGTTTGATTGAAGTATTCACAGTTTGTGGTTTGATATTAAAAAAAAAATAGCCAACTTCTAGTACTGTTTTAATGCAATTTTCGATAAACTAGGATGACTAATTGTAGGTGAAAATGTTATACCAAGGAGGAAAATATCAAATTTACTTGTTCGGCATTTGGTTATGATTTGTATGACAATTAATAGTTACATTACTATTGAAAAATTTAAGATTTATGGCATACAGATTATTCAAAACGACTGTTGCATCAATCTGAAATTTTCGGTAATGATACAGAGATTTTGGCAAATACCTATGTGTATAGTTATAGTCTGTCCTTTTTCTATTTATCAATTTTTGTTAACAGCAATTTTTATATATTGTTAAAGGAAACTTACATTTATATAGATAAGCATCACACATAAAGAAATTCTGGCAAAGCATATATATTTTAAAACAAACGTTTTCTTTTTTTTTTTTTTTTTTATTATATTTTAGACTGTCTTGAGAGCTTTTGTGATGATACTTCTGAACTACATAGTTTTTGAGAAGATACTTGGTCCGGAAAATACATATTCGATTAAGACTTAGGATTAAAATTTTTCTAATAGTTAAGATATATTTTTTATAAAGTCATACCGGTGAAGGGCTATTTATTACTGCTAGATATTAAGTTGACCGAGGTATGATAAATCTATTACCATAGAACAATGGAGAAGCCCAAGATGTTATAGCAATCACTCAAAATATTATATTAAATCATTTGATTCTTTAGTTATTTTTTTATTAAATTTTCTCGTAACGTAATATCTTTTTTTATTTAGTGATAATATAAGTACCAACTAGTAACGGAGATAATTTTTTCACAATTTAATAAAAGCCAATTTTACCACTTAATTCTACAACTTTAATTCTATTGGTATTATCATTCATCAGTTGATTGTTAACATATTTAAGGAAGATAATTTTTGAAAAGTTTTTGTACTTTTTAATGCAAATAAAACAGGAAAATTACTAGAACTGTGAATCCCAAAAGATTTATATTTATACCCACACATGTTTGCAATGGATATTTTTGTTATTTAAGTTATTGTTTCGTTAATTTCAAAATTATCTAATTATTTTAGTTTTATGATACAATATATGTCCACACTATTTTCTGCTTCAAAGTAAAATTTAATATAATCTTTTTTTTACATAAATAAAATCGAGCACTTATAGTATCATTATTATTTTTAACCCGTTGTTTTGTCTAAATCCATGTACTATGGGACTTGTTTTTGATTCCCATAGGTTTCCTATGAGACTTACGATTATAATTAGATATAAATAAGTCTTGGAGTGTATTAATGCAATGAATTGTGTAAACACTGTTATTAATGGGGCTACCTGAATTACTTCGAAACTTTCCATGGTTATCAAATCAGAATGACTTGCCATATCGGGTCAAAACTAATAGAGTAATTTAGTAATTACAAACAACTGTTTCACAACAGACAAAAGCATTTATATATATATATATATATATATATATATATATATATATATATATAGTTTTTATGTCTTCTTCTATGGCGTGTGAATTTGAAGCAAAAGAGTAAAATGCATTAGTAGTCACCTCCAATTATGATCATTATTGAGAAAACTGGAGACTTTTTTAGTTCAAAGATCTGTATGTCGAAAGTAACTTATGTTTTACTCTTACAAATAATTATCTCTATTTCATTCTAAAATACTAAATTGATTTTCGACTCACGGGTTTTTTTATGCTTCATAACTGTCATTAATTACCAAATAAATTTAGTAAGTTTTGGTAATAATTAATAATGTAGAAAAAATATAAAATTTCTTTGCACTCTTGATAATATAATTGAATTTATTGAAATAGTAATCAATAATACATTTGACTGATTGTGAAATTAAGTTTTGAGACCAATGAATTTTACGCGTCTTGTTTTTTTACTTTTTAATTAATAAATATTTTTAGGATTTTGATGAACGTAATATTGTAAATTACTCTTTATTACTATTACTGTCACTCTTTTTTGTACTAAGAGAATGATTCAAATTTATACAAAAAATTGTAATACATCGTAGTATATATTTGTGTTTTAACTTTGCGAAGGAGAATTTTCTTTTCACGAAAAAATTGAGTACTAATTTTATCAGACGTATCTTCACCACAATCACCATTTCTCTCCATTAAAACGAATTGAATGTATTTTGAATCATACAAATCGGATGCCAAAAGCTAACTAGCACATCTCACTATCAATAGGAATCGAATGTTTTTTTAATCATTCAAATCGGTTGATCCATGTTTACCAAATCGTGGACAAAAAATTGTATCCAAACATACATACACACACATACATCCATTTTTTCTAAGGTATGCCAAAATGTTCAGAAATTTCTGAAAAATTTTGAAATTTGATTTTTGGACGAAAAATTATATGCATGTGTGTGTTTGTAAGTTTTTGATGTTTTTTCAAAAACGGCTAGACCGATTTCAAGATTTTAAAAGCTAATCGATGTATCTCGATAAGAACTATCAGCGCACAGTTACTGGCTAATTGATATTAGTGCAATTTAAATATTTTTTTTTAATTATATTAGGATATTTTCTTAGCATAATAGTAAAAGAATATATAACAATAAATATTGAAATCTTGGTCATGAAAAAAACAGATCTTGCGTTTATCGAGCAACCATGGATGGATTCCTTGCGCCGGGCATTCAGCAATTAAAGATTATTATGAACCAGAAAAAAGTGCCAGCTTCTTAGAACAAAAACTAAATCTTATATTAATTAATAACACGACTTTGTCGGTGTTCTTGATTTTTTTCATCACGTATTATATTATACATTGTGTAATAACAAAAGCATTCACTTTGTTTAAAACGTATATAATTACTGTTTGTAAAACATTGGTCTAATTGCTATGTGTGATATTTTTCGTGCCGCTTTGTTAATATCAGGGACTTTATATTTCTTTCAACTCGGAATGATTAATTATCAATTTATGTGTTTGATATACGTGAGCACAATTGAAAAAGTACGAAATTCACTTATGTAAGATTGTACTTGCCTAATTTTAACAAAGTTTCGACATAACGAAAGCGCTTGGAGCTGCAAATTATAAATGACACAATGCAGATCAATGGTTAAAATAATAACTTTAATTCAATCAATAAAAAAAACATTATAAACCATTATCCCTACTTTTAAAATGGAATATTTAATTAGTAGCATTTTGCCTAAACGCAATTTAAATGAATTTCTATATGCAAACATATGAGTTGACATACTCAACATAATCAATTAGAAGTGAGATTTGTTATTTGTAAAATGTTCAACTGTTATTTCAAAAATAAAATTTTCATTTTTACTGAAAAATAGTCAATACGATTTCGTTTTGTCTTTTAAACATACCTATAATTTGTAATTATTAATTTGTAATTGTAATAATTAAATTAATTTTTTCAACACATTTTTTTTTTTCATTTATTTCGGGTCAAAAAATCGTCAAACAAATTATTTAGAATTTTAGTCCTATAATAATCCTTAGTCCACGTTGAGTTACATCGAATGACTTTTAAATTTTTGCAATTTAAAAGGTCCAGCTGTTTTTGGCCAAAAATAGGCTCACATACACACATAGCAATACATATACACAAATACCTTATAAACACATACTTTTTCCAAATTTGGTCTCTATCGATTCAGAATCATTTGTAACGTCGAAACAATATGAAATTAACAAATCGGATTTTCTCGCGAAAACAAACTTCTTCGGAATGTTAGAAATTTCTTATAATATTTTGTCTTGCAAAAGATTTTTGTCCATAAATTAATGATTAATATCAATTTTACTTGAAAATATCTAAAAATTTGTACAATTTATGGTGGTAGGGTATAGAATAACAATGGAAAATCTATAACACTAAACATACCATATTCTAATTAGAATTTAACATTATTGTAGCAATATTCTTGACTACGAAATAGCGATGTAGCCATTAGTGATTCCAGAAAATAGCAAACTATTAATAAATATTTTACGGTTATTATATAGATTTTGATGTAACAAGTATCCGATGTCAAAATAAGATGATTTCACTACTGCAATTAAATAATATTCTTGCTTGAAATGTCAATAGAAACAGTTTAGAGTTGAAATGCAATATGAATGTCCACGTCGCATCGAAGTGAAACTAATAGCAGTATTGCATTTAATTGCAATTAAATGACAGCTTGCATAAGAATTGATATTTATATCAATTTTTGGAAAATTAATGATATGTTTATATATATATATATATATATATATATATATATATATATTAAGGCTTATTTCATAATTGTTCATTGAATAAATCTTTATCTTCACTCTTACATTTAACAAATTTGTAGGTATATGTAGTTCTAACTGTTTTATAAATTTTATGATGCACTGATTCTCCAAAAATTAAATACAATTGTACAATTAATTAGTTAAGTTATGAATAATTGTATAGAGTAATCAATATTTTCACTAATGTCCAAATTTTCCAAAATATTTGACATAAGAATAAGTTTGTAAAGTTTTTATATGCTTGACAAGAGCCTGAAATAATATCTATTATTTTTGATTACGACTTACTTATGAATAAATAAATAAATAAAAAATAAATATAGTTTAGTCAACTGCTTCTAATTTCTTCATAATAATAAATGATTGGCTTATTATGTAATTTAGAATGAAGACTAGTTATTGTTAATTAAAATAAATTATTATCAAAATTACAATATAATCTATATCTAAAGCACCATATAAGTTAGTATATTATTATAAGCATAATATTTACATACTATTTTTATTATTTATGTCACTAAAGTTTTCGGAAATATTGATATAGTTTTCTTTGTTTCAGGTTTCAACGTCATACCATAGTGCAGATATTTTGGTGAGTACAAGAATTTTATAAGCATGACTCTCTATAAACACATAATTTGGCAAAAAAATATTGTTTATAAATTAATCATTAAATTACTCGAATAATCTATTCGATCGCTTCTTTTTTAATTCAGCCTTAGATTATCGCATACCTATTTTTTATGATTTTCACAATATAGGGACGCATATGAACAGTATGTGAGAGTGGTGACATTTGTGATGTAGGCAAATATATTCTATTTAAGCATCATCAGAAAACAAATCTTCATATGATATCCTTAGCTATAGATTTTTTCATTTTCTTCGTTCATACAAATTTTTATCTTGAATAGAACTGAGGGTTTACCAAGTTTTGTTCCCGAAGGAGAAGTTTATGTTTTAATTTAAAAGCCATTTGATGTATATCGACGAGAACTATTGTTTGTCAGTTTTGTGCGACGATCGGCCAAGCCGTTTCTTTATAAATCGCAGAAAAGTGAAAAATTTTTCGTCTACGTTTTAGCCCGAAAGATATTGGTTGGGAATCGTGCTGATTAGTTTTTGGTTGAGATCGGCCGGGCCGTTTTCTTGTAATAAAGTTTAAAAAAAAAAATTCGACAATTTTTATGATTATTTTGTGGACGGTAGATACCATAGTCTTCTAGATCATACTAAAATATTACGGTCCTATGGCAACTGGTTCAGCTTTAAAAATTCGTCAAAGTTTGCAAAAATTGGTATCGTTTTTTTGGCATTTGTCAAAATTAGACTTTTGATCGACGTTTTCTCAAAAACGCCTGAACCGATTTTAGAAATTTAAAAGCCATTTGATGTATTTAAAAGCCATTTGTAAGGACTATCGTTTGTCAGTTTTGTGCGACGATCTGCCAAGCCGTTTCTTTGCAATTTGTAAAAAATGTTAAACTTTTCGTCCACATTTAAGCTCATCCTACCGAACCGATTTTAAAAAATCAAAAACTGTTCGAAGGATATTAGTTGGGAATGGTACTGATTAATTTTAGGTGAAAATCTACCGAGCCGTTTTCTTGTAATGAACTGTTAAAAAAAATTTAAGCCGATTTTCATGGAACTTTTTTGGCGATATACATCATGGTCTTATAGAACTTACTGTAATATTACAGCCTCACGACAAGTAGTTTAACTTTAAAAATTCGTTAAACTTTGCTAAAATTATTATCGTTTTTTTTAAAGTAGGATTGATAAAGTATATTATTTACACATTTTTTTTTTGATTAAGTCGATTATTTACACATATCGGGAAGTTCATGTAACTTGCCTCAAGGCTAAATACCAAACCAACTAGTTTTGGATTGTTCTGATCGTTGTAAAATTATATAAAAATTATATTGTAAATGACAGAGTGCCACAAAAATAGTTCTGTTCTAGAGTACGATTTTGTTCTAGAGTATTTTTTCGATTTGATTAGTAATACTTTGATAGCACTTGACTAGAGTTTTTGTATTTTGTTATTTAAAAATGTTACTCAATCTTTTACTGTTTTTTATTACTTTTCTGTTATAACTTTGACCTAACAACTTCCTTGTTATACTGTTAGGATATTCAGTCAGTCCATTTTCATGCTATTGAGTATTTTGGAGTATATCATTTCTGGTTGATTTATGCATAAGATGAATCATTTATTGTCATTTAAATGATGAATATTCTGTTTTAATTGACATAATATGTATTATCTAAGATTTCATCCATCTATCACGTCAGGCCTAAAAGGGGAGGAAACGTTTGACAAAAAATTACAACATATCACAAGGAGGTGAAAGGAGAGTCTAGTAAGAGATCACGTGTATTTTATTTTTACCTTAATTTAAAAAAATTACAATATTGTACGATTTTTTCGAAGTACTAAAAATACATGTAATGAAGGGTGAGGGAAAAGGATCAGTTTTAAATACTACCAAGTATCACCAAAAGAGAGGCAAGATCCCAAAATCCTTGACAAGTGATCAAGTTTTAAAAAGGTTAAAATTAAAAGAAATGTTCAAGAAAAAATTACAAATTTGTTACAAAAGTAATGAAAATACACGTAATTAAAGCCGAGGAAAAGGTGGTAAGTTTAAATACAACCAAGTATCACCAATGGAGAAGAAGGGTCCCATAATCCTTGAAATGTGATCAATTTGAAAAAAAATTAAATTAAAAAAATACAAATTACAAAATTGTTACAAAAGTAATAAAAATACATTGTAATTCAGAGTGGGGCAAAAACGGTTATTTTAAATATGAAGAGAGGTAGGGTCTCAAAATCCTTGAAAAATAATCGATTTAAAAAAAAAATTACAAAAATTTATTCAAAAAAATTACATAATTGTTTTAAAAGTAATAAAAATACATTTATTAAAGGCGAGGTAATTTTAAATATGGAGGAGGTAATTTTAAATATGACCATGTATCACCAGGGAGGGTTCAAAAATCCTTGAAAAATGACCACGTAATTAATGAACACGCCCTTAAAGAAAAATTCGATGTTGCTTCATTTTTGAGAAAACGTCTGATCAAATTGGCATAATATCAAGAGATATCATTATCAAGTCTTCTCTATTGTATTTGTACTTGGATTTTGTTAATATTTTTAAATATTTGGAATTTGCTACTATAGTCTAAAAAAGACTAAAATAGATTAAGCTGATATTTTACTACACAATTCAAACAAAAGTTGCAATGCACTAACAATTTTTGAATCAATTATTTTGCAACACTGCAGTCTCGTTATAAATTCTCCATACTTGTCTCAGATTTAATTTAATCCAAAAGTATTCTATTACCCCAACTCACCTGTGTTGTATGACTGACCATATACACCATACACCACATATACCATACTACGATTGGTGACCCCGTGGAGCGTCTAATGTGTCTGAGTTTAAACTTTGACATTCAACACGATTATGTACAACTCATATACTACGAGCTTGTTGTCAAATAGAAGAGTTCCATGATGGACGATGCCGTTTCACAATAATAACGCATATAAATAGATTTAGACGTGCTCATATTTATTCAGGGGAACAGCCATGAGGGAAACTTGCGTCTAACTGACGAGAACCGGTGTAATTGTAATAGTCGGATCAGGAATTATTACTACTTAAGACAATATGAAGTATCATACTCAAATTAAAGTTTTTATTATACACATAATCTTATATATAAAAATGAATCGTAAAATGTCTGGGTAAGTGCATAACTCAATGAAAAAAATGGCAAAAAACGACATGTTATAGTTCCCATTGAAAACAAATGAAAACTATCGTCTGCTAAAAATTTCAATTTACTTATGAACCTAGACAATATTAAAATATGTATAATAAATTTATGATTATGAATAAGAAAAATAAGATGTCTACATTACTATTGCCAAAAGGCAGCTAAGATGTGCCAGAAATTAAAATAAGATTTAGTATATGTATGACAGATTGAATGATACACATATGCACAGGATATGACAAATCTATTGCTTGTATTGACGAAACGATTGTTCTCGGACAAAGCAAGATTTTTTTTTTTATTTCAAAGATCTTCAAGAAAATTTTTTAAATATCAAAAATGGTTCGGGTCGTATTCTAGCTCAAATTCGAAATATATACTTCAAATAAATAAATGCTTTTATATAATTTAAATAATTAATTTTTACGTTGCAATCCGGTACGGAAAGTTCTTGCAATTTGGCACGATTCTGAAAACTACTAGTTGTTTTTCTTTATTGGACATGTAAACCGTCCTGCATATTGTTATAGCTCCTGTTCTGCATGGCGAGGCAGTATACAGAATTGTGCAGGTGCGAAAATTAATAGCATATGAAGCCTGAGAATAGTTCTGATGGCTGTTCAAAGCAAAACAAAAAAATAAAGAGGCTTAAAAGAAAAAATAAAGGGGCTTGAAATTCAAAAAACGGCCTATTTGTATTAAGCAAGTCTCTAGTCGATATGCATTGATAGCATCGATACAAATTATATAAGACCCCGGTATCTGAACAAATAAATTTCAAAGACTTAGCACTAAAATCTCATAAAATACTGCCCTGCATCAGTTAATCTCCATTAAATGTTCGCACAGTTCTTAATAGATTAATTTGTTATCATACAATTTACACAAGACCAAGTTACTCAAGAACGCGGATCGTGCGTGATCATAATTTATCGGCTCATTCAATATTAACATATTTAATACATTGATTTATTTAATTATCTCATTTGCGTAATGTATGAAAATTGTTCCCTTAGGCGAATAATAAATATCTACACTTTTATCTGTTTTGATCGATTAATTACAACAAGTTTTTTTCTCGTGTTCTTAATGCTGGCGAAGTATTTTATGCAATCAAAGTCGACTGTAATTAACAAACGATCGATAGATTTAATTATGGAATGATCTAGTAATTTATAAATAATGGTAAAAACACAATATGTTGTTCGACTAATGAATATAGGACATAGGTTATGTGAATCGATATATGTGGGTATTATTTAAATAATAAACAAGTGGCGCATAGCATCGTGCCTTAAGGCAAATTGCTATGGCAAATAAAAAATTAAAATATTTTCAAATAGGTCATCATAAATACAATAACTTTCATTAATCGTATTTTATAGACAAAATATAAGAGTTTATGAGTTGGACGATGACGATTATATATGTTTATCTGCAAAGTAAAAAAATAAAACAAGTGGGGTTAGAATTAAAGGACCTTATTTCATTTTTTAACAATTAGATATACTGAATTGCAAAGTCAGAATTATTTATTTTGAGTATATAATTTAGTTTTAAGATTTTAGCTAGAATTATAATTAAAATCCAATATTCGAAAAAAAAAATCTGAATTTTTTTTTTGCTGTTCCAAAAAACTAATAGTTTTTCATACTCGCCGTACAAACAAAATGTTTTTTGTATCATTCGAATTGTTTTCTCAATGAAATTTTAACTCAACTGAAATTTTAGCACTTTTTGCTCCGTATCTCCAAAACTGCTGGACCTGTGTTTGCCCAAAACTACACAGCACATCTCCCTGTCGATATGAATCGAATGTTTTTTGAATCATTTAAATCAGTTGATTCATTCCCTTAAAAATTGACATTTTTAGCACTTTTTGCTCTATATCTCCAAAGCCTCTGGACCTATCTTCGTCAAAAACTAATGAGCACGTTTTCTCATCAATAGCAATCGAATGCTTTTTGAACCATTCAAATCGGATAATCCGTACGACGCAAAATTGACACCACACATACACACACATCAGTTTTTTCTAAGGTATGCCAAAATGTTCAGAAACCACTGAAACGTAAAAATTTTTATTTTCGATTTCTGGACGATCCCTAATGAGCAGAACTTAATTAAGAGAAGTTAAAATGAAGGTTCTTTACTCATATTCTTAATAATTATATAAATTTAATTGCAAAGTTGAAATTATTTATTCGAATTATAAAAAGCAAAACAAAGTTTTTTTAGCTTTTCTCAAAAACAGTCATTTCGTCAACACAAGCAAAAAGTTTCTGAATAATCCAAATCGGACGCTTTGTTCTCTCAAAAACTGTCATTTTTTTACACATTTATCTCTGTATCTCAGAAACGTTTTCCCATCAGTAGAAATTGAATCTTTTTTGAATTACTCAAATCGGTTATTGGTGCGCCGAACGAAAAATTGTGTCCATACAAACACACACACAAACACATTCATTTTTTTAAAGGTTTGCCAAAATGTTCATAAACCTTCAAAACGTGAAGATATGCAAAAATTTTCAATTTCGATTTTTGGACAATTACAATAACTTACCCTACTGGAAGTTAATAAAGATAATAGATCCAAAAAATATATGACTATAAAGTTAACTAATTCTCAACATTTCCAGATCTGTCCAGTTTAATTTTGCGGAAATGAGTCAAACAACCCATTAATACACTCATAAACCCAATAAGCGCAACTCACTTAGGATACATATATCATATTACCATGTCATAATACAAATATTGTGATATTTTCGCTCATTAATCTGTTCAAACAGGAAATAATTTTTCACGAGGGATCATCATTGTGTGAACTGGTGTATTAGTGGTATTAGTGGTATTACGGTATCGCCAACGAGTGTTGAGAACAAAGCATTATTCATTCAAGCCGCCTCGGAGTTAATTTGATTATCACTCCGAAATTACTAAATCAAAGCTAGAGCCGCTGCTCTATTGGCCGAAATAATTACCACTAAATGTTAGTTTTTCGTTTTTTCGTTTTTAATTTTGAAAAAATTCTTACGCGGACAATTATTGTGCTTGTTCGAAGTTGTGTACTCGTAGATTTTATATTTACGTTGCTTTATAAATAAATTATTTTCAATGTAAAACATGTTTCGAGAATAAACATTGGTATCTTGAGATTTGTATTACTGTACATGTTTTAAAGTTTCTATAACAATGATCATAATTAAGATCAGAAAAAGCTTTCTAAAAGATTGATGGAAAATAAACATGTGTAAATTATTTTGAGAAAATAACATAGAGTAGGTAAAACTATATGAAAATTATGTACGTTATAATAATAAAAATTTGCTCAAACTTTCAATATCAAAGACGAAATCAAAAATTAAAAAAACGTAAAATATTGATGTGTTTTTAAAAATATTATACTATATTATCTGATTGGTTTATATATTGAATATATTATGGCGGTAATTTATATGGGCTTTGACAAATTTCTTTGCCCCCAGGGTCTCAAATGGTTCCAAATTGATAAAAAATATTCACTGAGTTTTAGCTCTTGATATTAAATTTAAGATAGTCCGCACTTCAACCAAAGTTTTTTTATGGAAATAACATGGGTAAAATTCCATTTGTTTTTTAGAATTTCATGACTTAGCGACAAGTGCTTCAAATTCAAAAATATTGAGAATAACATTGTATTTGCTTATTTTGATCATAAATAAAAAATATAACAAAACTTTTGTATATTTTATAAATTAAGTATTTACTTAGGAAGAAGAATCAAGAAACTTTGGTTGGAGGGCTGACTATGTTAGAAGCTAACACTTCCAGAGTTTTTTTTTAGAATTAGAAGCTAACACTTCCAAAGATTTTTTTTTTCAATTCGGTAGTACTTGAGTTTCTGGGAGCGAAGAAATTTAAAAAATCCATATTAAGGACCACCTTAACATATACGTATATATATATATATTATAATATCAAACGTCTACAAAATCCAGTCTATGAAATTAACTGACTAAATTGTAACTTGATTTACATCGGAGAAAATTGAAAAAAATTAACGAAACGTTAACAGTAACCTAAAAATAATTTCAAAAAATGCAGATAAGGCTATTATTTAACTATTTATAATGATAAAACAATTAATAAAAAAATCGAGCTCAACATGATAAGCGATACAAATATTTCTTTTCTAGATAGCATTGCCAAATTTCTTATAAATCGTACAAAAAACTCACAATTAGTTACACATGTTAGAATTTTGGTAAAAATATTTTTTAAAAAAATACTTTCTTCATCCTGAATCCAACTAATTTACAGATCACATACATAGATATAATAAATTTCCAATTCATATAACATCTCAAAGATACTTCAACAATTTAAATGTATTTGTACACAAATTGATTTGATGAAAAACAAACTATAGATAAAGATCGATTCACGTGGTAATAAAAATTATACATCGTCTCGTATCCATAAGTGATTTTAATCCGTCACATTAGATTTATAGGAGAGACTGGCCGATCCATACCTTATTGAGAAACCAAAATAAATTCTTTTATATTTTATACAACTCAAGCTAGAAATTATAACAAATATAGCACTTACAAAACAAAAAAAATATTTACTTTCTACGTTCGCGATGACCCGGGCTCCAAAACGTACCGGGCCATCGTATCTCTTTGTTGAGGTGTCAAAACCCAGTCAAATTATGTAAAATGATTATTAAGTCAGTTTTTAGAAGTATCAGCAAATACATTCTTTATCATAGGATTAAATAAAAGGAGATAATTTGCATTTTTTATTGAAAATATATTGGAATTGAGGTTGAACAAAGCAGCAGTTCCCGGAATCACTGATTGCTAATTAATATTTTTACCATAGAGCAACTCACATCAGTTCACAAAAATAAATATGAAAAACATGTTCACACTTCTTTAAGAATACCAATAATTAAATACCATTAATTAAATATCATTAATTTAATACCATACCATTAAAAAATTACTTGCTTTTATCCCTCGTCATGCCAGACTGCTACAAATTCCTCTCAAATAAAAAACAAAAAAAATTATGTCGATATTGTCAAAAATATGTAACTCGTATTACAAGACATACATGACAAAAATCTACGTATGTAATTCAACATTCTTAGAGATCAAGTTCTTATCTCAAGGAAACTTAAAAAGTTGATTAATTACTCCATCCTCACCTACATGGACGAGTTTTAGATCGAAAGGAATGGAGAACAAAATAAAAGATAGACAGAAGAAAAAAACTAACAAATACATAAACAAATGTAAATTACATCAGATAATATACACATCAGACATGACATTCAGAATTCAAAAACAGAAACAAGATACAAGGTCGAAAGATAGATGCGCGGACATCGCTATTTTATCACGAATCGGAAAAAGAATTAGTCCGAAAGAGGTTTTAGAATAGGGTCGAATTTTTGTTCGTATTGTTAGCAGAATTATGTTCTGTTAAATAAATAGGAGCGATAGGGTTGAAGGTTCGCTGGTAAAGAGGTCCACTATCGATCTCTCAAAAACAAATACAGTTATGATTTTTTTATTTTTATAATATTTGTAAGTAGAGGGAAAAAGATGTATATTCAGCTATCACCTTGATTTTTACGATATTTTTCGAAATCCATAACAAAAGTATTTTGTTTCGTTGTTAGTTGTTTTTGCTTGTGAGCACTGTTGTTTAGTTTACGAGATATAAATATAATTTTTAAGTATACGTTAATTAATTACTTTATAAAACGTATTGTTAATTTACGTTTCATATAACACACACACACAGTTTTTTATATAGCCTCTATAAAAGGTAACATATGGTTGGGGAAAAGGAACAACTGAACTTACAAAAGGTGTAAATAATAAAATATTGTAAAAAAAAAAAAAATTAAGCTTAAAATGCAATTTTATAATACATAAATTAAATAAGTAGTCATTCCAAATCTGATGGTAAATATTTCTAATCAAATACGAGATCAAGGTAATATACAGTGTTATCCTTGTCAAAAATGCAAATTTATATTTAGCATTGTTGAAAAATGTAGCTACTATTTCGTAAAATCGCTTAAAAATTATAAAAATATACATTGGTCCTACTTAGCCCTCTGACCGTTCCATTTTCCTGCCTTTAGAGTAAAAAGGACCATGAGACACTTTTTTGGAAAACAGCAAATAAAACACATTTTCATATAGCAAATAACACGCATTATTATTATTTTTTACGCGGAGTTTTACTGAACATAGTCAGATAGTTGTTTCTTTGATATGTGTAATTTTTATGATATAATTGGTTTTTACATTATAATTGTTCGAATCTCAAAATTCGACCAATGTGCCTCGCCCTACCCTATAATAAAATCATTACCATTTTTATATATCTTTTTGAACTGAGATTGAAGAATATATTCGTCACGAAGAAGTGGAAAATTTTGCTATTTTAAATTAATTTTTTTAAGAAAAAAAAATCTAAACCTAACCTGAAATTGAGGTCTATACCTCAAATCAGGTAAGTTGCATGAATTTTCATTTGCAAAATATGTAATTATAATTTTTAATGATTGGGAATTGAGATTTAACTACTTGAATAACATTTTTTTTTTTATTTTGAAAATAAAGTTTGTTTTTCATCAAAAATTATTTTCACTATCTTACATTTACAAGTATCACATTTAATTGAATTTAATTTGTTAACGAAGAAGTAAAATGAAGTGATAAAATTTGTAAGATATTGTAATTGCAAAAAATCGAAAATGAAAAATTTAGCTTATTTTCACGTTACAGAGGTTTTTGAACATTTGAGCATACTTAAGAGAAAATGAATGTATTTGTGTATGTGTGTGTGACAATTTTGGGAACACGAATCAACCGCTTTGAATAATTCAAAAGACATCATTTACTTTGATATTTCTTCTCTAAAAGAGCCACGCAGCACGATTGATTTGAAAAAAGTTCAATATTCTCAGAAAAATTCAAAGTATGAAAAAAAAATTCAAAATATATATATATATATATATTTTTCAAAAATGTCAACTTTATACAGAAATTTCAAAAATCTCATTCTTTTTCAAAGTTTTCAATAAATTTTATAGGTTTTTTGAAAATTTTATTTTCTGTTACGGAAAATTTCAGCAATTTGCCTTAAGGCGAAAGCCATGTGCCACTAGTATTATCCATGTCTTGGCTCTTTCGAAGATTTCACCAACCCTTTTTGGTCCAAGTTCATTGACTGCCGTATTACTTAAACACTGCTCAGAGTGTAAACAAACAAACGAAGCTGCCAAACCCAAAATCAACTTCTTGCAGGCACAACGCTGTCTGGATGGAAAATCAAAAGCATTTAAAATGATCCATAGAGCAGAACAATGACGTCCACTCTGAAGAACGGTATCGTTCTTTGAACAAACACACAATAAATATGTGTTTATGTAAATCAACAAGAAAGCATTTGCCGCGCAAATATTAGATCAACCAATTAAAAGATGCCGACAATGGATGGATAGACTGGTCAGAATAGATGGATAGATGCATTTGGACATAGACTTTAATGTAGATTTGTAATGTAGGTGACGAGCTGGAAGAAAAAATATAAATCTGGGGAAACAAATTTTGTGTTCTAACAAACAATTTCAAATTCAGCTTTGCTAATTTGATCAAACTCCAAAAGCAACCATAAAGTTTCCATCTGTTTTGTTTTAAACTCCAACATAAACCAATTAATTTAAACTCACAAGAGAAACTTCAGGTTTGATCTTCTCGGATTTTGATAAAACATTGCATGATGATAGAGTCAAACCGAACCACATAAAATATTATAGGCCTATGAGAAGTGGTTTATTTATAATAAAAGACTGCGCGTAAGGTTCACACGTGACTGAAGTAAAACTGATTTGCTACTGTACAAGATGACATTTAAGTAA
Organism: Ctenocephalides felis; assembly: GCF_003426905.1. Taxonomy (NCBI): domain Eukaryota; kingdom Metazoa; phylum Arthropoda; class Insecta; order Siphonaptera; family Pulicidae; genus Ctenocephalides; species Ctenocephalides felis. The sequence continues at coordinate 26,052,725 of NW_020539726.1, forward strand.
AAACAAATACATCACATAACAATTTTGAATAATGTTTATTACTGATATGGTAACACTCATGATCCACATATTTATTAGTGTCAACCATTATACACATTTATATAATGATGAATGATAAATTATATATTTATAATAGCATTAAAAATGTGTACAATATTTAAAAACAATAACGTAATTAAAGTCATACTTCAAATATGACATGATCGGTTTGTCATTGTAATTAGCATTTAGAAATGAACCATATAAGAGAAATGAAGTAATTGCTGATTAATAAATTCTATAACATTCGTTCACATAGTGAATTATGTTAAATAACGCCTAAATAATTTTTTTTCGCAACTTCACTCATCATGTAATTGTGTTTTAAGAACTTCATGTAATTAAAATTAATTTTTTTTACTTTTTCGCTTATTCTTTGAACAGCTGTAATATCTGTCTTGTCTAAAAAATATTTTTCATTTTAATAATTTCAAAGATTTATAGAAACTACGAATACTGTAGAAATAATTTGTAACCAATAAACTTACGTTTAGTACACGGCCCAAATATTTAATTTGCTTTATTATTTTCAAGAAACAGGGTGAAATATTCTTCTGATTCAGGCATTTTTCATTAAATCAAGATTTGTTCTTCGATGTAACTTCAAAATGTTTATTTATCTATGCCGATTTCCTTGTTGATATCGGAACACATACAACGTTGATGCCGGTACGCATACAACGACAGATCTCTATTCACATACACGACGGCAGTTTTTAATTCGGCAATTATAATTTTACATGAAACAAAGCACCTTAAACTTTTTTTTAATATAATTATTCAATCATATCTGAATCTACATATTCGTCAATATTACTATTTTTAACTTCCCGTAGGGTAAGTTATTGTAATGGGCCGAAAATCGGAATTGAAAATTTTTACATTTCTCGACGTTTTGAAGGTTTCTGAACGTTTTGGCATACCTCAGAAAAAATGGATGTGTGTGTGTGTGTGTGTGTATGTATGTGTGGATACAAATTTCCAGTCACGTTTTAGGGCGCATGGATCAACCGATTCAAATGGTTCAAAAAACATTCGATTCCTATTGATAAGGAAAAGAGCTGATTAGTTTTTGGCAAAGGCAGGTCCAGCCGTTTCGGAAATACGGAGCAAAGAGTGCAGAAAATAGAAATCGAATTTTTGAGAGAACGGAGTATCCGATTTGAATGATATAAAAAACATTCAATTAGTAATGATTGGGAGAAGTGTTTATTAGTTTTTCGCAAAGGCAAGCCCAGCCATTTCGAAGATATGGAGCTAAATATGTAAAAAATGGCAGTTTTTGAGAAAACTAAGCGTCCGATTTAAATGATTCAAAGAACTTTCTGCTTGTCTTAACAAAATAATTTATTTTGGAAAAAAAAATTTTTGTTCCATTTTTTTTTTTTTTTTTTTTTAGTTTAGTTTTTTGTATATCGAAAATATTTCAGATTTTATTTTATTATTTTATATTAGACAATGATACAATATTTATAATAATCTATTTGAAAACATTCAGTATTCAACGGGAAGTTCCGGCAATTTGCCTTAAGGCACGATGCCATAATTGCCTCAAGACAGAATTCCACTTACAGCTAGTTTATATATTTATTTTACCATAACTCATGTAAGGGTTTTCTAAAGGCTCTTGTTCTAAAAACCGTAATATTTTGTATAATAGTGAAGAATTTGTGTGTTATTTATTTAGGTAATTTCGGTACGATAATTAAAAATATACTGAACAAACATGAGGTAGTAAAAATTAAGTAGAAGGAATTTACGCTAAGCCCAAAACAATATAAAAAATCAAAACAAAGCATGAGAATTTTTGAACTCGAAAGAAAATAATATTGGTACTAAACCTTATTTAATTTGTATATATATATATATATATATATATATATATATGTGTGTGTGTGTGTGTGTGTGTTTGGTTATATTCCAATTGAAACGTCATTCCAAAACCTAACGCATATATTATCAATTTTATAAAAAAAAATCGTTTCAGGTTAAAAGTGGAATACAAGTGTCCATAATAAATATTTGACATAAAACCATATTAACATAGATTTACTGCTCAGAATGTTTTGTACTAAATAAGACGTAGGCACTGCTCTAAAGATTATCAAAAAGATTTTATCAATTTCCTATGATCATATCTTTAATTCTGATAAATAGGTAGCAACTATGTTACTATATATCATCTGCATATGTGGACGGAAGCAATGTTTTTTTCTGTATAAATAAGAATTCTATTTGAATTTGTTATATTGACAGAAGGTAGAGATACGTGATAAAATTTCAAATGGAATGGATTTTTGGAAGTCCCTAAAATTGTGTTCATTAAACTGTATTTAGACTATATAATCGAATATATTAAGTGATTTTTTGTGCAGCAATCAGAACTGTACTGCAAATGTCACTTTATAGAATGCAACCCATTGGATGGACTTTCTCTATTTGATATGTTTTGTAATCAGAATGTTTTTTACACTGGTTTCAGATCTCGTTCTACATTTTAGACTTGATTCTAAATTTTAGGTCTATTTTCTAAATTTTAGATCTGGTTCTAAATTTTAGATCTCGTTCTAAATTTTATAACTAAGGTTCTGGTTCTAAATTTTAAATAACGTTCTAAATTTTAGATATTTTTTTAAATTTTTTGATGTTGTTCTAAATCATTGATCTTGATCTAATTTTTATATCTTGTTTTAAATTTACGATCTGGTTCTAAATTTTAGAATTGTTCCAAGTTTTAGATCTTTTTCTAAATTTCAAACCTTGTTCTAAATTTTGCTCTGAATTCTGGAAACTGTTCTGAATTTTAAATATTGTTCTAAATAATAGATCTTGTTATGAATTTTAGCTCCCGCTGTAAATATTAGATTTGGTTTTAAATTTTAGATTTTGTTCTCAATTTTAAATCTTGTACTAAATTTTAGATCATGTTTCAAGATTTTGTTTTAAATTATTATATCTTGTTCCAAATTTTAAATCTTGCTCTAAATTTTAGATCTTGCTCTAAATTTTAAATCTTGCTCTAAATTTTGAACCTTGTTCTAAATTTCAGATCTTGTTCTAAATTTTAGATCTTATTCTAAATTTTAGATCTGGTTCTAAAATTAATATTCTGTTCTGAATTTAAGATTTTGTTCGAAAATATAGATCTTGTTCTATATTTTAATTCTAGTTCTAAATTTTTGATATTGTTCTAAATTTTACATCTTGTTCTAAACTTTACATCTTGTTCTAAATTTTAAATATTATTCTAAATTTTAAATATTATTCTAAATCTTAAATTTAGAACAATATCTGGTTACAACATTGTGTGCATGGGTCCATTCCATGTAGGAATATTTATAGAAAATTATGTTATTCAATGTTTTGAACTAACTGTTTTAGTATCTATTAGAATTACCATAAAAGTGTTCAAATAAACTAAAAGGTCATAACAAAAGAAGTTTTGAAAGTAAAGTTCAAAAAGCGAGCGATAAAATAAAAGCGTTTGCTTAAGAAATGAAATAACGAAAAGCACAATATCATTCTACGGAATTTTAATGCTGGTCTTATAGTTTGTTTGGATGATATTAGAAATTCCTTCGCAATTAACAAGTTGCAGTTGTGTTATGAAGCTCACGAAGCTGTGGATCGACAAAAATGGTCGGAATATCGAAATTATAATCGACATAAGATGTAGATTTTTAATTTTACGTATCGTAATTTATAGCAATTGTCGAATAATCGAATTTTTTTTTTCATATCTTTATGTATCAGAGATTTCTGAACATTTTGGCATACCTTAGATAAAATTGATCTATGTATTTGCGTGTGTGTATGTGCGTATGTATGTGCGGATGCAAGAACACGGATAAACCGATTTAAATAATTCAAAAAACATGAGGGCAAACAATTCCAAAAATTTACCATTTTTTGAGTTTTTGAGAGAAAGAGCATCCGATTTTAATAATTCAAAAAACATTTTACATGTACTGATAAAATGAAGAACTGATAGTTAAATGTTTGGGAAGGCAGGTTTAGTGGTTTCGGAGATCCAATAAAAAAGTATAAAAAATTACATTGGGCGGTCAAAAATGATCATTAGACATATGCACATTAAATCATCAGATATTTTTAAAATTAGTTGATTGAAGATTTTAAAATTAGTTGTTTTGTTTATCAACAAAATCTTTAAAACAGCTACGCAACGTAATTGCTTTGAAAAAAAAATTCAAAATTTACAAACATTTTTTTTTGAAAAGTAGAGTACATATTGTGAGAGACAAATAGCGACGTATAGAGTTGAATTTTGTAGAGAGTATAATTAGAGACAATAAACGAGTAATTACATATAAGGTGTGTTAATAGAGCCAAACGAAGTTAACAACTTTTTTTTCAAACATTTATAAAGATGTTAGGGCTTTTTTAAATATTTTAATTTTTGGTTTGGAAACCTCCAGCAATTTGCCTGTAATGAAACATGTTACCACAGTTTACTGAAAACATAGAGATTAATGCTACAAAAATGTTTGTAGTGCGTCACAAAATATATGAATAATATTACTTAATTCTATCATTTAATATCGACAATCCATTCCACGGATATTTCACCATTATTTTCATCCCAACTATGCGTATATATATATAAATGTGCGTATGAGCGTATATAAAGATTAAAACAACCTCTACAATGAGCAAACAGTTTTTAAGTGAAGAGAAACTAACGCTAAACTGCTACAAATTTATGTTAAATGCATGTTAATTCTTCTCATTATTTCTGTGTTAAAGTTGACTTATTAATATACATGTTTTTGGGTGCGGTGATGGACTCAAAATAAACATTCACTTCTCTAAACGATAAAATGGAGTTTTTGTAGTACAAAATTTTAAATATGTTAAATAGTTCAAAATTGCAACTGATTATTTTCATTTTAAATTGTAATTGTAATTTGGATTTTTTTAAACTTCTCGTAGGGTAAGTTATAGTAATTGTCTAAAAACCGAACATGTAAATTATTGCATATTTTTACATTTCAAAGATTTCTGAACATCTTGACATACCTTAGAAAAAAATGATACTATTTTTCGTCCACAATTTCTGGCGCACTCATCAACCTATTTGAATTACTAAAAAAATATTTGATTTCTGTTGAAAGAAAGACTGATTAGTATTTAAAAAAGACAGGTGCTACTGTTTTGGAGATACAGAGCAAAGAGTGCAGAAAATGAGAATTTAGTTTTCGAGAGAACGGCGCATCCGAATAGAATGATTCATTTAATTTGTGTTGACTGCGAGATGTGTTGACTAGTTTTTGGCAAAGATAGGTTCACCCGCTTGCGATATACAGAGCAAAAATTGCTTGATTTTGAAATTACAGTTTTTGAGATAATGGAGCGATGAGAGTAATTAAAAAAAAAACATTCTATACGTATTGACTGGGAGACATGTTGATCAGTTTTTTTGCAACGGCGTTTAGCCGTTTTGGAGATACAGAGCAAAAAGTGTAAAAATAGCAGTTATAGGAAAAACTTGTCATCTTATTGAAATGATTAAAAAAAATATTTTGCTTGTGTTGGCAGTGTAAAGAAATGATAATTCCTGGACAAGACAATTTTGTTTTATTATAGAAAATGATTCGGATTTTAATTTCAATTACAACTACAACTAAGACTCTGAAGCTCACTTATATGCTTGAAATAAATAAATTTACCTTGCAATTCGGTTTAATTAATTTAGAGATGTGTTAAGGTCCTTTTTATTTACTTTTCATGTAACTAGTCACGTCGTTGACCAACTATACGCTCTTATATTCTGTCTATAAAATACAGTATTTATAATAATCTATTTGAAAACATTTAATAATTTACCAATATTTTATTATGGTACGGAATGTTCCAGCAATACGCCTTAAGGCACGATGCCATGCACGACTAGTCACCACCACTAGCTTCATTCTTAACACATTTTCATTGATGTTTATGATTATTCCATTAAGCTGTATAAATATATCTACTGCGACTAAAAGTAATCATATCTGAAAAGCTAACATTCCAAAACAAGCATATATATTTAGCCTTAAACTAATAAAGATTCTAGAATTAATATTTCGCACTTAAATAAAATTTAAAAACGTTATATTAATGAATTTAAATTCTACATTTCCACCAAAGTACTCGAAAAATGTGTAATTTATAAGAGTGTATCTTAACAAATCGAGATATTCTTCTTCTCTACATATACTTGTTTAACTTCCATCTAATATTAAAATTTCATATCGGTGTATTATACCGATATCTGATTGTGTTATTACACTGGAATTCATAATTCACAAACAGGAGGTCGGTCAAAGTGAAAGGCTTATGGTGTTGGAATTATGAAAATACATAGAATAGATTATATATTGTAAGAATGTGCGTGAGTGCACACCTGAATCGATATACCTGTCTGTGTTAGAATACGCTATTATTATTTCTTCTTGAATGTCGAAAGTTTTATATACGGACGAGTACGCCATTTCTGGTAATTCTTGCAAGAGTAATTAAACGTATAGCTTTGTGGCTTTTGTTGGCTATCGAACCTGTTCAATTATGGTAAATTTAGGTAAAAGCCGCTGTGTAGTATCAATGTGCTTTACTGTATTGCTAAAGTAATTAAATATAAGGTAACAATAAAAACCCAAAACATTATGATGACGCTTGTTATTTTGTATATAACTGGTTCTCATCACATCAATGGCATATAATGGTATACAATGGTATATATCTCAATTTTCATTTTTGACACCATTTATAGAACTATGTCCCTAAGTAATGTACATTACCTAACTCAGTATTTTTAGAGTGCAACCAAGTGGTCGTCCAATCTCTTTCTAATGAGATTAAATTGGATATGGTAGGTCGGAGCACAAAGTTCCAATTCATCTCTTAGCAATTATACTGGGAAAATCAAACCAACTACATTACAATAAATAACACATATCAAACAATTGTCAAACTTTATTCTGTTAAATTCTCAGCTAGTCCTTCATTGTTAAAATATGATTTTTTTGCTATTTTTCAAAATTGTGTAATCTGGTTCTTTACACCCAAAATGCAAAGTAAAAACGGACAGCCAAGGGTCAAAAAGATTTACTGTTTTATATTTAATTTTAAAGAAGTTTTACGAAATAGTAGCTACACTACTTAATAAATGCGATGCAGTTTAAATATTAAGATGAAGAACAAAATAAGAAGTTATAATCAAAATATATATTTTTAATCAGAATCATAATCATAATAAACAAAAATATTTAAAAATTCTTGCTCGATATTTCTGTTTGATTTATCATAGTCAGACTCATTGTTTCTTGAAATACAATTAATACAAATAAAATAAATATAACTTTTGTATGAAATACTCGTAAATGTTTTATATGCACTTTTTTGAAGTGGAACTTTTAGTAGATAAGATAAGAGTCGAGTGCCAATGATTTGTCATTTGGTGGTTCATTTCTAAATGCTAAATTCAATGACAAACCGATCATGTCATATTTGAAGTATGACTTTAATTACATTATTGTTTTTAAATATTATACATATTTTTAATGCTAATAATATATAATTATAATTTATAATTTATTATTATATAAATGTGTATAATGGTTGACACTAATAAATATGTGAGTCACGAGTGAGACTATATTACTAATAAACATTATTCAAAATTGTTATATGATGTATTAATTTTTACTTAAATGCCATCTTGTACAGTAGCAAATAAGTTTTGCTTCAATCTCGTGTGAACCTTACACGCACTCTTTTTTTACAAAGATCACACTCCATAAAAATTTCGTATGGAACTTTGATAAAAAATCTTCAGAAGAGTTGGAAAAATTATCAAATTAATCTTTCTATTGTAAAATTGTCATTTTTAACTACTTTTATTTCTTATTTGCTGCTTTCATGTTGTTTACATCTATCTAGTGTAAAAGTTCAAGTGTTTTTTTTTTACCTCAACCACATGCAAGATATTTCTAGAGGCAATATAAAAAAGCTGCTGAATCTAACTTAAAAAAAAAAAGGTAATTTAAGAAAAAACAAATAATCTATATTTAAAAAATATGCTCAGGTATCGAAAACTAAATAACACTGCTCAAAATAGAAAATCTAATAACAACAGAAATTGCTAAAAACTTGACAACTTGTCATTTATCGCCTGAGAGCGATGTTGACTAATTTAAATGCAAGTTACAATTTTTATACACCTAACTTTCAAATAATTTGGAAAAAAACACTAATATGCTCTGTATACGCGGATCTTTAAGCAATACTCTACTCTATGGATATTAGTTACATTCATTCTACAAAATTCTTAAAACAAAGTTTATTTGATAATTTTGCAAATCAATTTCTAAGCATGAAGACGAAGTCTGTTGCTGAGACACTGTAGGAATACGTGTATTTTAATTAATTTTTATAATTAAACCATTTCTCATAGGCCTATAATATTTTCAGGTGTTCGTTTTCACTATCAACTCTAATAGCTATGATAACTTTAAATCAAAATAGCAGAAGAGTAAATGTAAGGTTCTATAATCACAAGTACACTGAAACACGTCGACTGTCAATATTTCTAGTATCATGACGTTGTGAAACCATATCAAAGGTAGATATGACCATAAATACACAAAACCAATACACACGTACTATATATCTGGTACATAGAAACTATTCTCTTAGTATTACCGCGCATGCGGGTTCAATTAAATTGCGCGCTTTTATCTAGGTCTCGCGTTCTATTGGCGGACCACCTGCGACCGCCGCTTGGCGATTGGTGGCGGCGGTAACTCTCTCCAAGCACTATTGGTGCTTCACGCTCGGCCGAGCGCGGATATCGCGCATGTTACGTCGATATCATTTAGGTTGACAACTTTGTGACGATGTAATATCGATAATGGGAAAGGCGAAGGTAATTGAAGTTTTTGAAAAATTCATGGAAAAGTCTTTGGGCGGAGGGTTATAGAAAGAAAATTCAAAATGCTTAGTTATATGTACTAGTATCTGTTTTTTAACTTCTCGTAGGGTTTCTGAACATTTTGACATACCTTAGAAAAAAATGATGCATGTGTGTGTGTGGAGGATACAAAATTTCGTAGACGATTTCGGGAACATGGATCAACCAAGGAGACGTTCTGATTAGTTTTTGGCGACAGCAGGTCTAGGCGTTCCAAAAATGGCCAAAAACGGTAACTCAGTTTTTAAAGAACGGAGCGTCCGATTTTAATAATTCAAAACAAATTTTACTTGTATTGACAAGGTGAAGAACTGATTACTTTTTTGGGAAGACAGGACTAGCGGTTATGGACAACTAATAAAAATAAGTTAAGAAAATGTCATTTGGCGGTTCAAAATGTTTATTGAACTTGTACACATCAAATTATCAGATATATTATAGAGATTTTAATAATGTGTTCACATTTTGTGTAAATTTTTATGAGTTCCGTACCAAGATTTTTAAGAAACCTTAAGGCACGATCTCGTGCACCCCACTAATTGGATTTTTTATTCGATTGACTCTTGAAATATTTTTTTGCATCTGCCATCAACTCTCTTTCTGAACTTATCTTTTGGTATGCATTATTTACAATTTTGCAAGCGGCTTAGATTTACAGTTTAATTTCAACTCACAAGGAACACCTCAGATTTACTCTTCTGGTATTTGGATGAAAATTAGCGTAGTTATAGAGATGATGGTCAAAACAAGCCCCATAAAATATTATAGTTCTATGAGAAGTGGTTTACTTACAAAAACTATTTGAATTTTTGAAATACACGTATTTCTACAGTGTTTCGGCGACAGATTTTGTTAGTTTGAAATCTATGGTTTTGGAATGAATATTTTTATATTTTTCATTATTTTCTATACAATTTTAGAAATTAGAGATAACTCAACATAAATTTAAATATAAGTGTATCACTATTCGCGACTTTTAATCAAGAAATAACCAGATTTTTCCAAATATGAATCTATAACTTACTAAATGTTCTAATAATAATTTTATTTTAATGAAATATCTAACGAAATTCCAGTGTATTTAGAAACACTATAAGATTGTATTTTTAACACAATATTTGATATTAGACGAGACTATATTAATTATTAGTCATCGGAAGCTGTACTTAGTATCAATTTTTGTAAAGTAGTTGAGTATCTCCTTGAGGTAAGCCAGTAAATATGTATAATTTTAATTATCATTTCCTTCAACAGCTTTTAAGACTTCGTTCTCATAGGTATTAACAAACTTTGTGGTTAATTCAACAAGAAAATTTAGTTCAAATAGAAATTGGAATGATTAAAAAAAACGTTTTATTTGTGTAGACAAAATGATGCATTGTTTAAATTTTTGAAAAGGCAGGTTTTGGAGAGGCGATAAAAAAGTAAAAGAACGTCAATTGGCAGTCAAAAACGACCATTAGACATATGCGCATAAAATTATCAGATATTATATAGAGATTTTTATGATAAGTTTAAATTTTGTTTACATTTCTATGGATTCTGTGCCAATGTTCAAACGATAGACTGCGGCGCGGTGTTTAAGCGCTTCTATATTTTATCTCTAAAACAGCAGAGTTATTTCTTTGAAAATCAGTTAAAAATTTCCAACAAATTCATATTATGAAAAAGTTCAAATTTTTAAAAAAAGTATTTTTATTTTTCAAAAATTACTAAATTTTCACAAATCTATTTTTTTCAATGTTCTCAATTACTTTTAAAGCGTTCTTGAAAACTTTTTACAATGTCTGTAGTACGCAACATATCTGCAATTACTGTGGTTAGGTAAATTTCTGATATTTATATTTACTTGTTTGTGCTTGTTTTTTATTATAATTATGTACTGTTTTTAGTAGTAGATCAAAATATTAGTTTATGTAAATATAGTTTATCTTTTTTGTAACGCATAACAATGATTACGTGGAATCTTTGATGCCTAGCATGTCTCGTGGCACACCAAAATATTACGTATCACAATTATCGTATTACGTAAAATATTAAGTTACAATACGATTTTATATCGTACGATATAAGATTTTGAAAATTATCTTTTGTTACGTTTGGTCAGGTCTGTGCGTAAGACCATAAACGGGCGTGCAGAAAATAAATAAATTTTCTACTTGTACCTACTATCAAATAAAATTAATATTTTCGCCCTAGTAGAAAAAATCATGACTAAATATTGTTTCTATGTGGGCGCAATACTGGTTACCATATGGGCCTCATATTGGCAAATATTTTCCCATATCTATACTTACGTACAATAAGTAAACCTAAATGTTCACATAAAATGGTGATAGATTTGTATATATTGTGACGAAAAGGGTTGAAGCCCTCTTCTTGAGGATTGCAATGGCTGCCAAATATTATATCTTAGCTTTGCATCCCCATTACGAAAGGGTTACTTCAACACTCCAGTCGCCCGCTAAGTACCTGTAATTACCTGTGGTTAGTAGCTACTATGCGAATGAAACCAAGATTACTTTTATAACTAAATCTATTTAAATAATTAATAATACATTCCGTATGTATTTGTGGAACTTGACTGTACTTGCATACAGTGAATGTTTTCTAACTAATACCTCTTATCCTTATATCTGCTTATATGAATGTATGGGGGATAGAAACAGACAGAAAAGCACGTAAAATGTTACATACAAAATCAAATTAAAATCTAAAGGTCTCTATTCTTCTATCCTTTGAATATTTCCAAGAATCTTTCAGGATTATTTGAGACCAATTTGCAGTAAAGTTGCAATCATACATTGTTGTCATCCATTACCCGCAACAAATAGAGCTGTGGTCAAAAAGTAATCAAGTCTCAATTTAATCATCCGATGACAATTGATTCTAATTTATAACGCTTCTATAAACACAAATGATGTGTGATTAATTCATACTTGTTATTCTTCTATTTACAGAATGACCTCAAAGTGGCGCATTTGACCCCACTGACTTATTTCGTCCTAGACCCCGGCCGACACTACGCCATTGGTCGTTTCGTATGACGGCATGAACCGTCGTAACGCATAATACGCCAATGGGAAAGTCACATGATAGACGTTGGGTCAAATAGTACAAGGACGTAATAAATGGATTGTGTTCGTTCTGTGATATTTGTTCGTATATGAAATGACTAATAATGTGATTGTAATAAATTGTGTCAGTGTTCTTCGATATTTCAAGCTGAAACGATATAAAAGGCCTATGATAAATGAGTAGCTAGGTGCAAGATTGCTTTTTCTAATATCCTTTTGCATTTGACTCTGTTTTACAGAGCATCTGATTTTCTAGATATTCTTATGCCTATTGTAAGGGGTTTCTTGGAGACTATTCCACATAGTATTTATTTTCAAAATTATCTATCGGGGCATCCTTTATTCACGTGAGGTTTTTAGGGGGAAGTGGGAAGGGGGGTCTGACAAAAAACACAAAATATCACATGGGGGAGGGAGGAGTATAGTAAGATATTACGTGTATTTATTTTTTAACTGATTTTTTCAACAAAATTCAACAATTTTCAATAAAAAATCAAAAATTTTACAGTTTTATCACGTGATCACTAAAAATACACGTGATGTTTGGAGGCAGAGGGGTGTAAATTTGAATACACTATGTATAACAAAAGAAGAAGGAGATCCAAAAATCTTTAAAAACACGCTCACGAGATTAATGCAGGCCTCCTATGCTTCTACAAAATCTTGATATTCTTTGGTCATTTGATTGATTTGATTTAAACAACGTCTCAAATTCTAATCGAGCCAAGTAATATTTCTTCATTATGTTTTTAGTTTTATTAGACAAGTATCAAACCATCAATCAAGAGTTTTTAGTGTAGCACTTCCTCAAATTCTTAACCTACAGAAGGATAAGTTTAAGTTTTCTCCAGAAAATCCTAGTTTCTAATTTTAGATAGTGTGACACCAAAATTGCAAAGAGTGTGTGCGCGCATGTGAACCAAAATTTGTCATTGCGTCGAATTTTTCTTAAAAAAAACAAGATTTCAAAAAATTAAAAATTATTAGATGAAACTCGTTTGTGATCCATTTTGGGTAAAGATAAGAACATTAATTAATTATTGTTTTTTTGTGGCGATTTTGATGAAAGTTTGTATGATGATATAATTTATAGTCTTAAAATACATCCTAAAATACTATAGACATACGAGAAGTGTATTAGTTAAAAAAAAAATAATCAAAATTTGAAATGGGCTCTGCCAAACTTTCAAAAGTTTACTGTCACTATGATATTATCCATTAAATCTTTTGCCAAAATTTCACATAGTCAATACCCATTTTGTGCAACTTTCATTGAGCGTTTAAACACTCTATTAATACAACAAATTTCTATTTGATTAAATAATTTCTATCTGTCTAATAATTTCTGTAATATCTTTTTTTCTATCACAACTTTAAATGTAGCTAAATCCCAATTATGATTGAATAAGTCGATTATTTACATATGTCAGGATGTTCTTTTTGGATCAGATGTTAGTACAGGATTTCATAAAAAAAAAATGAAAACGTTAAAAAAATGCGAGTGTATAAATGCAAAAACTGATAAATTTATATTATTTTTTTACATGACTTCAATATTGAATTCTCGCAAAAATTCTAGTGGGAAAATCTAGTTACACTCCAACATATTAAAATATCTTATTAAAATATAACATTCTCAGAATTGTAGCTTTTCTGGCTCCTAACAAAAACTAACCTGACATTAATTAGTAATTTGTGTATAATTATTATACGCCGCATGGAGTGCAGCAACGAAGACTACAGACAATACAGAACAAGGCACTAAGACTAGCACTAGACTGGTTTTGAGAGAAACTATGTTTATTTATATGCTGTATGTTGAAGCACACTCTAAAGATAAGATAATTTGTTATATTTGTGTATAATTAATATTCGCCTTCTGCAACTTTCATTTCATTACTCTTTGCGACAACGAAGACAAACTTACGGATGCTATAAACAATACCGAACAAGGCACCAGCACTAGCGCTAGCACTGGACTAGTTTTGAGAGAAACTATGTTTATTTATATGCTGTATATTAAAGCATACTCAGTAGATAAAACCGTTTGTTATAATTTTGCATAATCAATACCCACCGTCCACAACTTTCATTCATCACTCTATTAACAAATCTCTATTTGATTAAACAATTTCAAATCTTCTGTCACAACTGTGGTTCTGATTCGCATAGTCAAACAAAATGTGTCGAACAAACTAGTAGAAATCTTTCAGAACAATGTTGGTAATTGTTCTCTTGTAATTTATTAGGTGTTAAGAGGCGAGAATTCGCCTGCGGGTTATTTTCTGACCATCGTTTTAATGTATACAATGTTATTCTGGGCACGCAAAGCGTTTAGCGCTAACGCTCTATTCATTAAGTCCGTAACATACTGGATAATATTAAACATTTGTCACATGGATAATACATACACACTTATAAATAAATATATATATATATATATATATATATATATATATTTCATCGAAAGTCATGCGTCTCCACATGACCATAAATTCGATTCCGACGAACTAACATTATTATGGTAAATTATTAGAGAAATCATGTCATTATTAGAGAGACTCGAAAGATGCTATTTAGATTGATTTGATATAAGGAAAATACAGTATTTTTAATATCTCACGTCAACTGATTATTTTTTGTGTATAAATCAACTTTTTATATTAGCAATTATCAACTCCCACTCGTGGAGAAACTGGTGAGAAATATTTTGAGGCATTTTTTAATTTAATTAGTTAAAAAATTGAGGTTGAGTTTTAATTAGAAATAACATTTTAACTGTTTATTGAATATTTATAAAATAAATGTAATAATTAGTAGGGTAGAGCGTGGTTTGAAGTTCTGCGGATAAAAAGTTCCATCACCGATATCTCAAAAACAGTAAAGTTAAGATTTTTCTCACAACAATATTTGCAAGTATAAGGAAAAAGATATATAACAGCCTTAATTCTTACGATGTTGCTCTCAAGAGATAAACGACAATGTTTGAAATTCCATAACAAAAGTATTTTTTTAAGTTGTTGGTTTTTTTGTTTGTGAGCACTGTTGTTTAGTTAAGAAAACCTTAAGATAATTTTTGAACGTTATTGGAGTATTTTATAAGGTGTATTGTTAATTTTAAGTTAGGTTTATAATTTTTTTATATAATCTCCATAAAAGCTTACATGTGGGTGGGTTAAGAAAAACCAACTAAACCCTTGCCTCGGCAAAGGTGTAAATAATAAAAAACAGTAAAAAAGTAAATTAAGTTAAATAAGCAATTTTATAAGGGATAAACCAAATAAATAGATATTTTAACTCTGATGATAAAAATGTATGTCAAAATACCAGATCAGGGTTATATTCAGAGTTACCTCTGTAAAAATGTACTCAAAAAATTTATATTTGGCATCGGTTGAATAATATAGCTATTATTTTGTAAAATTAAAAATAAGACATAGGATCTGTTTGCCCTCTGGCTGTTCCATTTTACTTCGCCTATGGGGCAAGAAGGGCCAGGTGACAATTTTTGATAAACAGTAAAAAATTTTTTTTTCTACGATAAATAATTAGCTAGACTTTTCACTGAATATGTTCAGATAGTTGTTTGTTCGATATAATTGCTCAAAGTAAAAATGGATTTTCGTACCCCGTCCTTGCATACTCTTCGCTCAAAATTTAATATTTTTAGTTTCTAAAACAAATCTATACCGTCTAAAATTTAAAAAAACATATTTTGTTATATATCTTATAAAATACATCAAGACGTTAATCTCCATGTCAGTCATATGTGTCTGACGCTGAAATTGATCTGAAAATTTCTTAAATTGTCGATAAAAAAAGTTTTAATACATGGTAATGTCAGTCATATATATGTGACGTAAAAAATAGCGTTTTCCCAGGAATTTTGACGAAAAATATTTTTTTATACATTTTTAACTAAAGGGTAAGTTTTATCTTATAAAATTACCCTGAACCATGAGAAAATTTTTCTGATGATATCGTGGCGATTAAAGTGTTAATAAATTTTTGTACAGAAAAGGCTTTTTAAACATCAAGCATGAATGAAATTAGTATAAACTGCTCGAAATTAAAAGAACAAAATATATAGAAAACTAAAAGCTTTGTTTGTCTTTTGTCTATTATTCTCAAGGAAACCGGCGTTAGGCATTACTTTAAGGTATCTAGAATTCTAGTAGGATTTAGAATTATACAGTTCTTTTATTCTAATTTGTCCCATTCGCTACATTTTTTACCTAAGTTAAAAACATTCACATACTATCTTAAATTATTTGCAACATTTAAATTTTAACTATTATAATATTTTAAATGCAGAGTGCTCGGAATTTTCTTAAGAAAGTAATTTTATTCTGTAATTAATTTAGCATGGTTTAATAAACAGTGGGGGAAATGACTTTTCATTTTTTGTAGTTTTTTTTAGTTCACTTAGAGCTTTTAGCCACCTACAACATTTTTTTTTAATTTTATACTATTATATACTGATATATCATATACTGTCTTTTATTATATCATATAATATCTTCATTCTATCTTCATATATACTATACTATCCAATCTTTACATTTTCTTCTTCATGTTTCTTTATCGTCTAACTTTGCTTTTTCTTCTAGTTTCTATTGCATCTCAAATCAACTATACAAATTTTATTTGATTTCAATCCATCAAATTAAATGCAAACTAATTAATGACAGTGCTAGGTCTCGAACCTAATGTTCTCCGCGTGTCAGTCGAACATGTTATGGACTTAGCTATCATTGGCTATCACAATTCAAATATTTTTTTTTTTAATTCTTAAGTAAAGCTCTTTCATATTTTTCAAAACTTTTTCGGACAACGTTCTAATCGACATTGTCATATGAGGTCATTTATTTCCCTAATTTCTTCTATCTCTTACCTTGAAGGTAAAAGGGGTATCTCTAAAAAAAAATACACTTGTGAGGTCCGTATCGTTTTATTGATACCTCACATACTCACTACATTGTAAATTCACCAACATACATACCTTCACGAGTATAGTAATAATTCAGAAGCGCATGTAATCTTTACTAATCAACGTGTGATTTGATTTTCCATTTTTAATTAGTATATGACAAACGCACGAATATGTAAAAATGCTTTATACTGTATTATATACACTACATAAAAATATTTATGGCATTGTGAAATAGGTGCATTTGCTTGATACCAGATGCGATTGCATCATTTAGAATGTGTTAATGGCGATCTTACATTCCGTATATTTATTTCAACGTATTATTTCACATGTTAATGTTAATTTCTTTGATACGTACTACTATACTACTGATGGCGGTATATTAAATATTATTTAGGTGCTATGCATAAGTTCATTGTTTGATTGTACCAGATTTAGAGGAATATTTTCGAGATCTAGATTCAGATTTATAATAATGGGCCTTTCAGAAGCGATAGAAGTTTTGGCTTCTTGGAGATTTTATGGTGGCAGCGGGTCAAATGTATAAGGAACAGTGTTATGGACTCCTGTCATAATATTCATCAACCGCGAATAAATATTTTTTTTTTAATTTTATTAAAAGTTATTTTCTTTTCTTATTTTCTCTAATCCGCAAAAATTATTGGACCTATAGATTTTAAAAAATTCACCTCAATTCGAAAGAAACAAATAAAAATAAATAAAATTTTACTTCAGTAGATATCATTCAAAATATATGAATCATTTATAATTGAAGAAGAAGAAGTTTACAGTCTTCACATATTTTATTTCATACAAAACCTGAAAAATAACGTTTTCAAATTTCTTAATAAATTATGATAATACAAATAATTTATTATAAACTAAATATTCTGATACGCCTTCCATATATGTCTCTGATTTTATTTAAATTTTGTCAAAAGAATATATAATTTAGCCAGGAGCCACATTTATAGAGGCGAGAACAGAAATACTTGAACCCGTGTTCATAAATAAAATCAATGGTCATGTTAAAAGTTATGATTATGTAAAATATATTCTAAAATTTTACCATTTGAACTCAGAAATATATATATATATATATATATATATATATATATATATATTTATAGAACTGATCGGAAACAAATTCTAAATCAATAAATTTAATTTTTAGATTTTAAATTTAACAAAAATATCTTTATCTTTCATATTTATTATGATTTAAATTTTATATCATACTGCTTAAATTATCATTGCTCAATAATTATAAAAATAAAAATAACATCACAACGTCGATAATAATTAATAAATTTGGGAATTGTGGCAAAACGTGAAAATTGAGGATTTCATGTATTTTTCAAACAAGCTTTATGAAAGAATTAAGTAAATTAATCCAATATATTAAAAATTAGTTATTGGAGCTGGATTATCCTTAAATTATTTTTTTTTTTTCATATAAAATTGTGCTTTTTCTTTAGCTCATCAATCGTTTTTTTACAGAAATTGAGATGAAAAATGATGTAATTACATTAATAATTTTTCAAGAAAATAGGGATTGTGGTGAGACGACAAATAGTTAGGATAATATGCAATATATGCGCATTATAAAAAAGTAAAAAGATAAAAATTGAAACCAAAAATTTAAAAAAAATCTTTGTTGTGCAACCCTTACAATTCCCGTTCAACGCGAGTATGCCTAACAATTCTCTAAATTTTTATGACGAATTTATGTACAGTTGAAAAACAGACAAAGTTATATTGTATTTTGATATGTATATTATATAAATATTTTTATCATTGCAAAAAAATATTATTCAATGTGATTTCCAACGTAATTTCAGCATAATTTTCTCATTTATTTTATTTTTATTAGCAAACCGACACAGGTTGATATTTTAAAGGAATTTTGGCTGTGAAGTTACTGATTTCTTCGAGCTCTAATTCTAATATTTTTTACTATTTACCAAAATATTATATAAATGAAATATACGTAGTCTACGCTCATAAATACTCATAAGGAATAAAAAATACATACATTTCGTTTCAAATAACGCGCACTATATCGAAACCCACAAGACATCTTCATATATGTTAATATATCCCCGTTCATAGAGTGAACAGATAAAAAATTTGAAAAAAAAACTGAAACATCTAAAAGAAATCCATTCGATGATTCGATATTTTGGAACGAAATCATACAAAACGTATTTGACAGAATTATTAAATCAGGCGCGCGCGTTGACTAATGACGACAAAGTTGATCGATGACCTCTGGTGTCATAATTAAAATATCCATTCGGATTGATTTGACTTAGAAGATTTTGATAAAAATGCAGAACCGAACTTTAAAAAATTATAGACTTGTTTGTCTAGATTTATAATAGATGGATTTAATTCATAGATTTGCTAAAGATCCGATGCAAAATGCTCCATTTGCTAAAGATCCGATGCAAAAAATATGTGACGATTCTTATGAATAGTAGCCTTGTAATAGTCCATTTTTAGTTTAGCCAATAGATAGAGAAGTATGGTAATGTCTGCAATTTGATAGATTTTTTTTATAATAGGCTAGTTTGAGTTACTTGATGTATTGAATTGATTGAAGTAAAACTTATTTGCTACTGTACAAAATAGCAAATTTAAGTTAAGTAAAAATAAATATATAATATAACAATTTTAAATAATGTTTATTAGTAATATGGTAACACTCGTGATGCACACATTTATTAGTGTCAACCCTTATACACATTTATGCAATGATAAATTATAAATTATATATTATTAAATAATATATAATAATTAGAAAAACAAGTTTTTATAAAATCGTGAGTTTTCTGAAAATAGTTTGTACTAAAGTAGTGAATCTGCTAGAATCCATCAAGGGGTCTATAATGAAGTGAATTCTAGATGGAATGTAAATTACTTTAATTCTGGTGGAAATGGCGCTCATTAAACCACATGATATAAAAGAAAAAAACTTCGTATATGCTTCTTATTTGCATGATAGCTCACTCATTTTACACGCAAAAAACTTGTAACAGCACTCATTTTAAAGCTTATGTTGAGCACTATGAAATCCAATTTCACCGAAATGCATAAAATGTAAAACCTCGACACTAGATGGCTGTAAATACAACAATTAAATCTTCAACGAAATAAAAAACGACTTTGCTGTTTCAAATCTTGCTTAATATTTCTTCTAGAACACTTTATGTAATACCAATTTATTAAGATTTTTATTGACATTATTTTGTTCATTACATGATTTTCGTTAAAATGTATATTTTAGGAGATATTTGCAAAAGAACGAAGAAAAACGCCAGAAATACATTAATCTTTAGTGGCCAGTAACTTGAAAAGTATTAGTTTTTTTGAAAAACTATAAAAGGAATTTTTATCTTATAATTGGTTCTTCTATCGATTTCCGATGTTATTTTGAAAAAATGTAATTACACAATTGAGAAGGGGTGTCATCCCCCCGGGGGGTGATGGCGCAACCCGAATTGTTTTCACTTTTGAACTTGAGGGTAAGATGAACCTAATTCCAAAATTTCATTAAATTTGGAGCACAGTAAAAAAATTCAGAGGTTATACCATTTTTTCCTCTCCGTTTACTGCACTAATTGGAGAAATGAAGTAATTGCTGATTTATAAATTCTATAATATTCGTTCACACAGTGGTTTCTGTTAAACAACGCCTAAATAAATATTGTTTTCGCAACTTCACTCATCATGTAATAATTGTGTTTGCAGAACTTCATGTAGATAAAATTAACATACATTTATTAACTGATGGTGTTTTTTTACTTTTTCGCTGGCCATATAAACTCATTCTTTGAACAGCTGTAATATCGGTTTTGCCTAAAAAATTTATAGAAACTACGAATAATAAAGAAATTATTTCAATGAACTTATGCTTAGTACACGGCACCAATGTTTAATTTATCTATGCCGATTTCCTTGTTGCTACCGGAATGCATACAACGTTGATGCCGGTACGCATACAACGACAGATCTCTATTTACATACGCAACGACTAATCACAATCGATCCGTATAAAAATGATATAATCGAGAGCGAATGACGGATTATTGGCACTCGACTCTTATCTTATCTTATCTGCCGTAACGCATTTCCGTTGCATTTGTGCGGATTTACACCCTAGTCGCGCCTAAAAAGGTTTTACTTCAAACAAAAATCTGAAATGTCAAGACTATTTTGAGGAAATGACTGTATAAAACAAGTAGGTGTGAGTGGCATTATAATCTTAAAGCAAGTTGCATAAACTTAAAAATATTATACAGGTCTACAAAAGTGCAAAAACTGTTTGATGTGAGCCTATGAATAATTGAGATAAAATTAAATAAAGGATTGAGATAAAATTAAATAAAGGATTGTATACTAGTTTTAAAATATTATGTATAATATGTACCTATTATCATCGTTTCGGTTCTGTTCAAGTCAATAGAGAGTAGTTTATATCAGAAGAATTCCAAACAAAAAATTGCTGCGATTTCGAAATTTTTACCAACATCGATGGTATCATCAATATTGTACAACGGTGTTAAAATGTCGAAAGATCAAGTGTTTCGACCTGGAACTAATTATATTCTTATTGTTCAATAATTGCACGTCTAGGAACATTTATTTTGATCATGGCATATATTGTAATCTAAAGTGACGGGCTCGATAGAAAATAAGTGTCATGTTGAGGAGAAAATGATTATGTTAATAATAATAATAAATATATGATAGTAGGATAACAGTGCCAAGTATTGTACATTGTGAATTTAATTATATTTTGTTCATTGTTTGTTAATAATAATTAATAATAAAGTCGTACTTTTTAATATATTTTATTCATGTGTTCATACATGTAAATGAGAAAATTCTTTATTTAAGAATTGTAATTAAATTCAGGTCCGGCCAATAGTAGGTTCTGCATTTTATTTTTGTGCAATCCTGAAAAAAGAAGAAAAGTGCAATTAAAATTAGACTCAATTTGGAAATGAATGTAAATTGATTTTTTGCGTTTTGAATTAATGTTTTTGAGTTAAGATATATATATATATATATATATATATATATATATATATAATTACAAAAATGTATAAAGGATTCTGATAATTTTTTCTAAAATAAATTATTACAATAATTTGTCAAATAAATTTGTATTTTATTCAATAAAATCTATTGAAATAAAAGAGTTTATTAACAATGAATGTATTTAAATCAAATCATATTCGTTTTAAATTTTTAATTCTGCCAATATATATTATTTAAGATTTTATTTTGGTTTTTATCATTTTTTTATTATCGATCAAAATTTAATTACGAAAAATTAAGTTAACATGAGACATAAATTCCAAATGTTTTACGTCCCAAATTTGTAAGACATATTCATATTTAAAATCTCATAGTTTTTTATATACTCAAACAACAATAAGAACTATATCTTCCAGAACTTGTGGAGATGCATATTTCTTAACCTTGCGTTTCTTCAAGGCAACTCAGTGGTTGACCATTATCTTCAGAATAAAATCAAATTAAAAATAGAGATAAGTCAAAAGGCTATTTTCAATCGATTCCATATTAGATATTGTAATCACTATTGTAATCCTCCTGGGTTATGTGATTATCTATTAACTGTTCTGAAAGTTGTACTAAAGTCTCATATCTTTTTCTGATTCTGTATTTCATATCTTTCTCACAACACACTAATCATCAAAAATTACATATTTACAATATAAAACAACTAAAATTACAATATAAAAGTACATAGCCAATTTCAATATTCATACACAAGTGCTGTCACAGAGCCACTTAATATTAGAATATATAATATTATGAAATATTCTGATATCACTACTGCTTGATATCATGTTGGCCAAAAATACTGCCGTGAAAGTTTAAGTATATTAATAAATGATACCATCAAATTATACGCAAAATTGAAAAAAAAAAACACATTTTTAATTGATTATCTTATATATAAAAATGGATCGCAAAATGTGTTGGTAAGCGCATAACTCAACAACGCAAGGACCAATTTGGCCAATTCTTCTTTTAAAATGTTCGTTTATGTCCAAGGATGGTTCTTACGGGAAGAAAAAATCGAATAATTGCCGGGAAAACCTTAAAAACAGCCCTTTTCTTTTCTCATACAAACGTGGGAATCAAGTAGGCAACGAAATTTGTAGAAAAAACAATGATTTATGTCATGACATTTTGTGTAGTTTTTGATAATCCAATTTTTAATATATTTATATAAACATAGAAATATCTTTCTATTAATTAACGAGCTATATTGGCAGCCAAAAACATTGATGTAAATGAATTAAATTTCGAAATTCAAGAACAAATTACAGGCGAATCAGTTGATTCGTCAACTAACCAAGACGATGTAGTTAACTATACACCGGAATTTTTAAACTCGCTGGATTTGCCAGGATTGTCACTTCAATTAAAGGTTGGATCGACAATTACAATGTTGCGAAATATCGACCAACCGCGCCTTTGCAACGGCACAAGGTTAGCGTTAAAAAAACTATCAAACAACGTGATCGAAGCAACTCTATTGAAAGGATAGTATAAAGCAGAAGATGTTCTCACACAGTGCATCCCAATGATTCCGACTGATGTGCCATTTGAGTTTAAACGACTAAAGTTTCCAGTGCGTTTATGGTATCATTAAGTGTTTTTGGTATTAATTTGGAAAACCCATGCTTCTCACATGGTTAATTGTATGTTGTCTGTTCCCGCATTAGAAAATCCATCAGATTTGTTTGTCTATGCGCCAGGTAATTAACCAAAAAACATCGTTTATCACGAAGCACTACAATGAAAATTGAACTGATTTTTGAAGTATGATTCACATGATTAAAATTACTTACTTTTAAATGCTTATAGTGTTTTATTTAATTATTTTTAATTCACACCGAATTATTACCAGGGTGACGGTTCTGTTCAGAATATTTTTTTGCAAAGAATAGAAAAAAGGTAGGAACAAAGCACCGCCACATTACAATTTTTTTTGACAGGACGAAGTCTGTCGGGTCGGCTAGTTTACTATAAAAATGTATTAACATTTAAGTAAAGACACATTTGTATTCAATTTTATCTTAAAATATTAATAGTTATATTTTTATAAAAAGTGTTACTTCAAGTTAAAAGATTGTTGTAACTTCCTGTAGGGTGAAATTGACGAAATAATTTTTTCTGGCATACCTTAAATAAAATGAATGTGTGTGTGTGTGTGTGTGTGCGCGTGTGTGTATGTGCGGATACAATTTTTTGTCGACGATTACGAGCTTCGATATTTCATCTCTGAAACTGTTGGATATGTCAGAGCAAATGATGTGATAAAAACTCTAATTCCAAAATTTTCAAAAAAAAAACAAAAATTATAAAGATATCGGAAAACAATCGTTTTTTCAATTGCCAAAAAATTCAAATTTTTCAAATGTTTTCAATTTCTTTCAAAATTAAAACAAGCTCGAATTTCAGAATACTTAAAAAATCTAATTATCTAAAGAAAAAAATCAAAGCTTTAAAATGTTTAAATTATAGTAAGGAAAATTTCTAGCAATTTGTCTTAAGGCACCATTCCATGCACCATTAGTTTCAGTATTTTTTGTCTAGGATAATGTACAATTCGGAGGCTCTAGTATAAAAAATTAAATCTAACCCACGTAATGTAATGCCACAATTAAACACCAAGATATAATTTATTCATCTATTATCATGGTAGCCGTTTTAAATTCATACCCGTTTGAATAATATTTTTTTCCATTTGAATGCGATGCTAAATCGCCATAATGCACAGTTGTAAGGTAACTCGTTTGATATATCGTTTAAGAGAACAACGTAAATCGCGTAATACCAATAAATACTAACAAACACGAGATAAACTTGTTTACTAAACCATGAATAAAGTTAACATGCGCTTATTCATTAAATACCATATAATCTATCAACATAAACCGTATTGCACAACTCCTCTTTACTTTACTCGTCTACCTGGATTTAAAATTACGCTCCGGAGACTCCGGAGATAAATACTCCGGTGATACCTGTTGCTTGGACCGAAGGAATATATATATATATATATATATATATATATAAAGCGAGAGGTTTTTCTTCAGATGGTGAAATAATATAATAAAATTGTTTCTTGGGCATTCATTCAGTAATTGAAAAAAGTTTTTATTTAGAGAACATACGTTTCGGGTCTTGATTTGACCCATCCTCAGTGCATACAAATAAATTTTGAAAAATAACACAAAAAAAATACAAAAAACACACAAAATTGCACGAAAAAAATAAATATGAAATAAAAAATTTATAAACGTCGAGTTATGATAATTTTAAAAAAATGTAAAATCAAAATAAATAATATATTTTATTATAAAAAAGCTTATTCCAATCGAACATGTTGTCAGTTTTCGCGTTATAATTATGGACATTAAATTTATTGTTAAGAACATAATTAACTTTCTGAAGAAAGTTTTTTGGCGGTAGATACCATAGTCTTCTAGATCATACTAAAATATTACGGCCTTAAGACAACTCGTTTACCTTTAAAAATTCGTCAAAGTTTGCAAAAATTGTTTTTTTGACATTTGTCAAAATTAGACCTTTCAAAACTTATATCTATATATCAAAACACATGTGAAAATAAAGATTGATTCTTGGTGAAGGATCAGACTCGTAATTAAAACTAGGAAAAAAAATTAGACTAAACATACTAAAATTTTATGGCTCTACGACAAGTGGTTTAATTTTTATAAATTCAACAGGCTCTGCGAAAATAGAGGTAAACGGCTTTTTTACCACGTGGACAATAATATATTGTAAATTCTTCCACCACTTTATAGAATACTAATACCAACTATTAGCCTGTTGCCACTTTACACTATCATCATTCTATTCGGGCTTTTCAGAGCTTCAGAAATTTACATGCACTCGGTATCAGACGTGCAGCCTCAGAGACAGGTGCGTTCGCTCACGATTATAGGGGAGACCGGAATAAAAACACTTACTTGACACACTTTTTTTTATTAATATTACAAAGATCTCGTTTATAAAATTTGTTTGATTACGACCACTAATACTTTCCTAAGTCATCGCACAAACCAAGGGCTGTAATAAAATATTCATGCCAAGTTTTAATTCTCCGCAGGGTATGTTATAGTAATCGCAAAAAATTCGAATATATATATATATATATATATATATATATATATATATATATAAAATTTTCAAAAAATCTAATTTACATTTCAAAGGTTTCTAAACATTTTGGCATTCCTTAGAAATAATTAATGTATGATTAAAAAATTTGTCGATGATTTCGAGAACACAGATCTCATCCCATTTGAATTCAAAAAATATTCTCCTATTGACTCCTATTGAAAGTTTTTGGCGAAGGTAGGTCCAGTTGTTTTAAAGATATGGGACAAAAAGTGCTAAAACATTATATTCCTAATGATAAGGAGTCGTGCTGACTGCTGATTAGTTTTTGACGATGGCAGGTCTAGCCGTTTCGAAGATACGGGGAAAAAAGTGACGGTAACTCAGTTTTTAAGAGAACGCAGCGTTCGATTTCAATAATGCAAAAAACATTTTGACTTTATTGGCAAGATGAAGAACTGATTAAATTTTCATAAAGGCAGGTCTAACGGTTTCGGAGATCTAGTAATAAAAAGTAAAAAAAATGCCATTTGGCGGTCAAAAATGATCATTAGACATATGCACATCAAATTATCAAATATTTCATAGAGATTTTAACAATAAATATAAATTTTGTAACATTCCTATGGGTTCCGTACCAATGTTTATCTGTAAGACGGCAACGCGGCGCTTACGCGCTTTGATTCTTTCGTCTTTATGCAGCTAAAGCAGTACGATTGCTTTGAAAAAAAGAAAAAAGAAGAAACCCTTTTTTTTAAAATTTTCGTCAAAAATTTATAGTATCTCAAAAATCTAATTTTTTCGAAGTAAAAATTTTTCAAAAATGTTAATCTTTTTAAAGAAATAATTTTTTTGGTACGGGAAGTTCCAGCAATTTGTCTTAAGGCACAATGCCATGCATCATCAGTTTAGCAAAAGATTATTACACCAGCTTCCCAGGTGTCTTCTACAAATCCGCCTTTTGCGATTTGCGTGTATGTTTGATAGTTTGTGAGTATTTCATGGGTCGCAACGAGTGTGCGAGCAATGTGGCCGTGTGCCCGTGTGTCTGTGCTTCGTAGTTCGTAGTAATATGTGGGAGAGGTCGTAAGGTCAGTTGCCCTCAGGAAAGGGACCCGCGGATAACCGCTACACAACACAACGCACAGCGATAGATATGTGCGCGCATTATACATATAGGCGAAGGCGAAGGCAAAGCTGATAACAGTGGCGCAGAGTTGACGTCGAAGAACGCGGATTTCAATTTGGATACTATACGAGTATATACTCGTATATACTTTGGATAGATGATATAAAATAAAAAACCTCTATAATATATACATATATATATATATATATATATATATATATATATATATATATATATTAAAGTCACTATTAGGTATTATTTCTAACCACATCTCATACCAAGACATTTTTAGGTTTAGCTCACATAATTAAGAACAACTCTTATTAACTGACCGTAGGGTAAGTTATAGTAATCGCAAAAAAATCAAAAATGAACATGTTTATATATCTTTACGTTCCAAAGGTTTCTGAACATTTTGGCGTACCTTAGAAAAAATAGATGTGTGTGTGTGTATGTGTGTGCGTATGTGTGTGTGCGGATACAAATTTTCATCGACGATTTCTGGAACACGGATGAAGCAATTGGAATAGTTCAAAAATATTCGATTCGTATTGATGAGGAGACGTGCTGATTAGTTTTTGGTAAAGGCAGGTCTAGCCGTTCCGAAGATACGGGCAAAAAATGCCACAAACAGTAACTCAGTTTTTAGGAGAACGGAGCTTCCAATTTTAATAATTCAGAAAACATTTTACTTGTATTGACAAGATGAACTGATTAATTTTTTTGGAAGGCAGGTCTAGCGGTTTCGGAGATCTAGTAAAAAAAGTAAAAAAAAATGCCATTTTGAGGTCGATAATGATCGACTCATTGCTAGAACTTTACGCACTAAAAATTATTTTTCTTAAAAAGATTCACATTTTTTAAAAAAAAAATTACTTTGAAAAAATTAGATTTTTGAGAAACTATATTTTTGAAAAAAAAAAATTTGAAAAAAATACTTTTTGAAATAAAAATGTTTTCTTTATTTTGTAATATTTTAAATATTCTGAACTTTTTTTCAAAGCAAACGTACTGCTTTAACTGCATAGAGACGAAATATTGAAGCGCGTAAACGACGCGTTGCCGTCTAACGGATCAACATTGGTACGGAACCCATAGGAATGTATACAAAATTTATACTTATTGTTAAAATCTCTATATAATATCTGATAATTTGATGTGCATTAGTCTAACGATCATTATCGACTAAGAGTCTAACTAAGATTCTGCTATCTAGATAAAATAATATTTCCAGTTTAATTCGACAATTAAATTTTCGCTTTCAATAAAAATATTCGAGCATACATATAATATCTGTACTTGCATAAATTAATTTGGTTATTACAATTCATTTTCTATTTTGATATTTTGGACGTCAACTGTAATCATTAGGTCATCCACAATTATGTGAACATTAAGTTAAAAATATCTCAGTATGTTTAGTAATTTTTCAGAGTATAAAAATCAATGTCATTCAAGATTTTATCGAATTTTTCAAAAAAAAAATCTACATTTAATTACGAAGAAACGACCCACCCGATAGTCGCAAAAAAACCGACCAATGCTAGTCGTCATCGAGATACATCGAATGGTTTTTAATTTTTAGAAATCGGTCCAGCCGTTTTTGAGAAAACGTCGATGGAATGTCAAAAATCGGCTCACATGCACACATACATACTTTTTCCAAATTGGCCTCATTCGATTCAGAATGACTTGAAACGTTGAGCAAACATAAAATTAACAAATCCGATTATTTCACGAAAACATAAACGTCTCCTTCGGGAGGTTTAATTTCTTCAAAACATTTCGTTTTTACAAAAAAAAAATGTATGGACGTAAACGGTAATCAATAGTAACGTTCGAAACGCGGGGAACGTATTACTTTTATTAAATGTGAATAATATAAAAATATAATTCATATTGCGAGATATTTATAGAAAAAAATATTAATATACAAAAATTGTAACTACTGATAATATTTCTTACCTCCTAAATTTTTGAAACTTTAGGCCCAGCGGTTTGCTCTTGATTCTAGCAAATGCAACAAAAGCATTCGCATATCTGAATTGATTTCATCATTTATCAAAAAATTTCTAAGAGTATTAAATATTTTATTTAACGCATCTTCATAATTCTCTTCTAATCTCGGGCCACGCAGCTTCAATTGATTACTGATCCAAATCATATTGCTAAATACATTTGGATCCGTAGGATTCGTTGTCATAAAGTTGCATAGTGATTCAGCAGATGATAGAAGACCCTCATCTAATGAGAAATAAATACATTTACAAAATTTACAAAAAGTGTTCGATAATATAATGACTATACACCGCATCCATTTACCTGTCATTTGGGAATCTAATTGGACCATCTTGAATTCTCGAGCTGATTTCAAAGGACGTGGTGGTTTAATAGATTTTCGACTTCTCGTGCCAATCTAAGATATACAAATTATTTATAAATCGCTTAATTTAACAAACTTTTGTTTTTAGGATTCGCTTGCGCTTGCTTACTTTGATCAGTGAACCCTAACCTCAAATTCGCGGGCGTTCTACAATATCTTACTGTATGATTAAAATATATAATAAAACAAATCAATAAATAATATTTATATAGCAAAAGCTTTTAAATATAACTATAACTTACCTAAAACACGTACACTAATTATTTGGAGAACAAACAGCGTACATAAGTGCAAAGCTCGTGACTGACCTGATTCGCAAACGCAGAAAAACAAAACGCATCGTCATCAACTTAGAGCATATAAATACAAATATATCCATAAATAGATATTTCAAAAAAGATCTGACACAAAAATTATCTTATATTGTTGGTAGATCTGTACAACAAAATTTACTCTACTCTCCTTGCAGATCTCTATGGTCAACTTTTTAAAACTTCTTTCATATTTTCTTTTTAATTCAAAATACAAGCAAAAAAATTATATATTTGGTATTATATATCTGCAACCTAAATAATATTATAATATATTTATATAGTCATTTCTCTATCTTGATTTTTACATTTAGAAAGTTAGGGAAAGATATTACCGCTCAGCCTTATTGGCGCTGTTATCGCTCATCGTTCGGCAACCCCGCGCTCAAACAAACGCCGGCCACAGACGATACTGTATACTTGCGCAAACTGCGACTTGGACATGTATTCTGTAGCGCAGTTTGACAGACTGGTGCAAGCGAGAAGGCATGGGCACTTTTCGATTATTTTAATTCAAGTCGGCAAGTTCATTTATTGGCCGCGTGTGGCAGCACGTGTTCCGATTAATGGCGCAAAATTTGAAATGAACTAGTGGGGTGTATGGCATCGTGCCTTAAGGAAAATTGCTGGAACTTCCCGTGCCGTAACGAAATGTTCGAGGAATATTAAATGTTTTCAAATAAATTATTATAAATAATGTAACATTGTCTAATATTTATAAGAATTATATAAACTGAATTGCAAAGTTAAAATTATTTGTTTAAAGTATATTAGAACTTTAGTCAGAATTAAAAATTAAATTTGAATCGTTTTCGATATACAAAAAAAAAATAACTAGTGGGGCGCATTGCATTGTCCCTTATGGCAAATTGCTGGAACTTCCCGTATCAAAAATTATTATTGTTTTAAAAACGAATAATATTTTTGAAAAAAATTTACTTCGAAAAAATTAGATTTTTGAGAAACTATAAATTGGACAAAAAATTACTTTTTATTGAAATATTTTTTTTTTTTATTTTGACATATTTTGGAAGATCTGAACATTTTTTCAAAGTAATCGTACTGCTTTAACTGCATAGAGACAAAATATCTAAGCGCGTAAGCGCCGCGTGGCCGTCTAACGGATAAATATTGGTACGGAACCCATAGGAATGTAAAAAAAAATATACTTGTTGTTAAAATCTCTATAAAATATCTGATAATTGGATGTGCATATGTCTAATGATCATTTTTAACCGCCAAATGGCATTTTTTTTACTTTTTTCATAAGATCTCCGAAACCGTTAGACCTGCCTTCATAAAAATTTGATCAATTATTCATCTTGTCAATACAAGTAAAATGTTTTTTGAATTATTAAAAACTGAGTTACCGTTTTCGGCACTTTTTGCCCCGTATCAGCACGTCTCTTTATCAATACGAATCGAATGCTTTTTGAATTATTCAAATCGCTTCATCCGTGTTCCCGAAATCGTCGACGAAAATTTGTATCCGAACACACTTAAGGTGCGTCCACACCTAACGAACGAACATGAACGAACATAAAAGAACGTACCAGAACGAACGGCAACAGCATAGTGTGGACGCCACGACGATCACGAACGAACATAAACAAACATGGCGAGCAATGTTCCGCAACTTGTCGGTACATCAAAGGGAATTGTTCGTTCATGTTTGAACTCGTATGTGCAGTGTGGACGTCTCAACGAACGCAAACGAACATTTTTGTTTTAATAATTTTAATAATTTAATAATAATTTTTTAATAATTCAATAATAATGTTAATAATTTTAATGTTTGAAAATTTTAATAATATTTACTTTTAATTATTGTGTACAGTTTGAAAATTTTGAATGAATTATGGAATGGTCAAATGACGTAATTTTATCATTCATAAATGAAATAGAAAAGTTTCCTATAATATGGGAGACTAAAGACCCTTTTTATAAAATTATTAGAAAAAAAAACGATGCTTGGGAAAGTGTAGGCACAACGTTTGGGGTGTCAGAAGCTGCAGTAAAGAAGAAATTGCAGTCATAGATAAAAGAAGAGTATGATTGCAGTCTTTACAAGTAAATATTAAACTTGTTATC
This sequence comes from Ctenocephalides felis, assembly GCF_003426905.1. Lineage (NCBI taxonomy): Eukaryota > Metazoa > Arthropoda > Insecta > Siphonaptera > Pulicidae > Ctenocephalides > Ctenocephalides felis. The sequence continues at coordinate 26,084,848 of NW_020539726.1, forward strand.
ATACATAGACATTCAACATATATGTTGAGGATGAGAGTATGAAAATTGAGTATAGTTAGCTCAAGCCTGGAATGTTCAGCTTGCTCCGAATATGAATGCTGAGGAAAGAAAACGACTCAAAATATAAATATTAAATACAAAAACTGAGTGAAATTAATTGAATAATTTATTTACAGTATATTTACAAAATATACACAAACAGAAATCACACAAAAACCAGTGAAAATGCCGTATGATTAAAGCTTACATCCATATCAATAATAAAACTGACGTTTCACGGAACATCTACGAACAACGAAAATTCAAGCGCTCACTGCTTTTAAGCGTTTGTTCAAGTTCGTTTGGAATTTTTCGCGTTCGTTCGTGTTCCTGTTCGTTCTTCTTTGTATTTTCTTGTTCGACATGTTCGTTCGTGTTCGTTCGTTAGGTGTGGACGCACCTTTACACACACGCACACACATACACACACATACACACACACACATACATCAATTTTTTCTAAGGTATGCCAAAATATTCAGAAACCTCTGAAACGTAAAGATATATAAAAATTTTCATTTTCATTTTTTTTGGGATTACTATAACTTACCCTACGAGAAGTTAAAAATACAGAAATATTATAAATTGAAGACGAAAAAGATTGAAGAGATCTTTAAAGACATGTTAATTATAATAAATATTATATTGTCTGTCTGACTGAGATATGAAAATATTATGTCAATAAATAAAAAAAATGGAATTATTTCTATCGTCATTATCCTCTCATTTAAATATTGCATCCGATATTCTTCATATTTATTATTTGTAGTTTAGTACCATCATATCTGTTTTCAAATAATAAATTTCGATAGTATTAATAATAAATTATTTATTTATATTTATACAATATGTTTTACAGATGTCAAAAACATATTTATAAACATGATAGGTCACAAAAATTTGGCATAAATAATATAAAAAAATTAATATTAATTAAAAATTAATATTAATAAATTAATTATATTAATTTAAATGCAAATAATTACAATATTCCATGTATATTTCTTATGATTTTATGAAATAATATGGATAAAAAATTATTACCTTTTTATTTCTTTTTCCCTTAATTTATTTAAAACGCCACTGTATTTTCCCAAACGCGAAAATACAGGTGTAACATATAATATCAGGTGCTTAGATCGTATAAAATATCTTATAAACTCTGCGATTTGTATGTACTTCTAGAAATCGTGTATCGTATGTGCGACAAAGTTGAAATTTTATTTTTTTAGCAGTGTGTGTTCTCTGGAAGCTAATAAGTTAAGATTTAGTTAGAAAACCTAAGCAATGAGATATAAGGAATTTGTTTATGGATTTATGGTTTTTGTTTAGTCTTCCGGGAGCTATAAAATTCTCTCATCTTTTTAATTTGGAGATCAGTTGCAAATTGAATAATTTAAATCTGACATGATATGCTAGCATAAACATAATTTATTAATTTTAGAGTTGAACTAATATAGCTTACATACTATTTAATATCCAAGACAATATTGCAAATTTCGAATAGTCTTTATTAATTTTTAAGTAAAATAAGTATATATATATATATATATATATATATATATATATATGTTTAATTTGAGTTAAAAAGTCGGGCGTTACATCAATAAAAATAGTATGAGAGTTTTTAGAAAAATATTTAAAATCCATACTTTTCGGTTAGCATCTTAGCCTTCATTCAATGAAGTGGTAATCAATTTAACTATAAAAATTAAAACTAAATAAATAATATGTAAGAAATTTCATAGAAAAACAACAACAACAATAATAATAATAATAATAAAATACAATTTTGTTTCCTAATATAACATATGAAAACATTATTAATCCATAGTATGAGTATATGCACATTGATAAAATACATATTTTTTAACATCAAGCTGGTAAAACACACAAATAAACATGATAACTTAACATTTTTTCTTGAAGCAGTTTTTTAGCATGTGTTTAAATTATACGGGAAATTTAAAAAGTGTTGGGATCTTGTAATTTTTTAAGAAATTTTGACAAGCTATTTAGGAACCACGTGTTTGTTTCGTTCAGAGCCGTATTGTCAAAGCGTGTGTTTATGACCCTGTCGTTATGCAATTGCAAAAACAACCCTTCAGCGAATCTTCTTTTAATTACGTTCTCTTCAAAATGTAAAATTTTTGGGTTGAAAGAATCTATATTATGGTTTAAATTATTAATGTGCTCGTTTAACATGGTCTTAAATTGTCTGGGATTTTTTGAGTTATTTTTGGGATTTTTGAGACTCTCCGATATAAAAAATCGCAATTAGAGCAATTAATCTAATTTAATTTTTGTAAAAATGGAAGTAAGGGTTGAATCGCAATTACATACCAACAGAATGCCCCTAGTTATAGGTTTCAATTATAATTAAGTTTTAGATATCGTAAAGTTTTTTCGAGTCCAAAGGTCACTTATGTCGAGTATTCATTTTTAGCACCGAGTAGAATTAATATCTTCAATTTAAGAAATGTTGGAATTTATTCTATGAATTCACTCTTTTTCCTGCTTTAAAAAATATGACCTTTATAAAAATCCATTCTATCCATCAGCTCCACGATAACCCATCATCCACCGCCAACATTTTCGCCGTGTTCACCATTCATTCTGCTGGCACATTACGAATTAGTTCCGGCGCGGGTCGTGTGAGCTATTGATACCGAATATCGTGAATCATGATCTCAATTTGTTGAATATCTTAATGATAATACAACCGAGACCTGCCAAGGATCTCCCATAAGCCATGGGACAGGAGAAACACAGTTAGAAAATAGACTTTAATGGATTTTGTCTCCGGGGCACATCAACGGCTTTTTTGCAAATTGACGTAAATATAGACATGGACATAGATTCTGTGATGGCGTGTTTTCTGACAAGGCTAAATTTTTAGCACTAAGAAGAATGTAATCATATGTTAGATTTCTGGGTAATTACCACGATTGATTTGTTTAATCAGGTCAAATGATGGTGAACGCGATATAACATTATGAACCGAATTATTTATATTATTTTTATATAAGGTAGGGTGGAGCACAAATATTTAAAATGACTTTTAGCAATTGTATTGAGTATATCAAGCCAACTATGGAGCAAAGTGCTTATAATAGTTTTTTTTAATGAATTTATCTTGAGATCCACTTCTATGAAATAAAGATGAATTCTCTAACCATTCTCTAACAGTTAGAGTCTAACTATTACTCTACTTTTCATTATTTAACAATCAATAATTTTCTAGATAATATCCAGTGTTACAACTTACCCCGTGTTCTCATACAAAATGGTACTAAATAATGTCTAACTGTTATGTTCTTGCTTTGTGCGATCAGAAAATTTATCATAAACTACCATTATTTATCAATAATGAGAAATAAAAATACACTTTACAGTCAATAAAAATATAATTTTTAAGATCGTTTATATTGACTGCAAGAGATCATTCTTCGTACCTTACCAAGGTCAAAGGTTTACATTTAATTGTTTATTGCTTATCAGTTTTCACTTATTTAAATGGTGTATACATTTAATATGCCTTTGAGAAATTTCAAATGTCTGTTCTTATTATTAGTTAAAACATAAAACATGTCTACAGCCGATGATCGGCAGATAAAAGTTTTCTAATGTAGCTTTTAAACATCTTATAGTACAGGGGTTGGAAACATTTGATGCAAAACATATTGAACAGACATTCTTAACTATCTTTAATATCATAGCAATTCAGAATAAGAATAAAATTGCATATATAAAAAAATCTAGATAAATTTTACATATACTGAGTTCAATTTGAAAATAAATTATATATAATGTCTGGAGTTAATACTTTCATGTTGGGGTGACTTTTTATACAAACGTGCTTATTATCTATAATTTTTCATTAATTAATTTAGTTATTTATGAAAGCCTTATTCAATTTTCTAATATAAGCACAAACTTCAGTATTAAATTAACCTTTATCACTGCAGATTTCATTGTGTTTTCTAATAACAACATCTTTGCTCTTTGGTCATTACAGGCTTTTGGAACGAGTTCAGGAGAAATTAGTAATTGTAACTAATTCATGACTGATCATAGACTTTGACAGCTTGTTTCATAAATATTTATTCTAATAATTTAAAAAATGTTGGCTTCATCTGATCGATATCTTCACCTTATGAACTCTAATCTGTTAAGCGGTGCCTTTTTTGTAATGGTTGTTTAATTACTCCTGCGTGTTGTATTTTTGTCTTTAGGAAGAAAAAATGCTTATTGGCCTTTGTATTAACTGATAAAACGATAAAACATATAATATTATTTGATTGTTTAAATAACATCAACAAGTACAGTTCAGATTTCGTGGGTTTCACCGATGTTAGTAGATTCGGAATTCAAGAAATAAATTTTACTGTTGATTCATAGTTGGTCGTGGCTCCAAGTAAGAGCTGTGTCGTTCGTTTGATATATATCTGACCCAGCTTGATATCAAGCAGTATGATTACAGAATCATCGTTCGAGATTATAGATCTAAAATGTATCTACAAATTAAATATTTTTCCAAGGCTTTCCTGCAAGAAATGATATATCAGAATTAAACTAATCTAGTACCAGTGATATCAAATATTGATTAAACACTAAATTGCCCCCTAATTACATTAATTGAGAAATCACATCACAATAGCTCTTGTAACACATACAAATAATTGCTGATTGCTGCCTAAAAAATAAAGCTAAACTATTTTCATTAATCATATTAATTGACTCACAAAATCTTAAAATTTGCATATGAGGTACATCTTGTATTGTATTCGAATATATGATGCCATTACTTTATTTGATACAGTAAATTATGATATATTTTTTGCCTATTAATTTATAAATTTTAACATAAATTTCACTGAAAAAAAAGTTCAGAAATAATATAAAATAACGTCTTTCAGGTATAGAAATGTGTGAATCAGTGCAAGTTTTTTTAATACAGATTTAAATGTCATAATTTTTACTTGTATGTATATGGTTAAAATTTTATTTACTCTCATATAAGTTAAACTTTGGTCTATATTATTTTCTATTATTTTTGTGTACATTTAGTATCTTTAATTAAAATTAGAGGGAAAAGATATTAAATTAACATTTTTTGTAAAATATACTAGTTACATATAGTAAATAGAATCATCGTACTAATTCTTGTACTTGCAATAAATAATATTTTATTTATAAGCAATTATTTCATGTCACTGGTGCTAAATTATTTCTCTCACTTTATTAATCGTTTTATTTAAATAACATATAATCAAAGCTTCAAATAAAACCAGAGAATTTCATCGACTTTATTAAAGAGTTTAATTTTGATCTACCTTAGAAATCGTGTTGTGTCCATTAGTTAACAAGGCACGGTCAATTTAACATTTACGGAAAATTATAACTTATATATAAAATAATAGACCTTTTCTACAGAAACGTGATGGTTCTTTGTTAGCAATAATCCTATTAGCAGTTCAATAAAAATTATAATAATAATCACTACAATTAATGTAGACATTGAAATTCTCTATATACTCAGTTTTTATATATTTTTAAATTATCGTCGATTGTATTGTTATATTTATATAATTTTAAATATTTTTTATGAATTATCCATAATTTCAATATTACCTATGCAATAAATTTTGTACCCTGATGCCCTTCAACTTCATTCGTAGATTCAATGAATTTATTTACCAATATAATTGTGTCTGTATTCTCCAAAAAAAACTCAGAAAATCAATTAAATTTTAATGAGATGAAATTAAAACTAGTGGTGCACGGTATCGTGCCTTAAGGCAAATGGCTGCAACTTCCCGTACTGTAAAGAAAAAAATGAGAAATTTAAAATGTTTTTAGTCTGAATTAAAAGTGAAATCCAAATAATTTTAAACATCTAAAGAAAACAATTTAAAAAAAATTAAACTTATAAACCCTTTGTACTCGCAAATTGCGAGATTTATATGAATTTTGCCCCGCAGCGTCAGCATCCGAGTGGAAAGGGTTAAAAAAATGTTTTTATCTTCTCCAAAAACTAATCATCTCTTCATACTGTCAACACAAGCAATTCATAATGTTTTTTGAATTATATGAACCTTTCTTTTTTGCACTTCTTTCTCCGTATCTCCAAAACAGCTGAAACCGCATTTGCAAAGAACTAATCAGCACGGCTACCCGTCAATGCAAACCGAATATTTTTTGAGTCATTCAAACCGGATGTTCCGTTCTCGCAAAAATCGAGTTTCCACCTTCTGCACTTTTTGCTCCGATTCTCCGAAATGGCTTGACCTGACTTTGCTAAAAACTAATTAGTACATCTCCCTATTAATAGAAATCGAATGTTTTTTGAATTACTCAATTCGGTTGATCCGCTCGTTCGAAATCGTCAACGAAAAATTGTATCCAAACACACACACGCACACATACCAACATCAATTTTTTCTAAGTTATTCCAAAATGTTCAGAAACTCTGAAACGTAAAATGCAAAAAAAAATCATTTTTAGACGATTACTAGAACTTACCATATGGAAAGTTCAGGCCGGTATTGAGTCCGACATACCCAGACAAAAGACCAGTCTGGAATGCATAAAGGCATTTCCTTCGCTATACAAAAAAAAAACATATGGAAAGTTAAAAATGACTATGTTCAAAACTTTGTGTTAATTAATATTAATAAATTTATATAAATTACTTGTTAATTACTATTTTTGAGCAAATAGCTGCCAGAATTCTCTGCAAGAAAGTTAAAGTCAAATACAATATTTTAAAACGTATATTTAATAAATTATTTAGTGCATCATAAGTTAATTACTTTTAGTTTTGTCATATTATCAATTTACTGAAGTCTTAATCTTATTTCTTAATCTCATTACAGAAGTATTTTAAAATACATATAAATTTATGAACTGTCATTATAGCCAAGCGTCACTATAGATACCATTAGCGTAAAACAAAACAAGAGAAATTATATATGAAATTTACAAAATCGTAAAAAATATTTGATTATAAAAGTCATAAAAATCATTCACATTTGGAATACCCCAACATCTCTTCTGGTTTGATAATACAAATAAAATAAGCACAAATTGTTTATCACAAGTTTCATGTGGATTTTGGGAGTTGAATGATTGAAACCTGTCAAAACTGCTAAATGTAACGAGGATTGATTTTTCTATAATGTAAAAGTAAATAATTTAAAACAGCGAGTTTGGAATATGGATCGCCCTAACAAACCCAACAAGCCGACGACATCGAGCAAGAAGGAAGAACCCAAACCAAAAACTGAGCCACAAAAAGATCCACCACAAACCAAAATTGAAGAAGTGGAAGTTGAACCTCCAGAGACTGCAAATAGTCCAGAGACACCTGTAAGAGAAACTCCATCGAGTACTTATAATGTTTTATTAACTTCGATGAATATGCCAGATGACTCTTACCCAGTTGTGGTGGACTACGATTGTGTCCATACATTTATGAATACGATGACTTTCTTTGATGAATCTAAGGAGAGTGATCAAGACGATGCGTTTTTGGGCAACCCTCAGTGAAACTTGGAAACTGAAATGTATGCTTATTTATTTGGGATAATAAATCAAGGCATGAGATTTTAATTTTTCACATATTTTAATTTATAATATAAATCTACAATCAGTCTAAATTTTATAGCTTCGTGATTTCCAATAGACTTTTAATGACATTCTTTTAAAATTAGTTAGTTGCAATATTGCAATTAATATTATTGATATCTGCATACGATATTTTTTTATTTATTTGTTTATTAGCTTTGTAAGCTTGTACATTGGCCTGCATACGATATAATTATCATTTTATGTTTAGATATTTATATTACTTAACTACAGTACATTGAACTAGTAAAACGCTTCACAAATTCTTTATTTTCTATCAAATTTGCTAGTTCAGAAATATAAAGATCAAATAATTTATCAAGGATGATATTTCAAAAACACAAGATTTTGTACCACATACTTAAATTTAATTCCTTGGGTATTTTTTTTTTAATAATCTGAAATAATTTATTCAATAATAATTAGTTATATGAGCAAGGATCTTGAAAATTGTTTATATAGTTACTCCATGAGTAATATAGTATATATATATATATATATATATATATATATATATCAGGGTGGTCCTTAAAATGGTCATTTTCGAATTTCCTTGCTCCCAGGGGCTCAAATGGTTCCAAATAGATAAAAAACAATTCTCTGAAAGTTTTAGCTCTTAATATTATCGTTTAGATAGAGCGCAATTCAATCAAAGTTTTGTGTGGAAATAGCATGGAAAAATTTTCAAAAATTAAAAAAATGTTTTTAGATGTAATTTAGCAAATAAATGAATAAATGAAACTCATTCATTTGTCGCTAAGTTATACCTAAAACATTTTTTTTAAATTTTCAAAATTTTTTCCATGCTCTTCCCATACAAACTTTGATTGAATTGCGCTCTATTTAAACGTTAATATTAAGAGCTAAAACTTTAAGAGAATTGTTTTTAATCTATTTGGAACCATTTGAGCCCCTGGGAGCAAGGAAATTTGAAAATGACCATTTTAAGGACCACCCTAATATACATATATATATATATATATATATATATATAAACATTTATATATATGTATATATATAAAATTAATAATTATAATATATAATATTAATAATTATAATATATAATATAATAATAATTACTATTTATTATATCATTATTGCAATAGTTCAAAACCATTTTTTAACCTTAAAATTGTTATATTTGAAAATACCACAATGGGTTGGCAAACGTTTTCATCTGATAAATTTATAGCAACCAATATTAATATTATCTACATAATATTTTTTAAATTTAATTTTTTATTAACTTTCCATAGGGTAAGTAATCGCAAAGCATGGAATATGAAAATGTTTATATATCTTTACGTTCCGAAGGTAAGTTTCTGACCATTTTGGCATACCTTAGAAAAAAAGGGTTTATGTGTGTGCATGTGTGTGCGTATATACGTGTGTGTGGATACAAATTTCCGTCGATTTCGGGAACACGGATTAACCGATTTGCGTAATTCAAAAAACATTCGATGCGTTGATAATAGACGTGCTGATTAGTTTTTGGCAAGAGCAGGTTTAGTAGTTTTGAAGATATGGCGCAAAAAGAGCCAAAAATGTTAATTAAATGTTTTTGAGAGAACGAAGCGTTCGTTTTGAATAATTCAAAAAACATTTTAACTGTACAAAATGAAGTATCGTTTAAATTTTTGCAAAGGCAGGTCTAGCGGTTTTCGTGATTGAGTAAAAAAGGTGAAAAAATGCCATTTGGCGGTCAAAAATGATCATTAGACATATGCACATCAAATTATCAGATATTTTAATAATAAGTATGAATTTTGTTTACATATTTATGGGCTCCGTACCAATATCTAACCCTTAGACTGCGACGCGGCGCATACGCGCTTCGATAAATTTCTTCTCTAAAACAGCCATGCAGCACAATTGCTTTGAAAAAAGTTCCAAATTTTCAAAAAAAATCAAAATATCACCTCACTTTTTTCAAAATTTTTGAAAACCTCATGTTTCAGAGTTTTCAAAAAATTTTAAAGCTTTTTTAAAAAATTTCAATTATCGGTACGAGAAATTTCAGCAATTTGCCTTAAGGTACGATGCTATGCACCACTAGTTCGTTTATCATTTAAAATCAAGATTTTTCAAAGAAAACAAGTATAAGTGTGATTATATAAGTGTGTATATTACTTATTATCCTCTTTTAATTTTCCAATAACTAGAACTGGTATAACTGCAACCCGATGCCGTGATGTACGGCCGGCGAATTCCTTTCGCAATTTTGCTAATTGGAGTCGTTGCGAGCGAATTATAGAAATTTAAAAGCCTCACGCTGCGACACCCCGCGGTTCGCATCCCGCTTCGGTCAAATGATATGTTTACGATAATAAATACTTCGTTTAATACAAATATCGACAATTAAATTGCATACTTGGTTTCTCCTCGGACTTCTTCGCACATTTTAATTGATTTTAAATACGTACAAACTATTTTGCATATTCTGTACTTTGCGATTATTTAATTTTTGGGTGACTATGGATAGTGAGTTACAAAATTGTATTCCAAAGACGTCATTGATATAAAAGTTTTAAATATCTGATCAGTTAAGAAAGAATTTTTAACTTCCCGTAGGGCAAGTTATAGTAATCGCAAAAAAATCGAAAATGAAATTTTTTGCATTTCTCGACGTTTCAAAGGTTTCTGAATATTTTGGCATACCTTAGAAAAAATGGATGTATGTGTGTGTGTGTGTGTGTGTGTGTGTATGTATGTGTGTGTATGTATGTGCGGATACAAATTTTCGTCGACGATTTCGGGAACATCGATCAACCGATTTGAATAATTCGAAAAACATTCGATTCGTATTGATAAGGAGACGTGCTGATTAGTTTTTGGCGGAGGCAGGTCTAGCCGTTCCGAAGATACGGGGCAAAAAGTGGCGAAAACGGTAACTCAGTTTTTAAGAGAACGGAGCGTCCGATTTTAATAATTCAAAAAACATTTTACTTGTATTGTAAAGGTGAAGAACCGATCAAATTTTCATAAAGGCAGGTCTAGCGGTTTCGGAGATCTAATGAAAAAAGTAAAAAAAAATGCCATTTGGCGGTCAAAAATGATCATTAGACATATGCACATCAAATTATCAGATATTTTATAGAGATTTTAACAATAAGTATAATTTTGGTTTACATTCCTATGGGTTCCGCACCAATGTTTACGCGTTAGACGTCGACGCGGCGCTTACGCGGTTTGATATTTCGTCTTTATGCAGTACGATTGCTTTGAAAAAAAGTTTAGATCTTTCAAAATATGTCAAAATAAAGAAAACATTTTTTTTCAAAAAAAAATATTTAAAAAAAAAATTAAATTTTTTTTTTTTTTTAAAAAAAGTAATTTTTTGTCTAATTGTTTGTCAAAAATCTTATTTTTTCGAAGTAAATTTTTTTCAAAAATGTTAATCGTTTTTAAAAAAATAATAATTTTTGGTACGGAAAGTTCCAGCAATTTGCCTTAAGGCACGATGCCTTAATTGCCTTAAGACAGAATTCCACTTACAGCTAGTTTTGAAGATAATTTACAAAGTTCACGTATGTTTTTGTGACAAATTTGTGAAATCACCTTCACCTTATAACAAGAAAACGGCTCGGTAGATTCGGTTCGAGCTTAAATGTGGACAAAATGTTTACCACTTTTTTCCAAATTACAAAGAAATAGCTCGGCCGATCGTCGCACAAGACTGACAAACAATAGTCTTCATCGAGGTGCATCGAATGGCTTTTAAACTTTTGGGCCGTTTTTGAGAAAACGTCGATTCACGGCAAAAGTCTGTTCACACACACATACACATTCACACACATACTTTTTTCAGATTTGGTCTCATTCGATTCAGAATGGCTTGAAACGTCGAGAAAACATAAAATTAGCAAATCGGATTTTTTTATGAAAGCTCATAGCAGAAAGGTTCTTGACTTTGACAACAAATCCTTGACCTGATGTTAAAAAAATATAACTGCAGTATGTTTAAGTTTCATACCAATTTTGGTCAAAGTAATAATGGATAAAATTAGTAGAAATCTTTTGGAAGTATCTACATAATCCTATTTAATTCTCAGTTTATTAAATGAATGCATCTCTGCCTCTGTGCTCATCAATGGATATTTTATCGATTACTCTAGCAACAACTTAAATTCTGCTTAATCTCCAACCAGCTGGTAATATTTATCTTGTTTACCTTATGCAATGCAATAAAGTTTCGAGTGTTTGACTTTGCCACTTGCACAACACGCGCTCCAAACGGGCGAAATAAACCAAAGCCTATGGATAAAGATTATATCAGGGATATACAATGCGCGGATGTAATATAACTATTTTTATCTTTGCAATATGGGTATGTTAAAAAGAAAACTCCAGGTTAGATATGTCAAAGCAATAGTTTCAAGTTTGTTGGTCCATCAAAATATAAATCTGCTAAATTGCGGCCAATAAATCATAAGGTTTTCTACTAAACGAATTTCTAGATTCTGATTAAAATCTTAACATTCTGGTGCAAAGTTCCAAAATGTTCAAATACATGACTGCACTTTTTTTATTGTTTATTTGTTGACTTTGTAAACACCTTCATTAGTCATATATATTTTGCAAGATATCTTTACACTTTTATTTCATTTGATTGCATATAATTATATAGTGCATCATATATCATTTTATTTGTCAATAATGTTATAAACTTGGTTGGGAAGGAGATTTTTTGCCTTACTATCTCTCTCCATAGTTCTTGTCTACCCTTTTCCCATTTTTGCACTCCATAATGGCGTGCTCAGCATCCGCCCTAGTCGCTCCACCCAAGTAATAGCAATTAGGTATTGAAATTTGCCATATATGAATTAATTTTACTCAATACTATAGTCTAAATTTTTAATCTCAACTAGATCATTGATGGATTCCATTCATATTCAATTTCACTACCTGCATACATTTTCTTAACAGGATGGAAAAAATCATGATGAATTGTATCAAATGAATAAAATTTTAATAAGTTTTCTATAGTATCTATTACTTATATTATATTAATTGAATTGGCTCATGTTGGCCACCAAGTTTGATATCCTTGGTTTAAGTTCTTCGAATGGTTTATGATTGCAAGTTGTACTTTAGTAGCCGGCAAGAAATACATGCTGTAACCACATAAATTCTGGGTGCCTTACGATCTTTATGAGATAGTAATTTACCTAAGATTAATTTTTAATAACACTATAGTTTGATCAAATATTTCTATGTTTTTGAACCTCCTTTTCAGTAACTAAATGTTAATTTACGCAGTAATATTAATTAATTTTATCGCGATTTATTAAATATCAGATGAGATCATGTACCACATTAACCACATCATACAATTTATATTTTAAGGCCGCAATTTACAATTTTTTTTATCAGTAAAGCAGGACAAGTTATTACCGTGCACTTACAAGTTCACACTATTGCATATGCATAATCATTTTTGCGACAACATATACTCTAGTCTAATTTATTGCAAAAGGTTATTTATTATTATTAACTGCTTGAAGAAGAAGGTTACGTACGTATTAGCCAGAAAATCCGATTCACAAATTTTATGACAACAAAATTGAAAAATGTATGTGTTTATGTAAAATTTAATCTTTCATCGATGTTTTCTCAAAAACGACTGCTATAATTTTAAAACTTAAAGCCATTTCATGAAACACTATAAGAATTCACGTTGATTGGTTTTGCAAGATGATTGGCCAAGTTGTTTCTTTCAGAATTAGCACAAAGTGTGAGAGTTTTTGTCAAAAATCCTGAACAAATTTTGAATATTAAAAGGTTAATTAATTGAACAAACAGTAAAGCTCACCAATTTATCGAACTCTTCATAGAGGTTTTAACCTAATAACCATGAGCACCTCGCCTTAGCCTCAATGCAATATCAGAAACCAAATTAATGCAATCTGCAAATGTTTCTTATATCATTGGCAATAAATTAATTTCTAGACATTCATATATAATAAACTAACAATATGATAAGAGCCGTGTCGGCCGGTCGGCTGAGGTCATCCCAAGTTGTTCTTCTGATCATTTATGCGAACTCCATAGTTGAAAAATAACAGTCGGACTCAAACGCAAACGCAGCAATTAACCTGATAATAAATCCTTTGGAAACCAGTAAAACACATTGCTAAACACAAAGATAATTTACGCATGTACGATGTGCAGATGTAAATTATATTCTATAAACGAGAATTGGTGATCGGTAGAATTTTATTCAATGAAACAAAACTAATTGTAAAGATAAAGCATAATTTTACATGAGCACAATGTTACATCTTTCTCCGTTAAAATTCATAGTCGTATCAACTTTTATTATCCCGACATGACTTCAAATCTATATTTACATTTACATCTGAGTCATTAAGTTAAATATCAACATTCTTCTAGAGTGTTTCTCTACAATCCACAATTCTCGACAATGGATGACATTTGCTTATAAATTATTCGGAATGATTATTGGTATAGCCGACATCTCCCGTACACAATATACATACTGTTTAATGTGAATACCAACTAGTTGAGTCCGATTGACAAGAATTAACCTGGTCGAACGATAAAGATGTTAATGAAGATAACCTGAAATATATAATATATCCTGAAATAAATATCATCCAGTCATCCAGTATAGTTCGGTGCAGTACCTGAACATGTTGCACAATTAAAACACATTGCCATCTTTGCAATTAAAGCTTTGCAGTTACGTTATGTGCAAAGTCTTTAAAATAGCTGAACAATTAGAAATTAATTCGACATCATTCAATAATTAAATACAAACTTTTATAATAACTAGTTGAAAGTGTCATTGCATCAAGTTGCACGATGTTCCAGAAATGTGTAATTGACTTAATCAAACTAAAATGAGATTTAGATATTTAGATAAAATTTTCAATTGTTTATTTTGTTGTACCTGTCGTGCTTGTGAAATTGGAATTTTTGATGAAAACATAAACTTTTTCGGTAAATTAGTAAAATTACAATTAAGACCAATATAGCATAATAGAAAATAAATTTATTTCTGAAAATTCTTACAATGATAGAAGCTGTCAAAAATAGAAGCACAGATTTTTAAAATAAAATCATTATCTATATAGATAAAAAGAATAAAATTAGTTCAATCAGCACAAAATATAAGAAGTTAGAAAGAATTTTTTTTAGTTTAGGAATTTATTGATGAATAGTATATTATTATAATTCTTATTATTTTCTATGTTTTAACTTACTAAATCTCTAATTTGAAAGTTATGATGCTAAACTGATTGTTGATATAATACATTTAAAAAAATGAAGTTAAAGAAATAATATTATTTAGTATAAAGAATAGCTTAACACTAATTTCCACTAAAATTAAGTTATCATATTATTTATTAAATAATCTTTTAATAAAAACGTATACATACCATATAATGTTTTAAATACATTAAAATTAAATGAATTTATTCATTATTAACTTTTTGAAAAATTTATAAATAAATCATTTGAAATAGCGATCATTATTGACTCAACTACTATTTATTTCTATATATTCATAATTTTTAGAAAAAAATGTCTAGAATGCATATTTATATTTTATAATATATATTTCTATATTGAAAATGCCTGATATTTTTTTTATTTTTATTATACATACATATACTATAGATCGATATACTATATTTAAAATATTTATATAAATATTTAGAACAAAAAACATTTAATATTACTTATTGATCATAATTCTCTACATCTTATTAAGCAAATAATTCAGAAATTTATATATTCTGCATGTTGATTTGAGTGTTTATTATAATTATACTTATATATTGATCATAATTCTCTACAACTTAAATAAGCAAATAATTCATAAATTGATGTATTTTTTGTATCTATATATTCTATACAATGTTTATTGTTACTATACTAACGGTTGAAATAGATCTTGAAAATTTGCAATATTTAAAAATAACACATTTTATTAAACTAAAACTTTTCGATATTTTTTATTTTTGTACAAACAGTTAGAGTTCATGTAGTAGTAATGTAGAAATCAATAAGAAACATCATCCTCGAGTTTAAGAATAATTATTCAAGATAAGAAAAATGTATCAATTATTTTATAACCATAAACTGAATCCTTTAAACAATAATTTCTCCTCAACGATTCGATCCACAATCGATCTGTTTCATAATTTATTTGAATTGTACATCTATATTGTACATCGTTTAAATCATTAAC
The DNA here is from genome assembly GCF_003426905.1 of Ctenocephalides felis. NCBI lineage: Eukaryota > Metazoa > Arthropoda > Insecta > Siphonaptera > Pulicidae > Ctenocephalides > Ctenocephalides felis. The sequence continues at coordinate 26,100,734 of NW_020539726.1, forward strand.
CATTTCATTCGTATCTTCAGGACGGCGATATCGTTTCGAATTAAATCTAAATGCATCTTGAATCAGACGCAAAATGGTCCATGATGATCGTTACGGTTTGCGAGATCAAAATCTTTGCCATTTCAATTTCGCTAAATGGGAATCATGTAGAAGCTGGATGTTGCTGACCACCTGAATGATAGTAGAATGATTTGATATAAATTTATTTAATTTTGATCTGAAAATGCATATGTTTACATATTTTTGTGGCCGTTTACATCGTCATAGCAATGTCGCCTGACTTAAGACGATGCTGATGACACATATTTTACCCTCTACTTTAAAATAAAGTAGTGAATGAAATTCTTATTTTTATATGTTTTTTATATGTTGAATTTTTTTATCCGCGTACCTTTAATGAAAAAAATAAATTTAGAATGGAAATTACATCTGATTTAATTTTTTCCTCGAATGTGATTTTTAGAACTACATAACACCAATAAATGAATAAAATCAGTGGCTTTAGGTCATTAATATAACAACGTTAACAAAAAAAATTAAAGTTATTTAAACTCAATCAGGAGGCGTCAGTAATGATTGATCGGAAGCCATAAAAGGATACAAATAGAATAAAAACTACAAAGTTGTATACTAATAACTACAAGATGCGGTCTATTATTGAAGGTATACTCTTTTGGAAAAATAAATAAAAAAAAGTCCGAGGCGAGCGGCTACCGTTTTCGGTTCGATTTACTAGCAATACTATTCCAATTACCGAGTTTATTACTATACAAATCGCTCTAATGAGCAATGTGTGAAGATTCGTAGGCTGTTCTCACTTTTAGTGGTTCATTTGGAAGAGTTAATGGTGAACTGTTGGAAGAAATGGATTTTAGATTCATTATTGAAAGAATTTGAAGAAAGTTCGAGAAAAAGTTATTACATACAATGAGAAACTGGATATTTTCAATTGCTACTGAAAATTAATAATTTTGTACCCATAGTAACATGTACTCGTATTAGTGACCTGCAAACATAATAGTTATTGAAAATAGTGTTTTTGAAATCGTATACAAACACTGTATTTTTGCATACATACATACAGACATATCAATTATTTCTAAGGTATATCAACATGTTCAAAAATGCTTGAAACGTAAAGATATACGGAAACTAACAATGTCCTGAAGACATATTTGTTATTAAATTTAATCATTAAATATCTATCAATTTGTATGCATAGTTCATGAAAAATTGTAATTGCTGAATCCGTGCTCTCGAAATCGTCGACGACGAAATACTCAAACACATCCATGTTTTCTATAGTATGCTAATAAGTATCCAAAAAATTTAAATTTTTCGATTATCTTGCGATCAATATACCTTACACTATGGGAAGTTAATAACCAAAAATGTGTCCAAAATTAAAAAAAAATAGATGAGTGTCTCTGAATATTGTATCATTTGTGCATTTATATATTGTTTGAGTTTTACTGGATTGTAAATATTATTAATGATTTTATTTTTTCTGAACTTGAAGCCTGCTCAATTTCAGATTGGTTCGCCTTTATCGTTTCAGCAAATTTCTGGAATTTTCCGTACCATAATTTAAAATTTTTAAAGGATCAGTAAACAAAATAATTTTTGCCCTTTTTGGAATTGCTGATATATATAGTAAAAACTCAGAATTTTTTTAAAAACTTAGATTTTTTGTTTGAAAAATCATGTTTTTCCAAGTATTTGATATTTGACATTCACGTCGGTTGATCCACAACGTCGAAAATATCACATTTTCAACCGTCAAATGGCATTTTTTTCAACTTTTTTTTCTGGATCTGCACGTTCCTTATCAATAGGAATCGAATGCTTTTAGCATAATTCAAACGAATTCGACGAATAATTGTTTCCACACACTTAATTTTTTTTTAATAATAAAAGAATTAATAAAAAAATAAAAAAAATAAAAAGATATGCCTATAAATGTTCAGAAACGTAATATGTGAAAAATTTTATTTTTTATTTTTGGAAAATTACAGGAACTTACACTACGAAAGGTTAAAAATATTTTTATTAGTTTTATTCATATATACAAAATATATTGAAAAATAAGTTCTTTTCAGATAAAGTAGTTAGAAGAATGTAACAAATGCATAAAATAGTATTTTCTTGGTATTAAGTACAATTGGGTGTGCCAAATAATAATGTATAGTTGAGACGAACAATTGTAGATTTTTTTAAAAAAAAAACGGAATTTATCATGAAAATGTCATGTAATATGTTATAAAACATGTAATTTTTGAATACATGAATAAATCCTAAATAATTAATTTTAATTGGTTAATTTCTTCTGTAATTTATACAAATTTTTATTATAATATAAATAGTATAAAAGTACAAATAAAAACATAAAAATTTTAGAGTAGGTGAATTTCAATCAAATTTATTAAATATTAGATTATTAATTAATTCATTAGTTTTCAAGTATTGGCATTAAATTAAAGTAAAATAATAATTGAAGTCATTCAATTAACTTGGTAAATGATAATAAAATTGTAATTTATTATTATGGTGCAATAAATATACCATAACTTTATCGATATAATTTTATGAGATCAGTTTGTTATTGAAAGCACATTGACGCTCTATATGTTATTGATTTATTTTATTATTAATAAATAATTAAATATATATATATATATATATATATATATTCAACAATATTTCAAAATCACAGACTTGCGAAACGTGAAAATTTGCTATTGCGGTTAGTTTAGTCTGAAAATAACAGTTACTTGGCTGCCGAGTATATAAATTAATAATTAATTAGATACGGTCTTGAGCCTATAATGATTTACTATTGCTCATTTCGATATGGATTGCACATTAACACTCTAAAAAATTAATTATAATTGCGTAATATTATTTAATTCAAAAAAGCATAGTATTTGCTATTGTATGAGTCTTCTTATATACTAATGATGAACGTCTTTGGTGAAATATTTGGATCACAATTATTTATTATGATTCTCAGAACCATAACATTTATTCGATCTTTTATCAGACTTGTAAAAAAAATTTGATACGCGTATTTCTACCAAAAAAGTGACACAGGACCCATTTCTCCGAACGTTTTCTCATAGCCTACAAAAAGTCAAAATAATCTCGAAGCATCATCTGACTTTTTCGAGTATCGAATACGGTTATTTCGAATAGTATAATATTACCTTATCATTTATGCTAATTCATATTTTTGTGATATTATTTATGCGATGACATGTCATGGCAGGCAACTTTCACATATTTTGTGAAATACATGATAGTTGGGGATTAGATACAGGGCTAGTGGGGTAAAAGACACATTTTATGATAATTAATTGATTATTTGAAATCATAATTCATGATGTATACAGAACACAAAAATCAACATTTGATTTTACCGCTTTTAACAAATTTGTTGATTATTGTATTTGTTCATCCAAATAATTACCATTTTAATTTGTAAATTCACATTTTTAGACAGAATGTAGTAAGAACTACTATAAAATTATATAATAATTGGCAATTAGTAAAAATGTTTACTATTCACGATTTAATTTTTTTTGTTCAAATTATTGCATTTTTTTGTCCAT
>NW_020539726.1:26105341-26123697 GCF_003426905.1 Ctenocephalides felis
ATATATATATATATATATATATATATATATATATTTATATATTTATGTACAGTTTGAATATTGATACTGCGACGATAAAATATTTTGAGTATTGTATATCGAGTTTATTATGATTATAAATTCTAATGAAGGTAAATTATTAATAAAACTACTTTCACGTGTTCACATCGGAGATGTAGGCGTATGATACACATGTCAGGTGTTTGAAACCTTTCATATATTAACAATTGTGTAATTAAATATACAGGGTGTCCCAAAATACAATGTCAAGCCGAACGGAGTGACAGTCGTGATTGTAATATCAGAAAAAAATCCTAAGCACTTTGAAATTATGAGCTTTTAAGTACAACCTAGAGCTTTGGTCAAGCTGAGACTAGCTTTTGTTATTGTGTTATTTCATGTATGTTTATTTTTTTAAACTATGGAACTAAAGGTGGCCATTTAAAAATTGGAATTTATCGATAGCAACTTGCCTGTAGGCCACACTGTGCAAAATTCGAAGTTGCAATATATGGGAAAAAACTAAGAATTTTGAGCCCTTTCCAATGATGTATAATACTCTAAATGTTTTTTTTTTACAGAAATATCTAAACCAAGATCACTGGATCACTAGAAGACTACTAGATAGACCACCCGTTACAATGTTTCTGCAAAAACAATTTTCAACTTTTTTTATTTAATTTTTCCTTTAATCAGTTTTATAGAAACAAGATCAACAAAGATTGCTAGTTTTCAAGAATTAAGTCTATTTGTTAAACTATAAATTTAAAACTTTCGAAATTGATAAATTTGTTAGGCGTCTCTTAACAAAAAAGTACCAAAGTGCTTTGGTAAGTTTCAATAAAATTCGAGCATTTAATAAGTTTTGCAATAACTTTATTAGTTTCATACTAAAAAACGCGTGTTACCGTACTAAAATAAATTAAAGCCTAAAATTAAAGACTCCGTATTTGCTAAATTTTTTCTCTGTTCTCCGATTCACTGTAGTTTCTATCCATATTATTATTATTTTGTGAAAGTCCTATATATTTTTACGACATGCCAAACTATATCCTGATTGATCCATAGTTGTATTTAGAACTATATTCATTTTGCTAATCCAATAGCCAACTTGCAAATTGCAAAGAAATTGCTGAATGTCCTCCTATAAAAAATTCAGTTTGTAATTGAAATGGACATCAAATATAGGAACAATATTTATTGTCTTTATTACTATTTTTAATCCAATACTTATTTCCAATATTATAATACTTGTGTTTATTATTTATGATCCTAGTTTCATACTAAAAATCCTAAAAATTAAATTCCCGTATTTGCTAGAGCTTTTCTCTGCTATTTGTTTTTCCAATATTGCTCTAGTATTATTATTATTTTGTGAGTATCCTATATATTTTTACGCCTTGCCAAACAAGTACCTGGTCGAACCAATTGCAACTTCATGCAGTTTGCTAAATATTGTTAAGTAAGACTACTTTTTTTTAAGAATTGACAAATCTACTCTCATTTTTTCCACATGTCCGGTGAAATGCATATAATTGCATGAAAAATCAATTGTAAGAGTATATATACATTATAAGAGAGTGTAATATCTGAAGACATAAAACTTTATGGAACACTTAAAATGTAAACTACTTTATATAAAGAATTACATATTTTTAACTTCGCGAAGGAGAAGTTCATATTTTCATAAAAAAATCCGATTCGCTAATTTTATGTTTTCTCGACGTTTTCAAGCCTTTCTGTATCGAATGAGACCAATTTTTTTTTATATTTTTTATTATTTACAAATTAAAATGCGATCAGAATCTAAGTATTTTATAAGCTATTGAGATCTACTTGAACTCAAAATGATAGAGTTCATAAATATGGCTTCATTAGGAAACTCTCCAATATTTTTAAGTTAAATTGAGAATTTTATATATTTTGTTCCAAATGTTCAAATCCTCTGTTATTTGTGATTGTAAATTTCCGAATATTATTTGAGGTGTCATCGTTTGTCTCCGTGAGAAATCTCAACATAGAAAAATAAATAATAATAAAATATGTAAATGAGACGGTAACACAGCAGACGACAATGTGGTAGCCACGAAAATATTGCTCGATTATTATTCTGAGATGTTTTTTCAATAGTTCAGAATTTGAAGATGAGCATATGGAGATAATATAAACGCACATAGCTAATAAAGGACAAGTGGGGAAGCTGGTAGAAAGAATCATACAAAATTTCATTAGAGACAGAAATCTGGGTACCAATATTAAAAAATATGTATATGGTTTTTTTATTGAATTTTTTCATTATTTTCAATATTACATATTTATTAATTCCGGCTTAACATGGTTTATTATGTAATTTGAATGATTGTATTGACATCAATTAGATAGGTGTGCAATTTGTTATTAATCTATTTTTGTATTTACTTATAATAGACAAATAATGATATGAATATAAAAAAACTATAACGAGCAGGATTCAAATGAGAGTCCTCAACATTGCACTTGTCTTCTAATCTTAATTGCATTTTCTAGTAATAATCTTCAATTCTATTAGAGTGTACCTTACATATAGAATAAGGGTTCTTAAATAATTAAAACCAATATTCTTATTTATATTATGATTAACTACAAATACAATTAAGGTGATTTATTAAATTTAATTAAGAATATACTTCGGATCTGTGATCGATATTTAAACCCATATATTCTACATCGCATCTTTATAATTTTCAAGGTCACGTGTCTATTTAGTAATAATAAGTAATAAGTAGGTAAAAATAATTTTTATAATTTGGAGTAAAATTTTCATCAAATTTTTTTTTTCAAATACTAATCCAGTGGTATTAGTATTGAAAAATTATACCAGTTATAACATCAGGATCTTAAATAATGAGAAGCCACAGCAAGGCGTGGCCGGGTTAGTATTATATTTTATTTAACAATAATTCAAATAATTATTTTAATATATTTTCTAATATTTTAATTTGTACTCTACGTCAGAAATTTACAAGAAATATTTAGTAAATAAAATGTATCAACTTTAAGAGTTTTTTTTTTAATTTTAAGGAAAAAAATATGAACAGAAAAAGGCAAAAAAGATAAAGACATTTCTAGGTTAACTTGGTAATAATTTAGAGTAGTTTCGTACAAAAAACTTGGACTAAAACACCTGGTTATGGATTCGATATCCACCTTGGCCAGCTTGATATAAAGCAGTAGTGATACTAAATTTTCACCAGGAAAGGAAAGAAATGAATAGAGAATGACAAATTGATGAAGTCATTTCTATGTTAAATTTGTAATAATTGTAGAGCTAATTGTAGTTTCGATTCGATGTTTTCCTCGGGCAGCTTGATATAAAGTAGTAGTGATACTAAATATTCACTTGAAAAAGAAAAATATTAAGAGAAAAAGGCAAATTAATGAAGCCATTTTTATGTTAACTTTGTAATAATTAGAGCTAATCGCAGTTTCGTGCAAAGAACTTGGTCTAGAAATCCCTGGTTATGGATGCAGTATCTTCCTCGGCCAGCTTGGTATCAAGCAGTAATGATGTTACCTTTGTAATAATGTAGATCTAATCGCAGTTTTGTACAAAAAACTTACAATATACACCTCGACCAGGTTGATATCAAGCAGTAATGATACTAAATTTTCACATAAAAATATAAATCTAATATATCAAAAGAAATGATAGATCTAAAAGATAAAATCAGTTGTAAAGATAATTTCGAGCCAATACCGTAAAAATAAAAACAGTCAAACTAGAAGGGACCTGGTTGCTTTCTGTTAAATTAACAAAAACAATTATAAAATGTTTTCATATAGTTATAGATAAATTATAATCGTTGAATGAATGAAGTTAATGTTTAAAAGGTAATTTGTTCGAAAAACTTTTTAGTATTTTCCATATGAGTATAGTTTTTAAATAAATTTTTTTTTTTATGTAATCCAAAATGTGAAGTGACACAAAATTGATAAAGTAAACTTTGCCAACAAATAAAAATTAAATAGTGAACAGCAAAATATTAAAGGCATTTTTAAGTTACTTTTGCAACTATTAACACGTTCCAAGTAAAGCACAAAAATTGACAGTAAATTATTAAATTGTTTGTTAAAACCAAAATTTGATTAAAAACCGTGTATAATGATTGTCAGATTATCATATTTTACATACGATGAATGCTATAGCTTCCACGTCAAGTATAATGTATAATTAATATAATATACAATAATGTATTATTGTATGTAATGTGTCTATTTTATGCTATGTGCTTGCCTAAGCTAATAATTGACTATGAAAAAAACTAAGATTTTTCGAAAATACTTAAAGAATTGGTTAGTTATTACTTTGACAGGTATAATAATTAAAAAAAGCATAAGGTAAAATATGTATATATTTAAATTTATTTATATTTATATTTTTTAACACAATTATACAATTATAGATATTAATGGTACATAAATTAATAGATAATAATACATAATTGATTAAATAAAATATAATTTAAAAAAAACAAATGTTTACTTACAATCTTATTCTAAGTTTCGCCTTTTAATATAAATTTAAGTTCAAAATAATTGACTTTAACATTACTATAATGCCAGATTATCATATTATATATACGATAAATGCTATAGCATTCACGTTCGCACACTTGTTAACAATAACCATTCAACAAATTTAAAATTTTCTATCACCCCACTAGCCCCCATATCTAATCCCCAACTATCATGTATTTCACAAAATATGTGAAAGTTGCCTGCCATGACATGTCATCGCATAAATAATATCACAAAAATATGAATTAGCATAAATGATAAGGTAATATTATACTATTCGAAATAACCGTATTCGATACTCGAAAAAAGTCAGATGATGCTCCGAGATTATTTTGACTTTTTGTAGGCTATGAGAAAAAGTTCGGAGAAATGGGTCCTGTGTCACTTTTTTGGTAGAAATACGCGTATCACATTTTTTTACAAGAATCTGATGAAAGATCGAATAAAAGTTTTGGTTCTGGGAATCAATGATACCTTTCTTTTGGAATAAATCGTGATCCAGATATTTCACCAAAGATGTTCATCATTTCTCACCTAGAAGACTTTACAATAGCAAATATTATGCTTTTTTGAATTAAATAATATTACGCAATTTATAATTAATTTTTTAGAGTGTTAATGTGCAATCCATATCGAAATGAGCAATAGTAAATCATTATAGGCTCAAGACCGTATCTAATTAATTATTAATTTATATACTCGGCAGCCAGAAACTGTTATTTTCAGACTAAACTAACCGCAATAGCAAATTTTCACGTTTCGCAAGCCTGTGATTTTGAAATATTGTTAAATATATATATATATATATATATTTAATTATTTATTAATAATAAAATAAATCAATAACATATAGAGCGTCAATGTGCTTTCAATAACAAACTGATCTCGTAAAATTATATCGATAAAGTTATGGTTTATTTATTGCACCATAATAATAAATTACAGTTTTATTATCATTTACCAAGTTAATTGAGCGACTTTAATCAATATTTTACTTTTACTTAATGCCAATAATTGAAAACTATTTAATTAATTAATAACTTGATATTTAATAAATTTGATAAAAATTAAACAACGCTAATATTTTTATCTTTTTCTTTGTACTTTTATAATATTAATATTATAATAAAAATTTGTATGAATTAGAAGAGCAATCAATCGATTAAAACTAAATATTTAGGATTTATTTGTGTATTCAAAAATTATATGTATTATGACACTAACTTCTTTGATTTGTTAAAAAAAAATTACAATTGTTGGTATCATCTTTGTAGTGTCTATGATTCAAGCATAATTTATTAAAGAGACACTACATAAAGACATAATTCTTTGAATTATTATTTGGCAAGCCAATATTGTACCTAATACCAAGAAAATACTATTTTATGCACATCGATTCTTCTTCTGACTGCTTCCACTAAATAATCCATGCTTTTTTTTGAATATATTTTGTATGTATAAAACTAATAAAAATATAATAAACTTCCCGTGGGGTAAGTTCTTGTAATCTTCCAAAAATAAAAAATAATAATTTTTATGTTTCTGAACATTTGGGATAAATCAGAAAAAATGGATGCGTTGTATGTATGTGTGGTTACAATTATTCGTCGAATTCGTTTGAATTATGCAAAAGGCATTCGATTTCTATTGATAAGAAACGTGCTGATTTGTTTTTGGCAGGTCTAGCAGTTTTGAAGATCCAGAAAAAAAGTTGCAAAAAATGCCATTCGACAGTTGAAAATTTATTATTTTCGACATTGTGGATCAACCAATATGTATCTATATCAAAAACTTGGAAAAACTTGAATTCTCAAAAAAAATCCAAGTTTTCAAAAAATTTCTAAGTTTTCAATATATATATATTTATCAGTATTTTCAAAAAAAAAATTCTCTTTTACTGAGCTTTTGAAAATTTTAAATGAAGGTACGAGAAGTTTCAGCAATTTGCTGAAACGATAAAGGCACGAATTTTAAATTGAGTAGGCTTTAAGTTCAGAAAAAATAAAATCATTAATAATATCAATCATTATTAGTGTCATTTTTGTTTATTAACATTCCGTAGAGTGTGTTATAATAAACCCAAAAATCGAGATTTTTATTTTACGTTTCAAACGTTTTGAACATTTTGGCATACCTTAAAATGAATTGATGCATGTTGGTATATGATGTATATTGTGTATATATGTGTGCATATGTATGTGTGTGGTTTGTGTATGTATGTGCGGATACAATTTGTTGTCGACGATTTTGAGAGCACGGATAAACTAATTTCAGTTTTAATCATCTATTATGCATGCAATTAGTAAGTAATTAATATTTGAATTTGATAATTATCTTTGCAGATCATTAATACATATTACTTGAGCAAAAACAAAAATCAACTCCGAAATTATTAATTTTCACTTGCAACTCAAGTTATCTGATTACTCATTGGATTAACTTTTTCTCAAACTTTCTTCAAATTCTTTCAATAATGAATCTAAAATCCATTTCTCTTTCTTACAACATTCACCATTAACTCTTCCAAATGAACCACTAAAAGTGAGAACAGCTACGAATCTTCACACATTGCTCATTAGAGCGATTTGTATAGTAATAAACTCGGTAATTGGAATAGTATTGCTAGTAAATCGAACCGAAAACGGTAGCCGCTCGCCTCGGACTTTTTTTTTATTTATTTTTCCAAAAGAGTATACCTTCAATAATAGACCGCATCTTGTAGTTATTAGTATACAACTTTGTAGTTTTTATTCTATTTGTATCCTTTATGGCTTCCGATCAATCATTACTGACGCCTCCTGATTGAGTTTAAATAACTTTAATTTTTTTTGTTAACGTTGTTATATTAATGACCTAAAGCCACTGATTTTATTCATTTATTGGTGTTATGTAGTTCTAAAAATCACATTCGAGGAAAAAATTAAATCAGATGTAATTTCCATTCTAATTTTATTTTTTCATTAAAGGTACGCGGATAAAAAAATTCAACATATAAAAAACATATAAAATAAGAATTTCATTCACTACTTTATTTTAAAGTAGAGGGTAAAATATGTGTCATCAGCATCGTCTTAAGTCAGGCGACATTGCTATGACGATGTAAACGGCCACAAAAATATGTAAACATATGCATTTTCAGATCAAAATTAAATAAATTTATATCGAATCATTCTACTATCATTCAGGTGGTCAGCAACATCCAGCTTCTACATGATTCCCATTTAGCGAAATTGAAATGGCAAAGATTTTGATCTCGCAAACCGTAACGATCATCATGGACCATTTTGCGTCTGATTCAAGATGCATTTAGATTTAATTCGAAACGATATCGCCGTCCTGAAGATACGAATGAAATGGTTAATGATTTAAACGATGTACAATATAGATGTACAATTCAAATAAATTATGAAACAGATCGATTGTGGATCGAATCGTTGAGGAGAAATTATTGTTTAAAGGATTCAGTTTATGGTTATAAAATAATTGATACATTTTTCTTATCTTGAATAATTATTCTTAAACTCGAGGATGATGTTTCTTATTGATTTCTACATTACTACTACATGAACTCTAACTGTTTGTACAAAAATAAAAAAATATCGAAAAGTTTTAGTTTAATAAAATGTGTTATTTTTAAATATTGCAAATTTTCAAGATCTATTTCAACCGTTAGTATAGTAACAATAAACATTGTATAGAATATATAGATACAAAAAATACATCAATTTATGAATTATTTGCTTATTTAAGTTGTAGAGAATTATGATCAATATATAAGTATAATTATAATAAACACTCAAATCAACATGCAGAATATATAAATTTCTGAATTATTTGCTTAATAAGATGTAGAGAATTATGATCAATAAGTTATATTAAATGTTTTTTGTTCTAAATATTTATATAAATATTTTAAATATAGTATATTGATCTATAGTATATGTATGTATAATAAAAAAAAAAAAATATCAGGCATTTTCAATATAGAAATATATATTATAAAATATAAATATGCATTCTAGACATTTTTTTCTAAAAATTATGAATATATAGAAATAAATAGTAGTTGAGTCAATAATGATCGCTATTTCAAATGATTTATTTATAAATTTTTCAAAAAGTTAATAATGAATAAATTCATTTAATTTTAATGTATTTAAAAATTATATGGTATGTATACGTTTTTATTAAAAGATTATTTAATAAATAATATGATAACTTAATTTTAGTGGAAATTAGTGTTAAGCTATTCTTTATACTAAATAATATTATTCTTTAACTTCATTTTTTTAAATGTATTATATCAACAATCAGTTTAGCATCATAACTTTCAAATTAGAGATTTAGTAAGTTAAAACATAGAAAATAATAAGAATTATAATAATATACTATTCATCAATAAATTCCTAAACTAAAAAAAATTCTTTCTAACTTCTTATATTTTGTGCTGATTGAACTAATTTTATTCTTTTTATCTATATAGATAATGATTTTATTTTAAAAATCTGTGCTTCTATTTTTGACAGCTTCTATCATTGTAAGAATTTTCAGAAATAAATTTATTTTCTATTATGCTATATTGGTCTTAATTGTAATTTTACTAATTTACCGAAAAAGTTTATGTTTTCATCAAAAATTCCAATTTGCTAGTTTTATGTTTTCCCGACATTTCAAGCCATTCTGAATCGAATGAGACCGAATTTGAAAAAAGTATGTGTGTGTGTGTAGTATGTTAAGCCGATTTTTGACCCTTTCATTGACTTTTTATCAAAAACTAGACTGGGGAGATATCATGGTCTTTTAGAACATACTGAAATATTACGGCCCTACGACAAGTCGTGTAATTTTAAAAATTCAATGAGTTTGAAAAAGTATTGTAGTCAAAATTTGTGTTCAAAGTTGCTTTTGTGATCTAATGAGTCAGACATTGTCATTTCATTAAAATTTGGAATAATAAGCTACAATTTCACAAGCACGACAGGTACAACAAAATAAACAATTGAAAATTTTATCTAAATATCTAAATCTCATTTTAGTTTGATTAAGTCAATTACACATTTCTGGAACATCGTGCAACTTGATGCAATGACACTTTCAACTAGTTATTATAAAAGTTTGTATTTAATTATTGAATGATGTCGAATTAATTTCTAATTGTTCAGCTATTTTAAAGACTTTGCACATAACGTAACTGCAAAGCTTTAATTGCAAAGATGGCAATGTGTTTTAATTGTGCAACATGTTCAGGTACTGCACCGAACTATACTGGATGACTGGATGATATTTATTTCAGGATATATTATATATTTCAGGTTATCTTCATTAACATCTTTATCGTTCGACCAGGTTAATTCTTGTCAATCGGACTCAACTAGTTGGTATTCACATTAAACAGTATGTATATGTGTACGGGAGATGTCGGCTATACCAATAATCATTCCGAATAATTTATAAGCAAATGTCATCCATTGTCGAGAATTGTGGATTGTAGAGAAACACTCTAGAAGAATGTTGATATTTAACTTAATGACTCAGATGTAAATGTAAATATAGATTTGAAGTCATGTCGGGATAATAAAAGTTGATACGACTATGAATTTTAACGGAGAAAGATGTAACATTGTGCTCATGTAAAATTATGCTTTATCTTTACAATTAGTTTTGTTTCATTGAATAAAATTCTACCGATCACCAATTCTCGTTTATAGAATAAATTTACATCTGCACATCGTACATGCGTAAATTATCTTTGTGTTTAGCAATGTGTTTTACTGGTTTCCAAAGGATTTATTATCAGGTTAATTGCTGCGTTTGCGTTTGAGTCCGACTGTTATTTTTCAACTATGGAGTTCGCATAAATGATCAGAAGAACAACTTGGGATGACCTCAGCCGACCGGCCGACACGGCTCTTATCATATTGTTAGTTTATTATATATGAATGTCTAGAAATAATTTATTGCCAATGATATAAGAAACATTTGCAGATTGCATTAATTTGGTTTCTGATATTGCATTGAGGCTAAGGCGAGGTGCTCATGGTTATTAGGTTAAAAGCAGAGTTCGATCAATTGGTGAGCTAGATCGAAAAAATGATAGTTGTTTATTAAATTAATTAAAGTTCGAATATTCAAAATTTGTTCAGGATTTTTGACAAAAACTTCGAAAAAAACTCTGACACTTTTCTGCTAATTCTAAAAAAAACTTGACCGATTTTCAGAACCAATCAACGTGGATCCTTATAATTCTTCATGAAATGCCTTTTAAAGTTTTAAAATTGGAGCAGCCGTTTTTGCAAAAACATCGACAAACGATGAAATTTTAGCGGACATACACATACATTTTTCAATTTTGTCATTGAATTAGTGAATCGGATTTTCTGGCAAACACGTAACCTTCTCCTTCAAGCAGTTAATAATAAAAAATAACCTTTTGCAATAAATTTGACTTACAGATAAATTTGATTATATGTTGTCTCAAATATGATTATGCAAATGAAATAGTGTAAACTTGCAAGTGCTCGGTAATAACTTGTCCTGCTTTACTGATAAAAAAATAATTGTAAATTACGACCTTAAAATATAAATTGATGTGGTTAATGTGGTATATGATCTCATCTGATATTTAATAAATCGCGATGATATTAATAAATATTACTGCATAAATTAACATTTAGTTACTCAAAAGAAGGTTCAAAAACATAGAAATATTTGATCAAACTATAGTGTTATTAAAAATAATCTTAGGTAAAGTACTATCTCATAAAGATCGTAAGGTACCAAGAATTATGTGGTTCCACGTATGTATTTCTTGCCGGCCACTAAAGTACAACTTGCAATCATAAACCATTTGAAGAACGTATACCAAGGGTATCAAACTTGGTGGCCAACATGAACCAAATCATTATATAAAACTAGCAAACCCGACGAACTTCGTTTCGCCACCAGATGATTTCGTGAGAAAGATGAAGAAATTTTTGTTTGATTTATATTTGAAAAAGAAAAATTTGATTTTATTATACAACAGTAATGAGTTTATTTCGATTACAAAATGAAGTGTTTTTTAGTTGAACTTCTCTAAGTAAATGAAAGTGAATCCGCAAATTATCCGTTTCATTGAAGTGCTCTTTGGTAAACCACATTTTTTGTTTTTTTGGTCTGACGTTAACACAAACAAAGCGGATGGTTTTCCAACTCGTGAACAGGCAACGTATAACTGCATGAGAAAAACAATGATTTTCTAAATATTATGTTGAAATTTATCCCGCGAACACTAAGCGATTGGCCTTGCGACTTGTTATTGCGAACGCAAGGCAAACTGGAAATTGCAATCGTTTGAAGTCAAACGGAAGACCAGTCGGAATCATTGGTATGTTACCAAATCGCCAGAACTTTTTGATTGAATTGTGAAATTCAGTGCGTGTACATCATTATTCTTTGCGGCAAGAATTGCTCGTTGACTTAACCAAGCATAATTTTGATAATTCTCACTAATGTTATTACTCGAATATTTAATTACGGTGCGTGAAGTTTCAGAAATTTATATTAGGGCACGATGCCATGCCCAACTAATTTTCTTAGCTATAAACTTGCGGAGCCCGAGACCTTTCCAACGAATGCAAAATTGTCGAAATCGGTTCGTGCGTTCTGGAGTTATTTCGTCAGGAAGGAAAACCCGACTTATTTTTATATATATAGAAGATAATAGATAACATAAAAAATAATGTCATAAAGGTACTAATAAGAAAAATACCTGATTTTTTTAAATGTTATTCATTTGATACAATTCATCATGATTCTTTCCATCCTATTAAGAAAATTTACGCAGATAGAAAATTTGGATATGATTGAAATCCACCAATGTTCTAGTTCAGATTAAAATTTTAGACTAATGTATAAAGTAAAATTAATTCATTAATGGCAAATTCCAAGGCCTTGTTTTAAGTGCAGTGAGTAGAATTTGGATCAATACCGATCCTAATTGCTATTGCTTGGGTGTAGCGACTAGGGCGGATGCAGAGCACGCCATTATGGAGTGCAAAAGATGAGAAAAGGGTAGGCAAGAACTATGAAGAAAGATAGTAAGGCAAAAAATCTTCCTCCCAATCTACTTAATACCATTATTGACAAAGAAAATAATATATGATGCACTATATAATATATATAATCAAATGAAATAAAAGTGTAAAGATATCTTATATAATATATATGACTAATGAACGTGTTTACAAAGTCAACAAATAAACAATAAAAAAGTGCAGTCATGTATTTGAACATTTTGGAGATTTGCACCAGAATGTTAAGATGCAAATCAGAGTCTAGGAACTCGTCTAGTAGAAAACCTTTTGATTTATTGGCCGCAATTAGCAGCTTTGTATTTTGATGAACCAACAAATTTGGAACTATTGCTTTGACTTATCTAACTTATATACCCATATTACAATGATAGTTATGTTACATCCGCACATTGTATATCCCTGATATAATCTTTATCCATAGGCTTTGGTTTATTTCGCCCGTTTGGAGCGCGTGTTGTGCAAGTGGCAAAGTCAAACACTCGAAACTTTATTGCATCGCATAAGGTGAACAAGATAAATATTACCAGCTGGTTGGAGATTAAGCAGAATTTAAGTTGTTGCTAGAGTAATCGATAAAGTATTCATTGATGAGCACAGAGGCAGATATGCATTCATATAATAAACTGAGAGTTAAATAGGACTCTTTAGGTACATCCCATAGATATAAAAAGAAGTATACTTGTGGTATTTCCACTAATTTTATCATTATCACTTTGCACCAAAATTGATATGAAACTTAAACATACTGCAGTCACTTTTTTAACATTAAGTCAAGGATTTGTTCTGTTTACAGTTTTTACCCTGCTGCTATGAGAGTATTACCCAGGAAAATGTTTTCATCAAAAAATCCGATTTGCTAATTTTATGTTTCTCGACGTTTCAAGCCTTTCTGAATCTAATGAGACCAAATCTTGAAAAAAAATGTGTGTGTGAACAGATTTTTGCCGTAAATCGACGTTTCCTCAAAAACAGCTCAAAAATTTAAAAGCCATTCGATGTACCTCTATGAGGACTATTGTTTGTCAGTTTTTGTGCGGCGATCGGCCGAGCCGTTTCTTTGTAATTTGAAAAAGTGTTAAACTTTTCGTCCAAATTCATACTACCTAATCTACCGATTGTTTTCTTGTAATTAACTGTTGAAAAAAAAATTAAGCCGATTTTTATGGAACTTTCATTGGCAATATATATCATGGTCTTATAGAACTTACTGAAATATTATGGCTTTATGACAAATAGTTTGATTAAAAAAATGCATCAAAATTTGAGAAAATGAGTAGATTTTTTTGAAATATGAGTTGAACATAAATGGCGAACTCATATAAAAAATAGAGGCAGTAGCTTGAGATAAAAACCTAAAAGCTTTACTAGTTATTAGAGACTAAATCACAACTAAACTTATACAATAAGCTACTTTTATATAAATCTTTATTCAAATCAATTTGGTGCTATGGAATACAATTGTGGGGCGGTGCTCGTAAGCCTAATATACAAATTTTTGAAAATTGTTTTAGGAGCACCAAAATATATCACGAACTGGCTAATTCATCTCGACTCGAACACACCTACCATAAATGATGTAATAGCACATAAATATAGAAACAAACTCATAAGTCACCTAAATTAACTAAGAAGGTTGAAAAGAAAAGCGCCACTGGATTTACGTCATCAACTCTCCTGATAAAAAACTGAAATAACTTAGTTATTATTAATAAGATATTATTTTATAAGCAAATAGTTAAGATTATATAATTATCAATAAAACATTGTGAATATTATAACGAAAAGGAAAACAATAATTGAGTTATTTTTTCAACATGACCCTTTTGTATACAATGCCCCTTTACGACCGACAATTATAAATTCCACAAATTTATTAAAAGTTCTTAACTGGACAGTTGTAAATAAAATAGAGAATAAAAATAAAATTAAAAAAAAACATAATTTACTCCACAAGAAGTCATTATTTATAACATATTATTTTATAAGTAAAAAGTTAAGATTATATAATTATCAAAAAAATATTGTGAATATTATAACAAATGGGAAAACAACTATTGAGTTGTTTTTCCAACATGCCTCTTTAGAATACAGAATGTCCCTTTACGGCCAACAATTATAAATTCCACAAATTTATTAAAAGTTCTTAACTGGATAGTTGTAAATAAAATAGAGAATAAAAAATAAAATTAAAAAAAACTATAATTTACTCCACAAGATATTATTACATCTATGAGAATAACGTTTTCTTTATTATTAGTACACTGCCAGACAAAATTGATAGCAAATAGGAACCTATTTCTCGAATAAAATATTTGTTTCTGACTCTTATCGTAAATTTTTCTGAAGTTTATAGTCATGAACAGCCAAAAAGTTCGGTGTTTTTGCTGTTCGATCGAGCGATTTACACTAAATCAATTTCCAAAACCCAACCTCCAAATATTTTACAAGATGTTTTTGCCAGATGTTTTATGAGACATCTAGATTTATCAAAAAAGGGAAATTTAACGTGTGCGTCTAATTTGATCATTCAAGAGTGTGTATATATTACGGATTATCCATTTTTAAATTCCAATAACTAGAACTGGTATAACTGCAACCCGATGCCGTGATGTACGGCCGGCGAATTCCTTTCGCATTTTGCTAATTGGAGTCGTTGCGAGCGAATTATAGAAATTTAAAAGCTTCACGCTGCGACCCCGCGGTTCGCATCCCGCTTCGGTCAAATGATATGTTTACGATAATAAATACTTCGTTTAATACAAATATTGACAATTAAATTGCATACTTGGTTTCTTTCGGACTTCTTCGCACATTTTTATTGATTTTAAATATGTACAAATTTTGAATAATAAACTAATGAATTACATCGTAACGTCGTTTCGTCCTAATCTAGCATTAGATCAAAGTTAAAATCAAAGTACTTTGATTATAAATCATAAAACATGAATTAAAATAAAAACATATCGCTAATAAAGTTACTATTAGAATAACAAGTTGACAATAATAAATATTTCGATTAATGCAAATATCGACAATTAAATTGCTGGTCTTCCTCATATTTGGTTTATCTTGGACTTCTTCGCACATTTTGCTTAGGAAACATAAGTAAATAAGCTAGAGCTTATTTTAACAAGGCTAAGTAGTAACAAGCGCTTTTCAATAGTATCTTGAACGATGTTAACAATTTCTTTTCCTCGACTTGACATGTTAAGCTTTTCTCCCCCCGCATTATGTTATCATAGCCGCTGTCCCAGAGGTCGACGCAGTAAACAGAAGTGTGCAGTCGCTTCATTTTTGCCAGGCGAAATAAAATTGTACTATCATAAAATTCTTGCTTGCGTAATTATTATCGACTAGTTGTGAATTTCATATATCTTATTTTCTCTCAAATTTATCAATATTTGATAATATCTAACATGTTTGTGATTGCTAAATTGATGAAATAGTTAACAAATTCTTGAGGGTATTTATAACATACAAGAATTATATACAAATTTAAGTAAAGTAGTTTGGGTGGAATTTATAAATTGTAAGATATGAGCCAATATAAATTGTGTTTAGGGAACAATGTATATTTTGTTTGGTAATAGTTGTAGTTTACGTTGATTTATAATGAAGATTTATATTACAGGAGACATTGTATATTTTATTTGTCTTAATTATAGTTTATGTTGATTTTTGAAAAAAATTACTATTTAAAAACAAGTCAGTTTTATTAAAAATAAGCATGAAATAAATTATGAGACATATTAATGTCATTTTTTTGTGGTTACTACTTGCTCCAATAAACTCCAAACACAGAGTTAGTTGCAACACCGCACTTCTTTTGAAAAATAATTAATTGTGAAATAATGAACAAAAGTTATGGAATTAATTTTGCTTAATTCGGCACAGAAATAGTTATTGCATCCATCCATCTTCTTTCATGAAAATATAATCAGTAGATTTTACAATATATTATTCTCAATAAAAACTCTCTCAATGTCTAATAGTAGCAGTCTGCTAAGAGAGCGGAATTAAAGTTATTCTAATAATGAATTCATTATAAAAAGCTACGCCAACCGTTGGGTTGCAGTCAATAGAAGGTTATTACACAAAGTTAATATTAAATTTGCATTGCACTCAAGATTATATAAAAAAATATTAATAATAGTTGCTAATAATTGATCATCTAAAAACGATTGGCCTACCCATTGTGGGATTTTTAAATATAATAATTTTACCTTTCTGTAACTTGCAAATGTCCATGAAAAATAATAAACAATTTCAAGGGTCAGAAAAAATGGTTTTAAACGATTGCAATATTGGTATATTTATTAGGAATTACTTATATAGTAAATATATAAACAATTTTGAAGACCCTTGCTCATATAACTAATTATTACCAAACAAATTAAATTTAAATATGTGGTACAACGTGTTTCTGGACGATTTTTGCACTATCCCATTTGATGGTAAATTTTGCATGAAAAATTTATGAAGTGTAGTCTACTCTACTTTAGTATAGTAATATAAATAAGTAATAGCAAATATAAATACTATTGTTGAAAAATATTAAGAATATTAATTGCAATACTGCAACTTAATTTAAAAAAAATGTTATTAAAAGTCTGCTGGAATTCACTAAACTATACAATTTAGACTAATTGTAGTCTAAAACTAGTTGTAGTTTGTTATAAATTAAAATATGTAAAAATTTAAAATCTCATGCCTTGATTTATTATCCCAAATAAATACGAACATTTCAGTTTCCAAGTTTCACTGAGGGTTGCCCAAAAACGCATCGTCTTGATCACTCTCCTTAGATTCATCAAAGAAAGTCATCGTATTCATAAATGTATGGACACAATCGTAGTCCACCAAAACTGGGTAAGAGTCATCTGGCATATTCATCGAAGTTAATAAAACATTATAAGTACTCGATGGAGTTTCTCTTACAGGTGTCTCTGGACTATTTCAGTCTCTGGAGGTTCAACTTCCACTTCTTCAATTTTGGTTTGTGGTGGATCTTTTGTGGCTCAGTTTTTGGTTTGGGTTCTTCCTTCTTGCTCGAGGTCGTCGGCTTGTTGGGTTTGTTAGGGCGATCCATATTCCAAACTCGCTGTTTTAAATATTTACTTTTACATTATAGAAAAATCAATCCTCGTTACATTTAGCAGTTTGACAGGTTTCAATCATTCAACTCCCAAAATCCACATGAAACTTGTGATAAACAATTTGTGCTTATTTATTTGTATTATCAAACCAGAAGAGATGTGGGGTATTCCAAATGTGAATGATTTTTATGACTTTTATAATCAAATATTTTTTACGATTTTGTAAATTTCATATATAATTTCTCTTGTTTTGTTTACGCTAATGGTATCTATAGTGACGCTTGGCTATAATGACAGTTCATAAATTTATATGTATTTTAAAATACTTCTGTAATGAGATTAAGAAATAAGATTAAGATTCAGTAAATTGATTATATGACAAAACTAAAAGTAATTAACTTATGATGCACTAAATAATTTATTAAATATACGTTTTAAAATATTGTATTTGACTTTAACTTTCTTGCAGAGAATTCTGGGCAGCTATTTGCTCAAAATAGTAATTAACAAGTAATTTATATAAATTTATTAATATTAATTAACACAAAGTTTTGAACATAGTCATTTTAACTTTCCATATGTTTTTTTGTGTTATATAGCGAAGGAAATGCCTTTATGCATTCCAGAC
>NW_020539726.1:26124697-26147344 GCF_003426905.1 Ctenocephalides felis
GGAATAAGGAATCAAGAGTATTTTTGGCTCCTATAAAATTGGTTCCACAATCGGAGTAAATACATTTAATAGGACCCACGCCGGGCTAGGAATCGTTTCAAGCAATCTAAAAATGTATCGCTTGTTAAATCTGAAGCTAATTCGAGATGTATCGCCTTAGTGGCTAAACAGATGAACAAGCATATATAAGCCTTGTAGGTTCGAGCGCCTCTGTGACGACTCATGGAGATATTGAAGGGCCTGCATAATCAACGCCGACGTTTAGGAAAGCTCTACTGGCTGTTATGCGCGGTACTGGTAAGTCGCCCATGAATGGAAAAATGGGTTTCGGATTCTGTCGAAAACAAGTTATACACTTGTTAAGACGATTACGAATTATTGCACGAGCCGACAAGATCCAATATTTTTGCCTCAATAAAGATAATACTAAGTTTGATCCAGTATGTAAATTATTAATATGGTAGTAATCTATGAGACAATTTACTACTTGGTCTTTTTTTGGCAAAAGAAGTGGATTGTTATTAGTTGTTAATCCTAATCTACCTTTAACGCGTAAACAATTATTAGAATCCAAAACCAAATTTAGTCGGCAAAACTTTTTCGAACAAGACTTTCCGTTCGTTAATAGTTTGAATTCTTCGGGAAAATGATGTTCTTGGACTAAACGAATAATAATAACCTCGGCTTGTTTCAAATCTGAAGTCAAAAGTCGGTTTCGATTTGTTATAATTTTACAAAACTTCAATATATAAGCGAAAATTCTTACAAGTTTGCACCAATTAGAAAATTTTTGCGTTAATTCATATAAAGGATTGATCGGTGGTATGACACTCTTTACTATTAGAGCGTTAGCTTTTCTTTCTTGATCAATATCTCCGGAAGGTTCAACCGTTTTTGCAGGCCAAGTTGATATAGGACCATTCAACCAATCCGGCCCAAACAACCAATTCTTATGTTGGATAAAATCCTTAGGTCGAAGACCTCGAGAAACACAATCGGCTGCATTTTGATTAGAAGGAATGTGAAGCCATTGTGCATTAGGAATGAGATCCCGTATTTTTGTTACCCTATTGGCTACAAATGTTTTCCAACGAGTAGCCGGTCCTGCTAACCAGTGAAGGACAATCATAGAATCGGAAAACAGTAAATAGAATCAAAATCTATACTATGTTGGTTATTCGTTAATATAAAATTCAGAAGTTTTGACAGTAAATGACAGGCACAAAGTTCAAGCCTGGCTAATGTTTGGTTTTTAATCGGTGTTACACGCGATTTTGAAATCAACAAGAAATTCGGATTGCCAAGAGATTTAATATAAACTACCGCTCCATACGCTTGCTCTGAACTATCCGCGAAACAAATAATGAACATTTGTTTTGTTTTGATGTTTCGAGATAACGCGGAATCTGATAGTTATTAAGATGCTCTAATTCGGAATATACGGCTAACCATGATGTAATAATAAATGATGGTAATTCCTCATCCCAATCGATTTTTAATGTCCAAATTTTTTCAATAATATTTTTATCTTAACAACTATCGGAGTTAGGAAACCCAGAGGATCCCAGATTCGCGCTATTACTGAAAGAAGTTGTCTCTTTGTCCATTTTCTCCACGTAAGCTTTATTTCGAATGAAAAATTATCTGATAAGGGATCCCATTTTAATCCCAATACCTTTGTAGAAGATTCCATTTGAAAATCCGATTTAGAGAAATGTTTATTTTGTACATCAGAATCAGAAAAAAGTTTACGCAGATTAGAATTATTAGATTCCCACTTTTTTAATTCAAAACCACCAGACGATAATACAGTCTGCAAACCCTCGCAAATGGTTTTAGCGCTATCCAAGGAGTCGATACTTGTAACCACATCATCAATATAGACATCGTTCTCAAGAATTCTAGAAATAGATTGAGAATATTTGGAACATTCGTCTCGGGATAGTTGTTTGATGGTTCTGATAGCTTGAAAGGGAGATGATGATAGACCAAAAGTTACGGTATTTAATTCATAGATGCCAATGGGTGCATCGGGAAACGGTCTCCATAAGATTTTTTGATATTTTCTATCTTGTTTACGAACCCAAATATTACGATACATTTGTTTGATATCAGCTGTTAATGCTATAGGCCCGAAACGAAAATTTAGAAGGATTGAACAAATGTCGGTTTGTAATTTAGGACCAACATGCAAAATTTCGTTCAAGGAAGTGAATTCTGAATTTTTCGCAGATGCATCAAACACAACGCGTAAAGGCGTAGAGGAACTTTCTTTTTCGACTGCGAAATGTGGAATATAATATCCATTTTTTATTTTAATAAAATCATCGACTTCCTGATCTACCGGACAATAATCGACAAAGGATAATTGGTTTTGAGT
Source organism: Ctenocephalides felis (assembly GCF_003426905.1). NCBI lineage: Eukaryota > Metazoa > Arthropoda > Insecta > Siphonaptera > Pulicidae > Ctenocephalides > Ctenocephalides felis. Next base: position 26,127,078 of record NW_020539726.1, read on the forward strand.
CAGGTAATCTTCTATAACGGCGGCATATTTTTTATGAAATTCGGGATTTCAAAAATTTATTTTCAAGCATGTGGTATCGCTTTAAGGCTAAATGAAATGATTTGTATAAATTTCTGCCTTCACTTTTAAAAGGCAGCGCTACTACATATCGTCCATCTGGAGATCGCGTAGTAGTTGTAGTAAAATGGTTTTCGCATAAATCATCGTTAGAAGAGGGGATTATTTCGGGAATGTCTTCTAATTGTAAGAATTTATTCATTTGTAAATGAAATCTGAATCTGAAACATTACATAAATTAGTAGAAGTGCCGGTATTTTCAAATAAATCAGGAATGGAACCTAATATTATAACCCAACCGGGTTTCTAGGGCCACAGGTAATCCTTTATCATTTTTAACCTGATTAGTGCCAAGAATTTCGCCGAAAACATCGCAACCCAAAATTCCGTCGACCTCCTGGGGTGTATGAAAGTTAGGATCCGCTAAAGGATAATTCAGAAATGTTTTGATGGATGAAATCGGAATGGTAATTTGTGGTTGCTTTCCCACTATCTCGTGTACTACGTATGCACAGACCGATAACTGATAAGAATCAATTAAAGATTTCAAAGTGAAATTAACTAATCCAATAACTTTATGTGACGAATTGCCTAACCCGATCACTTGGGTTGATATTGGAAGAATTTGTAAATCAGCCTTTTTGCACCAAGTTAATGTCACAAAATTTCTATCGCTTCCCGAATCAATAATTGTACGTAATAAAATGTTTTCTTTTCTAGTAGTAACTTTTACTACTGCTGTCGGCAATATGGTAATATGATGTGCGATTTTGTTTTGATTAAATGCGCATAAAACCGTACTACCTGATTTGGAATTAGAAAGATTATTTTGATCCGTACTCGCAAAATTGCTACCAGTATGCAATAGCGAGTGATGTCGTTCGTTACATAATAAACAGGTTTTATTCGATCGACATGTAGTCGTTATCTTATGACCCAAACAATTGTCGCATAAGTTTAATTTTTGAATAAGGGATCGCCTATCAGGTATACTCAATGAAAGAAATTTCGAACAAGTAAACACTCTGTGTTGTTCCCGACACACAAAGCATTTGTTATCATATTTATTTTTTAACAAAAATGACCGGCTAATTTTAGTGTTTTTGTAATTGGGTTTGTCATTAGTGAAATTGTTGGTCATACCATATACTTGATTTTTTGCCTGTTGTGACTTTTGAAGAAAATGCAGGAGGTCTTGGTATTTGGAAACTCACCTTGATAAAAATGCTCGAATTTTTCTTGTAACAACGGATCGAGTTTCGAGAATGCCAGTGACGTAATAAGGAAATCATAGGCGTCGGGAATATTCAATTGGGAGAGCGCTTGCACCGCGGTATCGAATTTTTCAAGGAATGAATTTATTTGTCCAGATGAAATGGTTTTGAATGACAGTTGTTTGAAATAATTGGTGGCTAAGTACCGTTTATTTTGGTATTTTTTTATGAGCGCTTCCCAAAGAATTTGATAATTATTTGCGGTCGGTAGTATAGAATGAAATATTTTTAAAACGGGCCCTGTAACGCTCCTTTTAAAAAATGAAATTTTGAAACATTATCTAACTCGGTATTTTCATGAATTAGTGAATTGAATGTTTCATAAAATAATGGCCATTGTTGAATATCTCCTGAGAATTTAGGTACTTCAATGGACGGTAAATGTTGTTTGGGTACTATGTCTTTAATTGAAGAACTATGCGCATTTTTATTATCTAATAATTTCTCAGCGTGTTTTATTTTGGCATACATCGTTTCAAGGGCCTTTATTGCGGAATATTCCGGAATGAAACTAGGATTATCTAAATATTTTAATTTGTTTATTTCATCGCACAATTGAATAAATTGTTCACGAGCATTTTCAGTAATATATAAATTTTCAAGAAATTGTGTCTTATTTGAAGATACATCAATCTGTTGCGATAGATCGTACGTTTCTTGCACAATTGAAAAGTACATCTCTCTCTTGGCGGTTAGACGTGCAATTTCTGCACCAATATCGATTTTAGGCGCCATTATATATTTTTTGTTTTCTGTATACACCCAATTAATCCTAATAATAATTAGGATCCGGCTCGAAGGACCAAATGTTGATGTTGGGGGTTTCTCAACCCCTTTCGAAGTATTTTATACTTCGAGGAAAAAAATAAAAAAATTAAATGTATTCAGAAAACAAAAACCAATGGTAAACAAATATAAATTAAAAATAAAATTCTTCTTACTCCGTAATCAATAATAAACTAAAATATATTCTATATAAATTTTATATAAATGAAAAAACAAAATGAACACTAATTAATATTGTATGAAAATGTTATCTGTTTTGAAGTCCAAGCCGCGGCAGCTATTTGGTTGGATCTGGAAACATCAGCGTAGTCGGTTGGATAGTTGAAAAGAAATTCGAATACACTGACAAATAAAAATAACTGTTGACTTGACACACAATAGAAATTTAATCCACTGATAATATTGAACTGATAACAAACACTGAAAGGAACTGAATGTATTGATTGCAAGTAACTGAATGAATGAATTAAACCAAAATGAATGAAAACCACGGAATAAATCAACTCGAACACTGTAAGGAACTGAAAGTAACTGAACGAATGAAAGGCGCGGAATGAATTGATTTGAATGCCAAAACTATTGCCTGCATCGGCCTTTTTATGAGTCAGAATTGCCCGATTGCCTAAATTTGAAACGTGTTGTCCGAGTAGAAAAACAAACCTTTTACAGGTCCGACAACCTACACAGGTGCGGCGCAAACATAATATATATATATATATATATATAGATAAATTGTTTCTTGGGGCAATCCATCCAGTATTAAAAAAACAGTTTTATGAAAAATGTTTTTATATTTATCGAGAACATACGTTTCGGGTCTGGATTTGACCCATCTCATTGCTACATATAATTCAAGGGTTACATAAAACAATTAAAAAACATAATTAACATCAAAACTAAGTAAAACAATGTTTTGTATATTAAAGTATATATTGAAAACAACCATAAAATAACATGTAAAGAAACTCACATACAAACACGTTCGCACACATTTTACTCTCGTCACACTCGTAATACACTTCCAAACTACCACATGTTCGTTTGGAATAACTTTTTTATAATAAAATATATCATTCTTTTAATTTTACAATTTTTTTAAAATTTTTCATAACTCGACGTTTCATCAATTTTTATTTCACTTTATTTATTTTTCGTGCAATTTTGTGTTTGTGTTTTTGTCAAGTTTATTTGTATGGTGAGTTTCTTTACATGTTTTATTTTATGTTGTTTTTCATATATACTTTTCATATACATTGTTTTACTTATTTTTGTCTGTTAATTATGTATTTTTTATATTGGTTTTATTTGTAACCCTGAATTATTTAATTGTAGCACTGAAGATGGGTCAAATCCAGACCCGAAACGTATGTTCTCTATAAATAAAAACATTTTTCATTAAAACTGTTTTTTTATTACTGGATGGATGCCAAGAACAATTTTATTATACATTATTTCACCATCTGAAAAAAACTCTCGCTTTTATATACATATATTATATTATATATAAATAAAATATATATATATTTATATATATAATGTTTGTTATATTCCAATTGAAACATCATTCCAACTCTAACGCATATATTATCAATTTTATATAAAAAATCGTTTCAGGTTAAAAGTGGAATACAAGTGTCCATAATAAATATTTGACATAAAACCATATTAACATAGATTTACTGCTCAGAATGTTTTGTACTAAATAAGACGTAGGCACTGCTCTGAAGATTATCAAAAAGATTTTATCAATTTCCTATGATCATATCTTTAATTCTGATAAATAGGTAGCAACTAGTGTTACTATATATCATCTGCATATGTAGACGGAAGCAATGTTTTTTTCTGTATAAATAAGAATTCTATTTGAATTTGTTATATTGACAGTAGGTAGAGATACATGATAGAATTTCTAATAGAGTGGATTTTTGAAGTCCCTGAAATTGTCTTCATAAAGCTGTATTTAAGACTATGGGAATATGTCAAGTTGTTTTTCTAATTTTTTGAACAGCAATCAGAACTTGTGTTCGGAAACGTTTGTTTTTGCTTAATTAGATCTGTATTCCAAGGTAGGAAAAACAAAATGGAAATATTCCATATTTAATAATATTAAGTTGCAATTTTAAATATTATAACATTTAAAATTTTGTACTACAAAAACTCCATTTTATGGTTTAAAGAAGTGAATGTTTATTTTGAGTCCATCACCGCACCCAAAAACATGTATATTAATAAGTCAATTTTAACACAGAAATAATGAGAAGAATTAACATGCATTTAACATAAATTTGTAGCAGTTTAGCGTTAGTTTCTCTTCACTTAAAAACTGTTTGCTCATTGTAGAGGTTGTTTTAATCTTTATATATGCTCATACGCACATTTATATATATACGCTTAGTAGGGATGAAAATAATGGTAATATATCCGTGTTATGGATTGTCGATATAACTAGAAATTCGACATAAGAATGATTCAGTTAAGAAATGCAATGCCGACATACCGAAATACCGAAAAATTGGTATAACGCCCAAATTATCGTCGGTATTAATACCGATAATTGCCTTGAATATTCCGGTGCTGTTGGTATTGAACATAAGTTTGAGTTTCTCGGTTTCATTTCAAATCTCATCTTTCATCTTTAAATTCCATAATCGTTTGGATATATTTTGGATCGTTCTATTATATAAACAAGTGTCGAAACTGTATTTATGCTCGTCTTGAACTGAATATTTATTGTCAGTCAAATAAAGCACTACAAAGAATCTGATTTTAGCTTTTTCTCAATGAGACATATATGGGACTATATTCTGATAACATATCTATGCTATATTATGAGTATCCTGTGGTAACATAATATAACTTAAATAAGTATATATTGAAAATTTGGTATATTAATTTATTTAATTAATTTAAATTAATTAATTTGGTATATTAATTAATTTATTTATAAGTACAATAAGTTCATACTAACAGGTATTGATTTCAATACCTGTTAGTATGAACTACTTAACGTCATCTCCATGTTGCCTTATAGCAGAAATTAATCTCATATATGTTGAAAATTGTGGGATTTTTAGTACAACCTATAACTTAGGTCAAACTGGGACCATTTTTTGGATATTGCAGTCAATATTAATCATTTTTATACATTTCACCCTTAAAATCATAATAGTCAGTATCATTCATTGAGTCATAATATAAAAATTGACACAATTGACCTACGTTTCTTATAATTAAGACTATTTGTTAAACTGTGAATTTGAAATTTTCAAAACTGAAAGGCCTCCTTCAAAAGAATTTACAGCAACTTACATGAAAAGTTAGCGCAAATAAATAAAATAAAACGTTTCTAATAAATTAATAATTTGTAATAAAACTAGTGGGGCATGCCATCGTGCCTTAAGGCAAATTGCTGGAACATTCATTAACAAAAATTATAATTTTCAAAAAATCTTCAATTTTGTTTTTGAAAACTATGAAAAATATGAGATTTTTGAGAATTTTTAATTTTTTTTTTTTTATATTTCGAATTTTTTTTATACTTTGAATTTAGAAATGTAAACAAATTTCATACTTATTATTAAAATTCTATAAATGTCTAATGATCATTTTTGACCACCAAATGGCATTTTTCTACTTTTTTCACTTGCTACTTCACTTTGTCAATACAAATAAAATATTTTTTGATTTTCTCAAATCGGACGCTCCGTTCTCTCAAAAATTTAATTACCATTTTTTCTCTATTTGCCCCGTATTTTCGAAACGGCTAGACCTGACTTTGCCAAATACTAATCAGCACGTCTCTTTAACAACAGGAATCAAATTTTTTTTGAGTTATTCAAATCGTCAACGTAAATTTGTATCCGTAACATGCACACACACAAACACACATACATCCATTTTTTCTACAAAATAAAAAAAAAAATCTCGAAAAAAAAACAAAAAAATAAAAAACCTAAAAATAACATTTTTTTTTCATTATAGTTACGATATATATACTATCACCTAGATTAGGCTTGACGTCAAGTTCTGGAACACACTGTATAATTTAACTTTTTGGTTTAAGATTATTGCAATATGTTTCCTTACACATTTCGCTTTATTTGTATGACTAAAAATATGAATCAAATCATAATAAACTGCCATTGTACGATAAATCTTCACATTATTGGTTTAAGGGAGTTTCTTTTTAAAATCTTTAGAGCTTTAAAATTCAAAGTAACCCTAATTTATTTTTTTAAATATAATTTTATTTGTGATTTAAATAAAATGTATTTATTTAAAAAAAAATTCTATATGTTTTCAATAATTGCATATGTTTTAAATAAATGCATATGTTAATAGAATAGTTTAGATTTTAAAAGTGTTATAAAAAAATCTACTTCTTGTGTCGATTATAATTTCGATATTCCGACTATTATCGACAATCCATAGCTTTAGTGAGCTTCTTAACACAACTGCAACTTGTTAATTGCAAAGGAATTTCTAATATCATCCAAACAAACTATAAGACCAGCATTAAAATTCCGTAGAATGATATTGTGCTTTTTGTTATTTCATTTCGTGTTCATTTCTTAAGCAAACGCTTTTATTTTATCGCTCGCTTTTTGAACTTTACTTTCAAAACTTCTTTTGTTATGACCTTTTAGTTTATTTGAACACTTTTATGGTAATTCTAATAGATACTGAAACAGTTAGGTTCAAAACATTAAATAACATAATTTTCTACATGTGATGGACCCATGAGCTGATAATGGAAAAATATAGCAATATTGTTTATAAAGTAACTATTAGATAAAATACAGAAAACTATTTATTTAGGTATATTTAAAAACAAATACTGATTGAGAATTATGATTTGATAATGTCGAAATAAGTCGAAATATAAGGCGAAAGCGCCTTGTCGTAGTCTAACGTGTAAACATTGGTACGGAACCTATGTAAATGTACGTAGTTGAACGAATTGATAATATTATGTGCATATGCCTAATTTTGACCCCCCAATGGCACTATTTTTTAACTTCCCGTAGGGTAAGTTATTGTGATGGGCCGAAAATCGGAATTGAAAATTTTTACATTTCTCGACGTTTTGAAGGTTTCTGAACATTTTGGCATACCTCAGAAAAAATGGAAGTGTGTGTGTGTGTGTATGTATGTATGGATACAAATTTCCAGTCACGTTTTCGGGCGCACGGATCAACCGATTTGAATGGTTCAAAAAACATTCGATTCCTATGGATAGGGAGAAGAGCTGATTAGTTTTTGGCTGAGGCAGGTCCAGCCGTTTCGGAGATACGGAGCAAAGAGTGCAGAAAATAGAAATCGACTTTTTGAGAGAACGAAGTATCCGATTCGAATGATCTAATGATTGGGAGAAGTGTGTATTAGTTTTTGGCAAAGGCGGGCCCAGTCATTTCGAAGATACGGAGCTAAATATGTGAAAAATGGCAGTTTTTGAGAGAACTAAGCGTCCGATCTAAATGATTCAAAGAACTTTTTGCTTGTCTTAACAAAATAATTAATTTTGGAAAAAAAATTTTGTTTCAACTTTTTTTTTTTTTTTAATTTTTTGTATATCAAAAATAATTCAGATTTTTAATTCTGACTATAGTTCTAATATACTTTACAAATAATTTCAACTTTGCACTTCAGTTTATATAATTCTTATAAATATTAGACAATGTTACAATATTTCAGTAACAACATTTCAACATTCAGTATTCTTTGAACATTTCGTTACTGTACGGGAAGTTCTAGCAATTTGCCTTAAAGCACGATGCCACTCACCCCACTAGTTACTTTTTTTATTGGATTTCCGGAAATCCTAGACCTGCCATCTCAAAACTTTCACCAGTTGTTTATTTTGTCAATACAAGTAAAATGTGTTTCTATCTTTGAAATCGAACGCTCGGTTCTCTTAAAAACTGAAATACTATTTTCGGCACTTTTTGCCCCGTATCTTCGGTACGGCTAAACCTGCCTTTGCCAAAAGCTAATTAGCTTCTCTCCTCATCAATAGGAATCGAATATTTTTTAAATAATTTAAATCGGTTGATCCGTGTTCTCGAAATCGTCGACTAATTGTATCCGCATACTTAAACCCATTTTTTCTAAGGTATGCCAAAATGTTAAGAAATGTCTGAAACGTAAAGATAAATAAAAATTTTCATTTTCGATTTTTTTGCTATTACTATAACTTATCCTAAGGGAAGTTAATAAAAGCCATTTTGTGATCCAAAGTTTTCAAATTATGCCATGCACAGCTAGTTTGAATTTGAATAACACTTTTAACAAGGTTTTTGGTCCTAAAAATATTCATTTATCAAATTGAGATATTCCTCATTTCTACATATATTTGTCTAACTTCCATCTAACATATAAATTTCATATCGGTGTATTATACCGATATCTGATTGTGTTATTACACTGGAATTCATAATTCACAAACAGGAGGTCGGTCAAAGTGAAAGGCTTATGGTGTTGGAATTATGAAAATACATAGAATAGATTATATATTGTAAGAATGTGCGTGAGTGCACACCTGAATCGATATACCTGTCTGTGTTAGAATACGCTATTATTATTTCTTCTTGAATGTCGAAAGTTTTATATACGGACGAGTACGCCATTTCTGGTAATTCTTGCAAGAGTAATTAAACATATAGCTTTGTGGCTTTTGTTGGCTATCGAACCTGTTCAATCATGGTAAATTTAGGTAAAAGTCGTTGATACAATATCTATGTAATTTACTTGTAATTCTAGTCATTTTCGGTCATTTTAGCAATAATAATTAAACATATAATTTTCGTCTTCATGTCTCTTGATGTCTATCCAACCCGATCAATATACATGCTAAATTTAGGTAAAAGAACGAATATAGTATCTATGTAATTTACTGGTAATTCTAAACTAACTAAACATATAGTTTTTGTTGACCTAATAATTTCTCCAACCTAATAAATTATGGTAAATTTAGTTTTTCTTTTTAATATAGTATCTATATGATTTTCTGGTAATTCTATCTATTTTTGGTGATTCTTGCTATAGTAATTAATCATATTGTTTTTGTCTTCGTGGCTTTTGTTGATTATTTAACCTGATCAATAATGGTAAAATTAGGAAATTGTTTTTAATATAGCATATATAGCATAATGTGATTATTGGTGATTCTAGCTATTTTGATAATTCTTACAATAGTAATTAAACATATAGTTTTCGTCTTCGTGGCTTTCATTGACTACCGAACCTAATCAATTATGATATATTTAGGTAAAAAAAACTTAGTACAGTATCTATATGATTTACTGGAAATTTTAGCCATTTTGGTAATTCTTACAATAGTAATTCAACATATATTTTTCGTCTTCGTGGCTTTCATTGACTATCCACGTGTATTACAGATAAATTTTCTGTAATGGTATTTTTGTGACAGCAATCAGAACTATGTGTTTTATATGTTGTTGTCATCATCCCTCAACGCAATAGTTCTAAAAGGCAACCCAATTGTTGTCTCATTTCAACCTAAAGAAATTATATAGTGTAGGGTAGGACGGGTCATAAAGTTTCAATTTGATTTTTAGCAAATTTACTAGAAAGACCAAACCAACTACAATACTACATATAAATCTAACTACGTTCTGTTGAGTTCCCAGATAGTCACGTGGATTTTTTTTTTTTGCTGTTTTCAAAAATTTGTCACCTGCTCCTTTTCAACCCATAGGTGGGATAAAAAGGGGCAGCCAAGGGTAAAAAAAAAATCTACTATTTTAAATTTAATTTTAAAGAGGTTTTACGGAATAATAGCTACACTACTCAATAAACAAAACGAGAAGTTATAATCAAAATATATATTATTAATCATAACCATAATAAACAGAAATATTTATCAACTCTTGCTAAGATCATAAATTTTGCTTTGGTATATCACAAATCATTTCTGTTTAATTTATCATCAGACTCCTTGTTTTTTGAAATACAATTATTACAAAAAAATAGTTCAACTGCTGTATGAAATCTATATTTCTTGAACACATTTTTTACAATCATCATACTTCATAATGAAACTTTGCCAGAAGAATTCATATTCAGAGTTGGAACAACTATTTATTTAATCTAAAAACTTGCCTTTTTTAACTTATTTCATGCCTTTTATCTACTACTTTCTTATTGTTTACATCTTTTCAGTGTAGAAGTTTAGGTGGTTCTTTTTACCTCAAATTCGAATAAGCTATTCTGGAGGTTATATGAAAAAACTATTAAATCTAACTTGAAAGTGTCAATAAACCACAAAAATATATGAATAAAGAATACGGAAATTATACTTAGCTATCTTCAACTAAATAACAGTGCTCAAAATAAAAAAAATAACCTAGAGAATAAAAATGTTTTAAATTTAACAATATGGGCGATTATCTCTTGAGAGAAATGTTGACCAATTTTAGGCAATCGCAAGTAACACTTCCTTTGCACCCTACTTTCAAATAGTATTGTTGAAAAACACAATACTTTACTTGCTTTTGAGATAATGTACATGCTGTGTTTTAAGCACTACTCTATAGATAATAGTTTCACCCATTCTACAAAACAATTAAAACAAAGTTTATTTAATAATTTTGCAATTAAATTTATTAGCATAAAGTGGAAAATACTGTTTCTCCTCTGATTGCTTCAAGTAAAACAAGTAAACTTAATCACGAGTACACATAATCACGTCGACTGTCAATATTTCTAGTTTCATGACGTTGTGAAACCATATCAAAGGTAGATATGACCATAAATACACAAAACCAATACACACGTACTATATATCTGGTACATAGAAACTATTCTCTTAGTATTACCGCGCATGCGGGTTCAATTAAATTGCGCGCTTTTATCTAGGTCTCGCGTTCTATTGGCGGACCACCTGCGACCGCCGCTTGGCGATTGGTGGCGGCGGTAACTCTCTCCAAGCACTATTGGTGCTTCACGCTCGGCCGAGCGCGGATATCGCGCATGTTACGTCGATATCATTTCGGTTGACAACTTTGTGACGATGTAATATCGATAATGGGAAAAGTGCAGGTAATTGAAGTTTTTGCGAAATTTATGGAAAAATATTTGAGCGGAAAGTAATAGAAAGGAAATTCGAAATAAGTTATTTTAGTTCTGTGTAATAGTATTTGTTTTTAGACTTTTTCACCCGCTTGACGATCATTTTTTGCATCTCTAATCGACTTTTCTCCTTAACTTATGTTTTGATATGCAGTACTTGCAATTTCGAAATAAGAGGTTTATAGTTTATAGGAGAACCTCAGATTTAGTATTGTGGTATTTTGTTGAAAGTTGGCATATAGTTATATACTTAGTAGTCAAAACAAATTTCTTGAAATAATATGGGTCTAAGAGAAGTGGTCTAATTGTAAAAAATATTTGAATTCTCGAAATACACGTGTTTCCGCCTTTGTCAGTTTGGAATCCATGGTTTTGGAATAAATATTTTTAAATTTTTCATTATTAACTATACAGTTTTAGAAATTAAAGATAACTCATCATAAATTTAATTATAAGTGCCTCACTATTCTCAAGTTTTAATATGTATTATTTTAATTACTATTTCCTTCAACAACATTTAAGACTTCGTTCTCATAGGTATTAACAAACTCAACACAAACTTTGTGGTTGAATCAACAATTAAATTTAGTTCAAATAGGTATTTGATTGATTCAAAAGAACATTTTATTTGTGTAGACAAAATGATGAATTGTTTAAATTTTTGAAAAGGCAGGTTTTGGAGATACGAGAAAAAAGTAAAAGAGAGCCATTTGGCGGTCAAAAATGAAAATTATCAGATATTTTAAGGAGATTTCCATGATAAGTACAAATTTTGTTTACATCTCTATGGGTTCCGTACCAATGTCCATACAATAGACTGCGACGCGGCCTTAAGCGCTTCTATATTTGTCACTAAAACAGCTTTGCAGAGCGATTGCTTTAAAATTCAGTTCAAAATTTTCAACAAATTCATAATATAAAAACTTATAAATTTCAGAAAAGAATTTTTTTTCAAAATTTCAAAATTCTCAAAAATAATTTTTTTTCAATGATCTCAATTACTTTTAAAGCTTTCTTGAAAACTTTTCACAGTGCCATGCACCATTAGTTAATATTTCAAGATATGTAGTATGCAACATATCTGCAATAACTTTATTTAGGTGAATTTCTGATATTTATATTTACTTTTGCACTTGTTTTTTCATTATATTATGTACTGGTTTTATTAGCAAATTAATATATTAGTAGATGTAAATGTAGGTTATCTTGTTTGTAACATATGAACGAATTATATTATATTTACAATTATATATACGTAAGATCCTTGTTGCCAAGCATAACGCGTTGTGGCACACCAAATTATCAAGAGTTGCAATACGATTTTATATCGTACGATATAAATATTTGAAAAATATCTTTGGTGACGGGTCAGGTCTGTGCGTAAATAAATATTTTTTTCTACTTGTGCCTAATATCAATAAAAATAATATATTTGTCCCAGTAGAAAAAATCATGGCTAAATATTGTTTCTATGTGGAGGTAATACTGGTTACTATTTGGGCCTCATATTGGCAAATATTTACCCATAAGATCTGTACATACAATTAGTAAACCTAAAAATTCAGATATTTTTTTTTTATTTTTTTTCATAGCCAGCTATACAAAGTACATTCAGCTACATATTGTTACAGTTATATATTATTTGACTGCGTGAGAAGGATCGCTATCCTGCGATAGCGCCTTCATAGATGTTATGTTGTATTTTGTAGTAAATCATTGGAGATTCTTTGCAGACGAGCTTTGATTCTGGTGCAGTAAAGACTAATTTCTTCTCCTATAATGGAACGTATTTTGGAGCGTTCATGATTTCTTTCAAAATTTTATTTTGGAACCTTTGTAGAATAATAATGTTCGATCTACTGGCCGCACCCCATAGTTGTAGGCCGTAGGACCATGTATTCCCAGATATTCAGATAAATTGGTGATAGATTTGTATATATATGCAAACAAACAGAGAAGCACGAAAAATGTTACATACAAAATCAAATTGAAATCCAGAGGTCTCTATTCTTCTATTCTTCAATTATTTCCAAGAATTTTCACTTACGATTACTTAAGACCAATTTACAGTAAAATATTAATAGTACATTGTTGCCATCCATTATCCCATCCGTCGCAACAAATAGAACTGTAGTCAAAAAGTAATCAAGTCTCAATTTAATCATCCGATGACAATTGATTCTAATTATAACGCTTCTATAAACACAAATGATGTGTGATTAATTCATACTTGTTATTCTTCTATTTACAGAACGACCTCAAAGTGGCGCATTGACCCCACTGACTTATTTCGTCCTAGACCCCGGCCGACACTACGCCATTGGTCGTTTCGTATGACGGCATGAACCGTCGTATCGCATAATACGCCAATGGGAAAGTCACATGATAGACGTTGGGTCAAATAGTACAAGGACGTACGTAATAAATGGATGTGTTCGTTCTGTGATATTTGTTCGTATATGAAATGACTAATAATGTGATTGTAATAAATTGTGTCAGTGTTCTTCGATATTTCAAGCTGGAACGATATAAAAGGCCTATGATAAATGAGTAGCTAGGTGCAAGATTGATTTTTCATTTGACTTCACTTTTCAGGACATCTGATTTCCCAGACCGCTTTATGCCTATTTTGAAGCATTTTTGGAGACTCTAATCCATATATATTTATTTTCAAAAGTGTCTATACATATTCATCACTTTAATTGACTTTGTTAAACGTCTCACATCTTTATAGAATTGCATGCTATATAATTTTAATCTAAAAACGAATTTTAAGAGATATTTTTTATTGTGTTTTTCAGTGTTATTACACAAGTATCAAACTATTAATCAAGAGTTTATAATGTAGCACTCCACCGAATTTTTAACCTACTGAAGAAAGACCTACTCAATGCGTTTGTTTTCCTCCAAAAAATTTAGATGTTAGTTTTAAATAGTGTGACCTTTAGAAATTGACCTTGCGCCGACATTTTCTCAAAAATAGCCCAGATTTCAAAAATATAACTAGTGGGGCGCCAAGGCATCGTACCTTAAGGCAAATTGCTGGCACTTTCCGTACCAAAAATTATTATTTTTTTTAAAACGATTAACATTTTTAAAAAAAATTACTGGACAAAATAAGATTTTGAGAAACTATTAAAGGGTCTGGGCGTGTTTCCATACAGAATCGGCCCCACCCTGGTATATATAATGATTTTGATGCCCATTTTATAGGTATTTTCGATAAAATACGAAATTTCAAATCCGTAGCTCATCATTTGGTCGAGATATCAGTGAAAACATGTGAAAGTGGCCCCTTTGTTCAAAACTAACTTTTTGTCGGAAATATGAGTGATATCGATAAAATATTAACGTCATTATATTTATAACTGATCTTGTCTATGTTGTACATAACAAATAATGTAAAAAATATATTTGTTAGTGCTCGTGAAAAAGTAAAAATGATTTTTTATTTTCCATTTTCTACCAGTGCGGCTATTTGGACTCTTTTAAATTAGCACCATTCGAAAGCCTGTACATTTTTCTTTTGTTATTCAAAATTCATTTAAATGTAGGTGAAACTTGTGGTGAAAAGTTGGAAAAACTTAAACTAGTACACAGTGTTGCCGGTACTATTTGGCGCTGTTCGGGCGCACGGATCAACCGATTTGAATGGTTCAAAAAACATTCGATTCCTATTGATGGGGAGATGTTTTTGGCAAGGCAGGTCCAGCCGTTACGGAGATAAAGAGCAAAGAGTGCAGAAAAAGAAAATCGAGTTTTGAGAGAACGGAGATCGATTGATATTGATTTAATGATTTAAAAAAAAACATTCAATTAGCAATGATTGGGAGAAATGGTTATTAGTTTTTGGCAGAGGCAGATCCAGCCATTCGAAGATACAGAGCTAAATATACAAAAATGGTAGTTTTTTGAGAGAAATAAGCATCCGAATTGAATGATTTAAAGAACTTTCTGCTTGTGTGTGACAAAACAATTGATTTTGAAAATAGAAACAAATTTGTCAATTTGTGAAAAATTCAAATTTCAATTTCATTTATAATCTGGGCCAAGGATTAAAAGCTCACTTATATACTTTAAATAAATAACTTCAACTTTGTAATTCAGTTATTATATACATAATCTTATAAATAAATATCAGGCGCCCCACTAGTTATATGCTATATATTGGAGCACACTCAAAAGATTAAAACCATTTTGTATATTTTTGCATAATCAATACCTACCTTCTACAACTTCCATTCATCACTCTATTAACAAATCTCTATTTGATTAAACAATTTCAAATCTTCTGTCAAATCTTCTGTCACAACCCATGGTTCTGATTCGCATAGTCAAACAAAATGTGTCGAACAAACTAGTAGAAATCGTTCAGAACAATGTTGGTAATTGTTCTCTTGTAATTATTAGGTGTTAAGAGGCGAGATTCGGCCTGCGGGTTATTTTCTGACCATCGTTTAATGTATACAATGTTATTCTGGGCACGCAAAGCGTTTAGCGCTAACGCTCTATTCATTAAGTCCGTCGTAACATACTGGATAATATTAAACATTTGTCACATGGATAATACATACACACTTATAAATAATATTATATATATATATATATATATATATATATATTTCATCGAAAGTCATGCCGTCTTCACATAACCATAAATTCGATTCCAACGAACTAACATTATTATGGTAAATTATTAGAGAAATCATGTCATATTAGAGAGAATCGAAAAGACGCTATTTAGATTGATTTGATATAAGGAAATACAGTATTTTTAATATCTCACGTCAACTGATTATTTTTTGTGTATAAATCAACTTTTATATTAGCAATTATCAACTCCCACTCAGGCATGGAGAAACTGGTGAGAAATGAAATGAGACATTTTTAATTTAATTAGTTAAGAAATTGAGGTTGAGCTTTAATTAGAAATAACATTTTAACTGTTTATTGAATATTTATGAAATAAATGTAATACTTAGTAGGGTAGAGTGAGACTTAGTTCTGCGGATAAAATGGTCCAAAACCGATATTTCAAAAACAAGTAAGTTTAGAAATGTTCATCAACAATAATTGAAAGTAGAGGTAAAAAGATGTATAACCTGCCATCACCTCGATTTAGACGACGTTGCTATCCGACGTGAATATTTCTGTCGAAATTCCAGATCCAGGTTGTATACAGCAAAAAAACTATTTCTTGAATAAATAATAAGTTGCAAGTTTCACTGAACATGATCAGATAGTTGTTTGTTTGATATGTATTAATTGTTGTTATATAATTGATTCTAAAAACAAATCTATTCCGTCTCAAATTTTCAAAACATATTATATATCTTATAAAATACATAAATACGTTAATCGCCATGTCAGTTATATGTGTTTGACGCTAAGAAGTTCTGCATGAGCCTTATAGCAAATTTATCTGAAAATTATGTGGCTTGTCAATAAAAAAAAGTTTTAACAGGGTCATGTCAGTCATCTATGTGTGACATAAAAAATTGTTTTACCAGGAATTTTGCAAAAAAATTTTTTGTATATTTTTAAATTATTTTCTTATAAAAATATCCTGGTCCATAAGAAAATTTTTCTGGTGTTATCGTGGCGATTAAAGTGTTGATACATTATTGTACAAAGAAGGCTTTTTAAATATGGTTGAAGTTAGTTGTAGGCTGTTCGAAATTAAAAAAGCGAAATATATACAAAACAGTTCATAATATTGTTACTACATTCACAAACTAAAAGCTTCGCATATCTCTTGCCTATTGTCCTCACAAAAACCGCAGTTAAACTCTAGAACTTTATAATTCTTTGTCCTAATTGATTCCGTTGGGTCTTTTTCTTTCTGAAGAAAACAGAAGAGAACATTCACATATTGTTATACTGACATATATTATTTCCAAAACTTTTACTGTTTTAATAATTTAGCAGCAGAGTACTCGGTATTTTTTAATGAAATAAGTTTATTTTATAATTGATATAGGTTTGTTACAATAAACAGTGCCGGAACTTTCCATAGGATAAGTTAGAGTAATTGCAAAAATATCGAAAATAATTTTTTTTCCATATGTTCACGATTTGAAGGTTTCTGAACATTTTGACATACCTTAGAAAAAATGAATGTGTGTGTGAGAGGAAGAGAGTGTGTGAATATTAATTGTGATACGAAAAGTTCCAGCAATTTGCCTTAAGGCACGACGCCATGCACCACTAGTTTTTTCTATCTATTACCTTGAAGGTAAAAGGGGCATCTCTAAAAAATACACGTGTGAGGTCCGTATCGTTTTATTGAATCCTCGCATACTCACAACATTGTAAATTCACCAACATACATACCTTCACGAGTATAATAATAATTCAGAAGCGCATGTAATCTTTACTAATCAACGTGTGATTTGATTTTCCATTTTTAATTAGTATCACAAACGCACGAATGTTGTATATAATGTTTATATTATTTATATATATATAAATTTCATTTATAAAATATTTATGATTATATATATGATACATAATAAATATTATGCAGTGTGAATAGGTGCATTTGCTTGATACCAGATGCGATTGCATCATTTAGAATGTGTAATGGCGATCTTACATTCCGTATATTATTTTTCAACGTATATTTCACATGTTAAGTTAATTTCTTTGATACGTACTACTATACTACTGATGGCGGTATATTAAATATATTTAGGTGCTATGCATAAGTTCATTGTTTGATTGTACCAGATTTAGAGGAATATTTTCGAGATCTAGATTCGGATTTATAATAATGGGTCTTTCAGAAGCGTTATAAGTTTTGGCTTCTTGGAGATTTTATGGTGGCAGCGGGTCAAATGCAACAAAACGGTGTTATGAACTCCTGTCATAATATTCAACAAAAATAAATAATTATTTTTCTTTGATTTTTTTTAATATCATTGTTTTTCTTCACCTTCCCGTAGAGTAAGTTATAGTAATCGCAAAACAATCAAAAATGAAAATTTTTGCATATCATTACATTTTAGGACCTTCTGAACATTTTGGGAAACGTTAGCAAAAATTGATATATGTTTGTATGTATGCATGTATGTATGTATGTGTGTGTATGTAAGTATGTTCGGATACAATTTTTTGTTATTGATTTTAAAAACATTCGCCCCAATTAATTTTGAAAAAATAAGACTATAATATCAAAAAGATTTAAATGCAACTGACATGGCGTTGATATATATTTTTTTGTTGTTTAAATAGAAGAGCTATATTTTTTAACAATTAATTGCGTTTATGAAGTTATCTTTGATTTGATGATGTGGCGTTGAAATAACACTTCTTATTTTTCCTTATTTTACAAAGATGTTTTATTCTTAAAGAAACATTGCATAACTTTATTTTGTTATATTAAAGTTATATTCCATTTTGATTATTTATTTTCTCAAATATATTTCTAACGTTAACTAGTAATGAACAAAAATTATTCACAATTTTGTTAGCTAGATCTAGATTCAGATTAGATCCCATAAAAGATAAATCATCTAAAATAACTGATTTCTAAGACATCTCAGACTTTATTTCACATACATATTATTGATAAAACCTGAAAAATAACGTTTTTGAATTTCTTAATAAATTATGATACTACAAATATTTATAAACTAAATATTCTGATACGCCTTCCATATATGTCTCCGATTTTATTTAAATTTTGTTAAAAGAATATATAATTTAGCCAGGAGCCACATTTATAGAGGCGAGAACAGAAATACTTGAACCCGTGTTCATAAATAAAATCAATGGTCATGTTAAAAGTTATGATTATGTAAAATATATTCTAAAATTTTACATTTGAACTCAGAAATATATATATATATTATATATACATATATATATATAATATATATTATTATAATATATATATATATATATATATAGAGCTGATGGGAAACAAATTCTAAATCAATAAATTTATTTGATTTTTAGGTTTTTAAATTTAACAAAAATATCTCTATTTACTATTATATTTATTATGATTCAAATTTTATATCATACTTCTTAATTTATCATTTCTCAATACTTGTAAAAATAAAAATAACATGAAAAATAGTCGATAATAATAATGAATTTGGAAATTGTGGCGAAAGGTGAAAATTTATGAAAAAATTAAGTAAATTGATTCAGTACATCAAAAATTAGGTGTTAGAGTTGGATAATCCTCAAATTACTTTTTTCAAAAGCTCAAAAATTTTAATCTAAATCAGCTATGAACATTTCTTGACAGAAATCTATGTAGCAAATGATATATAATCTTTAAAATTTTACGAAATAGGGGTTTGTGGTAGGAGGATAAATATTTAGGGTAATATGTATTATATGCGCATTATGAAAAGGTAAAAAAAATAAAAATTAGAACAAAAAATAAAAAATAAAACTTTGTGGTGGTGAACTCTTACCATTTGGTTTCAATAAATATATGCAAAAACCTTTCTGTACCAAAAAGTTCTCAAAATTTTCACGGCACACAAATGTAAGTATAGTTTTTGATGCATTAAAAACCGACAAACAAATTTATTTCTTTTCATATGTGTAATAAGTAGACTAATATAATTAAATGAGTTCAAAAAATAATATTCAATTTGATTTTTATTTAAAATATTAATTTTTTTTATACTTTCATCCAAATATCAATAAGAAACAGAAAGATATTTCAAACGAATATTGGCAGTTAAATTACTGATTTTGTTCGAGCTCTAATTCTAATATTTTTTACTATTTACCAAAATATTATATAAATAAAATATAGGTAGTCTACACTCATAAATACTCAGGAATAAAAAATACATACATTTCGTTTCAAATAACGCGCACTATATCGAAACCTACAAGACGTCTTCATATATGTTAATATATCCCCGTCCATAGAGTGAACAGATAGAAAAAATTTGAAAAAAAAACTGAAACATCTAAAAGAAATCCATTCGATGATTCGATATTTTGGAACGAAATCATACAAAACGTATTTGACAGAATTATTAAATCAGGCGCGCGCGTTGACTAATGACGACAAAGTTGATCGATGACCTC
>NW_020539726.1:26148344-26176661 GCF_003426905.1 Ctenocephalides felis
CTCAGATTTACTCTTCTGGTATTTGGATGAAAATTAGCGTAGTTATAGAGATGATGGTCAAAACAAGCCCATAAAATATTATAGTTCTATGAGAAGTGGTTTACTTAGAAAAACTATTTGAATTTTTGAAATACACGTACTTCCACAGTGTTTCGGCGACAGATTTTGTTAGTTTGAAATCTATGGTTTTGGAATGAATATTTTTATATTTTTCATTATTTTCTATACAATTTTAGAAATTAGAGATAACTCAACATAAATTTAAATATAAGTGTATCACTATTCGCGACTTTTAATCAAGAAATAACCAGATTTTTCCAAATATGAATCTATAACTTACTAAATGTTCTAATAATAATTTTATTTTAATGAAATATCTAACGAAATTCCAGTGTATTTAGAAACACTATAAGATTGTATTTTTAACACAATATTTGATATTAGACGAGACTATATTAATTATTAGTCATCGGAAGCTGTACTTAGTATCAATTTTTGTAAAGTAGTTGAGTATCCCCTTGAGGTAAGCCAGTAAATATGTATAATTTTAATTATCATTTCCTTCAACAGCATTTAAGACTTCGTTCTCATAGGTATTAACAAACTTTGTGGTTAATTCAACAAGAAAATTTAGTTCAAATAGAAATTGGAATGATTCAAAAAAACGTTTTATTTGTGTAGACAAAATGATGCATTGTTTAAATTTTTGAAAAGGCAGGTTTTGGAGATGCGATAAAAAAGTAAAAGAACGTCAATTGGCAGTCAAAAACGACCATTAGACATATGCGCATAAAATTATCAGATATTATATAGAGATTTTTATGATAAGTTCAAATTTTGTTTACATTTCTATGGGTTCTGTGCCAATGTTCAAACGATAGACTGCGGCGCGGTGTAAGCGCTTCTATATTTTATCTCTAAAACAGCAGAGTTATTTCTTTGAAAATCAGTTAAAAATTTCCAACAAATTCATATTATGAAAAAGTTCAAATTTTTAGAAAAAGTATTTTTATTTTTCAAAAATTACTAAATTTTCACAAATCTATTTTTTTCAATGTTCTCAATTACTTTTAAAGCGTTCTTGAAAACTTTTCACAATGTCTGTAGTACGCAACATATCTGCAATTACTGTGGTTAGGTAAATTTCTGATATTTATATTTACTTGTTTGTGCTTGTTTTTTATTATAATTATGTACTGTTTTTAGTAGTAGATCAAAATATTAGTTTATGTAAATATGGTTTATCTTATTTGTAACGCATAACAATGATTACGTGGAATCTTTGATGCCTAGCATGTCTCGTGGCACACCAAAATATTGAGGGTTACAATACGATTTTATATCGTACGATATAAGATTTTGAAAATTATCTTTTGTTACGTTTGGTCAGGTCTGTGCGTAAGACCATAAACGGGCGTGCAGAAAATAAATAAATTATAATAAATAAATATTTTTGCCCTAGTAGAAAAAATCATGACTAAATATTGTTTCTATGTGGGCGCAATACTGGTTACCATATGGGCCTCATATTGGCAAATATTTTCCCATATCTATACTTACGTACAATAAGTAAACCTAAATGTTCACATAAAATGGTGATAGATTTGTATATATTGTGACGAAAAGGGTTGAAGCCCTCTTCTTGGGGATTGCAATGGCTGCCAAATATTATATCTTAGCTTTGCATCCCCATTACGAAAGGGTTACTTCAACACTCCAGTCGCCCGCTAAGTACCTGTAATTACCTGTGGTTAGTAGCTACTATGCGAATGAAACCAAGATTACTTTTATAACTAAATCTATTTAAATAATTAATAATACATTCCGTATGTATTTGTGGAACTTGACTGTACTTGCATACAGTGAATGTTTCCTAACTAATACCTCTTATCCTTATATCTGCTTATATGAATGTATGGGGGATAGAAACAGACAGAAAAGCACGTAAAATGTTACATACAAAATCAAATTAAAATCTAAAGGTCTCTATTCTTCTATCCTTTGAATATTTCCAAGAATCTTTCAGGATTATTTGAGACCAATTTGCAGTAAAGTTGCAATCATACATTGTTGTCATCCATTACCCGCAACAAATAGAGCTGTGGTCAAAAAGTAATCAAGTCTCAATTTAATCATCCGATGACAATTGATTCTAATTTATAACGCTTCTATAAACACAAATGATGTGTGATTAATTCATACTTGTTATTCTTCTATTTACAGAACGACCTCAAAGTGGCGCATTTGACCCCACTGACTTATTTCGTCCTAGACCCCGGCCGACACTACGCCATTGGTCGTTTCGTATGACGGCATGAACCGTCGTATCGCATAATACGCCAATGGGAAAGTCACATGATAGACGTTGGGTCAAATAGTACAAGGACGTAATAAATGGATTGTGTTCGTTCTGTGATATTTGTTCGTATATGAAATGACTAATAATGTGATTGTAATAAATTGTGTCAGTGTTCTTCGATATTTCAAGCTGGAACGATATAAAAGGCCTATGATAAATGAGTAGCTAGGTGCAAGATTGATTTTTCATTTGACTTCACTTTTCAGGACATCTGATTTCCCAGACCGCTTTATGCCTATTTTGAAGCATTTTTGGAGACTCTAATCCATATAGTATTTATTTTCAAAAGTGTCTATACTTATTTCATCATTTAATTGACTTGGTTTAAACGTCTCACATCTTTATAGAATTGCATGCTATATAATTTTAATCTAAAAACGAATTTTAAGAGATATTTTTTATTGTGTTTTTCAGTTTTATTACACAAGTATCAAAACTATTAATCAAGAGTTTATAATGTAGCACTCCACCGAATTTTTAACCTACTGAAGAAAGACCTACTCAATGCGTTTGTTTTCCTCCAAAAAATTTTAGATGTTAGTTTTAAATAGTGTGACCTTTAGAAATTGACCTTGCGCCGACATTTTCTCAAAAATAGCCCAGATTTCAAAAATATAACTAGTGGGGCGCAAGGCATCGTACCTTAAGGCAAATTGCTGGCACTTTCCGTACCAAAAATTATTATTTTTTTTAAAACGATTAACATTTTTAAAAAAAATTACTTGGACACAATATGATTTTTGAGAAACTATAAAGGGTCTGGGCGTGTTTCCATACAGAATCGGCCCCACCCTGGTATATAAATGATTTTGATGCCATTTTATAGGTATTTTCGATTAAAATACGAAATTTCAAATCCGTAGCTCATCATTTGGTCGAGATATCAGTGAAAACATGTGAAAGTGGCCCCTTTGTTCAAACTAACTTTTTGTCGGAAATATGAGTGATATCGATAAAATATTAACGTCATTATATTTATACTGATCTTGTCTATGTTGTACATAACAAATAATGTAAAAAAATTATTTGTTAGTGCGTGAAAAAGTAAAAATGATTTTTTATTTTCCATTTTCTACCAGTGCGGCTATTTGGACTACTTTTAAATTAGCACCATTCGAAAGCCTGTACATTTTTCTTTTGTTATTCAAAAATTCATTTAAATGTAGGTGAAACTTTGTGGTGAAAAGTTGGAAAAACTTAAACTAGTACACGTGTTGCCGGTACTATTTGGCGCTGTTCGGGCGCACGGATCAACCGATTTGAATGGTTCAAAAAACATTCGATTCCTATTGATGGGGAGATGTTTTTGGCAAAGGCAGGTCCAGCCGTTACGGAGATAAAGAGCAAAGAGTGCAGAAAATAGAAATCGAGTTTTTGAGAGAACGGAGCATCCGATTTGAATGATTTAAAAAAAACATTCAATTAGCAATGATTGGGAGAAATGGTTATTAGTTTTTGGCAGAGGCAGATCCAGCCATTTCGAAGATACAGAGCTAAATATACAAAAAATGGTAGTTTTTGAGAGAAATAAGCATCCGAATTGAATGATTTAAAGAACTTTCTGCTTGTGTTGACAAAACAATTGATTTTGAAAATAGAAACAAATTTGTCAATTTGTGAAAATAATTCAAATTTCAATTTTAATTCTGGCCAAGGATTAAAAGCTCACTTATATACTTTAAATAAATAACTTCAACTTTGTAATTCAGTTTATATACATAATTCTTATAAATAAATATCAGGCGCCCCACTAGTTTATATGCTATATATTGGAGCACACTCAAAAGATAAAACCATTTGTTATATTTTTGCATAATCAATACCTACCTTCTACAACTTCCATTCATCACTCTATTAACAAATCTCTATTTGATTAAACAATTTCAAATCTTCTGTCAAATCTTCTGTCACAACCATGGTTCTGATTCGCATAGTCAAACAAAATGTGTCGAACAAACTAGTAGAAATCGTTCAGAACAATGTTGGTAATTGTTCTCTTGTAATTTATTAGGTGTTAAGAGGCGAGAATTCGCCTGCGGGTTATTTTCTGACCATCGTTTTAATGTATACAATGTTATTCTGGGCACGCAAAGCGTTTAGCGCTAACGCTCTATTCATTAAGTCCGTAACATACTGGATAATATTAAACATTTGTCACATGGATAATACATACACACTTATAAATAAATATATATATATATATATATATATATTTCATCGAAAGTCATGCGTCTTCACATAACCATAAATTCGATTCCAACGAACTAACATTATTATGGTAAATTATTAGAGAAATCATGTCATTATTAGAGAGAATCGAAAGACGCTATTTAGATTGATTTGATATAAGGAAAATACAGTATTTTTAATATCTCACGTCAACTGATTATTTTTTGTGTATAAATCAACTTTTTATATTAGCAATTATCAACTCCCACTCAGGCATGGAGAAACTGGTGAGAAATGAAATGAGACATTTTTTAATTTAATTAGTTAAGAAATTGAGGTTGAGCTTTAATTAGAAATAACATTTTAACTGTTTATTGAATATTTATGAAATAAATGTAATACTTAGTAGGGTAGAGTGAGACTTAGTTCTGCGGATAAAATGGTCCAAAACCGATATTTCAAAAACAAGTAAGTTTAGAAATGTTCATCAACAATAATTGAAAGTAGAGGTAAAAAGATGTATAACCTGCCATCACCTCGATTTAGACGACGTTGCTATCCGACGTGAATATTTCTGTCGAAATTCCAGATCCAGGTTGTATACAGCAAAAAAAACTATTTCTTGAATAAATAATAAGTTGCAAGTTTCACTGAACATGATCAGATAGTTGTTTGTTTGATATGTATTAATTGTTGTTATATAATTGATTCTAAAACAAATCTATTCCGTCTCAAATTTTCAAAACATATTATATATCTTATAAAATACATAAATACGTTAATCGCCATGTCAGTTATATGTGTTTGACGCTAAGAAGTTCTGCATGAGCCTTATAGCAAATTTATCTGAAAATTATGTGGCTTGTCAATAAAAAAAAGTTTTAACAGGGTCATGTCAGTCATCTATGTGTGACATAAAAAATTGTTTTACCAGGAATTTTGCAAAAAATTTTTTTGTATATTTTTAAATTATTTTCTTATAAAATTATCCTGGTCCATAAGAAAATTTTTCTGGTGTTATCGTGGCGATTAAAGTGTTGATACATTATTGTACAAAGAAGGCTTTTTAAATATGGTTGAAGTTAGTTGTAGGCTGTTCGAAATTAAAAAAGCGAAATATATACAAAACAGTTCATAATATTGTTACTACATTCACAAACTAAAAGCTTCGCATATCTCTTGCCTATTGTCCTCACAAAAACCGCAGTTAAACTCTAGAACTTTATAATTCTTTTGTCCTAATTGATTCCGTTGGGTCTTTTTCTTTCTGAAGAAAACAGAAGAGAACATTCACATATTGTTATACTGACATATATTATTTCCAAAACTTTTTACTGTTTTAATAATTTAGCAGCAGAGTACTCGGTATTTTTTTAATGAAATAAGTTTATTTTATAATTGATATAGGTTTGTTACAATAAACAGTGCCGGAACTTTCCATAGGATAAGTTAGAGTAATTGCAAAAATATCGAAAATAATTTTTTTTCCATATGTTCACGATTTGAAGGTTTCTGAACATTTTGACATACCTTAGAAAAAATGAATGTGTGTGTGAGAGGAAGAGAGTGTGTGAATATTTAATTGTGATACGAAAAGTTCCAGCAATTTGCCTTAAGGCACGACGCCATGCACCACTAGTTTTTTCTATCTATTACCTTGAAGGTAAAAGGGGCATCTCTAAAAAAATACACGTGTGAGGTCCGTATCGTTTTATTGAATCCTCGCATACTCACAACATTGTAAATTCACCAACATACATACCTTCACGAGTATAATAATAATTCAGAAGCGCATGTAATCTTTACTAATCAACGTGTGATTTGATTTTCCATTTTTAATTAGTATATGACAAACGCACGAATATGTAAAAATGCTTTATACTGTATTATATACACTACATAAAAATATTTATGGCATTGTGAAATAGGTGCATTTGCTTGATACCAGATGCGATTGCATCATTTAGAATGTGTTAATGGCGATCTTACATTCCGTATATTTATTTCAACGTATTATTTCACATGTTAATGTTAATTTCTTTGATACGTACTACTATACTACTGATGGCGGTATATTAAATATTATTTAGGTGCTATGCATAAGTTCATTGTTTGATTGTACCAGATTTAGAGGAATATTTTCGAGATCTAGATTCGGATTTATAATAATGGGTCTTTCAGAAGCGTTATAAGTTTTGGCTTCTTGGAGATTTTATGGTGGCAGCGGGTCAAATGCAACAAAAACGGTGTTATGAACTCCTGTCATAATATTCAACAAAAATAAATAATTATTTTTCTTTGATTTTTTTTAATATCATTGTTTTTCTTCACCTTCCCGTAGAGTAAGTTATAGTAATCGCAAAACAATCAAAAATGAAAATTTTTGCATATCATTACATTTTAGGACCTTCTGAACATTTTGGGAAACGTTAGCAAAAATTGATATATGTTTGTATGTATGCATGTATGTATGTATATGTGTGTATGTAAGTATGTTCGGATACAATTTTTTGTTATTGATTTTAAAAACATTCGCCCCAATTAATTTTGAAAAAATAAGACTATAATATCAAAAAAGATTTAAATGCAACTGACATGGCGTTGATATATATTTTTTTGTTGTTTAAATAGAAGAGCTATATTTTTTAACAATTAATTGCGTTTATGAAGTTATCTTTGATTTGATGATGTGGCGTTGAAATAACACTTCTTATTTTTCCTTATTTTACAAAGATGTTTTATTCTTAAAGAAACATTGCATAACTTTATTTTGTTATATTAAAGTTATATTCCATTTTTGATTATTTATTTTCTCAAATATATTTCTAACGTTAACTAGTAATGAACAAAAATTATTCACAATTTTGTTAGCTAGATCTAGATTCAGATTAGATCCCATAAAAGATAAATCATCTAAAATAACTGATTTTCTAAGACATCTCAGACTTTATTTCACATACATATTATTGATAAAACCTGAAAAATAACGTTTTTGAATTTCTTAATAAATTATGATACTACAAATATTTATTATAAACTAAATATTCTGATACGCCTTCCATATATGTCTCCGATTTTATTTAAATTTTGTTAAAAGAATATATAATTTAGCCAGGAGCCACATTTATAGAGGCGAGAACAGAAATACTTGAACCCGTGTTCATAAATAAAATCAATGGTCATGTTAAAAGTTATGATTATGTAAAATATATTCTAAAATTTTACATTTGAACTCAGAAATATATATATATATATATATACATATATATATATATATATATATATATATATATATATATATATATATATAGAGCTGATGGGAAACAAATTCTAAATCAATAAATTTATTTGATTTTTAGGTTTTTAAATTTAACAAAAATATCTCTATTTACTATTATATTTATTATGATTCAAATTTTATATCATACTTCTTAATTTATCATTTCTCAATACTTGTAAAAATAAAAATAACATGAAAATAGTCGATAATAATTAATGAATTTGGAAATTGTGGCGAAAGGTGAAAATTTTATGAAAAAATTAAGTAAATTGATTCAGTACATCAAAAATTAGGTGTTAGAGTTGGATAATCCTCAAATTACTTGTTTTTTATATAAAATTGAGCTTTTTCAAAAGCTCAAAAATTTTAATCTAAATCAGCTATGAACATTTCTTGACAGAAATCTATGTAGCAAATGATATATAATCTTTAAAATTTTTACGAAATAGGGGTTTGTGGTAGGAGGATAAATATTTAGGGTAATATGTATTATATGCGCATTATGAAAAGGTAAAAAAAATAAAAATTAGAACAAAAAATAAAAAATAAAACTTTGTGGTGGTGAACTCTTACCATTTGGTTTCAATAAATATATGCAAAAACCTTTCCTGTACCAAAAAGTTCTCAAAATTTTCACGGCACACAAATGTAAGTATAGTTTTTGAATGCATTAAAAACCGACAAACAAATTTATTTCTTTTCATATGTGTAATAAGTAGACTAATATAATTAATATGAGTTCAAAAAATAATATTCAATTTGATTTTTATTTAAAATATTAATTTTTTTATACTTTCATCCAAATATCAATAAGAAACAGAAAGATATTTCAAATGAATATTGGCAGTTAAATTACTGATTTTGTTCGAGCTCTAATTCTAATATTTTTTTACTATTTACCAAAATATTATATAAATAAAATATAGGTAGTCTACACTCATAAATACTCAGGAATAAAAAATACATACATTTCGTTTCAAATAACGCGCACTATATCGAAACCTACAAGACGTCTTCATATATGTTAATATATCCCCGTCCATAGAGTGAACAGATAAAAAATTTGAAAAAAAAACTGAAACATCTAAAAGAAATCCATTCGATGATTCGATATTTTGGAACGAAATCATACAAAACGTATTTGACAGAATTATTAAATCAGGCGCGCGCGTTGACTAATGACGACAAAGTTGATCGATGACCTCTGGTGTCATAATTAAAATATCCATTCGGATTGATTTGACTTAGAAGATTTTGACAAAAATGCAGAACCGAACTCTAAAAAATTGTAGACCCGTTTGTCTAGATTTATGATACATATATTTATTCATAAAGGATCCATTTGCCAGAAATCCGTTGCAAAAAGTTAGACAATTTTTACTAACACTAGTAACGGCCTCTTTTAGTTATGTCAATAGATAAAGACTTAGGAAGATTTTGACAAAATGCAGAATCGACTTTAAATTGTAGACTTGTTTGTCCAGATTCATAATAGATGCATTGATTTTATTCATTAAAGCTTCATTTGCAGAAGATCCTTTGCCCTAAGGCAGGTCTTTGAGTTGAGTAAAACTCCAACTCAATTCAGAGAAGAACAGTCTGAGAGATATCCCAAATCCTATTGCCATTTCATCGCAGTGCCCAAAATGGACTTATTTTCAATTAGAAACATATTTTTTATCTATATTTTCAAGTTAAAATTGTTATCGCTGCGCCCGATTTCAGATTGCCAGTCAAATGTTCATTGTTTTAACAAAAATGGCAAATAAAAAATATACTTTGTTTATTTCTATTATTCTTAATCGCTTATGAAAACTACAGAATGCAGAATTTCATTATTATTCATAAAAGATACATAGTTTAAAATATTACAAAAATTGCACTACGGAATTTAAAAATGTCCAGCGATATTTGTTTCCTATTCATTTATTTTAAAAGCCAAAAAAAAAGCCGGTATAATTTTATTTATGAAAGACATTATTTTATGAGTGCATATAAAATATTGACTATTTGCAATTTTTAATTTAAATTTTTGAAAAAAAAACTGAAATGTCAAGTTTTTAAAATATTTTGAGACCATGACTGTATAAATTAAATAGTAAAACTATCGTCGGATTTTTCCTTAAACATTTCAGTATAATGATATTATAATAAGGCTCATTCCAATATTTTACAAATTTTATATAATTTATTTAACTGTTTTATTATTTATTCATTTATTATTGAATTTATTTACTATAAATTTTTTTATGATTAATTTTAATCATTTTTAAATATAAGTAGTTAGTTTCATGAAAATCTGTATGTGTGTGTTTATATATATTGCAAGTGTTTCTTTTTAACAATTTAAAAGTAAAGATACATAAATATATCTCAAAAATTTTAAAAAATTTCTATAAAATTGCAATTTTAACTAAAAACACAGATAATGATTTTTTTCAAAAGAATCAAAAATCAAAATCATATTATTTAAATTTACAATATAATTATTTTGTTTAACAAACTTTAGGTTTTTATATAGACTAAGAGATCAATTTTATTTATGATAGATCCAAAGATTTAAATATTTTGATTTCTGATTCTAGGAAATTTAAAAAATTCAGACTTAAGCGTTTTTAGTTATTATTCCAATTTTATAGAAGTTTTTGATAATGCTTATGTTTGTTATACTAGATAATAAGTATCTCGTATCACAAATAAGTAAATTATTTGGAACAAAGTAAAAAAGCAGGTCTTTAGTTTTAAAAATGAGAATTGGAACAATAAACTACTATTAGTACTAAAGTTTCTGTATACTGTGTTTGTTTCTAATTATTCAAATTTTTTTTTATATGAAATGATGTTTAAAATATTGACTTAATAAATCTGTGGCCAACTCCACTTTACCAAACAGTATTTTTGATATTACAGAAAAAAAGATTTTGAACTCAATTTGTTTGAATCCATAATATGATTTAACTGTAATTGACGAATATATTCGTCATAGAGAAGTGGGAGAATTTTGTGTATTGACGAGTATGTTCGACATGCGTATAAAACAGTGACTATGTGCTATCTAAAATTTTTGAAAGCAGAAATTCGGAAATGTCAATTTATTTTGTCCTCTTTTGAGGAAATGACTATATAAAATCGGTAGGTGGTAAGTGATATTTTAATCTTATACTTCATATACTTCCTGAAATGTAAAAATAATATACTAAATCAATAAGAATTAAAATTAGTTATTTAAATATTGTTTTACTATTCACTTATTTTTAGAAAATTAATTTCGCTCGACAATCTACATCAACAACTATTCTTTCTTCTTTATACTTACATGTATAATACTTTATTGAATTTAATTCATTTGTAATATATGCCTATTTCAACAAAGAAGTAAAACTTAGTACATTTACTTATAACATTTTTCAATTTCATAAAATAAACTTATCTGTTTCATGCGATATTTACCAGCATCTTATTCTGCAATTGACGAATATACTCGTCATAAACTCTATTCGGACGTCACAAAACCGTGCAAACTGTTTGATCTGAGTAATTGAGATATATTTTATTAAATGATAAATTGTATGCTTATTTTAAATAATTCCTTTTATATGTATCTATTACCATCGTTTCGGTTCTGTCCGAGTCAATAGAGAGTAGTTTATATCAGAAGAATTCCAAACAAAAAATTGCTGCGATTTCGAAATTTTTACCAACATCGATGGTATCATCAATATTGTACAACGGTGTTAAAATGTCGAAAGATCAAGTGTTTCGACCTGGAACTAATTATATTCTTATTGTTCAATAATTGCACGTCTAGGAACATTTATTTTGATCATGGCATATATTGTAATCTAAAGTGACGGGCCCGATAGAAAATAAGTGTCATGTTGAGGAGAAAATGATTATGTTAATAATAATAATAAATATATGATAGTAGGATAACAGTGCCAAGTAAAATGTACATTGTGAATTTAATTATATTTTGTTCATTGTTTGTTAATAATAATTAAGAGTCGTACTTTTTATTTATTTTATTCATGTGTTCATACATGTAAATGAGAAAATTCTTTATTTAAGAATTGTAATTAAATTCAGGTCCGGCCAACAGTAGGTTTCGCATTTTATTTTTGTGCAAACCTGAAAAAAGAAAAAATGACAATTAAAATTGAACTCATTTTCAAAATGTAGTAGGATTTTGTTGCATTTGACTTCAGTTTTTTTTTATTATTTAGAACTTCAAAAATGTATAAAAAATTTTGATATTTTTTTTTTAAAATATTTATTTTAATAAATAAAATCATATTCAATTTGAATTTTTAATTCTGCCGATATTTAGTATAATTTTTAAATCTGACAATATTTATGAAGATTTTCATATCGAAACACATACACTGGATATATTCAAATTTTTTTGGTTCAAATGTAAATTTATCAAAATTTATGTACAAAAAACAATGTTTACATGAATATTAGGGTGGTCCTTAATATGGACATTTTCGAACTTCCTTGGTCCCAAGGGCTCAAATGATTCCAAATTGATAAAAAACAATTCTCCGGAAGTTTTAGCTCCTAATATTAACTTTTAGATAGTACGCAATTCAATCAAACTTCGTATGGAAATAGCATGGAAAAAAATTTAGGTGTGACTTAGCGACAAATGGATTAAAAGTGAAAATTTGTGTCATTTTTTATTGAAAATTCGAGGGTCTGCAAAATTTTTAAAATTTTTTTTATGCTATTTTTATACAAAACTTTGATTGAATTGCGCTCTATCTAAAAGACAATATTAAGAGCTATAGCTTTCAGGGAATTGTTTTTTATCAATTTGAAACCATTTGAGCCCTTGGGAGCAAGGAAATTCGAAAATGTCCATGTTAAAGACCACCCTAATAGATATACATTTCAAAGATTTTACGTTTCAAAAATATAAGACAAATTTATTTTTAAAATCTCATAGTTTTTTATATATTTAAACAGCAATAAAAACTATATCTTCCAAAACTTGTAGAGATGGATATTGCTTAACCTTGCGTTTCTCTAAATTCAACTCAATGGTTGGCCATTATTCTCACAATAAAATTATATTAAAACTAGAAATAAAAGGCTATTTTCAATTAATACCATATTAGATATTGCAATCACTACTAAGATCTTCTTGGATTATATGATACTCTATTAACTAATATATAAAAGTTGTACTAAATCCCCATATCTTATTCTGATCCTGTATTTTATATCTCTTTCACAACACAATAATCAACAAACATTACATATTAACAATATAAAACAACAAAAATCACAATATAAAATTTTATAGCCAACTTCAATATTCATACACAGGTGCTGTCACAGAGCCATCTATCGAATTAATTTACACTACATTCAAACCGTTACATTCAAACTTATAACTACCTAATATTATAATATCTAGAATATCATGAAAAAATCTGATATCATTGCTGGCCAAATAAATAATTAATAGATAATACCATCAAATTATTCGCAAAATTAAAAAAAAACATTTCTAATTCATTGTTTGCATAGAAATGTATTAACATATATTTAATATTTGAGTAAAGACACATTTGTATTCAATTTTATTTTAAAATATTTGTTGATAGTTATATTTTTATAAAAAGTGTTTCTTCAAGTTAAAAGATTGTTGGAATTTTTAACTTTCCGTAGGGTAAGTTATAATAGTATGAAAAATAGAAAATATTTTTTTGTAGAACTTTAGATTTAAAGGCATTTTGAACATTTTGGCATATCTTAAATAAAATGAATGTTTGTATGTGTGTGCGTGAGTGCGTGTGTGTGTATGTGCGTGCGGATACAATTTTTCGTCGACGATTACGAGCTTCGCTATTTTGTCTTTAAAACTGACGGACTTGTCAGAGCAAATGATTAGTTAATGTAGTGAAAGTAATGAAAACTCCAATTCCATAATTTAAAAAAAAAATCTAACTTTTGAAAAATTTCATAATAATAATTATATTCAGATAAAATCGAATTTTTCAGGATTTTTACAAAATCTTCAATTTTTTCTAAAATGGAAACAATCTCAAATAAAAATATAACTATCTAGATAAAAAATTAAAAGTTTTTAAAACACTTAAATTACTATTATTAATTTGAAATTTTGTCTGAAGGCACCATTCCATGCGCCACTAGTTACAGTTTTTTAAGTACATTTTGGTGTGTCTAGTATAAAAAATCAAATCTAACTCACGTAATGTAATGCCACAATTAAACACCAAGTAATAATTTATTCATCTATTATCATGGTAGCCGTTTTAAATTCATACCCGTTTGAATAATAATTTTTTCCATTTGAATGCGATGCTAAATCGCCATAATGCACAGTTGTAAGGTAACTCGTTTGATATATCGTTTAAGAGAACAACGTAAATCGCGTAATACCAATAAATACTAACAAACACGAGATAAACTTGTTTACTAAACCATGAATAAAGTTAACATGCGCTTATTCATTAAATACCATATAATCTATCAACATAAACCGTATTGCACAACTCCTCTTTACTTTACTCGTCTACCTGGATTTAAAATTACGCTCCGGAGACTCCGGAGATAAATACTCCGGTGATACCTGTTGCTTGGACCAGAGGAATAAATAACGATATATATATGTATATATATATATATATATATATATATATATATATATATATACTAGCTGACCCGACTGACGTTGCCTGTACCCACGTCAACAATTCGAAAGTATTTTTTCAAAAATACATTTTTTTTAATATCCTTTACTAATATTTACCGTTATTATATTCTAATATAGTCTAGTGGGCTTATAATTTAACCTAAATTAAAATTTCAAGTGAATTGTCATTTCTGGTAGGTGACAGTTCTCGTCAAAATGTTTTCAATGGTAAACCATAATATGTTGTTATTTGCAATTTTTTCTTCATTAATTTCCACAATTTTACTATAATTTTATAGTTAAATAAATCTTAAAAATTTCCCTTGATTAACTCTAAAATGATTTATCAAAATCCGAATAATAGTTCAGGAGGATTTTGGATTTATACATCCGTACAGAAGAATTTCAAATATAAGAATTTATATTGGCCATATCTCGGATGTCAATAAATTGTTAAGATTCATGATAACTACTAATTATTGCTATTACTAATATAGAAATATGTAAATTTATAAAAAGATATTTCTATGTTTTATCAAAAATGGATTAAAAATTATGATTTCAAAACTATATAAAATTGCCATGACATAATATAATTGTTTCTGTCAAAAACTCATGGCCTCTTTGATTCCAACACTAATTACCGATAGTTTTAGTTAACGTGTTATAATTATAGACATTTTGTTTATTGTCAAGAACATAATTAATTTCCCGAAGAAAATTTTTCGATGGTAGATACCATAGTCTTAGACTAAGTATGATCTAAGATCATACTAAATAAAATATTACGGCCTCACAAAAACTCGTTTGCCTTTAAAAATTCGTCAAAGTTCGCAAAAATAAGTACAGTTTTTTTTAGCATTTGTCAAAATTAGACCTAATATATCAAAACACATGTGAAAATAAAGACTGATAAAAAATTTCTTAATCAAGATTAAACATCTATATATAACTCGTAATTCCAAATTTACAATAAGAGGTCGTTTCAAATTCGTCACAATAAAGAATATTTTATTCAAATTTGAGTTAATATGAAAAATGCGAATTTTCAAATTTTCCTATTTTTTCTTACCAATAATTCGATTGTCGGTTAGGATATAAAAAAATTAAATATTTGCTAATTCTACGTTATCTCGACGTAGCAAGTTATTCTAAAGGGATTGAGACTAAATTTGTGTATGTGTGTGTATATGTGGGCCGATTTTCGATTTTTTGTCTAGATGTATTATCTGTATAAGGACTCGCATTGATTGATTTTGCACAATGATCGGTCAAGCTGTTTTGTTATAATTAGCAAACTTTCGTTGTAAGTGAAAAGTATTTCGTCTACGTTTTAGCCCGCAATCCTGAATCGATTTAAAAAATTCAGTTTGGTTCGGAATCGTGTTGATTTATTTTTGGTGAAAAAAAAACTAGGAAAAAATTGGACTAAACATAATAAAATTTTATGGTTCTAAGACAAGTGGTTTAATTTTTAAAAATTCAACAGACTCTGCGAAAATAGAGGTAAACGACTTTTTTACCACGTGAACAATAATATATTGTAAATTCTTCCAACACTTTATAGAATACTAATACTAGGGTTTGTCGGTTTTTAAAAACCGGTTTTAAAAACCGGTTTTTTGACGAAATTTATGAAATTCGAAAACCGATTTTTTAGTAAAAAAAAGCCGGTTTTTACTGTATAAATGAAAAATGACAAATATAGCCTAATATAAAATGCGATGCAGCGTTTTGATTCTTGGAATCATATCGGTTCAATAGCGTTTGGAATCTTATCAGTCTGCTATGGTTCCCAGAAAGGTTTTGTGTTATCTTTTGTCTAATGTATATATTAATTCTAATGTTTATACGAGTGTTTATATTAATTCAGATCAATGGACTTCTTGTTTCTTTATGTGCAGTTTATAAGTTCAGTATTCAGTGTTTAGTGCCATTGATCGATATTTGATACATATATAATACGAAATATAAGTAGTTATTTTATTATTATAAAAATATATATTATTATTTAAACTATTTATATTTTTGTATTCTAAAATGTCAGGCTGAAATGGAATTATTTAAAAAAAGTTGACAAAGAAAAAGCGCGTTGTATTTATTGCAATAAAATGCTTTCTTGCAAAGGATCAAACACAAGCAATTTACATAATCATTTGAAAACAGTACACGATAAAAAAACGAAAAAAAATTCTCGGATGCCGGCTCGACTTTACAAACATGTACACAACCACGTATTTTTAATTTTGTGAAAAAAACTAGTTTAGAAGAAATAGTGTCAAGCTCGCTGCATTAGAGGGACTATCAATTAATTGCATAACAAATAGCTCATTTATAAGAGAGTCATTACAAAAACGGAATTATACCACAGAATAATTCTAGGGTTATGGAACTTATTTACAACTTTTACGAATCTATAAAACATGAAACTATAAATGAAATAAACTGTATGAAAAATAAAGGACAAAAATTTTCTATAACTTTAGATGAATGGACTAGTAAAGAAAATCGAAGATATTTACATATTTTTGAAATCACATTTTATCAAACAAAAAAATAATTAGAATTTTTGAAAATTAATTCATTGAAACTACTCGAAATAGAAAATACTCGCGGCTTAGCTTAATTGTTTTTAAAACTAAAATTGATATTATCAAGGATGTATCTAATATTTTTTTAATTTAATAAATGTTTTTTTTATTTTAAATTGATTCATTTATTCGAAAATTCGAAATTTTCTTTCACTATCATAGAAATATTTACATTCTATATGTGAAAATAATGCATAAATAACGAATAATTATTTTCAAAATTATTTAATCCACATAAACTATTATATAACTATTTTTGATCTACTAATTAAAATAAAAATAATTTTGTTTACTATCTATAAAATTTAACAATAAATAATTTCAATCGAATACTGCTTAAAATTGCACTAAATTTGTGGATAAATTTTTGTTATTAACAGAATATTCGAGCAAAAATTTATTTTCTATATAAAATTCGAAAACCGGTTAAAACCGGTTTTCTGGCAAAATTAAAATTCGAAAACCGGTTTTCTGAAATGTCGGTTTTTGTATAAACCCTAACTAATACCAACTATTAGCCTGTTGCCACTTTACACTATCATCATTCTATTCGGGCTTTTCAGAGCTTCAGAAATTTACATGCACTCGGTATCAGACGTGCAGCCTCAGAGACAGGTGCGTTCGCTCACGTTTATAGGGAAGACCGCGTAAAATTGATAATTGGTAATAGAATAAAGAAACTCAATTGATTCTCAAATATTAACTTCATGTAGGGTAAGTTATAGTAATCGTAAAAAAATGAAAATGAAAATTTTTGCATAACTTTACGTTTCAGGAGTTTCTGAACATGTATCCAAATATAAAACTAGTGGGTGCATGGCATCGCGCCTTAAGGCAAATTGCTGGAACTTCCCGTACCGTAATTATAAACCTTTTTGCCCCGTACTTTGGAACGGCTGAACCTGCCTTTGCTAAAAACTAATCAGCACGTCTCATTATCAATAGGAATTGAATGTTTTGTGAATTATTCAAATCGGTTGATCCGTGTTCCCGAAATCGCCGACGAAAATTTGTATAACCGCACACACACATACACACACATACATCCATTTTTTCTAAGGTATGCCAAAATGTTCAGAAACTTTTAAAACGTAAGATATTAAAAATTTTCATTTTCGATTTTTTTTGCAATTACTATTACTTGCCCTATGGAAAGTTAAAAATCAAAGTTTTTAAAAAAGTCTTTTTTTTCAAAACTTAAAATCTAATTGTTTCAAAGTTTCAGTTTTTTCTAACGGGGTTGTTCGGTTCTTATTTATTTTTTTTTCGATTTTAAGATTTTTTGATATTGTGGAAGCTAAAAACCATAGAATTACTTTTTAAAAAAACATCTCAATATCTATTTTTTGACGAAGTTATATATATATATATATATATATATATATATATATATATATCTATATGTATGATCCTCTGAAACCGTTTCTTTCGCCGCTCCGCGAGCTATTGTATGCCATCTGCTCTCTTTTTCATTATAATACTTCATGCACATGACCTTTTTAATGTGCCAGCATCTTGAACACCATGGTGTATTGAGTACATTAAATTAAAAGGTGTATTTAGTACATTATATTAAAAACTTTAAATACGTTTTTCTCAAAATGACTTTTTTCATGCGGTGCCACTAATTTAAAAAAAAAAAACTACAGGTCAGATGGACTTCCATTTTTTTTTAATTTGTTCACCACTGCAATACCTAGTCCCCTTACCTCAAACAACTTCATAACATTACGCAAAAAAAATGCGAAGGTTTTCGTCCCAAAAAGGCCCTTTTAAACACTTTTTTTAAATAGCTGCCATTATTTTCTTTCTTGCATTTTTTCAGTTTGGTAGGGGGACTGGATTCAAACTTCTTAGTTTCTTTTTTTTGTTTCAGGCAATGCACAACGGATTTATCTGTGGCACCGCAAAAGAGATCGATTTTGCAATGCCCAATTTGGCGCCCCCTGGTTAAAAATGACGGCGAAAAAATAAAAATAAAAAATGTCTTAATATTCTATGATTATGTAATTTTTGTTTAAAAAAAACCGCATGTCTCTATGATAAATACATTTAGAGAAAAAACAAAAACAAATACCTTGTATTTTATGTAACAAAAAAACGAACAACCCCTTTAAAGCTTTCTTAAAAATTTTAATTTTTGGTACTAGTTCAGAAAAAGATTATTACCCCAGCTTCCCAGGTGTCTTCTACAAATCCGACTTTTGCGATTTGCGTGTATGTTTGATAGTTTGTGAGTATTTCATGGGTCGCAACGAGTGTGCGAGCAATGTGGCCGTGTGCCCGTGTGTCTGTGCTTCGTAGTTCGTAGTAATATGTGGGAGAGGTCGTAAGGTCAGTTGCCCTCAGGAAAGGGACCCGCGGATAACCGCTACACAACACAACGCACAGCGATAGATATGTGCGCGCATTATACATATAGGCGAAGGCGAAGGCAAAGCCGATATCAGTGGCGCAGAGTTGACGTCGAAGAACGCGGATTTCAATTTGGATACTATATATACTTTGGATAGATGATATAAAATAAAAAACCTCTATAATATATACATATATATATATATATATATATATATATATATATATATATATATTAAAGTCACTATTAGGTATTATTTCTAACCACATCTCATACCAAGACATTTTTAGGTTTAGCTCACATAATTAAGAACAACTCTTATTAACTGACCGTAGGGTTAGTTATAGTAATCACAAAAAAATCAAAAATGAACATGTTTATATATCTTTACGTTCCAAAGGTTTCTGAACATTTTGGCGTACCTTAGAAAAAATAGATGTGTGTGTGTGTATGTGTGTGTGCGGATACAAATTTTCATCGACGATTTCTGGAACACGGATGAAGCAATTGGAATAGTTCAAAAATATTCGATTCGTATTGATGAGGAGACGTGCTGATTAGTTTTTGGTAAAGGCAGGTCTAGCCGTTCCGAAGATACGGGCAAAAAATGCCACAAACAGTAACTCAGTTTTTAGGAGAATGGAGCTTCCGATTTTAATAATTCAGAAAACATTTTACTTGTATTGACAAGATGAACTGATTAATTTTTTTGGAAGGCAGGCCTGGCGGTTTCGGAGATCTAGTAAAAAAAGTAAAAAAAAATGCCATTTTGAGGTCGATAATGATCGACTCATTGCTAGAACTTTACGCACTAAAAATTATTTTTCTTAAAAAGATTCACATTTTTAAAAAAAAAAAATACTTTGAAAAAATTAGATTTTTGAGAAACTATATTTTTGAAAAAAAAAAATTTGAAAAAAATGCTTCTTGAAATAAAAATGTTTTCTTTATTTTGTAATATTTTAAATATTCTGAACATTTTTTCAAAGCAAACGTACTGCTTTAACTGCATAGAGACGAAATATTGAAGCGCGTAAACGACGCGTTGCCGTCTAACGGATCAACATTGGTACGGAACCCATAGGAATGTATACAAAATTTATACTTATTGTTAAAATCTCTATATAATATCTGATAATTTGATGTGCATTAGTCTAACGATCATTATCGACTAAGAGTCTAACTAAGATTCTGCTATCTAGATAAAATAATATTTCCAGTTTAATTCGACAATTAAATTTTCGCTTTCAATAAAAATATTCGAGCATACATATAATATCTATACTTGCATAAATTAATTTGGTTAATACAATTCATTTTTTATTTTGATATTTTGGACGTCAACTGTAATCATTAGGTCATCCACAATTATGTGAACATTAAGTTAAAAATATCTCAGTATGTTTAGTAATTTTTCAGAGTATAAAAATCAATGTCATTCAAGATTTTATCGAATTTTTCAAAAAAAAAATCTACATTTAATTACGAAGAAACGACCCACCCGATAGTCGCAAAAAAACCGACCAATGCTAGTCGTCATCGAGATACATCGAATGGTTTTTAATTTTAGAAATCGGTCCAGCCGTTTTTGAGAAAACGTCGATGGAATGTCAAAAATCGGCTCACATGCACACATACATACTTTTTCCAAATTGGCCTCATTCGATTCAGAATGACTTGAAACGTTGAGCAAACATAAAATTAACAAATCCGCTTATTTCACGAAAACATAAACGTCTCCTTCGGGAGGTTTAATTTCTTCAAAACATTTCGTTTTTACAAAAAAAAAAAATGTATGGACGTAAACGGTAATCAATAGTAACGTTCGAAACGCGGGGAACGTATTACTTTTATTAAATGTGAATAATATAAAAATAAAATTCATATTGTGAAATATTTATAGAAAAAATATTAATATACAAAAATTATAACTACTGATAATATTTCTTACCTCCTAAATTTTTGAAACTTTAGGCCCAGCGATTTGCTCTTGATTCTAGCAAATGCAACAAAAGCATTCGCATATCTGAATTGATTTCATCATTTATCAAAAAATTTCGAAGAGTATTAAATATTTTATTTAACGCATCTTCATAATTCTCTTCTAATCTCGGGCCACGCAACTTCAATTGATTACTAATCCAAATCATATTGCTAAATACATTTGGATCCGTAGGATTCGTTGTCATAAAGTTGCATAGTGATTCAGCAGATGATAGAAGACCCTCATCTAATGAGAAATAAATACATTAATTTACAAAAACTATTAAAAAATCATCATTCAGCATCCATTTACCTGTCATTTGGGAATCTAATTGGACCATCTTTAATTCTCGAGCTGATTTCAAAGAACGTGGTGGTTTGATAGTTTTTCGACTTCTCGTGTCAATCTAAGATACAAAAATTATTTATAAATCGCTTAATTTAACAAACTTTTGTTTTTAGGATTCGCTTGCGCTTGCTTACTTTGATCAGTAAACCCTAACCTCAAATTCGCCGGCGTTCCACAATGTCTTAATAAAAATATAATAAAACCGATCAATAAATAATATTCATATAGCTGAAGCTTTCAAGTATAACTATAACTTACCTAAAAGATGTACACTAATTTTTTCGAGAACAAACAACGTAAATAAATCAAGAGCTTTGAGATCGTGACTGACCTGATTCGCAAACGCCGAAAAACAAAACGCATCGTCATCAACTTAGAGCAATACAAACATCCATAAACGGATATTTCAAAAAAGATCAGACACATAAATTATCTTATATTGTTGGTAGATCTGTACAACAAAATCTACTCTACTCTCCTTGCGGATCTCTATGGTCAACTTTTTAAAACTTCTTTCATATTTTCTTTTTAATTTAAAATAC
The DNA here is from genome assembly GCF_003426905.1 of Ctenocephalides felis. Classification (NCBI taxonomy): domain Eukaryota; kingdom Metazoa; phylum Arthropoda; class Insecta; order Siphonaptera; family Pulicidae; genus Ctenocephalides; species Ctenocephalides felis. The sequence goes on from NW_020539726.1 coordinate 26,170,638, forward strand.
AAGTAAGAAATTTTGCATGACTTTATATTTGGTAGTCTGAAACCTAAATAATATTATAAAATGTTTATATAGACATTTTTAACTTCCCGCAAGGTAAGTTATAGTAATCGCAAAAAAATCGAAAATAAAATTTTTTGCATTTCTTCACGTTTCAGAGGTTTTTGAACATTTTGGCATGCCTTACAAAAAATAGATGTATGTGTGTGTGTGCGTGTGTGTATGTGAGTACGGATACAAATTTGCGTCGACGATTTCGGGAACACCGATCAACCGATTTGAATAATTCAAAAAACATTCGATTTGTATTGATAGGGAGACGTGCTGATTTGTTTTCGGCGAAGGCAGGTCTAGCCGTTCCGAAGATACGGGGCAAAAAGTGCCAAAGTGGTAACTCAGTTTTTAAGAGAACGGAGCGTCCGATTTTAATAATTCAAAAAACATTTCACTTGTATTAACAAGATGAAGAACTGATCAAATTTTCATGGAGGCAGGGTTAGCGGTTTCGGAGATCTAATGAAAAAGTAAAAAATGATCATTAGACATATGCACATCAAATTATCAGATATTTTATAGAGATTTTAACAATAAGTATAATTTTGTTTACATTCCTATGGGTTTCGTACCAATGCTTATCCGTTAGACGGCGGCGCGGCGCTTACGGGCTTTGATATTTCGTGACTATGCAGTTAAGCAGTACGATTGCTTTAAAAAAAAGTTCAGAATTTCCAAAATATTTCAAAATATATTTTTCTTCAAAAAGTCTTCTTTCCAAAAAAAATAAATTCTTGTCAAAAATTTATAGTTTCTCAAAAATCTAGTTTTTTCGAAGTAAAATTTTTTCAAAAATGTTAATCGTTTTTAAAAAAATAATAATTTTTGGTACGGGAAGTTCCAACAATTTGCCTTAAGGCACGATGCCAATGCGCCCCACTAGTTACATTTTTTTATTCAGAAAGCTAGGGAAAAATTTCACCGCTCAGCCTCACTGGCGCTGTTATCGCTTATCGTTTGGCAACCCCGCGCTCAAACAAACGCGGGCAACAGACGATACTGTATACTTGCGCAAACTGCGACTTGGACATGTATTCTGTAGCGCAGTTTGACAGACTGGTGCAAGCGAGAAGGCATGAGCACTTTTTGATTGTTAATTGCGCAATCATTCAAGTCGACAAGTTTATCTATTGGCCGCGTGTGGCAGCACATGTTCCGATTAATGGCGCAAAATTTGGAATGAACTAGTGGGGTGCATGGCATCGTGCTTTAAGGCAAATTGCTGGAACTTCTCGTGCTGTAACGAAATGTTTGAGGAATATTAAATGTTTTCAAATAGATTATTATAAATATTGTAACATTGTCTAACATTTATAAGTATTAAATAAACTGAATTGCAAAGTTAAAATTATTTGTTTAAAGTTTAAAGAACTTTAGTCAGAATTCAAAATTAAATTTGAATCATTTTCGATATACAAAAAAAAAACTAGTTGGTATTGGTATTTTGCCTTGAGGTAAGTTACATGAACTTCCCGATATGTTTAAATAATCGTTTTAATCAATAAAACTAAATTAATTTATTTTACCGTGCCGTTTTAGAATTAAACTACTGGTCGTAAGGACTATAGTTCTATAAGACCAGGATATATATCGCCAAAAAAAGTTCCATAAAAATCGGCTTAATTTTTTTTGTTAACAGTGAATTACAAGAAAACGGCTCGATAGATTTTTCACTAAAACTAATCAGTATCATTCCCAAATGATATCTTTCGAACAGTTTTTTCATTTTTGAGAATCGATTCGGTAGTATGAGCTTAAATGTGGACAAAAAGTTTAACATCTTTTTGCAATTTACAAAGAAATGGCTCGGCCGATCGCTGCCCAAAACTGTCAAAAAATTATCCACATCAAAATACATCGATTGGCTTTTAAAGTTTTGAAATCGGTTCAGGTGTTTTTGAGCAAACGTCGATGAAAGTTGTAATTTTGACAAACGCCAAAAAACACTAATTTTTGCAAACTTTGACGATTTTTTAAAATGAAACGACTTGTCGTAGGACCGTAATGTTTTAGCATGATCTATAAGACTATAATATACCGTTAAAAAAAATCGTGAAAATCGTCGAATTTTTTTTAACACCTTATTACAAAAAAACGGCCCGGCTGATCTTTACCTAATCAAGTCGATTTCCAACCAACATGGTTCGAACAGTTTTTGAATTTTCAAAGTCGATTCAGAATTGCGGGCTAAAACGTGGACGAAATTTTTTTCACTTGTCTGCGATTTACAAAGAATCGGCCCAGCCGATCGAAGCACAAAATTCAGAAACGCTAGTCCTCATCGAGATACATCTCATGGATTTTAAATTTTTGAAATCGGTCCAACCGTTTTTGAGAAAACGTCGATTTACGGCAAAAAATGTGTTCACACACAAACACACACACATACTTTTTTCAAACTTGGTCTCATTCGATTCAGAATGGCTTGAAACGTCGAGAAAACATAAAATTAGCAATTCGGATTTTTTGATGAAAACAAACTTCTCCTTCGTACGAAGCAAAAAAAAAATGGAACAATTTTTTTTTCCAAAATCAATTATTTTGTTAAAACAAGCAGAAAGTTCTTTAAATCATTTAAATCGGACGCTTAGTTCTCTCAAAAACTGCGATCTTTTGCACATTTAGCTCTGTATCTATGAAATGGCTGGGCCAGCCTTTGCAAAAACTGATAACCACTTTTCCCAATCATTACTAATTGAATGTTTTTTACATGTTTCAAATCGGATGCTCCGTTCTCTCAAACACTCGATTTCTATTTTCTGTTATAGTAATTATTATGTTATAATGTCGTCATTCATTTTTGTTCTGGTTTATAAAATTTATTCTATAGAGAAGAGTCTCAAAATGTATGTTTATAGTTTTGTATCTATTATTTGGATGGATGATTATTGCTCAAAAAGCATTTTATTAAAAGCAAATAATAAGAAAAATGCATTTATTATTTTCATTATATTAATATGAATAAAAAATAATATCTTATTTATTTCTTTTGCCTTTAATTTATTTAAAACGCCGCTGTATTTTCCTAAATGCAAAAATACAGGTGTAACATATCAGGTGCTTAGATCGTATAAAATATCTTATAAACTCTGCGATTTGTATGTACTTCTAGAAATCGTGTATCGTATATGCGACAAAGTTTGAAATTTCTTTTTTAGCACTGTGTGTTCTCTGGAAGCTAATAAGTTAAGATTTAGCTAGAAATCTTGAGCATTAAGATATAAGGAATTTGTTCATAGATTTATTGTTTTTGCTGATTCTTCCGGGAGCTATAAGATTTCTTTTTTTTTCAATTTGTAGATTGGTTGTAAATTGAATAACTTAAACCTGACATCATATGCTTGTATAAACATAGTTTATTAATTTTAGAGCTGTTTTAATATAGCTTATATCCATTTACCATAATGGATATAAGCTATATTAGTACTGATTTTAAATGGTTTTTATTAATTTTTAAATCAAATAAGTATATATATATTCAAAAACAAGTCAAATTACAGATTTTTAACAATAATATTTGAAAGTAGAGGGAAAAAGATGTTTTAACCAGCCACCATCACCTTGAATCTTGAGACATTGCTATCGGAGGATAAACGGCAATGTTTGAAAATCCAACAAACAAAGTATTTTCTTTCGTTGTTAGTTTTTTTGTTTGTGAGCACTGTTGTTTAGTTCCGAGACCTTAATATAATTCTTAAGTATATGTTATTTTAGTGTTTTATAAGATGCATTGTTAATTTTAGGTCAGATTTAGCAGTTTTTTTATATGACCTCTATAAAAACTTACACATGCGTGGGGTAAAAAGACCAACTGAACCTACTCTGACAAATGCGTAAAAAATAGCAAATAAAAGAGAACAAAAAAGCCAAAAAAATAAATTAATATTTACTCAAAATCTGCTGTTGAATATCTTTAATGAATGCCAGATCAAGGTTATTTACAGGATTATCTTTATAAAAAGCATCAATGAAATTTATGTATTGCATTGATTAAATTAAAATAAGACATTAAAATTTCACCCCGACTATGGGGTAAAAAGAACCAGATGTAATGGTAAACCTAATAATTAATCATCATCGTATTGACTAAATAGTGAAGCATTTATTCTGTAAAATCAACCACATTTAAAATGATGTCTTTAAACATAATATAAAGAATAATTTTGATTTCTGGCTCTCTTTTTCTCTCGCCTATGATGTATAAAGGACCAGGTATGGAAAACCTTTCTGCAATGGCGAATTGGCTGGGAGTTTTACTGAATATAGTCAGATCGTTGTTTGTTTGAAACGTTTCATTTGTTGTGATAATTGGTTGGTTTTTGCAATGTAATTGCTCCAAGTTTAATTGGACCATTGCGGCTCGTCCTACCCTATGTGAAGTTGTTTCGAGTCGAAAGATCAATATGCCGAGTACTCATTTTTAGTACAATTGTAAGACGAATTAATTTTTCAATAAAGGCAATGTGGAAATTTATTTTATAAATTCACTCTTTTTTCACTTTATTAAATAGAAATTAAAAAAAAAACTTTTCAATCAGCTCCACGATAACCCATCATCCACCGCCAAGATTTTCGCCGTGTTCATCATCCATTCTGCTGGCACATTACGAATTAGTTCTCGGCGCGGGTCGTGTGAGCTATTGATACCGAATATCGTGAATCATGATCTCAATTTGTTGAATATCTTAATGATAATACAACCGAGACCTGCCAAGGATCTCCCATAAGCCATGGGACAGGAGAAACACAGTTAGAAAATAGACTTTAATGGATTTTGTCTCCGGGGCACATCAACGGCTTTTTTGCAAATTGACGTAAATATAAGACGTAGACATAGATTCTGCGATGGCGTGTTTTCTGACAAGGCTAAATTTTTAGCACTAAGAAGAATGTAATCATATGTTTTGGATTTCTGGGTAATTACCAAGATTTATTAGGTCAAATGATGATGAACGCGATATAACATTATGAACCGAATTATTTATATTTAATTTTATGTTAGGTAGGGTGGAGCACAAAGATTCAAATTGACTTTTAGCAATTGTACTGAGTATATCAAACCAACTAGGGAGCCAAGTGCTTATTGTAACAGTTTTTTTATTTAATTTATCTTGAGTCCACTGAATTGATGCTATAACTATTTCTCTACCAAATCCAATACAAATAATTTCATAACTATTGGTTTGCTATTTCATAATTAATAATTTTGTAAAAATTGTCCGGTGTTACAAATTACCCCGTGCATGGGGTAATTGTGGTATTATAAAATTTAAATTATTAATTAGTCGAAATTTCATGTTAGTGTAATTGTACAAAAATGACGGACCTGCACAATTCTGTATATTGCATTCGGTATATGAGATAATAGCTATGTCAATAATATGTAGGACGGTTTACATGCCCAATCGAGGCAGATAAATATTTTAATATTTATAATTATAATAAGCTGCTTGATATATAGTCCCTAGTCCCCCCAATTTAATAGGTTATTTACTAAATACCACTGCTCAAAACAAAAAAAAAAAACAATAACGAAAAATACACTTTCGTTGAAAATTTGACAATGTTGCCGCTTAGCTCATGGTTGCAAAGTCCCCTATAAAAGGCAATGGCTGGTTACACATTTTTTGCCTCTACTTTTAAATAGTTTTGCTAAAAATTGCATTCTTTAGTTGTTTTTTGAGAGAATGGTGGTGGACCTTTTTCCTTACGAACCATTTTAATGAGTAAATATTTCAAATTGGATGATTTATTTATTATGTTTATTGATATCTGACATTATTATGTTTGCTTATACTGTTCATAGCATTGTAATTGATTACAAACTAAAATGTCATTTTTTTTATTAACTATCAATGTAAAATGAACTTTAAAATGTATTTCACAATCGCAATAAAAATATAATTTTTAAGCTATGTTATATTGACTTCAAGAGTTTATTCTACGTACATTACCAAGGTCAAAGGTTCACAT
>NW_020539726.1:26177661-26213110 GCF_003426905.1 Ctenocephalides felis
TTGTTAGTGCGTGAAAAAGTAAAAATGATTTTTATTTTCCATTTTCTACCAGTGCGGCTATTTGGACACTTTTAAATTAGCACCATTCGAAAGCCTGTACATTTTTCTTTTGTTATTCAAAATTCATTTAAATGTAGGTGAAACTTTGTGGTGAAAAGTTGGAAAAACTTAAACTAGTACACGTGTTGCCGGTACTATTTGGCGCTGTTCGGGCGCACGGATCAACCGATTTGAATGGTTCAAAAAACATTCGATTCCTATTGATGGGGAGATGTTTTTGGCAAAGGCAGGTCCAGCCGTTACGGAGATAAGAGCAAAGAGTGCAGAAAATAGAATCGAGTTTTTGAGAGAACGGAGCATCCGATTTGAATGATTTAAAAAAAACATTCAATTAGCAATGATTGGGAGAAATGGTTATTAGTTTTTGGCAGAGGCAGATCCAGCCATTTCGAAGATACAGAGCTAAATATACAAAAAATGGTAGTTTTTGAGAGAAATAAGCATCCGAATTGAATGATTTAAAGAACTTTCTGCTTGTGTTGACAAAACAATTGATTTTGAAAATAGAAACAAATTTGTCAATTTGTGAAATAATTCAAATTTCAATTTTAATTCTGGCCAAGGATTAAAAGCTCACTTATATACTTTAAATAAATAACTTCAACTTTGTAATTCAGTTTATATACATAATTCTTATAAATAAATATCAGGCGCCCCACTAGTTTATATGCTATATATTGGAGCACACTCAAAAGATAAAACCATTTGTTATATTTTTGCATAATCAATACCTACCTTCTACAACTTCCATTCATCACTCTATTAACAAATCTCTATTTGATTAAACAATTTCAAATCTTCTGTCAAATCTTCTGTCACAACCATGGTTCTGATTCGCATAGTCAAACAAAATGTGTCGAACAAACTAGTAGAAATCGTTCAGAACAATGTTGGTAATTGTTCTCTTGTAATTTATTAGGTGTTAAGAGGCGAGAATTCGCCTGCGGGTTATTTCTGACCATCGTTTTAATGTATACAATGTTATTCTGGGCACGCAAAGCGTTTAGCGCTAACGCTCTATTCATTAAGTCCGTAACATACTGGATAATATTAAACATTTGTCACATGGATAATACATACACACTTATAAATAAATATATATATATATAATATATATATATATATTTCATCGAAAGTCATGCGTCTTCACATAACCATAAATTCGATTCCAACGAACTAACTAATTATTATGGTAAATTATTAGAGAAATCATGTCATTATTAGAGAGAATCGAAAGACGCTATTTAGATTGATTTGATATAAGGAAATACAGTATTTTTAATATCTCACGTCAACTGATTATTTTTTGTGTATAAATCAACTTTTTATATTAGCAATTATCAACTCCCACTCAGGCATGGAGAAACTGGTGAGAAATGAAATGAGACATTTTTTAATTTAATTAGTTAAGAAATTGAGGTTGAGCTTTAATTAGAAATAACATTTTAACTGTTTATTGAATATTTATGAAATAAATGTAATACTTAGTAGGGTAGAGTGAGACTTAGTTCTGCGGATAAAATGGTCCAAAACCGATATTTCAAAAACAAGTAAGTTTAGAAATGTTCATCAACAATAATTGAAAGTAGAGGTAAAAAGATGTATAACCTGCCATCACCTCGATTTAGACGACGTTGCTATCCGACGTGAATATTTCTGTCGAAATTCCAGATCCAGGTTGTATACAGCAAAAAAAACTATTTCTTGAATAAATAATAAGTTGCAAGTTTCACTGAACATGATCAGATAGTTGTTTGTTTGATATGTATTAATTGTTGTTATATAATTGATTCTAAAACAAATCTATTCCGTCTCAAATTTTCAAAACATATTATATATCTTATAAAATACATAAATACGTTAATCGCCATGTCAGTTATATGTGTTTGACGCTAAGAAGTTCTGCATGAGCCTTATAGCAAATTTATCTGAAAATTATGTGGCTTGTCAATAAAAAAAGTTTTAACAGGGTCATGTCAGTCATCTATGTGTGACATAAAAAATTGTTTTACCAGGAATTTTGCAAAAATTTTTTGTATATTTTTAAATTATTTTCTTATAAAATTATCCTGGTCCATAAGAAAATTTTTCTGGTGTTATCGTGGCGATTAAAGTGTTGATACATTATTGTACAAAGAAGGCTTTTTAAATATGGTTGAAGTTAGTTGTAGGCTGTTCGAAATTAAAAAAGCGAAATATATACAAAACAGTTCATAATATTGTTACTACATTCACAAACTAAAAGCTTCGCATATCTCTTGCCTATTGTCCTCACAAAAACCGCAGTTAAACTCTAGAACTTTATAATTCTTTTGTCCTAATTGATTCCGTTGGGTCTTTTTCTTTCTGAAGAAAACAGAAGAGAACATTCACATATTGTTATACTGACATATATTATTTCCAAAACTTTTTACTGTTTTAATAATTTAGCAGCAGAGTACTCGGTATTTTTTTAATGAAATAAGTTTATTTTATAATTGATATAGGTTTGTTACAATAAACAGTGCCGGAACTTTCCATAGGATAAGTTAGAGTAATTGCAAAAATATCGAAAATAATTTTTTTTCCATATGTTCACGATTTGAAGGTTTCTGAACATTTTGACATACCTTAGAAAAAATGAATGTGTGTGAGAGGAAGAGAGTGTGTGAATATTTAATTGTGATACGAAAAGTTCCAGCAATTGCCTTAAGGCACGACGCCATGCACCACTAGTTTTTTCTATCTATTACCTTGAAGGTAAAAGGGGCATCTCTAAAAAATACACGTGTGAGGTCCGTATCGTTTTATTGAATCCTCGCATACTCACAACATTGTAAATTCACCAACATACATACCTTCACGAGTATAATAATAATTCAGAAGCGCATGTAATCTTTACTAATCAACGTGTGATTTGATTTTCCATTTTTAATTAGTATATGACAAACGCACGAATATGTAAAAATGCTTTATACTGTATTATATACACTACATAAAAATATTTATGGCATTGTGAAATAGGTGCATTTGCTTGATACCAGATGCGATTGCATCATTTAGAATGTGTTAATGGCGATCTTACATTCCGTATATTTATTTCAACGTATTATTTCACATGTTAATGTTAATTTCTTTGATACGTACTACTATACTACTGATGGCGGTATATTAAATATTATTTAGGTGCTATGCATAAGTTCATTGTTTGATTGTACCAGATTAGAGGAATATTTTCGAGATCTAGATTCGGATTTATAATAATGGGTCTTTCAGAAGCGTTATAAGTTTTGGCTTCTTGGAGATTTTATGGTGGCAGCGGGTCAAATGCAACAAAACGGTGTTATGAACTCCTGTCATAATATTCAACAAAAAATAAATAATTATTTTTCTTTGATTTTTTTTAATATCATTGTTTTTCTTCACCTTCCCGTAGAGTAAGTTATAGTAATCGCAAAACAATCAAAAATGAAAATTTTTGCATATCATTACATTTTAGGACCTTCTGAACATTTTGGGAAACGTTAGCAAAATTGATATATGTTTGTATGTATGCATGTATGTATGTATATGTGTGTATGTAAGTATGTTCGGATACAATTTTTTGTTATTGATTTTAAAAACATTCGCCCCAATTAATTTTGAAAAAATAAGACTATAATATCAAAAAGATTTAAATGCAACTGACATGGCGTTGATATATATTTTTTTGTTGTTTAAATAGAAGAGCTATATTTTTTAACAATTAATGCGTTTATGAAGTTATCTTTGATTTGATGATGTGGCGTTGAAATAACACTTCTTATTTTTCCTTATTTTACAAAGATGTTTTATTCTTAAAGAAACATTGCATAACTTTATTTTGTTATATTAAAGTTATATTCCATTTTTGATTATTTATTTTCTCAAATATATTTCTAACGTTAACTAGTAATGAACAAAAATTATTCACAATTTTGTTAGCTAGATCTAGATTCAGATTAGATCCCATAAAAGATAAATCATCTAAAATAACTGATTTTCTAAGACATCTCAGACTTTATTTCACATACATATTATTGATAAAACCTGAAAAATAACGTTTTTGAATTTCTTAATAAATTATGATACTACAAATATTTATTATAAACTAAATATTCTGATACGCCTTCCATATATGTCTCCGATTTTATTTAAATTTTGTAAAAGAATATATAATTTAGCCAGGAGCCACATTTATAGAGGCGAGAACAGAAATACTTGAACCCGTGTTCATAAATAAAATCAATGGTCATGTTAAAAGTTATGATTATGTAAAATATATTCTAAAATTTTACATTTGAACTCAGAAATATATATATATATATATATACATATATATATATATATATATATATATATATATATATATATATATATATATATAGAGCTGATGGGAAACAAATTCTAAATCAATAAATTTATTTGATTTTTAGGTTTTTAAATTTAACAAAAATATCTCTATTTACTATTATATTTATTATGATTCAAATTTTATATCATACTCTCTTAATTTATCATTCTCAATACTTGTAAAAATAAAAATAACATGAAAATAGTCGATAATAATTAATGAATTTGGAATTGTGGCGAAAGGTGAAAATTTTATGAAAAAATTAAGTAAATTGATTCAGAACATCAAAAATTAGGTGTTAGAGTTGGATAATCCTCAAATTACTTGTTTTCAATAAGAGCTCAAAAAATTTTAATCTAAATCAGCTATGAACATTTCTTGACAGAAATCTATGTAGCAAATGATATATAATCTTTAAAATTTTTACGAAATAGGGGTTTGTGGTAGGAGGATAAATATTTAGGGTAATATGTATTATATGCGCATTATGAAAAGGTAAAAAAATAAAAAATTAGAACAAAAAATAAAAAATAAAACTTTGTGGTGGTGAACTCTTACCATTTGGTTTCAATAAATATATGCAAAAACCTTTCCTGTACCAAAAAGTTCTCAAAATTTTCACGGCACACAAATGTAAGTATAGTTTTTGAATGCATTAAAAACCGACAAACAATTTATTTCTTTTCATATGTGTAATAAGTAGACTAATATAATTAATATGAGTTCAAAAAATAATATTCAATTTGATTTTATTTAAAATATTAATTTTTTTTATACTTTCATCCAAATATCAATAAGAAACAGAAAGATATTTCAAACGAATATTGGCAGTTAAATTACTGATTTTGTTCGAGCTCTAATTCTAATATTTTTTTACTATTTACCAAAATATTATATAAATAAAATATAGGTAGTCTACACTCATAAATACTCAGGAATAAAAAATACATACATTTCGTTTCAAATAACGCGCACTATATCGAAACCTACAAGACGTCTTCATATATGTTAATATATCCCCGTCCATAGAGTGAACAGATAAAAATTTGAAAAAAAAACTGAAACATCTAAAAGAAATCCATCCGATGATTCGATATTTTGGAACGAAATCATACAAAACGTATTTGACAGAATTATTAAATCAGGCGCGCGCGTTGACTAATGACGACAAAGTTGATCGATGACCTCTGGTGTCATAATTAAAATATCCATTCTTGATTTGAATTGATTTGACTTAGAAGATTTTGACAAAAATGCAGAACCGAACTCTAAAAAATTGTAGACCCGTTTGTCTAGATTTATGATACATATATTTATTCATAAAGGATCCATTTGCCAGAAATCCGTTGCAAAAAGTTAGACAATTTTTACTAACACTAGTAACGGCCTCTTTTAGTTATGTCAATAGATAAAGACTTAGGAAGATTTTGACAAAATGCAGAATCGACTTTAAATTGTAGACTTGTTTGTCCAGATTCATAATAGATGCATTGATTTTATTCATTAAAGCTTCATTTGCAGAAGATCCTTTGCCCTAAGGCAGGTCTTTGAGTTGAGTAAAACTCCAACTCAATTCAGAGAAGAACAGTCTGAGAGATATCCCAAATCCTATTGCCATTTCATCGCAGTGCCCAAAATGGACTTATTTTCAATTAGAACATATTTTTTATCTATATTTTCAAGTTAAAATTGTTATCGCTGCGCCCGATTTCAGATTGCCAGTCAAATGTTCATTGTTTTAACAAAAATGGCAAATAAAAAATATACTTTGTTTATTTCTATTATTCTTAATCGCTTATGAAAACTGCATAATGCAGAATTTCATTATTATTCATAAAAGATACATAGTTTAAAATATTACAAAAATTGCACTACGGAATTTAAAAATGTCCAGCGATATTTGTTTCCTATTCATTTATTTTAAAAGCCAAAAAAAAAGCCGGTATAATTTTATTTATGAAAGACATTATTTTATGAGTGCATATAAAATATTGACTATTTGCAATTTTTAATTTAAATTTTTGAAAAAAAAACTGAAATGTCAAGTTTTTAAAATATTTTGAGACCATGACTGTATAAATTAAATAGTAAAACTATCGTCGGATTTTTCCTTAAACATTTCAGTATAATGATATTATAATAAGGCTCATTCCAATATTTTACAAATTTTATATAATTTATTTAACTGTTTTATTATTTATTCATTTATTATTGAATTTATTTACTATAAATTTTTTTATGATTAATTTTAATCATTTTTAAATATAAGTAGTTAGTTTCATGAAAATCTGTATGTGTGTGTTTATATATATTGCAAGTGTTTCTTTTTAACAATTTAAAAGTAAAGATACATAAATATATCTCAAAAATTTTAAAAATTTCTATAAAATTGCAATTTTAACTAAAAACACAGATAATGATTTTTTTCAAAAGAATCAAAAATCAAAATATTTAAATCATATTATTTAAATTTACAATATAATTATTTTGTTTAACAAACTTTAGGTTTTTATATAGACTAAGAGATCAATTTTATTTATGATAGATCCAAAGATTTAAATATTTTGATTTCTGATTCTAGGAAATTTAAAAAATTCAGACTTAAGCGTTTTTAGTTATTATTCCAATTTTATAGAAGTTTTTGATAATGCTTATGTTTGTTATACTAGATAATAAGTATCTCGTATCACAAATAAGTAAATTATTTGGAACAAAGTAAAAAGCAGGTCTTTAGTTTTAAAAATGAGAATTGGAACAATAAACTACTATTAGTACTAAAGTTTCTGTATACTGTGTTTGTTTCTAATTATTCAAATTTTTTTTATATGAAATGATGTTTAAAATATTGACTTAATAAATCTGTGGCCAACTCCACTTTACCAAACAGTATTTTTGATATTACAGAAAAAAAGATTTTGAACTCAATTTGTTTGAATCCATAATATGATTTAACTGTAATTGACGAATATATTCGTCATAGAGAAGTGGGAGAATTTTGTGTATTGACGAGTATGTTCGACATGCGTATAAAACAGTGACTATGTGCTATCTAAAATTTTTGAAAGCAGAAATTCGGAAATGTCAATTTATTTTGTCCTCTTTTGAGGAAATGACTATATAAAATCGGTAGGTGGTAAGTGATATTTTAATCTTATACTTCATATACTTCCTGAAATGTAAAAATAATATACTAAATCAATAAGAATTAAAATTAATTATTTAAATATTGTTTTACTATTCACTTATTTTTAGAAATTAATTTCGCTCGACAATCTACATCAACAACTATTCTTTCTTCTTTATACTTACATGTATAATACTTTATTGAATTTAATTCATTTGTAATATATGCCTATTTCAACAAAGAAGTAAAACTTAGTACATTTACTTATAACATTTTTCAATTTCATAAAATAAACTTATCTGTTTCATGCGATATTTACCGGCATCTTATTCTGCAATTGACGAATATACTCGTCATAAACTCTATTCGGACGTCACAAAACCGTGCAAACTGTTTGATCTGAGTAATTGAGATATATTTTATTAAATGATAAATTGTATGCTTATTTTAAATAATTCCTTTTATATGTATCTATTACCATCGTTTCGGTTCTGTCCGAGTCAATAGAGAGTAGTTTATATCAGAAGAATTCCAAACAAAAAATTGCTGCGATTTCGAAATTTTTACCAACATCGATGGTATCATCAATATTGTACAACGGTGTTAAAATGTCGAAAGATCAAGTGTTTCGACCTGGAACTAATTATATTCTTATTGTTCAATAATTGCACGTCTAGGAACATTTATTTTGATCATGGCATATATTGTAATCTAAAGTGACGGGCCCGATAGAAAATAAGTGTCTGTTGAGGAGAAAATGATTATGTTAATAATAATAATAAAATATATGATAGTAGGATAACAGTGCCAAGTATTGTACATTGTGAATTTAATTATATTTTGTTCATTGTTTGTTAATAATAATAATAATAAAGTCGTACTTTTTAATATATTTTATTCATGTGTTCATACATGTAAATGAGAAAACTCTTTATTTAAGAATTGTAATTAAATTCAGGTCCGGCCAATAGTAGGTTCTGCATTTTATTTTTGTGCAATCCTGAAAAAAGAAGAAAAGTGCAATTAAAATTAGACTCAATTTGGAAATGAATGTAAATTGATTTTTTGCGTTTTGAATTAATGTTTTTGAGTTAAGATATATATTTATATATATATATATATATATATATATATATATATATATATATATATATAATTACAAAAATGTATAAAGGATTCTGATAATTCTTTCTAAAATAAATTATTACAATAATTTGTCAAATAAATTTGTATTTTATTCAATAAAATCTATTGAAATAAGAGTTTATTAACAATGAATGTATTTAAATCAAATCATATTCGTTTTAAATTTTTAATTCTGCCAATATATATTATTTAAGATTTTATTTTGGTTTTTATCATTTTTTTATTATCGATCAAAATTTAATTACGAAAAATTAAGTTAACATGAGACATAAATTTCAAATGTTTTACGTCCCAAATTTGTAAGACATATTCATATTTAAAATCTCATAGTTTTTTATATACTCAAACAACAATAAGAACTATATCTTCCAGAACTTGTGGAGATGCATATTTCTTAACCTTGCGTTTCTTCAAGGCAACTCAGTGGTTGACCATTATCTTCAGAATAAAATCAAATTAAAAATAGAGATAAGTCAAAAGGCTATTTTCAATCGATTCCATATTAGATATTGTAATCACTATTGTAATCCTCCTGGGTTATGTGATTCTCTATTAACTGTTCTGAAAGTTGTACTAAAGTCTCATATCTTTTTCTGATTCTGTATTTCATATCTTTCTCACAACACACTAATCATCAAAAATTACATATTTACAATATAAAACAACTAAAATTACAATATAAAAGTACATAGCCAATTTCAATATTCATACACAAGTGCTGTCACAGAGCCACTTAATATTAGAATATATAATATTATGAAATATTCTGATATCACTACTGCTTGATATCATGTTGGCCAAAAATACTGCCGTGAAAGTTTTAAGTATATTAATAAATGATACCATCAAATTATACGCAAAATTGAAAAAAAAAACATTTTTAATTGATTATTTACTATAAAAATGTACTAACATTTAAGTAAAGACACATTTGTATTCAATTTTATCTTAAAATATTAATAGTTATATTTTTATAAAAAGTGTTACTTCAAGTTAAAAGATTGTTGGAACTTCCTGTAGGGTGAATTGACGAAATAATTTTTTCTGGCATATCTTAGATAAAATGAATGTGTGTGTGTGTGTGTGCGTGCGTGCGTGTGTGCGCGCGTGTGTATGTGCGGATACAATTTTCTGTCGACGATTACGAGCTTCGATATTTTATCTCTGAAACTGGTGGATTTGTCAGAGCAAATGATGTGATAAAAACTCTAATTCCAAAATTTTCAAAAAAAAAACAAAAATTATAAAGATATCGGAAAACAATCGTTTTTTCTATCGCCAAAAAATTCAAATTTTTCAAATGTTTTCAATTTCTTTCAAAATTAAAACAAGCTCGAATTTCAGAATACTTAAAAAATCTAATTATCTAAAGAAAAAAATCAAAGCTTTAAAATGTTTAAATTATAGTAAGGAAAATTTCTAGCAATTTGTCTTAAGGCACCATTCCATGCACCATTAGTTTCAGTATTTTTTGTCTAGGATAATGTACAATTCGGTGGCTCTAGTATAAAAAAATCAAATCTAACCCACGTAATGTAATGCCACAATTAAACACCAAGATATAATTTATTCATCTATTATCATGGTAGCCGTTTTAAATTCATACCCGTTTGAATAATAATTTTTTCCATTTGAATGCGATGCTAAATCGCCATAATGCACAGTTGTAAGGTAACTCGTTTGATATATCGTTCAAGAGAACAACGTAAATCGCGTAATACCAATAAATACTAACAAACACGAGATAAACTTGTTTACTAAACCATGAATAAAGTTAACATGCGCTTATTCATTAAATACCATATAATCTATCAACATAAACCGTATTGCACAACTCCTCTTTACTTTACTCGTCTACCTGGATTTAAAATTACGCTCCGGAGACTCCGGAGATAAATACTCCGGTGATACCTGTTGCTTGGACTAGAGGAATAAATAGCGATATATATATATATATATATATATATATATATATATATATATATGTATGTATTAAACTATCTGGCCCGATTGACGTTGTCCTGTACCACGTCTACAATACAAAAATTTTTTTTTTAATATTCTGTAGTAATATTTACCGTTATCATATTCTAATTTAGCCTAGTAGGCTCATAATTTAACCCAAATTCAAATTTCAAGTGAATTGTCATTTCTGGAGATGACAATATTCATTTATCAATGTTCTCAATGACAATGTATTAGTTAATGCAATTTTTTTATTTATTTCTAGAATTTTACCATAGTTTTATAGTTAATGAACTCTTAAAAATTTCCCTTAACAAACTCTAAAAAGATTTATCAAAACCCGAATAATAGTTTAGGAGGATTTTATATTCATACATCTGTACAGAAGAATTTTATATGTAAGAATTTATATTGGTCATATCTCGGATGCAATCAATAAATTGTTAAGATTCGTGATAACTACTAAATATTTTTATTACTAATTACCGATAATTTTAATTAACTACGGTATAATTATAAACATAATATTTGTTATTAGTGTAATTTATAATGCCTTTTTTTTTCAATGAATTTATATCCGCTGATGAATGGTATAAAAATGAAGATTGACAAAAAATCTTTTAACTAAAATAATAAACTAATTATCAGTATTATAATACAGATAATTACAAATTCACAATAAGTAAGAGTTCGTTCCAAATTTTTTCTCTATAAGAATATTTTATTCAAATTTGAGTTCAAATTCAAAGTGCAAGATTTTTCAATATAAAAATACAATTCCAATTTTCTCTTAATAATAATTACGATTTCAAATTTTCTCTTACCAATAATTGCAATTTCAAATTTTCTTACAATAATCATTTAATAACTAGTCGATTGTCGGTCAGGATATAGAAAAATACATATTTGCTAATTCTACGTTATGATACGATACTTTTCAATCCATTCTGAAGCGATTGAGACTAAAAGCAGTAAATTACACATTTACTACTTTTAGTCTCAATGTGTGTGTATGTGAGCTGATTTTCAATTTTTGGTCTAAAGCCAATCGATGTATCTCAATAAGGACTCACGTTGATCAGTTTTTGCACAATTATCAGTCAAGCCGTTTTGTTTTAATTAGCAGAAAAAATTTCTGTCCCGAATCAATTTTAAAAATTCAAAAACTCCTCGGAAAGGTTTTGGTTTGGAATCGTGATGATTAATTTTTGGTAAAAATCAGCTTCGTAATTAAAAGTTGAAAAAAAAAAATTGGACGATTGTGATGTTTCTTTATAATGATAGAGATGATAGTCATACTAAACATACTAAATTTTTACTGCTACAAGTGATTTGATTTTAAAAATTCAACAGATTGTGCAAAAATAGAGATTCAGCTATTTACTCAAAAACGTCTTTTTTACCACGTGAACAATAATATATTGTAAATTCTTCCAACACTTTATAGAATACTAATACCAACTATTAGCCTGTTGCCACTTTACACTATCATCATTCTATTCGGGCTTTTCAGAGCTTCAGAAATTTACATGCACTCGGTATCAGACGTGCAGCCTCAGAGACAGGTGCGTTCGCTCACGATTATAGAGGAGACCGGAGTAAAAACTCTCACTTGATGACTCTTTTTTTTCTTATCATTACACATATCTTGTTTATAACATTTGTTTTAATTACGACTTCTAATATGTACTTTCATAAGTCAACGAACAAACCAAGGGCTGTAATAAAACATTGATGTCCATTCTTAACTCTTTGCAGGGTAAGTTGTAGTAATCGCAAGAAAATCGAATATTAAAATTTTCAAAAAATCAAATTTACATTTCAAAGGTTTCTAAACATTTTGGCATTTCTTAGAAGTCATTAATGTGTGTATGTGTGTGTACGTGTGTGCGGTGTGTATATAAAAATTTTTGTCGACAATTTCGAGAACACAGATCTCACCCGATTCGAATGATTTAAAAACTAGTGGGGCGCACGGCATCGTGCGATAAGGCAAATTGATAGAACTTTCCGCACCAAAAATTAATTTTTTTTAAAAGATTAATATTTTTGAAAAAAATTTACTCTGAAAAAATAGATTTTGAGATCTATAATTTTTGACGAAAATTTACTTGACGAAAATTTACTTTTTTTTCAAACAAAAAAAACTTTTTAAAGAAAAATTTATTTTCAAATATTTTGGAAATTCTGAACTTTTTTTCAAAGCAATGGTACAGCTTTAACTGCATAGAGACAAAATATCAAAGCGTGTAACTTGTCATATTTCCATGAAGGCAGGTCTAGCGGTTTCGGAGATCTAGTTAAAAAAGTAAAAAAAATGCCAATTGGCGGTCAAAAATGATCATTAAACATATGCACATCAAATTATCAGATATTTCATGGAGATTTCAACAATAAGTATAATTTTTGTTTACATTCCTATGGGTTCCGACCATATTTATCCGTTAGACGGCGGCGCGGCGCTTACGCGCTTAGATATTTCGTCTATATGCAGTTAAAGCAGTACAATTGCTTTGAAAAAAAATATGTCAAAATAAGGGAATTTTTTTTTCAAAGAAAGTTTTTTTTTCAAAAAAAAATTATTTTTTTGTCAAATTTATAGTTTAACTATAAATATAACTTAAAATCTATGAAGGCGCTATCGCAGGATAGCGATCCTTCTCACGCCGTCAATTAATATATAACTGTAACAAATGTAGCTGAATGTACTTTGTATAGCTTGCTTTGTATAAAAAATAAAAAAAAATTATAGTTTCTCAAAAATCTAATTTTTTCAAAGAATTTTTTTTTTCAAAAATGTTAATCTTTTTAAAAAAAATCATTTTTGGTACGGGAAGTTGCAGCAATTTGCCTCAAGGCACGATGCCATACATCACTCCATCAGAAAATTATTACCCCAGCCTCCCAGGTGTCTTCTACAAATCCGACTTTTGCGATTTGCGTGTATGTTTGATAGTTTGGAGTATTTCATGGGTCGCAACGAGTGTGCGAGCAATGTGGCCGTGTGCCCGTGTGTCTGTGCTTCGTAGTTCGTAGTAATATGTGGGAGGTCGTAAGGTCAGTTGCCCTCAGGAAAGGGACCCCGCGGATAACCGCTACACAACACAACGCACAGCGATAGATATGTGCGCGCATTATACATATAGGCGAAGGCGAAGGCAAAGCGATAACAGTGGCGCAGAGTTGACGTCGAAGAACGCGGATTTCAATTTGGATACTATATATACTTTGGATAGATGATATAAAATAAAAAACCTCTATAATATATACATATATATATAATATATATATATATATATATATTAAAGTCACTATTAGGTATTATTTCCAAACACATCATCTATACCAAGAAACTTTTAGGGTTAGCTCACATAAATAAGAACAACTCTTATTTTTTTAACCCGTAGGACAAGTTATAGTAATCCCAAAAGTCTAAAATGAAAATTTGTATATATCTTTACGTTGAGGTTTCTGAACATTTTGGCATACCTTACAAAAATAGATGTATCTGTGTGTGAGTGTGCGGATACAAATTTTCGTCGACGATTTCGGAAACACGATTCAATCGATTTCAATTATTCAAAAAACATTCGATTGCTGTTGATAAGGAAACGTGCTGATTAGTTTTTGGCGTAGGCAGGTCTAGCCGTTTCGAAGTTACGGGCAAAAAATGCCACAAACAGTAACTCAGTTTTTAGGAGAATGGAGCTTCCGATTTTAATAATTCAGAAAACATTTTACTTGTATTGACAAGATGAACTGATTAATTTTTTTGGAAGGCAGGCCTGGCGGTTTCGGAGATCTAGTAAAAAAAGTAAAAAAAAATGCCATTTTGAGGTCGATAATGATCGCTCATTGCTAGAACTTTACGCACTAAAAATTATTTTCTTAAAAAGATTCACATTTTTAAAAAAAAAAAATACTTTGAAAAAATAGATTTTTGAGAAACTATATTTTTGAAAAAAAAAAATTTGAAAAAAATGCTTCTTGAAATAAAAATGTTTCTTTATTTTGTAATATTTTAAATATTCTGAACATTTTTTTCAAAGCAAACTGCTGCTTTAACTGCATAGAGACGAAATATTGAAGCGCGTAACGACGCGTTGGCCGTCTAACGATCAACATTGGTACGGAACCCATAGGAATGTATACAAAATTTATACTTATTGTTAAAATCTCTATATAATATCTGATAATTGATGTGCATTAGTCTAACGATCATTATCGACTAAGAGTCTAACTAAGATTGCTATCTAGATAAAATAATATTTCCAGTTTAATTCGACACATTAAATTTTCGCTTTCAATAAAAATATTCGAGCATACATATAATATCTAACTTGCATAAATAATTTGGTTAATACAATTCATTTTTTATTTTGATATTTTGGACGTCAACTGTAATCATTAGGTCCATCCACAATTATGTGAACATTAAGTTAAAATATCTCAGTATGTTTATTAATTTTTCCAGAGTATAAAATCAATGTCATTCAAGATTTTATCGAATTTTTCAAAAAAAAAATCTACATTTAATTACGAAGAAACGACCCACCCGATAGTCGCAAAAAAAACCGACCAATGCTAGTCGTCATCGAGATACATCGAATGGTTTTTAATTTTTAGAAATCGGTCCAGCCGTTTTTGAGAAAACGTCGATGGAATGTCAAAAATCGGCTCACATGCACACATACATACTTTTTCCAAATTGGCCTCATTCGATTCAGAATGACTTGAAACGTTGAGCAAACATAAAATTAACAAATCCGCTTATTTCACGAAAACATAAACGTCTCCTTCGGAGGTTTAATTTCTTCAAAACATTTCGTTTTTACAAAAAAAAAAATGTATGGACGTAAACGGTAATCAATAGTAACGTTCGAAACGCGGGGAACGTATTACTTTTATTAATGTGAATAATATAAAAAAAAAATTCATATTGTGAATATTTATAGAAAAATATTATATATACAAAAATTATAACTACTGATAATATTTCTTACCTCCTAAATTTTTGAAACTTTAGGCCCACAGATTTGCTCTTGATTCTAGCAAATGCAACAAAAGCATTCGCATATCTGAATTGATTTCATCATTTATCAAAAAATTTCGAAGAGTATTAAATATTTTTATTAACGCATCTTCATAATTCTCTTCTAATCTCGGGCCACGCAACTTCAATTGATTACTAATCCAAATCATATTGCTAAATACATTTGGATCCGTAGGATTCGTTGTCATAAAGTTGCATAGTGATTCAGCAGATGATAGAAGACCCTCATCTAATGAGAAATAAATACATTAATTTACAAAAACATTAAAAAAATCATCATTCAGCATCCATTTACCTGTCATTTGGGAATCTAATTGGACCATCTTTAATTCTCGAGCTGATTTCAAAGAACGTGGTGGTTTGATAGTTTTTCGACTTCTCGTGTCAATCTAAGATACAAAAATTATTTATAAATCGCTTAATTTAACAAACTTTTGTTTTTAGGATTCGCTTGCGCTTGCTTACTTTGATCAGTAAACCCTAACCTCAAATTCGCCGGCGTTCCACAATGTCTTAATAAAAATATAATAAAACCGATCAATAAATAATATTCATATAGCTGAAGCTTTCAAGTATAACTATAACTTACCTAAAAGATGTACACTAATTTTTTCGAGAACAAACAACGTAAATAAATCAAGAGCTTTGAGATCGTGACTGACCTGATTCGCAAACGCCGAAAAACAAAACGCATCGTCATCAACTTAGAGCAATACAAACATCCATAAACGGATATTTCAAAAAAGATCAGACACATAAATTATCTTATATTGTTGGTAGATCTGTACAACAAAATCTACTCTACTCTCCTTGCGGATCTCTATGGTCAACTTTTTAAAACTTCTTTCATATTTTCTTTTTAATTTAAAATACAAGTAAGAAATTTTGCATGACTTTATATTTGGTAGTCTGAAACCTAAATAATATTATAAAATGTTTATATAGACATTTTTAACTTCCCGCAAGGTAAGTTATAGTAATCGCAAAAAAATCGAAAATAAAATTTTTTGCATTTCTTCACGTTTCAGAGGTTTTTGAACATTTTGGCATGCCTTACAAAAAATAGATGTATGTGTGTGTGTGCGTGTGTGTATGTGAGTACGGATACAAATTTGCGTCGACGATTTCGGGAACACCGATCAACCGATTTGAATAATTCAAAAAACATTCGATTTGTATTGATAGGGAGACGTGCTGATTTGTTTTCGGCGAAGGCAGGTCTAGCCGTTCCGAAGATACGGGGCAAAAAGTGCCAAAAGTGGTAACTCAGTTTTTAAGAGAACGGAGCGTCCGATTTTAATAATTCAAAAAACATTTCACTTGTATTAACAAGATGAAGAACTGATCAAATTTTCATGGAGGCAGGGTTAGCGGTTTCGGAGATCTAATGAAAAAAGTAAAAAAATGATCATTAGACATATGCACATCAAATTATCAGATATTTTATAGAGATTTTAACAATAAGTATAAATTTTGTTTACATTCCTATGGGTTTCGTACCAATGCTTATCCGTTAGACGGCGGCGCGGCGCTTACGGGCTTTGATATTCGTGACTATGCAGTTAAGCAGTACGATTGCTTTAAAAAAAAGTTCAGAATTTCCAAAATATTTCAAAATATATTTTCTTCAAAAAGTCTTCTTTCCAAAAAAAATAAATTCTTGTCAAAAATTTATAGTTTCTCAAAAATCTAGTTTTTTCGAAGTAAAATTTTTTCAAAAATGTTAATCGTTTTTAAAAAAATAATAATTTTTGGTACGGGAAGTTCCAACAATTTGCCTTAAGGCACGATGCCAATGCGCCCCACTAGTTACATTTTTTTATTCAGAAAGCTAGGGAAAAATTTCACCGCTCAGCCTCACTGGCGCTGTTATCGCTTATCGTTTGGCAACCCCGCGCTCAAACAAACGCGGGCAACAGACGATACTGTATACTTGCGCAAACTGCGACTTGGACATGTATTCTGTAGCGCAGTTTGACAGACTGGTGCAAGCGAGAAGGCATGAGCACTTTTTGATTGTTAATTGCGCAATCATTCAAGTCGACAAGTTTATCTATTGGCCGCGTGTGGCAGCACATGTTCCGATTAATGGCGCAAATTTGGAATGAACTAGTGGGGTGCATGGCATCGTGCTTTAAGGCAAATTGCTGGAACTTCTCGTGCTGTAACGAAATTTTGAGGAATATTAAATGTTTTCAAATAGATTATTATAAATATTGTAACATTGTCTAACATTTATAAGTATTAAATAAACTGAATTGCAAAGTTAAAATTATTTGTTTAAAGTTTAAAGAACTTTAGTCAGAATTCAAAATTAAATTTGAATCATTTTCGATATACAAAAAAAAAACTAGTTGGTATTGGTATTTTGCCTTGAGGTAAGTTACATGAACTTCCCGATATGTTTAAATAATCGTTTTAATCAATAAAACTAAATTAATTTATTTTACCGTGCCGTTTTAGAATTAAACTACTGGTCGTAAGGACTATAGTTCTATAAGACCAGGATATATATCGCCAAAAAAAAGTTCCATAAAAATCGGCTTAATTTTTTTTGTTAACAGTGAATTACAAGAAAACGGCTCGATAGATTTTCAACTAAAACTAATCAGTATCATTCCCAAATGATATCTTTCGAACAGTTTTTCATTTTTGAGAATCGATTCGGTAGTATGAGCTTAAATGTGGACAAAAAGTTTAACATCTTTTTGCAATTTACAAAGAAATGGCTCGGCCGATCGCTGCCCAAAACTGTCAAAAAATTATCCACATCAAAATACATCGATTGGCTTTTAAAGTTTTGAAATCGGTTCAGGTGTTTTTGAGCAAACGTCGATGAAAGTTGTAATTTTGACAAACGCCAAAAAACACTAATTTTTGCAAACTTTGACGATTTTTTAAAATGAAACGACTTGTCGTAGGACCGTAATGTTTTAGCATGATCTATAAGACTATAATATACCGTTAAAAAAAATCGTGAAAATCGTCGAATTTTTTTTAACACCTTATTACAAAAAAACGGCCCGGCTGATCTTTACCTAATCAAGTCGATTTCCAACCAACATGGTTCGAACAGTTTTTGAATTTTCAAAGTCGATTCAGAATTGCGGGCTAAAACGTGGACGAAATTTTTTCACTTGTCTGCGATTTACAAAGAATCGGCCCAGCCGATCGAAGCACAAAATTCAGAAACGCTAGTCCTCATCGAGATACATCTCATGGATTTTAAATTTTTGAAATCGGTCCAACCGTTTTTGAGAAAACGTCGATTTACGGCAAAAAATGTGTTCACACACAAAACACACACACATACTTTTTCAAACTTGGTCTCATTCGATTCAGAATGGCTTGAAACGTCGAGAAAACATAAAATTAGCAATTCGGATTTTTTGATGAAAACAAACTTCTCCTTCGTACGAAGCAAAAAAAAAATGGAACAATTTTTTTTTCCAAAATCAATTATTTTGTTAAAACAAGCAGAAAGTTCTTTAAATCATTTAAATCGGACGCTTAGTTCTCTCAAAAACTGCGATCTTTTGCACATTTAGCTCTGTATCTATGAAATGGCTGGGCCAGCCTTTGCAAAAACTGATAACCACTTTTCCCAATCATTACTAATTGAATGTTTTTTACATGTTTCAAATCGGATGCTCCGTTCTCTCAAACACTCGATTTCTATTTTCTGTTATAGTAATTATTATGTTATAATGTCGTCATTCATTTTTGTTCTGGTTTATAAAATTTATTCTATAGAGAAGAGTCTCAAAATGTATGTTTATAGTTTTGTATCTATTATTTGGATGGATGATTATTGCTCAAAAAGCATTTTATTAAAAGCAAATAATAAGAAAAATGCATTTATTATTTTCATTATATTAATATGAATAAAAAATAATATCTTATTTATTTCTTTTGCCTTTAATTTATTTAAAACGCCGCTGTATTTTCCTAAATGCAAAAATACAGGTGTAACATATCAGGTGCTTAGATCGTATAAAATATCTTATAAACTCTGCGATTTGTATGTACTTCTAGAAATCGTGTATCGTATATGCGACAAAGTTGAAATTTCTTTTTTAGCACTGTGTGTTCTCTGGAAGCTAATAAGTTAAGATTTAGCTAGAAATCTTGAGCATTAAGATATAAGGAATTTGTTCATAGATTTATTGTTTTTGCTGATTCTTCCGGGAGCTATAAGATTTCTTCATTTTTTCAATTTGTAGATTGGTTGTAAATTGAATAACTTAAACCTGACATCATATGCTTGTATAAACATAGTTTATTAATTTTAGAGCTGTTTTAATATAGCTTATATCCATTTACCATAATGGATATAAGCTATATTAGTACTGATTTTAAATGGTTTTTATTAATTTTTAAATCAAATAAGTATATATATATTCAAAAACAAGTCAAATTACAGATTTTTAACAATAATATTTGAAAGTAGAGGGAAAAAGATGTTTAACCAGCCACCATCACCTTGAATCTTGAGACATTGCTATCGGAGGATAAACGGCAATGTTTGAAAATCCAACAAACAGAAGTATTTTCTTTCGTTGTTAGTTTTTTTTGTTTGTGAGCACTGTTGTTTAGTTTCCGAGACCTTAATATAATTCTTAAGTATATGTTATTTTAGTGTTTTATAAGATGCATTGTTAATTTTAGGTCAGATTTAGCAGTTTTTTTATATGACCTCTATAAAAAACTTACACATGCGTGGGGTAAAAAGACCAACTGAACCTACTCTGACAAAGGCGTAAAAAATAGCAAATAAAAAAGAGAACAAAAAAGCCAAAAAAATAAATTAATATTTACTCAAAATCTGCTGTTGAATATCTTTAATGAATGCCAGATCAAGGTTATTTACAGGATTATCTTTATAAAAAAGCATCAATGAAATTTATGTATTGCAT
Organism: Ctenocephalides felis; assembly: GCF_003426905.1. NCBI lineage: Eukaryota > Metazoa > Arthropoda > Insecta > Siphonaptera > Pulicidae > Ctenocephalides > Ctenocephalides felis. The sequence continues at coordinate 26,198,277 of NW_020539726.1, forward strand.
TGATTAAAATTAAAATAAGACATTAAAATTTCACCCCGACTATGGGGTAAAAAGAACCAGATGTAATGGTAAACCTAATAATTAATCATCATCGTATTGACTAAATAGTGAAGCATTTATTCTGTAAAATCAACCACATTTAAAATTGATGTCTTTAAACATAATATAAAGAATAATTTTGATTTCTGGCTCTCTTTTTTCTCCGCCTATGATGTATAAAGGACCAGGTATGGAAAACCTTTCTGCAATGGCGAATTGGCTGGGAGTTTTACTGAATATAGTCAGATCGTTGTTTGTTTGAAACGTTTCATTTGTTGTGATAATTGGTTTGGTTTTTGCAATGTAATTGCTCCAAGTTTAATTGGACCATTGCGGCTCGTCCTACCCTATTGTGAAGTTGTTTCGAGTCGAAAGATCAATTATGCCGAGTACTCATTTTTAGTACTAATTGTAAGACGAATTAATATTTTCAATAAAGGCAATGTTGGAAATTTATTTTATAAATTCACTCTTTTTTCACTTTATTAAATAGAAATTAAAAAAAAAACTTTTCAATCAGCTCCACGATAACCCATCATCCACCGCCAAGATTTTCGCCGTGTTCATCATCCATTCTGCTGGCACATTACGAATTAGTTCCGGCGCGGGTCGTGTGAGCTATTGATACCGAATATCGTGAATCATGATCTCAATTTGTTGAATATCTTAATGATAATACAACCGAGACCTGCCAAGGATCTCCCATAAGCCATGGGACAGGAGAAACACAGTTAGAAAATAGACTTTAATGGATTTTGTCTCCGGGGCACATCAACGGCTTTTTTGCAAATTGACGTAAATATAGACGTAGACATAGATTCTGCGATGGCGTGTTTTCTGACAAGGCTAAATTTTTAGCACTAAGAAGAATGTAATCATATGTTTTGGATTTCTGGGTAATTACCAAGATTTATTAGGTCAAATGATGATGAACGCGATATAACATTATGAACCGAATTATTTATATTTAATTTTATGTTAGGTAGGGTGGAGCACAAAGATTCAAATTGACTTTTAGCAATTGTACTGAGTATATCAAACCAACTAGGGAGCCAAGTGCTTATTGTAACAGTTTTTTTATTTAATTTATCTTGAGTCCACTGAATTGATGCTATAACTATTTCTCTACCAAATCCAATACAAATAATTTCATAACTATTGGTTTGCTATTTCATAATTAATAATTTTGTAAAAATTGTCCGGTGTTACAAATTACCCCGTGCATGGGGTAAGTTGTGGTATTATAAAATTTAAATTATTAATTAGTCGAAATTTCATGGTAGTGTAATTGTACAAAAATGACGGACCTGCACAATTCTGTATATTGCATCGGTATATGAGATAATAGCTATGTCAATAATATGTAGGACGGTTTACATGCCCAATCGAGGCAGATAAATATTTTAATATTTATAATTATAATAAGCTGGCTTGATATATAGTCCCTAGTCCCCCAATTTAATAGGTTTATTTACTAAATACCACTGCTCAAAACAAAAAAAAAAAACAATAACGAAAAATACACTTTCGTTGAAAATTTGACAATGTTGCCGCTTAGCTCATGGTTGCAAAGTCCACCTATAAAAGGCAATGGCTGGTTACACATTTTTTGCCTCTACTTTAAAATAGTTTTGCTAAAAATTGCATTCTTTAGTTGTTTTTGAGAGAATGGTGGTGGACCTTTTTCCTTACGAACCATTTTATGAGTAAATATTTCAAATTGGATGATTTATTTATTATGTTTATTGATATCTGACATTATTAATGTTTGCTTATACTGTTCATAGCATTGTAATTGATTACAAACTAAAATGTCATTTTTTATTAACTATCAATGTAAAATGAAACTTTAAAATGTATTTCACAATCGCAATAAAAATATAATTTTTAAGCTATGTTATATTGACTTCAAGAGTTTATTCTACGTACATTACCAAGGTCAAAGGTTCACATTTAATTGTTTATTGCTTATCAGTTTTCACCTATTTAAATGGTGTACGTATACATTTAACATGCCTTTGAGAAATTTCAAATGTCTGTTCTTATTATTAGTTAAAACATAAAACATGTCTACAGCCGATGATCGGCAGATAAAAGTTTTCTAATGTAGCTTTTAAACAACGGATCATGGTTATCTTTCAGATCAGGGGTTGGAAACATTTGAAGCAAAGATTTTAATGAATAGCTAAGATAATATAGAAATTAATAAAAACAATTATTATTAAAAATTCAAGATAAGATTATATCTACAGTACTAAGTTCTGATTGAAAATAAAATTCGTTTTTACGCCAGGTGTTCATATTTGCATTTTTGGGTGACTTTATGTGCAAACGCGACTGCTTTTGTAATTATTTATTAGCCCTAATAAATGCGATTGATTTTCTTTTTTTCTTTTTAGAGTCTTTTTTTGGAAATCATAGGTTTCCTGGTATTACCCGTTAATGGTACAACCGAAGCAATTTCCTTTTGATTAGGAACATGTTCATATTAAACAAATATAACTTAGTAACAAGGTTATTACTTGCTTATCATTTATTTTAATAAATTTAAAAATGTTGCCTTCATCTGATGGATATCTTCACCTTATGAACTCTAATCTGTTAAGCGGTGCCCTTTTTGTAATGGTTGTTTAATTACTCCTGCGTGTTGTATTTTTGTCTTTGGGAAGATAATGTGCCTATTGGTTTTGTTTTAACTGATGAAACGATATAACATATCACATTATTCAGTCATTTAAATTTCAACAACAAGCACGGTTTTGATTTTATAGAATTTACCTTTGTTAGCTGATTTGGAAACCAAAAATTAAATTGATCGTTGAAACACTGCTGGTCTTGGCTCCTTTGTAAGGTCTTTGTCTAATAACCAAGGTTTGATATCAATCTGAGCCAGCTTGATATCAACCATTATGATAATAGAATCATTTTTTGAAATTATACATCTGAAATGTGTTTACAAGTGAAATATTCATCAGGGTCAAGATATCTTATATCAGTATTAGACGAATCTAGTACTACTGATATCAAATATTCTCAAACACCAAATTGCCATCTAATAACTCTAATTTGAGGAATCACATCACAACAACTGTGATGTAACACATATAAATAATTTCTGATTGCTCTATAAAAATAAAGTTATAATATTTTTATTAATAATATTAGTCTTTATTAAGTTGGCTAACCGAATCTTTACATTTGCTTCTGAAGAAAATTTTATATCATAGTACATTACTTTACCTGCTATAGTAATTCGTTATGAAGTTTGCATTTTGCTTTTTAGTTTAAAAAATATAACAATAATTCCATAGAAAAATAGATAAGAATTATTATAATAAAACGTCTTGCAAGTATATAAATGTGTGAATCTGTGCACTTTTTTAACACTGATTTAAAAGCCACAATTTTAATTTAGGTATATAGATATAGTTTTATAAACCGTTATAAGTTTAAATTTCATTTATATTTTCTCCTATTATTTTTCTGTACAATTAGTGTCTTAAATTAAAAATAGACGAGAGGTTCAGAATTCACATTTTTTGTATAATATACTAATGCAATAAATTATATCTCTTAAAGCAAGTTTTTCAAATCATTGGTGCTAAATTATTTTTCTCACTTTATTAAACGTTTGATTTAAATAACATATAATCAAAGCTTCAAATAAATCTATAGAATTTCATCGACTTTATTAAAAAGTTTAATTTTGATCTGCCTCAGAAATCGTGTTGTGTCCATTAGTTAACAAGGCACGGTCAATTTAACATTTACGGAAAATTATAACTTATATATAAAATAATAGACCTTTTCTACAGAAACGTGATGGTTCTTTCTTAGCAATAATCCTATTAGCAGTTCAATAAAAATAATAATAATAATCACTACGATTAATGTAACCATTGAAATTTTGTGTATACTCAATTTTTATATATTTATATTTTATCATCGATTGTATTGTTTTATTTATATAATTGAAATACTTTTTATAGATTATTCAAAATGTCAATATTACCTATGCCAATAATTTTGTAGCTTGGTGCCCTTCAACTTCATTTTAGTAGAGTCATAATTGTGCCTTTGTTCTAAAATAATCGCAAAAAATTAGTTAAATTACAATAAAATTGAATTAGAACTAGTGGTGTATGGCATTGTGCCTTAAGGCAAATTGCTGCAACTTTCTGTACTGTAACCAAATATTTGAGAAATATTGAATGTTTGTAGTCTGAATTGAAATTGAAATCCAAATTATTTTAAATATCTAAAGAAAACAATTTTAGAAAGATAATTAAACTTTTAAAATCTTTCCACTCGCAAATTGCGAGATTTATATGAATTTTGTCGCCACAGCTCGGCATCCGAGTGGAAAGGGTTAAAAATTGCCTTCTTCAAAATCTAATCATCTATTCACACTGTCAATACAAGCAAAATTGTTTTTGAATTATATGATCCATTCTTCTTTGAGTTTTGCTCCGTATCTCCAAAATGGCTGGAACTGCCTTTTCGAAAAACTGATCAGCACGGCTACTTGTCAATACGAACCGAATATTATATGAATTATTCTAATCGGATGCTCGGTTCTCTCAAAAATCGAGTTCCCACTTTCTGCACATTTTTCTCCGTATCTCCAAAACGGATTGACCTGTCTTTATCAAAAATTAAGCTTAATGTTCTTTGAATCGCTCAAATCGGTTGATCCGAAATCGTCAATGAAAAATTGTATTCAAACATACACACTCACATACACATAACACACACACATACATTTTCCTAAGGTATGCCAAAATGTTCAGAAATTCCTCAAACGTAAATATATGTAAAAATGTTCAATTTCGATTTTTGGACGATTACTATAACTTACCCTACGGGAAGTTATAAAATATCTACGTATTTGCAATTTTGTGTTCTGTAATAAAAAATTGATATTAATAATAAATTGATATTAATATTATAATAAATTGATATTAATAATAATTTCATTTAAATAAATTACCTGTAAATTTGCTATTTTTGAACAATTAGTTGCCAGAACGAAATTCTGCACGAAATTGGAAGTTAAATAAAATATTTTTATACATATAGTTAAAAATTGTAAATTATATAGTAGATTATAAAATACTTTTAGTTTTGTCAAATTATCAAATTACTGCAAAAAGAAGTATTTTAAAATACATATAAATTTATGAACTGTCATTATAGCCAAGCGTCACTATAGATACCATTAGCGTAAAACAAAACAAGAGAAATTATATATGAAATTTACAAAATCGTAAAAAATATTTGATTATAAAAGTCATAAAAATCATTCACATTTGGAATACCCCAACATCTCTTCTGGTTTGATAATACAAATAAAATAAGCACAAATTGTTTATCACAAGTTTCATGTGGATTTTGGGAGTTGAATGATTGAAACCTGTCAAAACTGCTAAATGTAACGAGGATTGATTTTTCTATAATGTAAAAGTAAATAATTTAAAACAGCGAGTTTGGAATATGGATCGCCCTAACAAACCCAACAAGCCGACGACATCGAGCAAGAAGGAAGAACCCAAACCAAAAACTGAGCCACAAAAAGATCCACCACAAACCAAAATTGAAGAAGTGGAAGTTGAACCTCCAGAGACTGCAAATAGTCCAGAGACACCTGTAAGAGAAACTCCATCGAGTACTTATAATGTTTTATTAACTTCGATGAATATGCCAGATGACTCTTACCCAGTTGTGGTGGACTACGATTGTGTCCATACATTTATGAATACGATGACTTTCTTTGATGAATCTAAGGAGAGTGATCAAGACGATGCGTTTTTGGGCAACCCTCAGTGAAACTTGGAAACTGAAATGTATGCTTATTTATTTGGGATAATAAATCAAGGCATGAGATTTTAATTTTTCACATATTTTAATTTATAATATAAATCTACAATCAGTCTAAATTTTATAGCTTCGTGATTTCCAATAGACTTTTAATGACATTCTTTTAAAATTAGTTAGTTGCAATATTGCAATTAATATTATTGATATCTGCATACGATATTTTTTTATTTATTTGTTTATTAGCTTTGTAAGCTTGTACATTGGCCTGCATACGATATAATTATCATTTTATGTTTAGATATTTATATTACTTAACTACAGTACATTGAACTAGTAAAACGCTTCACAAATTCTTTATTTTCTATCAAATTTGCTAGTTCAGAAATATAAAGATCAAATAATTTATCAAGGATGATATTTCAAAAACACAAGATTTTGTACCACATACTTAAATTTAATTCCTTGGGTATTTTTTTTTTAATAATCTGAAATAATTTATTCAATAATAATTAGTTATATGAGCAAGGATCTTGAAAATTGTTTATATAGTTACTCCATGAGTAATATAGTATATATATATATATATATATATATATATATATCAGGGTGGTCCTTAAAATGGTCATTTTCGAATTTCCTTGCTCCCAGGGGCTCAAATGGTTCCAAATAGATAAAAAACAATTCTCTGAAAGTTTTAGCTCTTAATATTATCGTTTAGATAGAGCGCAATTCAATCAAAGTTTTGTGTGGAAATAGCATGGAAAAATTTTCAAAAATTAAAAAAATGTTTTTAGATGTAATTTAGCAAATAAATGAATAAATGAAACTCATTCATTTGTCGCTAAGTTATACCTAAAACATTTTTTTTAAATTTTCAAAATTTTTTCCATGCTCTTCCCATACAAACTTTGATTGAATTGCGCTCTATTTAAACGTTAATATTAAGAGCTAAAACTTTAAGAGAATTGTTTTTAATCTATTTGGAACCATTTGAGCCCCTGGGAGCAAGGAAATTTGAAAATGACCATTTTAAGGACCACCCTAATATACATATATATATATATATATATATATATATATAAACATTTATATATATGTATATATATAAAATTAATAATTATAATATATAATATTAATAATATAATATAATAATAATACTATTTATTATATCATTATTGCAATAGTTCAAAACCATTTTTTAACCTTAAAATTGTTATATTTGAAAATACCACAATGGGTTGGCAAACGTTTTCATCTGATAAATTTATAGCAACCAATATTAATATTATCTACATAATATTTTTTAAATTTAATTTTTTATTAACTTTCCATAGGGTAAGTAATCGCAAAGCATGGAATATGAAAATGTTTATATATCTTTACGTTCCGAAGGTAAGTTTCTGACCATTTTGGCATACCTTAGAAAAAAAGGGTTTATGTGTGTGCATGTGTGTGCGTATATACGTGTGTGTGGATACAAATTTCCGTCGATTTCGGGAACACGGATTAACCGATTTGCGTAATTCAAAAAACATTCGATGCGTTGATAATAGACGTGCTGATTAGTTTTTGGCAAGAGCAGGTTTAGTAGTTTTGAAGATATGGCGCAAAAAGAGCCAAAAATGTTAATTAAATGTTTTTAGAGAGAACGAAGCGTTCGTTTTGAATAATTCAAAAAACATTTTAACTGTACAAAATGAAGTATCGTTTAAATTTTTGCAAAGGCAGGTCTAGCGGTTTTCGTGATTGAGTAAAAAAGGTGAAAAAATGCCATTTGGCGGTCAAAAATGATCATTAGACATATGCACATCAAATTATCAGATATTTTAATAATAAGTATGAATTTTGTTTACATATTTATGGGCTCCGTACCAATATCTAACCCTTAGACTGCGACGCGGCGCATACGCGCTTCGATAAATTTCTTCTCTAAAACAGCCATGCAGCACAATTGCTTTGAAAAAAGTTCCAAATTTTCAAAAAAAATCAAAATATCACCTCACTTTTTTCAAAATTTTTGAAAACCTCATGTTTCAGAGTTTTCAAAAATTTTAAAGCTTTTTTAAAAAATTTCAATTATCGGTACGAGAAATTTCAGCAATTTGCCTTAAGGTACGATGCTATGCACCACTAGTTCGTTTATCATTTAAAATCAAGATTTTTCAAAGAAAACAAGTATAAGTGTGATTATATAAGTGTGTATATTACTTATTATCCTCTTTTAATTTTCCAATAACTAGAACTGGTATAACTGCAACCCGATGCCGTGATGTACGGCCGGCGAATTCCTTTCGCAATTTTGCTAATTGGAGTCGTTGCGAGCGAATTATAGAAATTTAAAAGCCTCACGCTGCGACACCCCGCGGTTCGCATCCCGCTTCGGTCAAATGATATGTTTACGATAATAAATACTTCGTTTAATACAAATATCGACAATTAAATTGCATACTTGGTTTCTCCTCGGACTTCTTCGCACATTTTAATTGATTTTAAATACGTACAAACTATTTTGCATATTCTGTACTTTGCGATTATTTAATTTTTGGGTGACTATGGATAGTGAGTTACAAAATTGTATTCCAAAGACGTCATTGATATAAAAGTTTTAAATATCTGATCAGTTAAGAAAGAATTTTTAACTTCCCGTAGGGCAAGTTATAGTAATCGCAAAAAAATCGAAAATGAAATTTTTTGCATTTCTCGACGTTTCAAAGGTTTCTGAATATTTTGGCATACCTTAGAAAAAATGGATGTATGTGTGTGTGTGTGTGTGTGTGTGTGTATGTATGTGTGTGTATGTATGTGCGGATACAAATTTTCGTCGACGATTTCGGGAACATCGATCAACCGATTTGAATAATTCGAAAAACATTCGATTCGTATTGATAAGGAGACGTGCTGATTAGTTTTTGGCGGAGGCAGGTCTAGCCGTTCCGAAGATACGGGGCAAAAAGTGGCGAAAACGGTAACTCAGTTTTTAAGAGAACGGAGCGTCCGATTTTAATAATTCAAAAAACATTTTACTTGTATTGTAAAGGTGAAGAACCGATCAAATTTTCATAAAGGCAGGTCTAGCGGTTTCGGAGATCTAATGAAAAAAGTAAAAAAAAATGCCATTTGGCGGTCAAAAATGATCATTAGACATATGCACATCAAATTATCAGATATTTTATAGAGATTTTAACAATAAGTATAATTTTGGTTTACATTCCTATGGGTTCCGCACCAATGTTTACGCGTTAGACGTCGACGCGGCGCTTACGCGGTTTGATATTTCGTCTTTATGCAGTACGATTGCTTTGAAAAAAAGTTTAGATCTTTCAAAATATGTCAAAATAAAGAAAACATTTTTTTTCAAAAAAAATATTTAAAAAAAAAATTAAATTTTTTTTTTTTTTAAAAAAAGTAATTTTTTGTCTAATTGTTTGTCAAAAATCTTATTTTTTCGAAGTAAATTTTTTTCAAAAATGTTAATCGTTTTTAAAAAAATAATAATTTTTGGTACGGAAAGTTCCAGCAATTTGCCTTAAGGCACGATGCCTTAATTGCCTTAAGACAGAATTCCACTTACAGCTAGTTTTGAAGATAATTTACAAAGTTCACGTATGTTTTTTGTGACAAATTTGTGAAATCACCTTCACCTTATAACAAGAAAACGGCTCGGTAGATTCGGTTCGAGCTTAAATGTGGACAAAATGTTTACCACTTTTTTCCAAATTACAAAGAAATAGCTCGGCCGATCGTCGCACAAGACTGACAAACAATAGTCTTCATCGAGGTGCATCGAATGGCTTTTAAACTTTTGGGCCGTTTTTGAGAAAACGTCGATTCACGGCAAAAGTCTGTTCACACACACATACACATTCACACACATACTTTTTTCAGATTTGGTCTCATTCGATTCAGAATGGCTTGAAACGTCGAGAAAACATAAAATTAGCAAATCGGATTTTTTTATGAAAGCTCATAGCAGAAAGGTTCTTGACTTTGACAACAAATCCTTGACCTGATGTTAAAAAAATATAACTGCAGTATGTTTAAGTTTCATACCAATTTTGGTCAAAGTAATAATGGATAAAATTAGTAGAAATCTTTTGGAAGTATCTACATAATCCTATTTAATTCTCAGTTTATTAAATGAATGCATCTCTGCCTCTGTGCTCATCAATGGATATTTTATCGATTACTCTAGCAACAACTTAAATTCTGCTTAATCTCCAACCAGCTGGTAATATTTATCTTGTTTACCTTATGCATGCAATAAAGTTTCGAGTGTTTGACTTTGCCACTTGCACAACACGCGCTCCAAACGGGCGAAATAAACCAAAGCCTATGGATAAAGATTATATCAGGGATATACAATGCGCGGATGTAATATAACTATTTTTATCTTTGCAATATGGGTATGTTAAAAAGAAAACTCCAGGTTAGATATGTCAAAGCAATAGTTTCAAGTTTGTTGGTCCATCAAAATATAAATCTGCTAAATTGCGGCCAATAAATCATAAGGTTTTCTACTAAACGAATTTCTAGATTCTGATTAAAATCTTAACATTCTGGTGCAAAGTTCCAAAATGTTCAAATACATGACTGCACTTTTTTTATTGTTTATTTGTTGACTTTGTAAACACCTTCATTAGTCATATATATTTTGCAAGATATCTTTACACTTTTATTTCATTTGATTGCATATAATTATATAGTGCATCATATATCATTTTATTTGTCAATAATGTTATAAACTTGGTTGGGAAGGAGATTTTTTGCCTTACTATCTCTCTCCATAGTTCTTGTCTACCCTTTTCCCATTTTTGCACTCCATAATGGCGTGCTCAGCATCCGCCCTAGTCGCTCCACCCAAGTAATAGCAATTAGGTATTGAAATTTGCCATATATGAATTAATTTTACTCAATACTATAGTCTAAATTTTTAATCTCAACTAGATCATTGATGGATTCCATTCATATTCAATTTCACTACCTGCATACATTTTCTTAACAGGATGGAAAAAATCATGATGAATTGTATCAAATGAATAAAATTTTAATAAGTTTTCTATAGATCTATTACTTATATTATATTAATGAATTGGCTCATGTTGGCCACCAAGTTTGATATCCTTGGTAATAATTCTAATAATTAATAATAAATAAATATATTTCGGTAGATATAATGTGTACATAGCATTTCTCATTTTGGATTTTTACCCGTAGGTATTTCATCCTTCATATTTGTTCTATCAATACAATAATAAGTATTTCAGATATACAAGTTGTGACATAATTCTGTGACAAAAAAGAGGAAAGAAATTTATTCCCCAAAAAAAATCACTTAGCACTATTTATAATAACACATAATAACTCAAAAAGGAGAAAAAACAAAAAAAGATTTATTCACTTTGAGGGAGAATATTTGCGTCGAGCCAAGTTTCAATTGCCGCTATGGGTCGATCAGTATATATTTTGGCATGGCGTGATTGCCATACCAAATATCATCTCTTGTGTATTGGCCGAGGCCCGCGATGTTCATATTAGGATGATCCCACATTTTAGATAAAAATTCTCAGTGAGCTTTTTTATGTAGTCGAGTATTGTCGGTACGTCAGTCTGTTTGTGTATGTATTTTGAAGAGTAGTAATGTCTAGTCAGTGGGTCCCTTATTTTGTTGAGTAAAGTCGTAGTGTCTTATTTTGTAATGTCTGTAGTTTCCGTAAGTTAGTCTTAGTCGTCGCGTTCCATGCCGGAGCGCCGTATGTCAGTATCGGTCTTATCAGTGTCAAGTAAAGTGTTCGCTTGTTCTTCACGCTTAGCGGGCCGTTGTGGTTCAAGAGAGGTCTCAGTAGATTAACATCCCGTAAGCCTGTCCAATTTTCGTATTAATATTTTTGTGAAGCTGAGTCTATGGTCCAGGGTCACACCAAGATATTTGACATCTTTGGACCACTCAACTTCACAGTTTAATACTTTAATTTGTCTAAGTCAGTCAGTCTAGTCATGGCATTTCGGCTCTTAGTAAATAAAATTGCCTCCGTCTTTTGCGGATTTATCTTGATCTGCCATTTGTCAGTATATTTCGTCAGCTTGTCTATGTGTGTCTGTATCTTTGTAGTCAGTAGCGTCGGTGATCGTGATGATTTGTATATGGCAGTGTCGTCAGCAAACGTCAGTAAGGTGGTGTCGGCGTCAGTGGGTATGTCGTGAATGTAGACGTTAAACAGTGACGGTCCCAGGATCGAGCCCTGCGGTACTCCCGCCGTCACTTTGTTTAACCGTCGAAAGTCCGTTGTCTACTTGTACGGTAAAGTTACGGTCTGAGAGGTATGAGTGTAATGTTCTTGTAATGTATGGTGGAAAATTCAGTTGTATGAGTTTATGTATAAGTCCGTCCATCCAGATGGTGTCAAACGCCTTCTCGAAATCAAGCAACACCAATCCGGTATGGGTTCGTCTGTTAAAATTGAGAACAGTATTTTCTATGAGTTTTGTCAGTGGGTGTAGTGTGGAGTGTCGTTCTTTGAAGCCGTATTGTGTGTCAGGTATGATTTTGTTGTGTCTTATGTGTTTGTTAAGTCTTTTGAGTAGTACCTTTTCGGCTACCTTACTCATTGTGTTGAGGAGGCTGATCGGTCTGTAGTTCTGTGGTATGTCTGGCTGTTTCCTTGGCTTCACTATTGGAAATATGGTGGAGGTTTTCCAAGAAGCGGGAAAGCAGCCTTTTGTCATTATTCTATTTATTATCCGGGTAAGTAAAATGTAGGCGTTCGTCGGCAGTTGTTTAAGTATTATTTTGTAGTCCGTCCGGTCCCGGTGCTTTTCTGTTCGGTAATTTTTTAACTATTGTCTTTATTTCAGAAACTGTGGCAGGGTCTATTCGTAAGTCTTTGTCCCTGTGGAGGTCAGTGAAGTTTTGAATTGTCTCGTGTACGTCTTGTTTCAGGTCTGCGTTTGACATATTGGCATTTTGTTTATGTATGTTTTCAAAGTTTTTTGCCAATATTTCCGCCTTGTCTGCTGGTGTCGTTGCGTAATTGTTGTCAGTTAATTTGAGTGGAGGTATGGATGTGGTTTGTGCGTCAGTCTTTTTGCTGTCTGCCAAATTTTGTGTGGGTCAGTATTTATGTTCTCGAGTCTTTTGGCCAAGTGTTGTTTCGGTGATCACGTATTTCATTGGAAATAATTTTGTCAGTCTGTTCACATGTTCCTTGAGTAGTCTGTCACCGGTACGTGCCACAGTTTCTTTATATGATTTTTAAGTTGTATTTTCAATAAAATGTGTTCTGGCAAGTCGTTGGCTGGTGTTGTTCTTGAGTCTAGTGTCGGTATAGTCTGTTGTACGGCGTCTGTGATTGTCAGTGTAAGGTGTGTTACAGCCTCCTCAATGTCAGTGTTGGTATCGATTGGCATAGTGTGTCGTGTGTTGTCTGTGATGATGTCTCTGAAAATTGCCAGTTGGCTCTGGTGTAATCTAAAAATTTGCGTGTGGGGGTCTGGTCGACGTCTAGTCTGTCTGAAATGGTCATGAAAACTGGATTATGGTCAGAGTTGAAAAGGTCTTGTTATGGGTTGGATGTTACGTGTAGATTTTTGTCAATGCCAATCGATCGTACTGTGATGGTGCGTCTGTACGGTGGCGTATCTGGTCGGCGTGTCAGGAAAGTGTAGTTGTGTGTTGTGGTTCGGTTGTATTCGTAAGTGTATTCGTAAGTTTCGTCCAGTTTCCGTTTGCGGTTGTTGAAGTTACAGTTTTAAGTTGTGTTGTTGTGTTTAAAGTTCCTGCCATAAAGATCAATCTAATTCGAGTCCGTAGTCTTTGTAAGTCCGAATGTTTAGTCTGCTTGCCGGGATGTAAATCGATATTATGGTTACTTTTTGACCTCTCTTGTATACATTAATAGCTGTTAGAGAACCGCCGTGTCAAGTTTGGCCAGTGTGTGTGTGATGTTGACTGCTCTTAAGTAAACTGCATGCGCAGATCCGCGTGCGTGCGTCGTCTGTCTGTCGTTTCTTGTCGTTACTTGTTTGTAATTGTTATATAGAGTCTGTCCGTAGGTTTTAGGTGTGTCTCGTTAATCAGTACTATGTCCAGATCGTATTTTGTTATCGTCTGTCTCAGTTCGTCAACGTTGTTTTTAAGTCCATTTGAATTGAAATGCATTATTTGTAAGTCTTGCGATTGGTTTATGGTGATGAAGTAAGAAGTTCAAATGTTGTGTATTTGTCGTTATAAGTCATGTTTGTGTTAAGTGTTTTTGTCAGTTGTATAGCTCACTGAAAATTTGCTTTACCTGGGGATCCGTAAATAGCTTCCTGATCTCGCCCATAGCAGTAAAGAGTCCTTCCGGAGTGTTGAGGTCTGGATCGGGTTGGCTGCAGGCAGGCCGTGTTGGTGGGCGATAGTGCAGGCCGGATCTGTGATGATGCAGGCTGGACCATTGTTCGTGAGGACTGGACCATTGATCTGTATGGTGACGATGGGATAGGGAGTTGAGGATATTCAGGTCGGACGTTAGGACCATTGTTGGTGGAGTTTACAGCTGACGAGAAGCTCCTCGTCAGTGGCACTGGTGTTGGTGCTGGCCTATACGCTTGTCTTCTCCTGAGAGCGTCGCTTTCCTTCTTTTCTTTGTAATTAATAAGAGCGCTGCATTTGGAATAATTTGCCGGGTGTTCGTTTTGCAATTGACACACATCGGTGCCTCATGTGGTAGTTTTTGGCACGCTCCTGGTGCGTGCACATTGAGGCACTTTATACACCTGTACTTTAGGTCACAGGTGTACGATGTGTGACCAAAGTTCAAACATTTGTGGCACTGCAGCGCTCTATTCTGCGGCCTATAGGCCTCCCAGGAGAAGATATGTCCCCCAATATTTGTAATTCGTTTTAGCTCCGACATATTCTGGTCTTTATCGAGGAGAACAATGTATATAGGTAATTGTGTTGACCACCATCTGAGGTTTTCTCTTTATCTGCACTACTT
>NW_020539726.1:26213210-26246004 GCF_003426905.1 Ctenocephalides felis
TGTCACATTGGTAATTTATATTTCGGAATGTCTGCAGATATTTTTGCGGGGATTAGGAGAGTAATGTATGATAATTTTTGACTGAGAGACGATTGAGACGATTTGGTTATGTGTGAGATATTTGAGCAGATGGTTTTTGTTTCTACATATAGTAGAATGAATTCGAGATTTTTATTAATGGTTTTAGGGTTATTGTGCAATTAAATAGAGTACTCAATAAATAATTTTGAATGTGGCACTTTAAACTTTTATTGTTCTTGGTTTACCCCTCATTAAAACTCCATATTTCAGTTCTTTAAGAACTTATCTTTAAGTTCTCATAGGGTAAGTTATAGTAATCGCAAAAAATCGATAAAGAAAATTTTCATAGATCTTTACATTTTGAAGGTTTCTGGACATTTTTAGAAAAAATGGATGTATATGTGTGTGTGTGTGTGTTTTTGCGAAAACAATTTTTCGTTGACGATCTATTCCTATAAGGAGACGTGCTAACTAGTTTTTGGAAAAGATACGGGGCAAAAAGTGCGAAAAATTGTAATCCAACTTTTGGGAGAACCGTCTAATTTGAATGATTCAAAGAGCATTTCATTTGTATTGACAAAATGAAACCGATAGAATTTTTGGAAAAGCTGGTCTAGCAGTTTCGGAGATCCAATAAAAAATGTATCAAATACTCCACTCGGCGGTCAAAAATGATAATTAAACATATGCATGTCAAATTATCAGATAACTTATAGAAATTTTATTAATAATTATGAATGTTATTTATATTTATCTGAGTTCCATATCTAAGTTTATCCTTTAAACTGCGACGCGGCGCTTACGCGCTTCTATATATTATCTCTAAAACAGTTAAGGAGCGCGATTGCTTTGAAAAAAAAGTCTCAAAAACCAATTGTATTTCAAAGCTTTAAAAAAAAATTAAATCATTTTTATAAAAAATAATTTTTGATACGGGAAGTTTCAGCAATTAGCCTTAAGGCAAGATACCATAAACTACTAGTTATTTAATAGTTTTAACCAATTTTCTATTATTAAAAAAATTAAATACACTTGCGGTATTTATGTATTACTCGTGTGTCAGTAAAAGATTTTGAAGAAAAAAAAAGATCTTGTTGAAGGTAAGTAATTTTTGGGCAATATTGTTCAAAATTGGAAATATTTGATGCATTTAACAAAAAAATTGATCGAATAAAAAAACTAAAGAAATCTAAATTATAAATGGTAAGGTATCAATAATAGAGCAAAAGCTTCAATTTAAAACACAGTTGTATTAAAAACGATATTCATAAATAAAATATC
The DNA here is from genome assembly GCF_003426905.1 of Ctenocephalides felis. Lineage (NCBI taxonomy): Eukaryota > Metazoa > Arthropoda > Insecta > Siphonaptera > Pulicidae > Ctenocephalides > Ctenocephalides felis. The sequence goes on from NW_020539726.1 coordinate 26,214,513, forward strand.
TCATTGGAGATAAACTCTTTGAAGGCATAAAATCAGCATATTGTTTTAAAAAATAATGTATATTTTAACCGGCAATAAATGTGTGAAAAAAATATCACAACTCATTACTTAATTGATTAAAGACCACTATGTTCTGAAGAAATACGAAAAAATGCTATGCAACTATTATAAGAATTGCAACATCAATAAATATGAGATGTAAAATTTAAATTCATATTGTATTATTGTTAGAAATTACAGGATTCCGTATTCGTTTCACGATTAAAAATGAACTAAGTAAAATTTTGCTAAATTAGAATTACTCGAAAATATTTAACTGATATTTGCAAAGAAACTGTTCTACTGATTTTCAAGTATTACTATTTCAATAAACGTATTTTGATTTATAAAATGAACTATTTGCAGTAATCAATAAAAAACTAAAAGTTAAATTTATTGAAATTCGCACTACTTTTTCTTAATTTTTCGTAATAAAAAGAAAAAAAATAATATTTATTAAAGTTTTAGGATTTTACCTAATTAAAACTCGATTATGAAATAAAGAAGGATATAAATTATTCAAAATAAAATTATCAATTTTTATTAACAATTTTTATTTCATATTTTTCTAATTATTAAATCCTTTTGTAAAATAAATAAATAACCACTATGGAGAAAAGTAAGATTTTACTTTTTTTTAATTACAGCTTTTAGCAAATATTTATACATAATATAGAGATATTTTTTCGGCATAGTACTAAAATAATATTCATAAAAATATAAAAAAAAGGGCAGAAAAGACAATTAAAAATTTATGATATTAGAGCAGCCTTGGGTCAAAATCGCTTTGTAATAAAAAAATTATTCTCTATTTTTTTCCAAAAACTTTTAAAATGTAATCTATTTCTTCAAAATATGCTTAAAAAAAAACTTCAAATTTGCTTAAAACAAACTTTTTTTTATCGTCAACGACATTTAAGAAAAGTTATGCGGCTAAAGGCATCATTACAAAAATAAAGCTCTTTATAGAGATTTTTAATTGGTTAAATAAAGCGACATTATTTGCTTGTTTAATTATTATATTAAGATTTTTAATTTTTTTTAATAGAATAGACCTAATACATAACTTAAAAACCCATTTGGTTATATTTTAGACCCTCAACTACGCAGAAATATTTTTAATTGTATCAATTTCCATGCCTTATTAAATGAACTAGAGTTGCATCTCCTTAATACTAGTGTTGTAATAAATTTAAGTTTTTAAGTTGTAATCGTTTACTTAAGTTGCATCATCTTTTAATTCGTGCTATATAATTACTTGATACATCCACATAAAAATTGCAATATCGAGTTTATTTCATTTTAATTGCAAAAAATTTAATTACATTAACTTCTGCGTATGAACTCAAACAAATAAACATCAAGCAGCAAAAAGTAATTACACGCAATACATCAATTCATAATAAAAACTGTAACCCATTAATTACGAAATTTTATTAATCATATCTCGATTAGAAACATTATTTCCGAAGATCACAGCACGCGATGGCATTAAAATTTATATCGAGATCATTATTTAGTTAATTAAATTACTCGAAAAAACTTATTTATTACTCATTCTAGATTTTAATTAGCGCTCGAAAAGTCCACTATGGATTTTCTTTGTTAATTAACGACTAATTAAAAAATATGGTCAAATATATGAGGTGGTCTTCGATTATGACTTACTGTAGCAATAATCAATAAATATTGAATAATTAATTTGAATGTATGCATATTAGGAAATTCAATATGATTTTTGAAAGTCCGTTGGGATTATTGATCGGTAGTCAAAGTGATAACTTATTTTAAAAAAATTAATGATTGCAAATGAATTTTTATTAATAATTTATGCATATATTTTTATTAGGCAGTAGCAAATTGATAATAAATAAAATTTGTTGTACATTAGAATTTAATCACGTTTTGTTTACCGTTTATTAAGAGTAAATCTCTTAAGATTTATAAGATCTAAATGTGGATCATGCTAAAATTTACTTTTTGGAATTAATAATTTTCATATTGTGAATGTCATATTTAATAGGATTATTTGAAACTGCAAAAACAATACGAGTTTAAAAATCGTTTATGCATTTGTGTAAGATTTTGTGTTTTATTATAATATTTGTAATATCCAAAAATATGAAACGTAAAATCCAAATTAAAATTGTATTAATTAAAATTTACAGGATTCAAGTTCCTGTAATTAAAATACAGGATTCTGTATTTTTTCATAAGTAAACACCTACAAATTAATTTTTTGCTAAATTTGAATTACTCGAAAATATTTAATAATAAATTAAATTTTAGCACAAAAATATTTTTTTATGCTTCAATCCAAAATTTAAATATTTTTAAAATGTTTTGATATTTTTGAAGAAAATTGGATAATTAAAAAAAACTGGTATAATTTTTAAACAATTTAGTATAATTTTAAACAATTTACAATATATTTAAATAATTTAGAATATTTTTAAACAATTTAGACTAGCTTTAAACAATTGGGACTATTTTCAAACAATTAAGAATATTTTTAAACAATTTGGAATAATTTAGTATATTCAGAACAATCTTGAGTTTTAGAACAATCTTGAATATCCTTGAATAATCTTAAATAATAACAAACTAGCTGTAAGTGGAATTCTGTCTTAAGGCAATTAAGGCATCGTGCCTCAAGGCAAATTGCTGGAACTTCCCGTACCAAAAATTATTACTTTTTAAAAACGATTAACATTTTTGAAAAAAATTTACTTCGAAAAAATAAGATTTTTGACAAACAATTAGACAAAAATTACTTTTTTTTGAAAAAGAAAATTTTTTTTTTTAATTTTTTTTTTTAATTTTTTTTTTTTGAAAAAAATGTTCTTTATTTTGACATATTTTGAAAGATCTAAACTTTTTTCAAAGCAATCGTATGCTTTAAACTGCATAAAGACGAAATATCAAACCGCGTAAGCGCCGCGTCGACGTCTAACGCGTAAAACATTGGTACGGAACCCATAGGAATGTAAGCCAAAATAATATTATTGTTAAAATCTCTATAAAATATCTCATAATTTGATGTGCATATGTCTAATGATCATTTTTGACCGCCAAATGGCATTTTTTTTTACTTTTTTTCATTAGATCTCCGAGACCGCTGGACCTGCCTTCATGAAAATTTGATCGTTCTTCACCTTATCAATACAGTAAAATGTTTTTTTGAATTATTTAAAATCGGACGCTCCGTTCTCTTAAAAACTGAGTTACCGTTTTCGGCACTTTTTTGCCCCGTATATTTGGAACGGCTAGACCTGACTTCGCCAAAAACTAATCAGCACGTGTCCTTATCAATACGAATCCAATGTTTTTGAATTATTCAAATCGGTTGATCCGTGTTCCCGAAATCGTCGAGAAAAAATTTGATCCGCACATACATACACACAGACATACATATCCATACATACCATACATACATACATACACACACACACACACACACACACAATACATCCATTTTTTCTAAGGTATGCCAAAATATTCAGAAACCTCTGAACGAAAGATATATAAAAATTTTCATTTCGATTTTTTTGCAATTACTATAACTTACCCTACGGGAAGTTAATAATTAACTTCTCGTAGGGCAAGTTATAGTGATCGCCAAAAAATCGAAAATGAAAATTTTTATATATCTTTACGTTTCAGAGGTTTTGAATATTTTGGCATACCTTAGAAAAATGGATGTTGTGTGGTGTGTGCGTGTGTGTGTATGTGTGTGTGGTATGTATGTATGTATGTACGTGTGTGTATGTATGTGCGGATACAAATTTTCGTCGACGATTTCGGGAACACGGATCAACCGATTTGAATAATTCAAAAAAAACATTCGATCCGTAGATAAGGAGACGTGCTGATTAGTTTTGGCGAAGCCAGGTCAAGCCGTTCCGAAGATACGGGGCAAAAAGTTCCGAAAACGGTAACTCAGTTTTAAGAGAACGGAGCGTCCGATTTCAATAATTCAAGAAACATTTTACTTAATTGACAAGGTGAAGAACCGATCAATTTTCATAAAGGAAGGTCTAGCGGTTTCGGAGATCTAATGAAAAAAAAAAAAGTAAAAAAAAAATGCCATTGGCGGTCAAAAATGATCATTAGACTTATGCACATTCAATTATCAGATATTTTATAGAGATTTTAACAATAAGTATACATTTTTTTACATTTCTATGAGTTCCGTACCAATGCTTATGCGTTAGACGGCGGCGCGGCACTTGCGAGCTTTGACATGTCGTCTCGATGCAGTTCAAGCAGGCGATTGCTTTGAAAAAAGTTCAGAATTTCCAAAATATGTCAAAATGATAGAAAACATTTTGTTTCAAAAAATTTGTTTTTGTTTTCAAAAATTTTTTGCTCAAAAAAAATTTATTTGTTCAAATAAATTTTTTTTTTCAAAAAAAAAGTAATTTTTTGTCAAATTTACATTTTCTCAAAAATTTTTTTCAAAGTAAAATTTTTTCAAAAATGTTATTTGTTTTAAAAAAAAATAATTTTTGGTGCGGGAAGTTCCAGCAATTTGCCTTAAGGCACGATGCCCTAATTGCTAAAGACAGAATTCCACTTACAACTAGTTTCAAGTATTTTTGAACAGATTGATTTTTTTTTATCCTTTTGGACATTTCTGACCTGTTTAGAATACTCTTTGAACATTTTGAACTAAGATGTAAGAATTAAGTTTTACAGGATTGTGTATTATTTCAAATTTGATATTTACTAAATAATATTTTACAGAATTTGAATTACTTGAAAATATTTAATAATAAATTAAACTTCAAAACAAAGAAATTTTTTTCGTACCTCAACCATCTATATAGATATTTCTAGAAGATTTTAAAAATGTTGGAATAATTTTGATAAAATTGGATTATTTTTGAGAAATATTGAATAATTAAAAAAAAACTGGTAAAATTTTAAAACAATATAGTGTATTTTTAAACAATTTGTACTAATTTTAGACAATTTAGATTATTTTTGAACAATTTTAGACAATTTTTAAATAATTTAGAACACTTTTAAACAAATATTCAGAAATCATTTAGAAAATTAAAATTTAAAAATTTTAAAATGATTTAGAAAAAAATAATTTTAAGAATTTTTGAACAGATTGAACATTTTTGAACTTTTTGAACTTTTTGGACATTTTTGACCTGTTTAGAATATTCTTTTACAGTTTCTATAACTTTTGAACATTTTAGAATGAGATGTAAAAATTAAGTTTAAATTAAATTAATATAAGAATTTACAGGATTGTGTATTATTTCATATATAATGATATGAATGTGTATAATGTGAATTATTTAATATTTAATATTTACAAAAAAAATTTGTAAATATTTAATATTTACAAAATGATTTTTAATTACTCGAAAATATTTAACAATAAATTAGAATGATAAAAGATTTAAAAAAAAGTTGAAAATTTTATTTTGAATATTTTTGAAGTAAATTTGTTAATTTAAAATATCTGGTGATATTTTTAAACAAATTGGAATATTCTAAAATAATTTAGAATCCTTAGAACAATCTTGAATATTCAGAATAATGTTGAATATTAAAAAAATCATTTAAAGTATTTTTTATCTAATTAAAAATTTTGGAAACGTTGAACATTTTTGGTCTGTTTGATTTTTTACAGTTTCGATAACTTTTGAACATTTTGGAATACTTGTAAAAAAAAAATTCAGAGATAATGAAATATTTCAAAAAGTTGTTAGAAATGCTTGATGATGTTTATATTGGTTTTGTAAAAAAATAACTAGGCTGATAAATAGTATTCGTATATAAATGATGTTCATTTGTTAAAAAAGTGTTAGTTGTAGTTTATAAAAAAATGTTTTATCAAACTAACTCATTTTCATAGATAAACTAAAATTTTTTTTTCGTTTGAGCATATTAAATCAAAATATCAGAAATGATATTAAAAGTCAAATAGAATTATAACACTTTGAATCTCAATCATTTCAATTATAATATCTGCAATTAACTTTAAATTAACAGCAAAAATAAACTTTCCTATTGCATTTAGTCATAAAATAAATTCCTGCATTGTTTGAGTATATTCTGAACCATTTCCCGCAATTTTATATAATAACAGAATAAATTAATAAAAAAAACTCAATATTGGCGCAAAAAACCAAATGGATTATATCATCCCAAACATTTCACATGAACCCAGATATCGCAAAATCTCTTAAAAAATGTATTCGACATTATTTTCCCAAACAAAACCGCAAGGACAATAGATTCCTGTGACTTTGTGAAATGACTTGAAAAATGATTCTGAAACGTACAGAAGTCGCTCCTGTTGAAAAAAATAATTCAGTAATAAAAAATAGTAATATATCAAATATTCACTTCATAAAACGATGTTTTAGCAGAGAAGATTTAAGAGGGAAGAATAATTGCACCAATTTATTTTGTTAAAACACTTATTGTAATGTAACCAGTAAAAAATTGTGCTAATATTAATCTTTTGGGATACATCTTTATATATTATTGAATGGGAGATATAGGGATCGATTTGAATTTTCAGAGGTACTTAGGGATAAATATGTCAACTGATTTTATATAGAAGTAAACTAGTGGTGCATGGCATTGTGCCGTAAGGCAAATTGCAGAAACTTACCGTACCGATAATTAGATTTTTTGAAAAAAAAAACATTTTTTTAACTTAGATGTCTTGGAAATTTTGAGCTTTTTTGTATATTTGTTAGACAAAAAATTGTATCCGAATATACATACACACACACACATACATCAAATTTTTTTAAAGTATGCCAAAATGTTCAAAAACATGTAAAACGTAAAGATATGCAAAAATTTTCATTATCGATTACTAGTGGTGCATGGCATTTTGCCTTAAGGTAAATTGCAGGGAACTTCACGAAACAAAAATTAGATTTTTTAAAACAGAATTAATTTTTTTTAAACTTTGAAAATACTAGATTTTCGAGAATTTTGAAATGTTTTGGAAATTTTGAACCTTTTTTCAAAGGAATTGCGTTGCGTTAGCTGTGTAGAGACAAAATTGTTTGCGAAAAATTGTTTCCAAACATACATACACACACACGTACATCGATTTATTCTAAAGTATGCTAAAATGTTCAAAAATCTCTAAAACGTAAAGAAATTCTATAATTTTCATTTACTATAATTTAGCCTATGAGAAGTTTAAAATTACTAAAGAGAAAATTATACTAAAATATTAAATTCAAGTAAAATATGGTACAAATTAAAATTATTTACTTTTGAGCTTTTTTTGTAGTAATTGCGCTGCGTTGAACAACACACATGCATCGATTTTTTCTAATGTATGCCAAAATGTTCAAAAACATCTGGAACGTAAAGATATGCAAATTTTTTTATTGCAAGTGATGCATGGCATCGTGCCTTAAATTGCTGAAATTTTCCGTACCGAAAATAAGATTTTTTAATGAAAAAGATTTTTTTTAAGCTTTCGTGCCTTAAAGTAAATTTGTGAAATTTTCCGTACCAAAAATTAGATTTTTTAGAAAAGAATTATTTTTGTTTAACTTTGAGAAACTTAGATTTTCGAGAATTTTGAAATGTTTCGGAAATTTTGAACCTTTTTTCAAAGCAATTTCGTCGCATTAGCGATGTGGAGATGAAAATTGAAAAATTGTATCCAAACATACATACACACACACGTACATCGAATTTTTCTAAAGTATGCTAAAATGTTCAAAAACCTCTGAATCGTAAAGAAATGCGAAAATTTTCGTTTACTATAATTCACCATATGAGAAGTTAAATATTACTAAAGAGAAGATTATAGTAAAATATTAAATTCAAGTAAAATTTGTACAAATTAAAAATATATACTTTTGAATTATCGAACGAAGATTTCAGGATGTACACTGTATTATAAACTTTTATAAAAATATAAAGACCATATTAATTTAAAAATTGGAAAAATTATAGTCCACATTCTTTATTAAATTTGATTAAACTGAAAATTAAACTTTAGTAGTTGGTATATTTTAAAGACATCGTCTCTAAAAAATGCCATTTTATATATTGTGCTTTTAGAGTTTTTCCACTTTTTCTATTCCTTTTTCAAACTATCGTATAAAATATTTTTTTCAGAAAAAAAATGATTTAATAGAAGAAAAAATATATCTAATCATACACAAAACATAGTAATAAAAAAATGATTAAGTTAAATTTGCTATAGGTGCATATTTCAGGTAAAATAACTTTTTCAATACGTTAATGGATGCAAATGCTATAGCATTCGTGCTGCTAAATAACATGATTGCATTTGGTCATTTAAAATATTCTTATGAAAACTAGTCAAAAATACTAATGATAACTAATAACAATTTAAATAAATGAAAGTAAATTTTACTCTGTTATAAATTGTACATTATAAATTAATGGTAGGTTAGTACATTTGCGGAAGTGAATGCTATAGCATTCATCTTCATTGTGATGCAAAATTATATAAATGCTATAGCATTCAAATTTCAAAGTATTTTATTTTGAATATAATTTTATTTAACCTTTGGTTTTTGTAATTATTATTATATTTATCAAGTTAATGATTAACTGATTTTTTAAGTATTTTTGTATTATTCATCCTTTCCCGTAGTCAATAATTAGTTTAAGCAAACAAAGTGCGTAACAGAGAAGCATAATACTCGACGTGGATGCTATAGCATTCATCGTATATAACGATTAAAATATGATAATCTGACCACCCTCATAAATGATGTTTAATCAAATTTCGTATATCACAACAAATTTCAAAATAAAATTACTGTCAATTTATGTATCTTGCTGAAACTTTTAGTATCAGCGAACGTGTTAAAGGAATTTTATTAATTTATTTATTCAAAACCGACAATCACACCAAACCGATGTAAAACATTCATATTCCCAATCATGAATCAAATTCCTCTCGAATCTTTCACATAACATTTTATATTGCAACACAAAGCATTTAATACCATTAATAACGAAAGCAAAGTTGCTTTTTTGAATTTGACGGACGCCTATGAATAAAAATAATATATTGTATTATTGAAAGTGAACTGAAAAAAATGTATGAAAGACACGATATATATTAATCACCCAATAATACAGTCATAATACAATCGATTAATGGACGTATAGGTACATGTACCATTTATAAACTTTCAAACCCCTGCCGAAGACGCTTTTCAAATGCAAAAAGTGAGAGGTCTAGGAGGATATTTATTAAATTTTCAGAATAATATTTGTTTTATAAATTAAAAATTAATTTATAAAACTATTTTGGTCAAAAATGTGCCACAATCAAAATACTCAAAATTAATTTGCCCAATATATTCTCAGAATATTGAACCCTTAATTGTACTTTATTCGTGGGATTTGTACGTAATATAATGCAAATAGTTTTAATCTAGGCTAAATTTATTGATCGTGTTTCCGGTACATATTAATTAAACTGGTAATAGTACAAATATTAATAATTAACACTGTAATTTTATTAATATTGCTTCAAATACTATAATTTTCATATCAAGACTCAAATCAATTATTAGTATATTGTCAAAACTTGAACCAGAACTTTTGTTGAAATAAAGCAAAACTAGTGGGGTGGGTGGCATCGTGCCTTAAGGCAAATTGCTGGAACTTCCCGTACCGTAACGAAACGTTCGAGGAATATTGAATGTTTTCAAATAGATTATTATAAATATTGTATTATTGTCTAATATTTATAATAATTATATAAACTGAATTGCAGAGTTGAAATTATTTGTTTAAAGTATATTAGAACTATAGTCAGAATTAAAAATAAAATCTGAATTATTTTCGATATACAAAAATTAAAAAAAAAAAAAAAAAAAAAAAAAAAAAATGGTACAAAATTTTTTTTTCCAAAATCAATTATTTTGTTAAGGCAAGCAGAAAGTTCTTTGAATCAATTGAATCGGACGCTTAGTTCTCTCAAAAACTGCCATTTTTTGTACATTTAGCTCTGTGTCTCCGAAATGGCAGGGCCTGCCTTGCGAAAAACTAATAACCCTTTCTCCCAATCATTACTAATGGAATGTTTTTTAGATCATTCAAATCGGATGCTCCGTTCTCTCAAAAACTCGATTTCTATTTTCTGCACTCTTTGCTCCTTATCTCCGTAACTGCTGGACCTGTCTTTGCCAAAAACTAATCAGCTCTTCTCCTTATTAATAGGAATCGAATGTTTTTTAAACCATTCAAATCGGTTGATCCGTACGCCCGAAAACGTGGACGAAAATTTGTATCCATACATACATACACACACACACACACACACACACACACATCCATTTTTTCTGAGGTATGCCAGAACGTTCAGAAACCTTCAAAACGTCGAGAAATGTAAAAATTTTCAATTCCGATTTTCGGCCCATTACAATAACTTACCCTACGGGAAGTTAATAGTACCTAAAGTTTAAGTTTAATTAAATTTTCTTTTCAAGTTAAGAGTTATTTGTATTAAATAAATTAAGAAATTTGCTAAATTAGATACAACGTGTTTTTTAACTAGACAATAAATTAAAAGATGTATAAATATTGGGGCTGAATAAACAAAATTAAATATAATTTTTAAATATAATCATATCATATTAATTAATAGCATATTAAATATATCTGGATATCTAAATTATAGTACTATAAAGAAATGTTTACATTGTGAATTTTACATGTAATATAAAACTTGATTATAATAATGCAAACCATGTTCTATTGCAACTAAAAATTTTGTTTTAGTAGGTACGATCCAATATTATTAAAATTAAAAATCTTATAAATTCAGACGCGTTACAGAAATTTTTGCCCAAATAAGTTTATCAGCTCTCATTTTATATTTGGTTAACAATATCATTATATATCTGTATGTACTTCAGCAATGGAGCATAAAGTTTTTATAGTGTGTGAATATCTGTTAGTAAATAAATGACGTATGATTAATTGTCCGAGGCGACCTCCGGGGTAAGAGATGTCAAGTGGAGCAAATAAAAGCAATTCTCTATCTCGAGAGAGAGAGGTATCTCCTCTCGAGGAAGAAAATTTCGAAAAAGGGTCTCAATTCTGTTGGGAATCAAATTTTGGAATATTTGATAAAACTAGTTGGTATTGGTATTTTGCCTTGGCGCAAGTTGCAGGAACTTCCCGATATGTGTAAATAATTGACTTAATTAATAAAAAATAAATTAATTTATGAGTGATTAAAAGTATTCCGAGTGGACTTATTACACATAATTGAAAACGAACGAACACGTTAACACTGAGTATTTTCTAAAAGGAAATTTTCAAGAATCAATAACTTTTATAATTGAACCAGTTTTCGTAGGTATTTTAATAGTTTAGTATGTTCATTAAGACTAAGTACCCTATTGTTAGACCAAGTAAATCATTTAATTTTAATTTTAACAAACGTCAAAAAAACTACTCATTTTCTCAATCTTTGATGAATTTTTAAAATTAAACTACAACTTGTCGTAAGGCTGTAATATTTCAGTAAGATCTATAAGACCATGATATATATCATGAAAATAGTTCCATAAAAATCGTCGAATTTTTTTTTGTAACACTTATTGCAAGAAGTCGGCCTGGCCGATCTTTACCAAAAACTAATGAGGTCGAATCCTAACCAATATCTTTCGAACGGTTTTTGAATTTTTAAAATCGATTAAGAATTGCAGGCTAAAACGTGGACGAATAATTTTTCACTTTCTGCGATTTACAAAGAAATTGCTCGGCTGATTGTCGCAGATACATAGAATGGCTTTTAAATTTTTGAAATCGGTCCAGCAGTTTTTGAGAAAACTGTCGATTTACAACAAAAAATCTATTCACATACACACACACAAACATACTTGGAAATTTGGATTCAGTCGATTCAGAATGGCTTGAAACGTCGAAAAAAACATAAAATTAGCGAATCGATTTTTTTGATGAAAACAAACTTCTTCAGAAAGTTAATAAAACGAATTTTAAATATATTGAGACATTCTCATGTAAAAATCCCTACATTTGTTTTTCAATTGGGTTCATTAAGTTTGTTTTTGAAGGTTTACTCTTGATTTATTTATTAGTCTTGTTTATTTTATTAGCTTTTTATTTATTAGTCTTGTTTATTAGGAAATTACATATACTTTCTAAAATTTAACAAATATTGCAATTATTGAAATCTACTATATAAACAGAGTGTTATTACATTTTTGAGAAATAGTACAGTTAATTTTATTCATCCCAATATTCTTCACGAAGAAACTTTTCATATTAACACTTCTATATACATGTTGTATTTATTTTATTTATTTATTTATTTATAAGTCGTTATCAATAATAATAGATATTATTTCAGGCTCTTGTCAAGCTTATTCATAATTAATATTAAAAGGATAGTAATTTTATAATAATTATGGTAGCTGCACGAATATTCGCTTCTGAAAAAAAGAGCTGAAAAAAAGCATTCGAATATTAAATATAATGTTAATCAGCAAGTTCATCATATTAAAGTTTATTTGACCACCAGTCAAGCTCAAAATTATTGCCAAAGGTTGAAAGTTATTCTCATTTAAAACCGTAAAAATTCAAATTAATAAAATAGCCAATATATAACATTATGTTAGATAAAACAGAGAATATTTAATAGCTGGAGAGCATGTCAAGTAAAAAAAATAAAATCAGACTCAAAAAATAACTTTTCTACAACTTTACATTTTATCTACTTCGAACAGCTATTACTTTTTCCCGCGAATCAAAAATCGGTATTTCCGAAGAACAATAAAACACATGGCTTTCTTTCCCATAAAAAACTTTCCAGATTAGCCATCTTTTCGATCGGATCTTTCCCAGATTTGACAAAATTCCTGGACCAGCGGCAATAATATGCCGTTAACCCGAGCAAAAGCACAGATGATAAATATGAATATCCGTTTATCCACCGAAAATTCGAACAGCGAAGTCTTTTTGCATTCAGGTTGAGGTTCAGGTACAATAAGGTATGATGATGTACGGGACGAATCTAAACAATAGCGCATCATTTAACACCCGAACGAAACTCCTGCGGTGAGGAATACAAACAATCGCCGTATCGGTCAAGATCGACGAAAAAATTATGCAACGTGGACAGGGAAAAGCATTGGCGTCTTGATAAAAAAAAATTATTAAATAATATAATTTTTTTAATTTAATTTTATTAAATAATATGATTGGAGGCAAATGGAGAAAGTAAAGTGGACTGACAAGATAACAAATGAAGTTATGAGAAGAATACTAGACGAAGAAAGGACTTTACTGAGCACGATCCTGAAAAGAAGAAGAATGCAGATGGTTGATGACTTACGCGAGAAGCATGGAACCATAAGTTTGGAAAATACAGTTCATAAATATAAAGAGATTATTCGTCATTAATTATTGATATTAAAACGGTAATAAATAACAAACAAGGGAGGGGAAGAAAATCATTTATTTTGTGGTGCTCTCATGCAATGAACCTGCCTACTATTTATTATAATGATTATTAATATAATTCTATAAGTATCAGATTTTAAAGAGTTCTATGAACAGTTGTGCATAGTTTTTTTCTTAACTTTCCGTAGAACTTTGTTTTCGAGAGCAAATCCGATATGCTAATTTTATGTTTTCTCGACGTTTCATGACATTTTGAATCAAATGAGACAAAATTTAGATAAATTATGTATGTGTGTATGTATGTAAGACAATTTCTAATCTTTCATCGACGTCTTCTCAAAAATGACTGAACCAATTTCAAAATTTTGGAAGCCATTACATGTAACTCCATGAGAACTAGCGTTTATCAATTTTGCGCGACGATAGGCTAAGCCGTTTTTTTGTAATTAGCAGGAAAGTGAAAATAATCGTCCTTGTTTTAGCCAAAAATTCTGAATTGATTTAAAGAATTGAACTGTTCGGACGATATTAGTTGGAAATGGTGCTGATTAGTTTTCGGTGAAGATCGGCAAGGCTGTTTTTTTTTGTAATGAACATTTTTTGACGATAGATATCATGGTCTTATTATACAGTATACTAAAATATTACGGCCCTACGAGAAATTGTTGAATTTTGGATTTTAAAAATTTATGAAAATTTGAAAAAATGAACAGTTTTTTCTTTGACGTTTGTTGAAATTATACCTTTCATCGATATTTTCTCAAAACCGGCTGAACCGATGTCAAAATTTTAAAAATCATTCGACGAAACTTGGTTCTACAACAAATCGTTTAATTATAAAAATTTATCAAAGTTTGAAAAAATATGATAGTCAAAATCTGTGCCAACTTGTAATCGCTTTTGTGATGTGATGAGTCAAAATTTAAATTTGACAAATTTTAAAGTCATCGAATATGGAGGAGCCGCGATTAGGTTTGCGAGAAGACCTGCCATTCCATTTCTTTGGAGTCAGCAAACAAAAATTTTTGTAACAGTTTTTTCAGAAATATTTGAATTTTAAGTTTATAATTTGAAGTTGTTCACATAAATTAATTATTGGTTCTTTGAAAAGATTCTTTATATCTGTGTAAAAAATGTTACCATTAATTTAAATGATTGAAAAATATCGAGGACTCGTATATGATATATGTTAGTATTTTTTTATAGCAGTTGCTTAATATTTCACAAAACAATTTATTAAGTTTTAAAAGAATGTTTCGACGTTTTTCATGAAATTTAACGATAAAGTTCATGCACTTAACAGTCCTACGAAAATTGGTTGAATTATCTAAATTGGAAATGGAAATCTTAATGTTTAGATTTAATTGATATCGAAAATTTCATTTTCAAAATAAATACATAGTTGAAAATTTTATCTAAATATCTAAATCTCAATTTCGGTTGATTAAGTCAATTATTACATTCACAGTGGAAAGTTCATTCAACTTGCCTTAAGGCAAAATGCCACTTTCGACTAGTTTTATAAAAATCTGATAGTTTAACAAAACTTCTTTGAAATGTAAATAAGATTCTCAAGAATAGTAAAATATAACTAACAAGCTTAATTTTAGCAATGTTACGTAAGAAATATATTTTTTGGCGTATTCTACAATATGCAGATATAAATATCTGAATTGACACAAAATTTATTTGAAAAAATTGAGAATTTAATTTGAACTTTATTTTATCGGTAATTTATAATTTTAACATCTGCTTTGTATTTTATCGACGTCACTGTCCACATTTTTCGTGTTCGAAGTTACGATTCACATAAAAGATATACGGTAGAAATGGAAACATAAAATAACGCACACTGCACACTGCCTGTCTGCCATGGGACAACATGCCAAAATATTTGCTCAGATCTTGAGTTATTGCTGCGGTCAGAGCAGAGTAGAGATCGGTACAGATATCTACCTGTGTCATAAAATATATATAAATGGAAAAAAAAATTATAACACGCACGCATATATAGGAAATTTATCGATATACACTCACACACATCTCCCCACATGTGTATTATGTGGTGGCTACAATGTTTGGGATTTATACCTTGGTGGCCTGGCCTGCTTTTACAAAGAAGTTTGCAGTTTTTGCTTAACACTAATCATACAAGACTTAATATATACCTAATTCTACCATAGCGGGTCAAATGACCCGACTCCATGTTTCATGCCTGAATGTATGAAATATGGATGTTAGGAAGAAAATAAAAATAAAAATTAAATTTATTATAATTAAATAAAAAAGTATGTTGAGCATTTCTATTACAAAAGCAAAAATAAGAAATTTTAATTCATAGTTAATCGCATTTTTTACATATAATTTTATCCATTGTACATTTTCCGCAAACATGTTTTTACATTTAAAGCAAATTTTGTTGATTTTATTTCTTTACAGTATCCTATTTGACATCTCATACGTTTATAAGCATCTGTAGTAGACTTAGGCAACGATACTTTCGTATTTGTTTCGAAAATCGGCGCCAAGTTCTTTTGCTAGCCTGAGTAAAAAATTTCGTCGCGAGATATTTTCTCCTGTCGTTTGATTGTACAAAATCCAGACATTTATGCCAGCTA
The DNA here is from genome assembly GCF_003426905.1 of Ctenocephalides felis. NCBI lineage: Eukaryota > Metazoa > Arthropoda > Insecta > Siphonaptera > Pulicidae > Ctenocephalides > Ctenocephalides felis. The sequence continues at coordinate 26,230,592 of NW_020539726.1, forward strand.
AATCAAGGATATTGATAAAAACTTGGAGAGACCATGTGCAAGACTTGGATTTTGTAGTAATTTTCCTCGCCATTTGATCGGTCATGTCTACACCAAATTTGGTTTTATTGTAATATGAAACTGTTTCAGGTAAACGTTTATCATTGTTTTCTTTATCGTCGGTATCTGTTGAATCAAACTCATTTTTATTTTCAACCAATATATCTTTATTTTCAGAAAATTCATCTTCACTAATTTCTGAAAACTCTTCGCCAATATTATTTCTATCTTCTAAGAACTTGTAATGTCTTGTTTGCTTCGACATTTTCTGGGTAAAAAATAACCTGTATAACTATAGCTATCAAAATAAAATATAAACTAGGTACTTACCAAGACTTTCAATTTCTGCCACTTTTTCTAACAATAAAAAGCTATTTTCAATCTAAATTTGATATTTTCTTGAAATTATTCTGAGCTATTTTCGTTGAACTACTTTACGCAACAGTATTTAGAAGAATGTGCAACTTACTGACTACAAATATGACTTGACAATCTCATAAACCAAAAATTCTCTCCGGGTCAAATGACCCATTGTGGTAGATATCGGTATACAAGAAGGATTACTCAGAATAAACAAAACAAAACAAGAAAAAAATTTTGTTTATAACTAAACTTTAATTACTTAAAAAAAGTCATGAAGTCAAATGTGCAAACGCAATGAAATTATACGTGCATTTTCAATGCAAAAGTTCAAAATGGGTCATTTGACCCGTCATGGTATGTTTAGTGTTAATCAATAAATCATCTTATTTTTTATCAAATTTTTAGAAAACATAGTGGAGCATGGCATCGTAATTAATTTTCTAAAAAAAGCTATAATATTTTAAAAAATGAGATTTTTTGAAAATTTTCAATTTTGAAATAATTTGACATTTTTGAAAAATTTGAATATTTTTATATTTTAAAATTTTGAACTTTTCTTTAAAGCAATCGTGTTGCGTCGCTGTTTTAGAGAAGAAATATCGAGAGTATCTGATAATTTGATGTAGATATGCCTAATGATTTTTTTTCGTCGATCTCTAAACCTGTCTTCCCAAAACTTTAATACATAATTCTTCATTTGTAAGAATCAATATTTTCAAATTAATCGAATTGGTTGATTCGTCTTATCGAAATTGTCGACGAAAATTTATTTGACCACACACATACACACATTACTGAAATATGCCATAACTGAATGTTCAGAACCTCTAAAACGTGAAGATATGCAAAAAAAAAAATTTTCAAATTTTGGCTCATTACTATAAATTACCTTACGGAAGTTAATCAAAGTATATTATATGTTTCACCTTAATTGCACTTTACTAGTGTTTTTAGTAAAATAAAAAATTTAAATTTAAATTTTGTACCCCAATTATAAAAAACAGAAATAGTCCTATTTACACAATTTTGGTATACATATTTCATTAGTCAATATGAACACAACGAAACTAAATCAAAATTTACAAATTCTTAGCATACCATAAATCAAAATTTGCAAAACATCTCAGTACATACGTATTCTTATCCTTATTCTAATATTTCTTGTTTTTAATCAATAATATATAAAATCATTTAAGAACTTTTTTAACATTAAGTACAATGCAGAAATTTGTTATATATGCAGTACAATAGTTGTATTCGAAAGGACAACCAATGATTATCAAAATTCGCTCATTTCTTAACACAATCGAAATTAAAAATTGGAAATTTTCTTTGCACACAAAATTCTTCTCGAATGCATCTTTCTCTATCAGCATCATTAACATTACGTTGAAATGCAGAATTTTGTCATATATGTACTTACAATAGAAGTATCCAAAAAGAACAACCAATAGTTATCAAAATTTTAACCAAACCAAATTTAGTCCTTACGAGCACAACGAAGCTATTTGAAATTTTGCCATTTCTTACTACAATCGAAGCTAGTGGAGTGCATGGCATCGTGCCTTAAGGCAAATTGCTGGAACTTCCCGTACCGCAAATAAAAATCTCGGTGCGGAATCCAAAGAAATTTCACAAAAATGTGCACACATTAAAAAAATCTCTATAAAATATCTGATAATTTGATGTACATATGTCTAATAAACATTTTTGACCGCAAATGACTTTTTTTTTAACTTATTTTCATTGAGAGTGCACAACCGCTGAACCTGCCTACCCAAAAATTTTAACAGTTCATCTTGTTAATACAACCAAATTGTTTTTGAATTATTAAAATCGGACGCTCCGTTCTCTTAAAAACTGGAGTCACCGTTTTGCCCCGTATCTTCGGAACGGCTGGACCTGCCTTCGTCAAAAACTAATCAGCACGTATATATCAATACAAATCGAATGTTTTTTAACTTCCCGTAGGGTAAGTATTGTAATGGGCGAAAATCGGAATTGAAAATTTTTACAATTCTCGACGTTTGAAGGTTCTGAACGTTTTTGTCATACCTCAGAAAAAATGGATGTGTGTGTGTGTGTATGTGTGTGTGTGTGTATGTATGTATGGATACAAATTTTCGCCCACGTTTTCGGGCGTACGGATCAAACCGATTTGAATGTCCAGCCGTTTCGGAGATACGGAGCAAAGAGTGCAGAAAATAGAAATCGAATTTTTGAGAGAACGGAGTATCCGATTTGAATGATCTAAAAAACATTCAATTAGTAATGATTGGGAGAAGTGTTTATTAGTTTTTTGCAAAGGCAGGCCCAGCCATTTGAAGATACGGTGCTAAATATGTAAAAAATTGCAATTTTTGAGCGAACTAAGCGTCCGATTTTAAATGATTCAAAGAACTTTCTGCTTGTCTTACAAAATAATAATTTTGAAATAAAAATTGTTTCAATTTTTTTTTCTTTTTTTTTTTTTTAGTTTTTTTTATATCGAAAATATTTCAGATTTTATTTTAATTCTGACTATAGTTCTAATATACTTTACAAATAATTTCAACTCTGCAATTTAGTTTATATAATTCTTATAAATATTAGACAATGTTACAATATTTATAATAATCTATTTGAAAACATTCAGTATTCCACGAACATTTCGTTACGTTACAGAAAATTCCAGCAATTTGCCTTAAGGCACGATGCCATAATTGCCTCAAGACAGAATTCTACTTACAGCTAGTTTAATTATTCAAATCGGTGATCGGTGTTCCCAAAATCGTTCACGAAAATTTGCATCCGCACACACACACATACATCCATTTTTCTAAAGTATGCCAAAATGTTCAAAAAAACTTTGAAACGTAAAATTATATAAAAATTTCCATTTTCGATTTTTTTGCAATTACTACGAGAAGTTAATAAAATTTGCAAATGTATCTTTCTCCATCAATTGAGAATTCCTCTATCATTACAAGTTACAATGCATTTTGTTATATATGCACCTACAATAATACGTATTCGAAAGGGCATCCCTCTGATATAATATAACGGGTACCCATGAATGTCCAGTAGCCCGAAGGCAGCAAGAACATTGGGAGTTCGGAACGCGGATAAAACTAAAAGTCACATTGCAAGCCAAACTAAAACGTACAAGATGAGAGAAAAACGAAATACGGTACAATGTTTCAACAATAAATAATAGAATTCTTCTTATGAACTATCAAACAATGGAGAGCATGCTAAAGGTCTGCCAAGTACACTGTCAATTAATAATATCATATTGGTAATACAGTTAGTAGGATACAACAAAGTAAGATCAGTACTTTTCGAGTTCAAATCTTTTTCATTTAATAAAGAAATAAAGAAAGTATGTTCAGAGCTTTTTATTTCATAAAGATATTAAGAAAGTAAGTTCAGAGCCTTTTTATGTAACGAAGAAACTAAGACTAATTTCGGAGCTTTTTTATTTTAAGAAAAAATTAAGAAAGTAAGTTCAGAGCTAGTTTATATATATATATATATATATATATATATAAATTAATAATAAATATACATTTACCTACCCAATCAGTACGTATTATAATCAAAACGTTCTATGACATAAATAAGTAGACCTGTAAACAGGACGCACTCTGATTTTTAATTGGGATACTATATCATATAATAAAATACAATATTATAGATTATTAAATTCAAATATTATGAAGTGTTAGAACATAATAAATTAATTCAATTAAACTGAAATAAATATTATTTTTATATAAAACCTACGTTATAAAACTATAACTAGCTTTTTTATTTAGCAGTAAAATTGAGGAAGTGAGTTCAGATCTTTTAATTTACAAAGAAATCGAGATAGTTAATTTAGAGTTTTTTTAGTCAAAAAATTAGGAAAGTGTGCCCGGAGCATTTTTATTTAATGAGGAAATGAGTATAATAATTTTAGAGCTTGTTTATTTAACAAAAAAATTAAGAAAGTTAGATCAGAGTTTTATTAGTTAACGAACAAATTAGAATTGAAAGTTCAGAACTTTTTTAGTTATCGAACAGAATAAGAAAGTAAGTTTAGAGATTTTTTAGTTAATGAACAAATTAAGAAAGTATATTCAGATCTCTTTTATTCAACAAAGAAATCAAGCTAGTAAGTTTAGAGCTTTTTTCATTAACGAAATTAAAAAAGTGAGCCGAGAGCATTTTTATTAATTAGGAAATGAAGATAGTAAGTTTAGATTTATATTTAATAAAGAAATGAAGATAGTAAGTTTAGCACTTCTTTTTTAATGAAGATATGAAGATAATAAGTTTAGTTATTAAACAAACATATTAAGATAGAAAATTCAGAGCTTTATTTGTTAACGAACAAATTATGATAGTAAGTTCAGAAGTTTCTTAATTGATGAACAAATCAAAAAAGTATGCTCAGAGTTTTTTCATTTCTCAAGAACGGCTATACCAATTTTAAACATGTAAAATCCATTTTAGAAAATTCGATAAGAACTTGCGATGCACACTTTTGTACGACGATCGATACAATTAGCAAGATTTTTTGATTTTATAAAATTCAAAAACTATTCGAAAGTTATTAGCTGAAACTCGTGCTGACTAGTTAACTTTCCGTAGGGTAAATTATAGTAATTCCGAAAAAGACGAAAATAAAAATTTTTGCATATCGTTTTGCATTACGTTTCAAAGGTTTTTGAACATTTTTACGATTTTGAGAAAAAATCGTATGTATGTGTGAGAGAGTATGTATGTATGTATTCTTGGATACAGTTCACAACTTCGAAAACACTGGTCAACCGATTTGAATGATTCAAAGAATATTGGATTTATATTGAGTAGTTTTTGGCAAAGTTTTTGACGATACATGACAAAAGAGCAGAAAGTGATAATATACTTTTTGAGAGAACAAAGCGTCCAATTGAAATGATTCAATAAATTTTTAACTTATATTGTTAAAGTAAAAAAAATATTGGAATTTTTGGCAACACAGGTCTAGCCTTTTCGGAGATCGAATGAAAAAGGTGAAAACAATACCATTTGGCGATCAAAAATGATCATTAGACCCATAGATAAACAAGTATAAAGGATTAGACCTATGCGCATTAAATTATCAGATATTTCATTGTGATTTTATTAAGGAGTGCATTGTTTGTTTTCATTTCTATTGGTTCCGTACCAAGATTTGTAACGTTCAAAGTTCACTTATATAGTTTCAAACGAATTCCATTCACACTTTCGACAGTACCAATCAACAAACATGAATGTGTTCAAAATTTTTCAAGAATTTTTAACATATTCAAAAAAAGTAATTGGAAAATTGAAAAATATTCAAAAAAACCTATTTCTTCAAAAATTTCAAAACTTTCCAAAAGATATATTTTTATAAAAAAAATATTTTTTATAATTTCGGTAGTACGGGAAGTTCCAGCATTTGTCTTAGGGCACGATGTCATTGCATCACTTGTTCTGGTATTGAAAGATAAGCAATAGGCAGTGTATATGTAAAATGGTCACTTTGAATACCATCATGGTTGTTTGAGGATTTTAGTAAATACATAAATCTATATAGAACCGATAAAGATTTTATGCGAATAATGAAAAATTTACTTTTTTTTTGATTATTTCCATTGATGTAATTACTATTATTACGCTATGGCAGTGTATAAAATATAGCCCACAAACTATTCAACCTAAAGTTCGGCACTAAAACAATAATCCGGCACAGAGAGACGCCCGCCTCGGCCGTAATTTCGCTCACGGGGTTAATGGCTATGGCTTTGGCTACAAGTTGCATCATGGACACAATGAAGTCCGCTGTGAGGTAAGTTCTGTTCCATACTGTTCTTACAAGAAATGCAACAAACGTGGTCTGGTCAGAATATATAACCCGATGGTGTTACATTGTTACAATGGACTCACAGTTTAGAGAATTTATTATGAATAAAAATGATTTATGATCGCGAGATGGACACCGTCAGCCTTGGGACACTGCGCTAGAAATGTTGTGGGTGTCGCGACAGAATGGGCGGTCAAATCACGGTCTGGGGATAGTAAATAATTATTAAAGGAAAACTGAGATGAAATGAACTCTATGAATAATAAACATTAAAAACTTAATATATTCTCAAACAAAAAAATGTATGCTTCATATCACAAATTTGTTGAATCAAATGCTGAACTCATCTAGCTTCGATAATTTTTTATTCACTGATCCTAATAATTGTGAAAAAAATAATAATTACTAAACACATTAATTCCAAAATATTAGCTTGTTAAACACATTGAGGGACTGATTCTGGCTCATAACAGACAAATGTTATGGCAAAGGCCATGGTACGGTCCAACTTCCATACATTATGATACTGAATCATACTAATACTGTCAAAATGTCATGTATTTGCAGTGCATGGAGTCGTTTTACACTAAACTGCAACGTCACTCGTGTGTTATAGACCTGAGTCAGAAAAAACCCTGTCATCTAACATCCGTTTTTGACATTTTTACGGTTTCATCATTCGTTTTTTTTAAACATAGATTATGTTTTCTATCAGACAACCTCATGGCTATTGACAATATTTAGAACGATTTTGTATGGACATTCTACATAACATAGCCTTGCCATAACTCAAAATTATCGTTGCCTAGAGTACTTATACACTCTATGAATCAATATTCGTTTTCAAATATGAGTTCATTTGGTTGAAAAATTTTCTTAGTCAAAAAGCTCATTTTAGTACTATTTGTATTAGAATTATCAAATCATATCAATCAAATAAGCTACTTTTCAATTATATAGTTTTGTAACTATTTACTTTTCGTTTCCAAATAAGTGGTTAATTCAAAATCAAAGAAATGCCAAACATGAAAATAGTTTTAAGTAAACAAATATTATTGTTATATATATTTGGGTATTTATTTTCTCAAAAAATATAGCATACGATAATACAATAATGATAACTTAAATAAATACCAGTCTCACGTTTTTATTGAGTTTTGCACCTTGCTGATTTCAATATTTATTCATTTTAATGTACTATTATTTATTTTTTTAATATATTTTAAATTTAATATATATTCAACCCTAGAAAATTGCTGATTTAACTTGTGATGATATCTTATTGAAAGCTATCATATAGTTTTTTATAGGATTTCAACTATTATTCCGAAAATTAATGGTATGATGTAATCTAATTGTTAGTTTCTAAATTGCAATTTCTATGTTCCAATTTTATTATTTATATTAGTGTATAGTTTGACGTTGAAATTGCAATTAACATAGAAACAATATTTCTGAAAATCACCAACATCTAATTTGTCACATTTACACAACTTTCCCACTAATAATATAAGGCTAAATTAGCTTATAAATACTGCAAAATTTGCTCATTCTTTAGTTATTATCTTTAGTATTTTTCGATTTACATTCTTTAGTATTTTTTGACGTGAAAATGCAATTAATATGAAGTATAATACTAATGAGCACTAACGCCCAAATTTCCAAACAATTTATTCAGTTTTTTTAATAGTTATACAGGCGTAAACTAAAATTGTTATTTTCATATTTAATTTTTAATATTGTTTATGCGAGATCCTTGGATACTCATACTAATTATTGATTATATTCTAAGAATCTAAAATATTTAGGAAATAAAAAAATAGATGCAACAAAATTGTATTTTGTTACTTACAATTAAATTAACTCTACAAATTGATCAAAATTTATCATAATAAAATCTTATAAATAATACTAAAAAATTGCAGCTACCGTATGTTAAAAGAAGCGTTTTCCTTACATTTTCCTCTGTTTTATCACAACATAATTGTTTTTGCACTGAAATTTGTGATTAAAAATTATTCGTTTGAAATAATATAATTTTTAGAAATTTCAATCTTTGTAAAAATAATTACCAAACATTGCTATTAAACAAGTTTAATATCAGTAAGTACTACATGGTGAGTAAGTGGTAAATTATAAAAAGCAAAAATTATATGATAAACTTAAATCAATTATTTAAGCTTAATATATAACTTAATTATATTTTCCCGAATTTTATAATGGTATAATTTAATAATGTTAGTTCTTACTTAAATATATTTTTTTCAGATGCAACACAAACTATATTCTGCTAGTTTAGTTATTTCTAAAAAACAATTTATATTTAATATATATTCATCCCTTGCAACGAAAAAAAGCTACTGTAAAAAGAAATTTCCTTGAATTTTGTACTTTTTTATCATAACATAAATCTTTTTCACACTGCACGTGTTACGAAAAATTGTTGATTTGACTTGTAATGAATTTTTTTTTCTTAAAAGAACGGAAACAAAAGCTACATAAAGCCGTATACATAAAATCAGATAAAATATAGTTTAGCTTTAAACTGAACAAACTTTTAATGATCTTAAAAATAGTCTCTCATAATATTAAGGATCAATTTCAAAATAAATGTCCAATAAAATGTTTATAAATTTGAAATTCGTTCATATTGTTATGAATAATTATTTTAGATATTGTTATAAATTATAACGCCAGATTTGTGATTATTAAAAATTTATACATGTGTAAGAGTTTTTTTTAAATACTAACTGGTAATAGCTTATTTATTAATAAGTTTTATTCAGTGGTTTACATAATAGTTTCATTAGATGTGCGAAATATTTATAAATTAATTAATAATAACAAATGCTATTATGTATTGCCCAGTAATATTTATAGTAATAATTCTTATTTATTACAACTTTCTTTTTCTTTAATTTAAATTGTTTATTATTTTTTATATTAATACCGTCGAATGCAGAAAAAAAAAACGTCTATTGCAAGAAAACAAAACCAAAATATTTTACTAATTCCAACTTTTTTAATTTTTGGATCAGGCACAATAAAAGGTACCTGTAGTAAGCCCACAAATTATTAATATTCGCCACTAATACTACAATCTAAAATCATACGAAAAGAAATGAAAGGTCTAGAATCGGATATTTTCAAATGTTATTCACCCCATAAAATGTGTAATCGATGCGACCCAACGCGGAGCAAATGATCCGTCCATAATCGACATTGTCAAAAGTTGAAACCCAAAAATCGAATGCTCATCTCCAGGTCTAATTTATCACCTGTTAAGAGAGATACTGCCTCGGAGAACAAGGCACTTACTAACAAAATACATAATACACTTCCCACTATGAATAGTGGTGTGTACAGGTGAAAAAATACTGTGAGAGTTAATTTATGTCAAAGTATTTTATTCAAAATATTACCGTAGTCCAGTCATTTAGGCCTAAATTAGGTAAAAATCTCGGAATTCGAGATACCCAGCTGTAAGGTTGTAATTGTATATTGACACCTAAAAGTTGCCTCAAACCTACAACCTTTAATTGTCAATATACAAGTATTTACAGACGGATCTTTCGAATTTCGAGGTGACTTTACTATAATGACTGAACCACCGGGAAAATATCATTTACGATATATATTTAGCCTAAATATTTTTTTTGCTGTTTTGTATTTTACTACTTACTTGCCATGTTTTAACTTAGTGTTGCAATGTTTGGTAATTACTTTTACAAAGATTCAAAATGTATTTTTAATTAGAAAAAAATATTTAAAATTAATTTATTTATATCACGAAAATAGTAGATCATCATATTATTAAAATTGAAAAGTATTATTATACAGAAACTATATAAATGAAATAATAAGCTTAAACTGATGTGAAACAATCAATATTGAGGTTTTTCTTAAAAATTATTGAAGAAATTTGTGTAGCTGAAATATTGTTACTTAGGTTTAACAAGTTACTATTATACTCAATAGGTACATTTTATATAAAAATAATAATTTTCACATAGAATCCTCAAAATAGATTTTTATGTAAAAATCTTCAAAATAGATTTTTAACTTCCCGAAGGAGAAGTTTATGTTTTCATCGAAAAATCCGATTCGCTAATTTTATGTTTTCTCGAAAATTCAAGCCATTCGAATCGAATGAGACCCAATTTGGAAAAAGTATGTGTGTGTGTGTGTGCGTGTATGTGAACAGATTTTTTGCCATAAATCGACGTTTTCTTAAAATCGGTTCGACCGATTTCAACAATTTAAAAGCCATTCGATGTATCTCGATGAAGACTAGCGTTTCTGAGTTTTGTTGACGATTATTCAAGCCGTTTCTTTATAAATAACAGAAAAGTGAAAAAAATTTCGTCCACGTTTTAGCCCGCAATTCTGCATCGATTCTGAAATTTAAAAACCGTTCGAAAGTTATTGGTTGGGAACCGTGCTGATTAGTTTTTGGTAAAGATCGGCCGAGCCGTTTCCTAGTAAGAAAGTTTTTTTTTAAAAAAAAACGACGATTTTTATGATTTTTTTTTGACGGTAGATATCATAGTCTTATAGATTATACTAAAATATCACCGCCCTACGACAACTCGTTTAATTCGTCAAAGTTTGCAAAAATTGGTATCGTTTTTTTTGGCATTTGTCAAAATTAGACCTTTCATCGACGTTTGCTCAAAAACTACTAAACCAATTTCAGAAATTTAAAAGCCATTCGATGTATCCCAATGAGCACTATAGTTTGTCAGTTTTGTGAGACGATCTGCCGAGCCGTTTCTTTGTAATTTGAAAAAGAGTGTTAAACTTTTTGTCCACATTCAAGCTCATTCTACCGAATCGATTCGATACCGATTCTAAAAATCAAAAACTGTTACAAAGATATTAGTTTAAAATCAAAATTTTAAATTCATAGTTTAAAAAAAGTTTTTCATTCTGGAAAACTTTGGAAAATAATTGTGTTATTATTTTTAACAGCGGTCAAAATGGTCATCAAATGTGTGGAAATGTTATTCACGATCATGGTTACAAACTTTAAATGTACAATATAAATAAAATTAACCACGATAATCAAAAATTGTAATAATATTATTAAAGATTTAATTTGCACTCAAAAGCTCATAATTTTCATAAACGTAAAATAGTTTTTTTTTTAATTCTCAATTTGAGCTAAATATACAAGTCATACAACAATGTTCATGAAAATATTCATATCATTCATAGAAATATGATACTGCATATAAACTTGAAAGTTATTTATTAATAAAGTTTTTCATTAATTTAATCTCTAAAAAATATTTTTATCTGTAATACATCTAATTTTATAAACATTTCATGTTATAAAAAAATATACGAAGATGTAGTGTACCAAGTATTTTTAACTTCCCGTAGGGTAAGTTATTGTAATGGGCCGAAAATCGGAATTGAAAATTTTTACATTTCTCGACGTTTTGAAGGTTTCTGAACGTTCTGGCATACCTCAGAAAAAATGGATGTGTGTGTGTGTGTGTGTGTGTGTGTGTGTGTATGTATGTATGGATACAAATTTTCGTCCACGTTTTCGGGCGTACGGATCAAGCGATTGGAATGGTTTAAAAAACATTCGATTCCTATTAATAAGGAGAAGAGCTGATTAGTTTTTGGCAAAGACAGGTCCAGCAGTTACGGAGATAAGGAGCAAAGAGTGCAGAAAATAGAAATCGAGTTTTTGAGAGAACGGAGCATCCGATTTGAATGATCTAAAAAACATTCCATTAGTAATGATTGGGAGAAAGGGTTATTAGTTTTTCGCAAAGGCAGGCCCTGCCATTTCGGAGACACAGAGCTAAATGTACAAAAAATGGCAGTTTTTGAGAGAACTAAGCGTCCGATTCAATTGATTCAAAGAACTTTCTGCTTGCCTAACAAAATAATTGATTTTGGAAAAAAAATTTTGTACCATTTTTTTTTTTTTTTTTTTTTTTTTTTTAAATTTTGTATATCGAAAATAATTCAGATTTTATTTTTAATTCTGACTATAGTTCTAATATACTTTAAACAAATAATTTCAACTCTGCAATTCAGTTTATATAATTATTATAAATATTAGACAATAATACAATATTTATAATAATCTATTTGAAAACATTCAATATTCCTCGAACGTTTCGTTACGGTACGGGAAGTTCCAGCAATTTGCCTTAAGGCACGATGCCACCCACCCCACTAGTTTTTTTTTTTTTTGAGTATTACTTTATATATAGCAGTTTATAGATTTAATATTAAAATTGGTAAATTTACTTATTTATAATGTAATATTTGAAGAAGTACTTTTAGAGAAAATTGCTAAGTTGATAAAAATTGTATTAAGTTTGATCTTAAAGTTATTTTTAAATACTATAATTTAAACTATACATTCGAATTACTTAGTAAATTCTATAATTGGACTGCAGCAATAATTCATTGCAGGATCTATTTTGCGCATAAAATCCTTATGGTTTGCTATTAAAAATTAAATATTTTACTACAAAGTTTTCAAATTATTTATTAATCGTGCACCACTAGTTCCACTATTAATGCTCATCGAATGAATAAGAATCCTGTTTTAGAAATTAACAACAAAAAATGTCGCATCCCCTTCTGTTTCGTTCCAAAGGACTTGACATCAGGTCGTATTAACCTAGTTTATTTCTCCTGCCAACCATTCTTATGTTCCACATACAACATCGGTAAAAAATAACAAAACGATACAGGACAAAAAATAAATGTATCAAGAATGAATTCCGAATATATTTTTTTTGTTCATTTCATATCGGAGCAGATCTTTGATTCGACGTTTTGATGTGTTTTATAAATAAGAAGATGCTTTTGCTTCTGCTTCTTTAGAAGTGATCAGTATTTATTTTTTTGGTTTGGATTATTATATGTAATGATATTTAATATTAAGGTGACGATATTTTTAAGTCAAAATCGGAAAGACAATTTTTTAAACGTTTAAAAAATGCCATGACAGTCAAAGATCAGATATTTCTGACACTATAAATCAACCGGCATGATGGGGCAACACAAAATTTTCAAAAATTTTCAAAATTATCAAAATGTAAATAAAAGTTTTCAAAAAATTACTAAGTTTTCAAAACTAATTATTTCAACAAAATTTCAAATAAAATTCCATTTCTTAATTTCGGGCAGTTTCAGCCATTTCTCTTAAGCATGATGGTTTATCACTTATTGTAATAAATTTATATTAGAAAGTAAAAATCCGCATTTCATGTACTTATATATATATTTTTTTATACTCATTTCCAAATCTTCATTTATATAAATGTAATTGGATCTGGAGGTACAAAGTTAAGTAACATGTTAATAAATCTCAGCTTGACTTTTTCTGACACGAGATAGTATCATCTCGAATTGCTGCGCCTGATTAAATTTATAAAATGAGTAATAAGAATCAGAATATTGTATCAAATTTCCTGTATCAAAGAATATAATACAAGAATTTTTATTAATGCAGGGAGCTGGGATGGTATACTCAAATGGTAATATTCACTTTCTTTAAAACAGAGTTTTTGTAAGAATATATTCATCATTTTAGTTTTCTCTTATAACTCCTAAAGATTTTTTTGTATCATTATTACGTAATATGCAATATTATTAGTGTAATTATTACGTAATATGCAATATTATATTTTTGCAAATGCCGTGAAATTAAGTCTCTAATTCTAAAAATTTTATATTCATTATTTTATTCAATATTTAAATATTTATTCAAATTGCCAGTTGAATTTACTGAGCAATCATTTATATTGTAATATAATCGTATTTTCGAGTTTTTGCTTGATATAAGCAATAATATTTTATTAATATATTATAAACTATTCAAAATATGTTTGCATTTGCCAAATAGTTTTTCTGTACTGTATAATAAATTAATTTTCAAATAGTTGAGAAATTTACAACTACAATTGGTACATTAAAAGTAAGTTCCCTAGGGAAAAATCATGATAATGTACCATGCACAAAAAAATAAAAAAATAAAGTTAGTCAAATTTAAAAATTCTAAAATAATCTTTGAACTAAAAATTAAAATTTGAAAATTCTAGTATAATATTAATGCAGATTTATGATAAATGAAATGTATGACAATACATCATAAAACTGAACTTCAAATCAAGATTTAATATTGTGAGTATATTAATATTTGTTAGCATTTATGAAAGATTGTATAACGATTTGTTGTGGGACCTATAATACTAAAAAATATTAGAGTTCATATAATTTCGCAAAATTTGCTCAAATTAAGATTATTTTTGACAAATAGTTTAATTACTAATTATTAAACAAAAAATGAACATGCTTTCAATACATATATGTGGCTTATTATTACTAATTATTCCGAATTTTTTGAATTTTTATAAATAAACTATGTGACTTAGGTCTGTATTATTCAGGATGTTAAAACCAAAAATTTATTTTGTAGCCACACAAATTTTCTATAAAACCGTCGATTTTTTTTTCAATTATGATAGAAACGGCCCTAAAAATCTTTACATCACGATTCCAAGTGATATGTAGCAATTTTTTTTTAAGTTTTGAAAATCGATTCAGTAATTTTTGCAAAAACGTGGATAAAATTATGGCACTTTTCTTCTAATTATAAAAAATGGTTCTACCGATCGCAAACTATTCAGAATCAGAAACTAATTCAAATACACCAACACACATACTTATTTTGGTGTCAAACAATTCATAATGACTTTGAATGTCAATACAATAAACGTTAAATTGTCAGAAAACATAATATATAATACCAGATGATGTGGTGAAAACTAAATTTTCAAAAATTAAAAAATAGAAATTTATCATTCACCAACCTGTTGAATAATGTTTGTGTAAATTAAACACTACTTTTCAGGGCATACTGTGAATGTTTTAGCATCCACGTCAAGTATTACGCTTCTATTTTACGCAATTTGCTTGTCCAAGCTAATTTATGACTACCAGAAAAAATAAGATAATACAAAAAATTTTAAGAACTAGTTATTCATTACCTTGACAGGTATAATTTTAAAAAAAAACGCAAGGTTATATAAAATCAAATTCAGCATATTTGACTTCAAAACTGGAAGCTATTCAAGTCATTCTGCATCACAATAAAAATGAATGCTATAGCATTCACGTCCTCAAGCGTTATAAATTAAAA
>NW_020539726.1:26247004-26280474 GCF_003426905.1 Ctenocephalides felis
TTTTTTGACGATAGATATCATGGTCTTATTATACAGTATACTAAAATATTACGGCCCTACCGAGAAATTGTTGAATTTTGGATTTTAAACATTTATGAAAATTTGAAAAAATGAACAGTTTTTTCTTTGACGTTTGTTGAAATTATCACCTTTCAATCGATATGTTCTCAAAACCGGCTCTGAACCGATGTCAAAATTTTAAAAATCATTCGACGAAACTTGGTTCTACAACAATCGTTTAATTTAAAAATTTATCAAAGTTTGAAAAAATATGATAGTCAAAATCTGTGCCAACTTGTAATCGCTTTTGTGATGTGATGAGTCAAAATTTAAATTTGACAATTTTAAAGTCATCGAATATGGAGGAGCCGCGATTAGGTTTGCGAGAAGACCTGCCATTTCCATTTCTTTGGATCAGCACAAAAATGTTTGTAACAGTTTTTTCAGAAATATTTGAATTTTAAGTTTATAATTTGAAGTTGTTCACATAAATTAATTATTGGTTCGTTGAAAAGATTCTTTATATCTGTGTAAAAACATGTTACCATTAATTTAAATGATTGAAAAATAATCGAGGACTCGTATATATATGTTAGTATTTTTTTATAGCAGTTGCTTAATATTCACAAAACAATTTATTAAGTTTAAAAGAATGTTTCGACGTTTTTCATGAAATTTAACGATAAAGTTCATGCACTTAACAGTCCTACGAAATTGGTTGGGGAATTATCTAAATTGGAAATGGAAACTTAATGTTTAGATTTAATTGATATCGAAAATTTCATTTTCAAAATAAATACATAGTTGAAATTTTTATCTAAATATCTAAATCTCAATTTCGGTTGATTAAGTCAATTATTACATTCACAGTGGAAAGTTCATTCAACTTGCCTTAAGGCAAAATGCCACTTTCGACTAGTTTTTATAAAAAATCTGATAGTTTAACAAACTTCTTTGAAATGTAAATAAGATTCTCAAGAATAGTAAAATATAACTAACAAGCTTAATTTTAGCAATGTTACGTAAGAAATATATTTTTTGGCGTATTTCTCTACAATATGCAGATATAAATATCTGAATTGACACAAAATTTATTTGAAAAAATTGAGAATTTAATTTGAACTTTTATTTTATCGGTAATTTATAATTTTAACATCTGCTTTGTATTTTATCGACGTCACTGTCCACATTTTTCGTGTTCGAAGTTACGATTCACATAAAAGATATACGGTAGAAATGGAAACATAAAATAACGCACACTGTCTGCCATGGGACAACATGCCAAAATATTTGCTCAGATCTTGAGTTATTGCTGCGGTCAGAGCAGAGTAGAGATCGGTACAGATATCTACCTGTGTCATAAAATATATATAAATGGAAAAAAAATTATAACACGCACGCATATATAGGAAATTTATCGATATACACTCACACACATCTCCCCCACATGTGTATTATGTGGTGGCTACAATGTTTGGGATTTATACCTTGGTGGCCTGGCCTGCTTTTACAAAGAAGTTTGCAGTTTTTTGCTTAACACTAATCATACCAAGACTTAATATATACCTAATTCTACCATAGCGGGTCAAATGACCCGACTCCATGTTTCATGCCTGAATGTATGAAATATGGATGTTAGGAAGAAAATAAAAATAAAAATTAAATTTATTATAATTAAATAAAAAAGTATGTTGAGCATTTCTATTACAAAAGCAAAAATAAGAAATTTTAATTCATAGTTAATCGCATTTTTTACATATAATTTTATCCATTGTACATTTTCCGCAAACATGTTTTTTACATTTAAAGCAAATTTTGTTGATTTTATTTTCTTTACAGTATCCTATTTGACATCTCATACGTTTATAAGCATCTGTAGTAGACTTAGGCAACGATACTTTCGTATTTGTTTCGAAAATCGGCGCCAAGTTCTTTTGCTAGCCTGAGTAAAAAATTTCGTCGCGAGATATTTTCTCCTGTCGTTTGATTGTACAAAATCCAGACATTTATGCCAGCTAAATCAAGGATATTGATAAAAACTTGGAGAGACCATGTGCAAGACTTGGATTTTGTAGTAATTTTCCTCGCCATTTGATCGGTCATGTCTACACCAAATTTGGTTTTATTGTAATATGAAACTGTTTCAGGTAAACGTTTATCATTGTTTTCTTTATCGTCGGTATCTGTTGAATCAAACTCATTTTTATTTTCAACCAATATATCTTTATTTTCAGAAAATTCATCTTCACTAATTTCTGAAAACTCTTCGCCAATATTATTTCTATCTTCTAAGAACTTGTAATGTCTTGTTTGCTTCGACATTTTTCTGGGTAAAAAATAACCTGTATAACTATAGCTATCAAAATAAAATATAAACTAGGTACTTACCAAGACTTTCAATTTCTGCCACTTTTTCTAACAATAAAAAGCTATTTTCAATCTAAAATTTGATATTTTCTTGAAATTATTCTGAGCTATTTTCGTTGAACTACTTTACGCAACAGTATTTAGAAGAATGTGCAACTTACTGACTACAAATATGACTTGACAATCTCATAAACCAAAAAAATTCTCTCCGGGTCAAATGACCCATTGTGGTAGATATCGGTATACAAGAAGGATTACTCAGAATAAACAAAACAAAACAAGAAAAAAATTTTGTTTATAACTAAACTTTAATTACTTAAAAAAAGTCATGAAGTCAAATGTGCAAACGCAATGAAATTATACGTGCATTTTCAATGCAAAAGTTCAAAATGGGTCATTTGACCCGTCATGGTATGTTTAGTGTTAATCAATAAATCATCTTATTTTTTATCAAATTTTTAGAAAACATAGTGGAGCATGGCATCGTAAATTAATTTTCTAAAAAAAGCTATAATATTTTAAAAAAATGAGATTTTTGAAAATTTTCAATTTTGAAATAATTTGACATTTTTGAAAAATTTGAATATTTTTATATTTTAAAATTTTGAACTTTTCTTTAAAGCAATCGTGTTGCGTCGCTGTTTTAGAGAAGAAATATCGAAGTATCTGATAATTTGATGTAGATATGCCTAATGATTTTTTTTTTCGTCGATCTCTAAAACCTGTCTTCCCAAAACTTTAATACATTCTTCATTTTGTAAGAATCAAATATTTTCAAATTAATCGAATTGGTTGATTCGTCTTATCGAAATTGTCGACGAAAATTTGTATTTGACCACACACATACACACATTACTGAAATATGCCATAACTGAATGTTCAGAAACCTCTAAAACGTGAAGATATGCAAAAAAAAAAATTTTCAAATTTTGGCTCATTACTATAAATTACCTTACGGGAAGTTAATCAAAGTATATTATATGTTTCACCTTAATTGCACTTTAAACTAGTGTTTTTAGTAAAATAAAAAATTTAAATTTAAATTTTGTACCCCAATTATAAAAAACAGAAATAGTCCTATTTACACAATTTTGGTATACATATTTCATTTAGTCAATATGAACACAACGAAACTAAATCAAAATTTACAAATTTCTTAGCATACCATAAATCAAAATTTGCAAAACATCTCAGTACATACGTATTCTTATCCTTATTCTAATATTTCTTGTTTTTAATCAATAATATATAAAATCATTTAAGAACTTTTTTAACATTAAGTTACAATGCAGAATTTTGTTATATATGCAGTTACAATAGTTGTATTCGAAAGGACAACCAATGATTATCAAAATTCGCTCATTTCTTATCACAATCGAAATTAAAAATTGGAAATTTTCTTTGCACACAAAATTCTTCTCGAATGCATCTTTTCTCTATCAGCATCATTAACATTACGTTGAAATGCAGAATTTTGTCATATATGTACTTACAATAGAAGTATCCAAAAGAACAACCAATAGTTATCAAAATTTTAACCAAACCAAATTTAGTCCTTACGAGCACAACGAAGCTATTTGAAATTTTGCCATTTCTTACTACAATCGAAGCTAGTGGAGTGCATGGCATCGTGCCTTAAGGCAAATTGCTGGAACTTCCCGTACCGCAAATAAAAATCTCGGTGCGGAATCCAAAGAAAATTTCACAAAATGTGCACACATTAAAAAAAATCTCTATAAAATATCTGATAATTTGATGTACATATGTCTAATAAACATTTTTGACCGCCAAATGACTTTTTTTTTAACTTATTTTCATTGAGAGTGCACAACCGCTGAACCTGCCTACCCAAAAATTTTAACAGTTCATCTTGTTAATACAACCAAATTGTTTTTTGAATTATTAAAATCGGACGCTCCGTTCTCTTAAAAACTGGAGTCACCGTTTTGCCCCGTATCTTCGGAACGGCTGGACCTGCCTTCGTCAAAAACTAATCAGCACGTATACTTATCAATACAAATCGAATGTTTTTTAACTTCCCGTAGGGTAAGTTATTGTAATGGGCCGAAAATCGGAATTGAAAATTTTTACAATTCTCGACGTTTTGAAGGTTTCTGAACGTTTTGTCATACCTCAGAAAAAATGGATGTGTGTGTGTGTGTATGTGTGTGTGTGTGTATGTATGTATGGATACAAATTTTCGCCCACGTTTTCGGGCGTACGGATCAACCGATTTGAATGTCCAGCCGTTTCGGAGATACGGAGCAAAGAGTGCAGAAAATAGAAATCGAATTTTTGAGAGAACGGAGTATCCGATTTGAATGATCTAAAAAACATTCAATTAGTAATGATTGGGAGAAGTGTTTATTAGTTTTTTGCAAAGGCAGGCCCAGCCATTTTGAAGATACGGTGCTAAATATGTAAAAAATTGCAATTTTTGAGCGAACTAAGCGTCCGATTTAAATGATTCAAAGAACTTTCTGCTTGTCTTAACAAAATAATTAATTTTGAAATAAAAATTGTTTCAATTTTTTTTTCTTTTTTTTTTTTTTTTTTTTAGTTTTTTTTATATCGAAAATATTTCAGATTTTATTTTTAATTCTGACTATAGTTCTAATATACTTTACAAATAATTTCAACTCTGCAATTTAGTTTATATAATTCTTATAAATATTAGACAATGTTACAATATTTATAATAATCTATTTGAAAACATTCAGTATTCCACGAACATTTCGTTACGTTACAGAAAATTCCAGCAATTTGCCTTAAGGCACGATGCCATAATTGCCTCAAGACAGAATTCCACTTACAGCTAGTTTAATTATTCAAATCGGTTGATCGGTGTTCCCAAAATCGTTCACGAAAATTTGCATCCGCACACACACACATACATCCATTTTTCTAAAGTATGCCAAAATGTTCAAAAAACTTTGAAACGTAAAATTATATAAAAATTTCCATTTTCGATTTTTTTGCAATTACTACGAGAAGTTAATAAAATTTGCAAATGTATCTTTTCTCCATCAATTGAGAATTCCTCTATAACATTACAAGTTACAATGCATTTTGTTATATATGCACCTACAATAATACGTATTCGAAAGGGCATCCCTCTGATATAATATAACGGGTACCCATGAATGTCCAGTAGCCCGAAGGCAGCAAGAACATTGGGAGTTCGGAACGCGGATAAAACTAAAAGTCACATTGCAAGCCAAACTAAAACGTACAAGATGAGAGAAAAACGAAATACGGTACAATGTTTCAACAATAAATAATAGAATTCTTCTTATGAACTATCAAACAATGGAGAGCATGCTAAAGGTCTGCCAAGTACACTGTCAATTAATAATATCATATTGGTAATACAGTTAGTAGGATACAACAAAGTAAGATCAGTACTTTTCGAGTTCAAATCTTTTTCATTTAATAAAGAAATAAAGAAAGTATGTTCAGAGCTTTTTATTTCAATAAAGATATTAAGAAAGTAAGTTCAGAGCCTTTTTATGTAACGAAGAAACTAAGACTAATTTCGGAGCTTTTTTATTTTAAGAAAAAAATTAAGAAAGTAAGTTCAGAGCTAGTTATATATATATATATATATATATATATAAATTAATAATATATACATTTACCTACCCAATCAGTACGTATTATAATCAAAACGTTCTATGACATAAATAAGTAGACCTGTAAACAGGACGCACTCTGATTTTTAATTGGGATACTATATCATATAATAAAATACAATATTATAGATTATTAAATTCAAATATTATGAAGTGTTAGAACATAATAAATTAATTCAATTAAACTGAAATAAATATTATTTTTATATAAAACCTACGTTATAAAACTATAACTAGCTTTTTTATTTAGCAGTAAAATTGAGGAAGTGAGTTCAGATCTTTTAATTTTACAAAGAAATCGAGATAGTTAATTTAGAGTTTTTTTAGTCAAAAAATTAGGAAAGTGTGCCCGGAGCATTTTTATTTAATGAGGAAATGAGTATAATAATTTTAGAGCTTGTTTATTTAACAAAAAAATTAAGAAAGTTAGATCAGAGTTTTATTAGTTAACGAACAAATTAGAATTGAAAGTTCAGAACTTTTTTAGTTATCGAACAGAATAAGAAAGTAAGTTTAGAGATTTTTTAGTTAATGAACAAATTAAGAAAGTATATTCAGATCTCTTTTATTCAACAAAGAAATCAAGCTAGTAAGTTTAGAGCTTTTTTCATTAACGAAATTAAAAAAGTGAGCCGAGAGCATTTTTATTTAATTAGGAAATGAAGATAGTAAGTTTAGATTTATATTTAATAAAGAAATGAAGATAGTAAGTTTAGCACTTCTTTATTTAATGAAGATATGAAGATAATAAGTTTAGTTATTAAACAAACATATTAAGATAGAAAATTCAGAGCTTTATTTGTTAACGAACAAATTATGATAGTAAGTTCAGAAGTTTCTTAATTGATGAACAAATCAAAAAAGTATGCTCAGAGTTTTTTCATTTCTCAAGAACGGCTATACCAATTTTAAACATGTAAAATCCATTTTAGAAAATTCGATAAGAACTTGCGATGCACACTTTTGTACGACGATCGATACAATTAGCAAGATTTTTTGATTTTATAAAATTCAAAAACTATTCGAAAGTTATTAGCTGAAACTCGTGCTGACTAGTTAACTTTCCGTAGGGTAAATTATAGTAATTCCGAAAAAGACGAAAATAAAAATTTTTGCATATCGTTTTGCATTACGTTTCAAAGGTTTTTGAACATTTTTACGATTTTGAGAAAAAATCGTATGTATGTGTGAGAGAGTATGTATGTATGTATTCTTGGATACAGTTCACAACTTCGAAAACACTGGTCAACCGATTTGAATGATTCAAAGAATATTGGATTTATATTGAGTAGTTTTTGGCAAAGTTTTTGACGATACATGACAAAAAGAGCAGAAAGTGATAATATACTTTTTGAGAGAACAAAGCGTCCAATTGAAATGATTCAATAAAATTTTTAACTTATATTGTTAAAGTAAAAAAAATATTGGAATTTTTGGCAACACAGGTCTAGCCTTTTCGGAGATCGAATGAAAAAGGTGAAAACAATACCATTTGGCGATCAAAAATGATCATTAGACCCATAGATAAACAAGTATAAAGGATTAGACCTATGCGCATTAAATTATCAGATATTTCATTGTGATTTTATTAAGGAGTGCATTGTTTGTTTTCATTTCTATTGGTTCCGTACCAAGATTTGTAACGTTCAAAGTTCACTTATATAGTTTCAAACGAATTCCATTCACACTTTCGACAGTACCAATCAACAAACATGAATGTGTTCAAAATTTTTCAAGAATTTTTAACATATTCAAAAAAAGTAATTGGAAAATTGAAAAATATTCAAAAAAACCTATTTCTTCAAAAATTTCAAAACTTTCCAAAAGATATATTTTTATAAAAAAAATATTTTTTATAATTTCGGTAGTACGGGAAGTTCCAGCATTTGTCTTAGGGCACGATGTCATTGCATCACTTGTTCTGGTATTGAAAGATAAGCAATAGGCAGTGTATATGTAAAATGGTCACTTTTGAATACCATCATGGTTTGTTTGAGGATTTATAAGTAAATACATAAATCTATATAGAACCGATAAAGAATTTTAATGCGAATAATGATAAAATTTACTTTTTTTTTGATTATTTCCATTGATGTAATTACTATTATTACGCTATGGCAGTGTACAAAATATAACCCACAAACTATTCAACCTAAAGTTCGGCACTAAAACAATAATCCGGCACCGAGAGACGCCCGCCTCGGTAGTAATTTCGCTCACGGGGTTAATGGCTATGGCTACAACTTAAGTTGCATCATGGACACAATGAAGTCCGCTGTGAGGTAAGTTCTGTTCCATACTGTTCTTACAAGAAATGCAACAAACGTGGTCTGGTCAGACACCCGATGGTGTTACATTGTTACAATGGACTCACAGTTTAGAGAATTCATTATGAATAAAAATGATTTATGACCGCGAGATGGACACCGTCAGGCCTTGGGACACTGCGCTAGAAATGTTGTGGGTGTCGCGAAGAGAATAGACGGTCAAATCACGGTTTGGGGATAGTAAATAATTATTAAAAGAAAACCGAAATAAAATGTACTCTATAGAATTAATAAACATTAAAAACTAATATATTCTTTTTTTTATTGATTGCACAGCAATCAGAACTCTTGCTTTTATTACTGTTCTATAAGCTGTTTTTGTGAATGACTTATGACCTAAGGTATTGGATATGAGAAGCAACCAATCGGTTCATCATTCACCTATGTGTGGGGTTTTTATATATTAGCTCTTATGTCTAATAGTGTGCATATGATTGTATGCAACTATGTCCACGAAGGACCATTTCCACTTGGAATTATATTGTGATCACAAGTGGAAATTTGACATCAAAGTAGCCTGATGTCAGGCTTGGCGGTAGCGGGAATCGAACCAGCGAACCTGGGTCTAGTTGGTGTTAGCCCACGCTCTAACCGATATCGCCACCGTTGGCCCTAATATATTCTTGAATAAAAAAAAATTCAGGCTTCATATCACAAAATTTATTGCATCAAATGCTATGACTCGTCTAGCATCGATAATTTTTTATTTCCTAATCCTAATAATTGTGAAAGAAAAAAATGATTGTTAAACACATTAAATCCAAAATATTAGCTTGTTAAACACATTAAGGGACCGATTCTGGCTCATAACAGACAAATGTTATGGCAAGGCCATGTTACGCTCCTACTTCCACACCGTATGCTATTAAATCATACTGAATACTGTCAAAACGTAATGTATTTGATGTGCATTCAGGCATTTTACACATAAACTGCAACGTCACTCGTATGTTATGAACCTGAGTCAGAAAGACCCTGTTATCTAACATTGTTTTTTTTGAATTTTTGCGGTTTTATCGGTTTTTCTAAATATAGATTATGTTTTCTATCAGACAACCTGAGAAAATCGCCTGACTGCACAGCAACCACATGACTATTGAGGATATTTAGAACGATTTTGTATAGAAATTTCCACATAACATAGTCTTGCCATAACATTGAACTGTTATGCGGCAGATTTGGTTCCTAAATTCAAAATCATAGTCGCCAACACTACTTATACTCTCTATGAACCACATATTCATTTTCTAATGTATGTTCTTATAGTTGAAGATTTTTCTTAGTCATAAGCTCATTTTAGTACCATATGTATTGAGAATTATCAAATCACATAAATCAAATCAGAAAATTTTCAATTATGTAGTTTGTAACCATTTACTGTACGTTAACAAATAAGTGGTTAATTCAAAATCGAAGAAATGCCAAACATGAAAATTGTTTTAAGTAATATAAATATTATCATATCTTTGGATATTTGTTTTCTCAAGATATTCTCACGATAATACGATAATATTAAATAAGTACTCTCTTCATGTTTTTATTGAATTTTGCTCTTTGATAAAGTTTTTAAAAGCTATCACATAAGTTTTAAATGATTTCAAATATTTATCGAAAATTAATAGTATGATGAAATCTAATTGTTAGCTTTTAAATTATGCAAATTTCTATGTTTCAAATTTATTAATTATAATAATGTATACTTTGACTTTAAAATTGCAATTAATATAGAAACATTAATTTTAAAAATCACCAACATCTAAAATTTGCCACATTTACTTAACTTCCTCATTAATAATATAATGCTAAATAGCTTTAGATACTACAAAATTATATTATTCTTGAGTTATTTTTTGGCGTGGAGAATGCAATGAATATAAAGTATATACCAATGAGCACTAACATTCAAATTTTCAAATAATTTATACAATTTTCCTAATAGTTATTAGACATAAATTAAAAATCATTCAATAAATAATTAATTATAATAATTCCAGTTTTAATTTTTAATATTGTTTTTACGAGATCCTTGGGCACTCATACTTATTATTAGTTATATTTTAAGAAATTAAAAAATATACGAAAAGATAAAAAAATTTTGATGCAACAGAATTGTATTTTGATACTTACTATTAGATTAATTCTGCAAAGTGATCGAATTTTATTCATATTTATTTTTAGTATATAATATTAAAATACATTAATATTAATATTAGCTACCGTATGTTAAAGAAAAATATATTGAATTTTGTTTTTTTTTATCACAACACAATATTTTTTGCCCTGAAATTTGCGGATAAAAATAGTTCGTCTGGCCTCAATATAATTTTTAGAAATTTCCTCATGATTTAATAACGCTCAGTAAGTTACTTAAATACGCTACTTTTCAGATGCAACACAAATTATATTCTACTAGTCTGGTTATTTCTGAAAAACAATTAAAACTTAATATATATTCATCCCTTACAACAAATAAAAAATCAGCTACTGTAAGAAGCAATTTCCTTGAATTTTGTACTTTTTTTATCATAACATAAATCTTTTTCACACTGCACGTGTGGAGAAAAATTGTTGATTTGACTTGTAATGAATTTTTTTAATTCTCGAAAGAAAGGAAACAGAAACTACCCTTATACATAAAACCAGATAAAATATGATGTAGCTTTTGAAACTGAACAAACATTTTAATGATCTTTGCAATTAAAAATTATGGAAAAATATAAGTTGTAGTATGAAAACGGATAATAAATTGCAAATAACTAAAGAATTAATAAAAATAAAATATAGCCTTAATATTAATAGTCTTTATTGTTAATTGATTAAGTTAATTTTATAAGAAATGACTAAAATAATGTCTGCAAATTTGAAATTATTATTGTTATAAATTATTATTTTAGATGTTGTTTTAAATTATAACACCATAAATTTGGTGTAATTAAAAAATCATAAAAGTGTAAAATGTATATTCAATCTTTCATAGAATACTTAGCTGTTAATAATTTATTTCTAGTTTTAGTTAGTTTTTATTAGATGCACGTGATATTTTTAACTAGTAGTGTATGGCATCGTGTCTAAAGAAAAATTGCTGGAACTTTCCGTACCAAAGTTTGAAAGTTAAAATTATTCATTTGAAGTATATAAGTGGAGCTTTCGAACTTAAGGTGGAATTTAAATATGATCCGAAAGAATTTGGATACTAATTTTTTTTTAAGTTAAAAAATCTATTTTTTCCAAGGTATACGAAAATGTTCAGAAACGTCTGAAAATTAAAGGTATGCAAAAATGTTCATTCTCGATTTTTGGATGATTTCAAAAACTTATGCTGGGGGAAGTTAAAAAATTAATGATACCAAATATAATTATGTATAACTAAAGATAGCATTAATACAAAATGCTAATTCTCGTAATTTATATTATCTATGTTTGTTTATATTTTAGTTAATAATCTATATACCGTCAAACGGCATATCGTCTAACGCAGAAAACAAAACCAAAATATTTTACTAATTTCAACCTTTTTGTTTCAGGATAAAGCACTATAAAAGGTACCTGTAGTAAGCCCACAAATTATTAATATTCGCCACTAATACTAAAATCTAAAATCATACGAAAAGAAATGAAAGGTCTAGAATCGGATATTTTCAAATGTTATTCATGCCCCATAAAATGTGTAATCGATGCGACCCAACACGGAGCAAATGATCCGTTCATAATCGACATTGTCAAAAAGTTGAAACCCAAAAATCGAATGCTCATCTCCAGGTCTAATTTATCACCTGTTAAGAGAGATACTGCCTCGGAGAACAAGGCACTTACTAACAAAATACATAATACACTTCCCACTATGAATAGTGGTGTGTACAGGTGAAAAATATGGTAAGAGTTAAATTTCTATCAAACTATTTTATTACACATATTGTCGGGGAAATATCATTTAGGATATATATTTAGGTTCAACATTTTATTTTTGCTTTTTTGAAATTTACTACTTACTTGCCCTGTAGCATCTACTGATATTATACTTAGTTTTACGATGTTTGGTAATTATTTTTACAAAGATTAAAAATTTATTTTTAATTAAAAAAAATATTTAAAGTTAATGTATTCATATCACGAAGATAGTTATGTTAATAAAATTGGAAAGTATTATTATATAATTATAAACTATCGATGAAATAATAAGCTAAACTGATGTAAAACAATCATATTCGAAGTTTTTCTAAAAAAAATATTGATGGAACGTGTATAGCTCAACTATTGTTACTTAGCTTTAACAAGTTACTATTATACTTAATAGGTACCTTTTATATAAAAATAAAAAAAATTATATAAAATCCTC
Organism: Ctenocephalides felis; assembly: GCF_003426905.1. NCBI lineage: Eukaryota > Metazoa > Arthropoda > Insecta > Siphonaptera > Pulicidae > Ctenocephalides > Ctenocephalides felis. The sequence continues at coordinate 26,259,667 of NW_020539726.1, forward strand.
AAAATATTTTTAATATGAAAAACTTCAAAATAGATTTTTATATAAAAACCTTCAAAATAAATTTTTGAATGAAAAATGAGAAAAGTGTGTTGATAGTAATTGTTCATAAAATCATGATATTTTTTAGGATTTTATGTTTTTCCTCGTAATTTTTCACCAATGAAATCATCAAGTATTTCACATGTAAGTACAACTCTAATTGATTAAATGTGCCAACTTTTGATGAAACTTGCCGACACACTTTAGTAATTTTTTTTTGTAGGAGAGAAACTTGCTGTCAAATTCAACCGATTCTGAAAATTGTAAATTCATAGTTCAACGAAACGTTTTTATACTGAAAAACTTAGGGCAATTGTGTTATTATTTTATACTGTGGTCCTAGAAGTATTATTCACGGTCACGGCTATAATTTTTAAATGAAGAAAATGAATGAAAATTAATCAGAATAACCAAAAAAAAAAAAATAATAATTTCAACAAAACACAAATGTTGCACTTAATAGCTCATAACTTCCAAACAACGTGAATCTGTTTCTAAACATTTTCAGAACAGTTATAATAACTAAACAATTGTAATACATTCAACAAAAGTTCAGGTTGCACTTAAAAGCTCCTAATTTCCAAATAACGTGGATCTTTTTCTAAACATTTTCAAAACAGTTAAGCACAGGAATACCATATATATATATAACCTTTCTTGAAACTATGAAATATTATCATTTAGGTATAATGTCTGATATTTTCATAATTTTTAGATGTTATTAGACTAAATAATATTTTTGCTAATGGTCAATAATTTTAAATAAGAAATGCAAATAATTCTAATAAGCTAATTATTTATTGTATATATTTTAATCTTTAATAGAAATATGACATGGTCAATGAATAAAGAATGAATTAATTGATAAAGCTTTTACAGTTTTTTACAAATTCAGAATTGATTAATTGAATCTCTAAAAAAAGATTTATTTTCTATCCAATCCACCTGATTTTATAAAAACAAAGATGCGTAACACAAATATTTTTGAAGTAAAACTTCTGATGATATCATTTCTATACGGGTCGATTGTGATTGTTCGTCGTATCATGTGCCTTTCGATGAATGTATGTTAATTTTAATTACATAAAGTTCTTCAAACACAATTATTACATGATGAGTGAAATAGTGAAAACAATATTTCATTAGGCGTTGTTTAATCCCCAATCCACTGTGTGAACGAATATTATAGAATTTATTAATCAGCAATTACTTCATTTCTCTAATGAAGGTCCAAGTCCTAAATGTTAATTACAATGACAAATCGATCATTTCATATTTGAAATATGACTTTAATTACATTATTGTTTTTGAATATTATAAATATTTTTAATGCTATTAAACTTATATTTACATTATTCGCAATTGTTATATGATGTATTTATTTACAATTGAAATGCCATCCTGTGCTAACAAAAAAGTTTTACTTCCATCGCGTGTGAACCTTACTCGCTTTTTTTCTGGGTTTTACTCCATATATAACAATATTGTTTCAATATTAAAATTTGGTAAAATAGACTCATTAATAATGTAATTATAGTAAGTATTTCTCTCGGTCTCGAAGTTATTTATAAATATCACAAATTGGAACTACACATTAAAATTACTTATCAAATTCTATAATTAAACTGCAGAAATAATTCGTTGCAGAACCTATTTCCCGCATAAAATCCTTTGTGGTTTGCTATTCAAAACTATGTATGTTACTATATAAATTAATTATAAATCTTGCACCACTAGTTCCATTACTAATGCTCATCGAATGAATAAGAATCCTGTTTTAGAAATTAACAACAAAAAATGTCGCATCCCCTTCTGTTTCGTTCCAAAGGACTTGACATAAGGTCGTATTTAACCTAGTTTATTTCTCCTGCCAACCATTCTTATGTTCCACATACAACATCGGTAAAAAATAACAAAACGATACAGGACAAAAAATAAATGTATCAAGAATGAATTCCGAAATATATTTTTTTGTTCATTTCATATCGGAGCAGATCTTTGATTCGACGTTTTGATGTGTTTTATAAATAAGAAGATGCTTTTGCTTCTGCTTCTTTAGAAGTGATCAGTATTTATTTTTTTGGTTTGGATTTATTATATGTAATGATATTTAATATTAAGGTGACGATATTTTTAAAGTCAAAATCGGAAAGACAATTTTTTAAACGTTTAAAAAATGCCATGACAGTCAAAGATCAGATATTTCTGACACTATAAATCAACCGGCATGATTGGGCAACACAAAATTTTCAAAAATTTTCAAAATTATCAAAATGTAAAATAAAAGTTTTCAAAAAATTACTAAGTTTTCAAAACATATTATATTCAACAAAATTTCAAATAAAATTCCATTTCTTAATTTCGGGCAGTTTCAGCCATTTCTCTTAAGGCATGATGGTTTATCACTTATTGTAATAAATTTATATTAGAAAGTAAAAAATCCGCATTTCATGTACTTATATATATATTTTTTATACTCATTTCCAAATCTTCATTTATATAAATGTAATTGGATCTGGAGGTACAAAGTTAAGTAACATGTTAATAAATCTCAGCTTGACTTTTTCTGACAACGAGATAGTACCATCTCGAAATGCTGCGCCTGATTAAATTTATAAAATGAGTAATAAGAATCAGAATATTGTATCAAATTTCCTGTATCAAAGAAATATAATACAAGAATTTTTATTAAGCCAGAGAGCTGGGATGGTACAACCAAATGGTAATAGGAACTTTTTATAAAACAGAGTGTCTTAAAAAAAGAGTGTGCGTAAGGTTCACACGCGATTGTAAAACTTATTTGCTACTATACAAGATGGCATTTAAGTAAAAATAAATATATCATATAACAATTTCGAATAATGTTTAATAGTAATATGGTAACACTCGTAATGCACACATTTATTAGTGTCAACCATTATACACATTTATATAATTTATAATAACATTAAAAATATGTATAATATTTAAAATCAATAATGTAATTAAAGTCATACTTCAAATATGAAATCATTTAGAAATAAACCTTCATTAGAGTAATTACTGATTAATAACTTTTATAATATTCGTTCACACTGTGGATTATGTTGACAACGTCTAAACAAATATTGTTTTTGCAACTTCACTCATCATGTAATTGTATTTGAAGAACTTCATGGAATTAAAATTAACATACATTCATTGACTGATGGTATTTTTTTTTTACTTTTTCGCTGATGATATAATATCAATCTTTAACAGCTGTAATATCTGTTTTTCCTCAAAAATATTTTCCATTTCAATAACTTCAAAAATTTATAGAAACTACAAATAATATAGATTTGATTTCAATAAACTTATGTTTTATACACGGCGCAAATGCCGCATTTGTTTTATTATATTTATTATAATTATTTACGGAGAACAGGGTAAAATATTCTTCTGATTCAGGCATTTCTCATTAAATCAAGATTTGTACTACGATATAACTTTAAAATATTTATTTTTCTATACTGATTTCCTTGTTGATATCAGTATGCATACAACGTTGACGCCGGTACGCATACAACGACAGATCTTTATTCACAAACGCGACTACTAATGACAATCGACCCGTATAAAAATGATATCATCGAGAGCAAATGACGAATCATTGGTACTCGACTCTTATCCTATTTGCCGTAACGCACTTCCGTTGCATTTGTTCGGATTTACACCCTAGTCACGCATAAAAAAGTTTTACTTCAAAAATGTGATACTCTCCTATGTAAAACAAATTCAAATAGTGTAACTAAAATTAATAATTTCAGAACAATATTTAAACTAACGATGCAAATTTCTAGAATTTCTTTATAATGTAATAAGAATTCTAGAATAATCTTTGTATGAAATTATGATATATAATGAGTATATTATAAGATACCATTGAAGAAAGCTGATTGAAAAATTCAAAAACTACAATTGGAAGCAACTTTTTATTTTTTTTAGTCTTTTAATCAATAATTGTTGACATTTATGTAAGATTTATAATTGTATAACGATTTGTAGTTGTATCTCATGATGTCAGAAACTATTGATTTATTTAATCAATAATTATTGACATTTATGTAAGATTTATAATTGTATAACGATTTGTAGTTGTATCTCATGATGTCAGAAACTATTGAAATTTATTCAATTTTATACAAATTTGAGAAAAATTTGAGTTATTCTAGTCTAATCGTTTAAATATTGAACATTATTTTATCAAAAAAACACTTAATATTTACCGTTATTTTTACAAACTCATTACTCCAAAATTTTATAAATTTTAATTAATGAAAATTTATTTTGTAGTTATGTAATATTTTAGTATGTTCATAAAGACCATAAACACTTACTACTATCCAAAGTTTCTTAAGAAAATTAACAATTAAGTGCAAAGAAGTGGCGCAATTTAACAAAAACACCAACTGTTGTTTTCAACAAGTTTTTGCATTAATTTTTAGAATTTGTTCATCATTTTTGGAAAAAAGGTTGACAAAATTTTTTGCACTATTCTGCTAATATTAAACTTAAAGAAAGGGCTCAAACGATAATTTCGCAAAACTAATCGGAAGAATTCTCTACCTGTTCGAACGAGTAGTTTTTAATTTTTTAAACTATTGTTTCAGGAGAACATCGATGATGTCAAATTTTAGCAAAGAATAATCGAGAAAACAGATTCAACAAATCCAATTATATGAAGAAAACATTTTTTAGGAATCAATAAAAATATGAGCTCATAGTTCACAAACAAAAAATACTCATAAAAAATTGTTGCACAAAAGAAAAACGTTAATAAATCTGAGGTAAAAAATTCAAACAGCAGTGTATTCAAGAAAATTACTAATTCTTGAAAAAATTGTATGATTCAATAAACAGAAATGTATGACATGAGTTATTGCATAAAGTCAATTTGCGTTTTAATAAAAATTTATGAACTGAATAAATAATTATATTAAATGAAATGCCCTACCAACGTCTAGTCTATTCACAATTAAATCAAAACGGTAAAAACCCAAAAGTACCTCCGCACACTATGATATATGAAATATATCGAATCCCAATGACAACCTCACCTGTCCGTGTGTCCAAATTAAAATTATTTTTTTCAACGGGTGATTTTTGAAGAACTCGACAAAAACCTCTCGAAATACTAAAAGTGAAAAGGTCAAGCATAACTTTTATTTTATATGGCGTGTTTGACATTAAGTGATCATTTAACAGATCTCTCATAGTTCATTTTTTGAATGCTGCCTGGACCATATTATGAAAAAAAGAGAAGAAAATTCTATTACATAAATTTCTGGAATACCTTTTGTCCGCGCATGCTTCAGTTTTTTACGCCTGTCATTGTCAAAAATAATATTTAAAATTTTGAAGACTAGATCTGATAGAAAGATATAGTCTGTATATTGTTTGCGAAGTTTATTGGCAATAAACTTGGAGTATTCGGGTAAAAAATAGTTATGGAATTATTAGATGAAAATTATTTTTAACGACTTGGGACATTTGACATTCTTGGAGGACACAGGTGGACGAAAAATGCATTGTTATATATTTTATTTCTATGACAAAATTAATAATTTATGTGGGTCTATCTATAGAGGTGGGCCAATTAACAAAAATATCCAACGTAGTGCAATTATAATGAAAAACATATACAAACAATATTTTTATATCAACACTTATATCATTTGAATTGAATTGGCACTTTTAAATTTTCAAGATTTTCATATATTATTACCATGCATTTAATTAGTTGATTGATTTTTGAATCTAAATATTCATTTTTTAATTATCCGGTGACAGAATCGATAGATATTTTGATGCATCCAGTTTTATCGATTATAACCTTTTTGACGCCAAAATATAGAACATATTTTAAGAATGCTTCAGAAGATGAATTTAAGCTTTTCCATAAGCTCTGAAAATTTTGATCTAAATTCTGTTAACATTATTCACAAAAAAATATAATTGATGTTTTTGTACTAAGTAAAAAGGAAACAATGCCAATGAGCAAATCCCTGATAGAAATTTTTTTTTTTTGTTAAGCTAATTTTGTGCTTTTCTATAAACTGAATTTAACTCTTGATCAAAATTTTATTAAAAAACTACAATTTAAAGCAAAATCTTATTTTTTTGTCTATTGATATTTCTTGATATTCATGTGAGATGTTTAGTTAATTGTAAAAAATTGTTGTAGTGCCTTATCATGTTACAAACTATAGAAATTTATCAAATTTTGCACAAATTTGACATACATTGAACATATTTCCGACAAATTGTTTGTATATTGAACATTTCTTATTAAAAATAGATACTTAATACAAATATTATTGTTACAAACACATATTATTCCTAAAAGCTCGCGATTCCAAAATTTGGTAAATTTCAAAAATAAAAATTTATTTTGTAGGTATATAATATTTTCGGATGTTCGTCAAGAACTCGTTAGTATTCGAAGTTTCTTTGAAAATGCAAAAAAAAAATAAGAATTAAGTTCGAAATACCAATTTACCAAAAACACTGACATCTATTTTTCAACAAGTTCTCGAATTTTAAAATTGGTTGCGGATTTTTGGGGTAAAGGTTGATGTTTTGCACTTTTTTGCTACTTGTAACAAAAAAAGGCTGGTGAGATAATTTTGTGGCTATTATATTTTAGAAATCTTGCGAAAACGTCGATAATGCTAAATTTTAGCAAGTACACATATTTATACCAATTTTGATGTCAAACAATTAAGAATAACTTGAATCGTCGAGAGAACAGGATTAACAAATAACTTTACTATAAGTTTAACAAATTCTTGATTGAAATTCAATGGAAAACATTTATTGGCTGAATGGCGAATAAAATTATTGAACTTCGAATACTAATTAGTTAGTAATTTTAAAATGAACAGGAGGGCAAAAATTTAGGACTGTGTGTGCCATTTATGTACAAAGTATAAAAAATAAAATAGAAAAATATTGGTCAAAAACATAAAAAAATGTTTAGTGTGTCCTATTCTCACCACTTGGGCATATGAAAAATAGATGTCCTATTCATAGTCATACTGAATGTTATTATAAAATTTCATAAAAATCATTCATACTGTTTAGAAAAAAGATTTCTACTAACAACTCTTATATATAAAATTCTTCTGTACGGGTGTATGATTCGATATCTCTCTTGAACGGTTATTCGGATTTTGATAATTCTTTTTAGAGTTTGTCAAAGGAAATTTTTAAGATTCAATAAACGCTAAAACTATAGTAATAATGCAGAAATAAATGACATAAATTACAAAAATTTACTTATCATTGTTTATGAAATTATGTGCCTAGATAATGATGAAGGTAGAACATCAAATAGGATATAAAAATTAGAGGGTAGAATATAAAAAATGTTATACTTTTGAATTGTAGACGCGGGTACAGGACAACGTCTGTCGGGTCATCTAGTATATATATATATATATATATATATATATACATATACAAAAATTCATAGAATTCATTCGATAATTTGCCAGAAATCTGATGTTGCAGATATTCTTTCACATTCTTTATTAGATTCATTTTACAACAAAATTCATTTTATTACCAAACACACCACCATTAATCAATCTTTACGAAGAAAGTCTTCAAAATATAAAATCGTACCCTCATAAAACAACCTCTCTGAAATTATTATTCTATTTGGAAGTATAAATCACAGTGGTTATAAATGTAGCAAAGTAAAATACGATCCACTTATGCACTTTAGCAAAATTCCTATAATTTGAAATATTGCTTGGGCAGAGTGTTTTATATTTTTATTCAAATTCCTTTGATTTTGCATATATTTAAATGAGAAGGATTACTTTGAAATTTGTTAGAAATATACAACTATTGTAAAAAATCATTAAAAACATATAATTTAGAAAATGTGACAAATAACTACTTCAAGACCTAATGAGGTAATAATAATGTTCCATTCATTTAGAATCTGAATACATATATCCAAGTTCATCTTAAGTGGATTAAAAGATACTAGACAAAAGCAAAATATTTTTTATATTTTTTGTAGTTTTAGAAATAAGTAATACTTTATATATAAATTGGTTCGAATAAGTAAGTGTTTATTAAAGAGCAATTTTTTTAAATTAAGAATAAAGTAACATTTCTTATATAATTTATTCAATGTGCCTTTTGATCTGTCACATTCCCAACCCATTGCCTTTACCCATCAATGCATATCAACAAAAAAAACTGTTTCGATAATTTGTTAAAAACATTTTGACATCTATCAAGACGACCCATCAATCACAATTAGTAATAGTTTTGTAACATCATGCAATAGAAAAAAAGTGGACTCAAAAGTGACGCCCGATGTGTTGTACACGAATCAATCATGGCACATTTGTTACGGTTACAGAAATAGGAGATATTCTAGTATGGAAACAAAATTATAATTATAAAGCCGGGTTTCTATGACCAGGTGAATTGTTTCTATGATTTCTTCGAATAGAATTTGGCAGACAATGGTAAGATTGTATGTATGAATTTTTAAAGTGGAACTTTCTTATGCGCGTTAATGGTTTGGTGAACTTTTTTTTAACTTCCCGTAGGGTGAGTTATAGTAATCGCAAAAAAATTGAAAATAATTTTTTTATATTACTTTACGTTTCAGAGGTTTCTGAACATTTTGGCATACCTTAGAAATAATGGGTGTATGTGTGCGTGTGTGTGCGGATACAAATTTTTGTCGACGATTTCGGGAACACCGATCAACAAATTTGAATAATTCAAAAAACATTCGATTCGTAATTCAAAAAACATTTTACTTGTATTGACAAGATGAAAAACTAATCAAATTTTTAGGAAGGCAGGTCCAGCGGTCATGAACTCTCAATGAAAATAAGTAAAAAAAATGTCATTTGGCGGTCAAAAATGTTTATTGGACATATGTACATCAAATTATCAGATATTTTTTAGAGATTTTAATAATGTGTACACAATTTGTGTAAATTTTTTTGGGTTCCGTACCAAGATTTTTAATTTTGAAGTTTATTTATATGGTTCAAACAAATGTCCTCGACATTTTCGACAGTATGGAATAGCCTATTTGAATGATTAAAAAATCATTCGTTTCTTACTCAATCGCGAGGCGTTTTTGCAAATGGCACGCCTTGCTGTTTCGGAGATATGGAGCGCACAGGGTGTGAAAATGGTTATGCAGTTTTTTAGAGAACGGATCATCCGATTAAATTAAATCAAAAAACATGTTTTTGTGTAAACAATGCGAAAAAATGCCGTTACAGAAAAATACGTAAATTTTGTTACAGAAAATCACGCAATTTTGAAAATAAGCTCAAAATTTTCAATAAAAAATCAAATTTTTAGAAATTTTCATAGTTAAATATATATAGTCAAAAAAAAATTCAAAATTTTGAAAAATTTAAAAAAATATTAAAATTTATATTTCAAATTTCTTACAATAATTTTAGAATACTTCAAAATTAAAAAAAAAAAACTAATATTTTCAAAAATGGCTTTATGGGAAAAGCTTTTGGCCTTGCAACCACAAAATTTGCTTGTTCCATTTAGACAAATCTACTAGCACAGTGATATCAGTTTCCACTTGAAAATATTGATCTATATATGATGTCAAGTTTGAAAACATCTTTCAAAAAATTACTGAATATATATGCAATGGGAATTGATAACCCTTGGTATATGTCACATAAGAGTAGTTGCAATTGCTGCAAAAATAGAAAATAGATAATCAATTTACTAATATGAGCATCGAAGGAGAAACCCTTAGTGAATTTGTGTGAGTCATTCATTATAACAAGATCTATTTAATTCTTGTTCTAGTTTATAGTCATATTAAGAGAACCTTAAGTATATCACATAATCGTAAATTAAATTTGATTTTTATTAGTGCGTTAATCACGCGCTGGCTGGATGCTTATTCTGGTTTCAAAATGTATAAAGTATTTTTATTATCTCAATTTTATGGCAATTGGAGAATGTTAATAATTTACAATGTAACATTTTTTACTTTGACACCGACGGTAAATATTTTATGGATCGGTTATGAAAACTTGTTGAAACACTTTACAAAGTACGCCGACGTCAAAGAACTAGAAAAATATTTATATTTTTCGAACCAAGTAATATTATTTATTTCATTGGTTTCTGAATAATAAATATATTTTTTATTTCTATTTGAACTGCAACTCCTTCTGCTAATATATTATGGCGATTTTTCAGTCAATTACTTTGTGAATTCAACAAAATAGCTTTTAAAATCTAACAGCTGAAGTTTCGAGTAAGACATAACAAGATTTATTAGTATTTTTGACTTAATTATTTTTGCAGAAATGCTCTGAAACACGAAGTTTAAATTAGATTTATATTTCACGAAAAAAAACTAATATCACTCTGCTTAGTATCAGGCTGCCAGAAGGGGCAATTGAATATACAACTTCAAATTTGATTGATTTATAATATTTTAGTCATATGATTTTTTTTTACTTTGAACTACTTATTGGTTTCATAAATTAGATACCTTAATAATAAATTAGATTTCTCAAAATTGCAGATAAATCTAGCAGGAAATGTTGGTCTACAATTACTTTGATGGACTAGATCCGGGAGTTGGCCAAACCTGACCTAATATATAATAGATTGTAACAAACTGCTCAGCCATATTTTATGACCATTTCAAATTATACACGGTGTATTGCTCGCGTTATAAGTTACACTTTATTATTTTAGCGTTTCAGGCCATTGTATGGTAATTTAAAACAATAGGCGCAGGCACGAGTCTACGCACATATTACACAATGATCTGTATCAGTTTAGGGAACAAATGATAATAGACTTAGATCTGGTGGAGATTTAGTAAAATTAGTAGATAATTATCAATAGAAAAGAAAAATTAAATGCTTCATGAGAACCACGTGAGACGGGATACGGTAGTGCCACTTCTTTTTTGATCGAACGATTTTTGACCCTTTAAAAGCAATGCACACTACAGATCATGTTAATGTAAGGCGTAGACTCAATGTCATTGTGGAAACTTATTCGAACAAACATACTACATCTTTCTCCCTTTGAACCCTATGTCAAAATCAGTATAGTTTAGCTGTTATGGCGGCTGTCACTACCGTACCCTGGCACAACCGTACCCAGTCTCACTTATTTATATAAAAATCCTGATAGCACAGCAAAAATACAATTTTGGACTTTTTGTTACTACCAACAACACATAGGAAGATAAACCGCAACATAGCATTACCATAACATTTCTATTTTATCCGAGTACTCGCCCCAAAATTTGAAAAATTTAAATGATTTTCAGTTTCATGATAAAACATCATATTAAATAATTGTATTTTACATCGGCCTCCCATATTATTTTGTTAGTGAAATGAACTGGTACACATTCATGATTAATTTTGAACGCAAACGACAGGATATTGAATAGCTGGAATTTGCATTGGGCCGCCAAAAGCAGCAAATTTGATTTACGGCTTCTAAAATAGATCATAAAATACATTGTTTAGACTGGCGCATAAATAAATTAAACAATGACAAATATTATCAGCAAACAATAAATCAACGTATTAAAATAATGTTAGGCGCCATTCTAAATGAAATTTTTGTCAAAAATTAATACAGATATGTATGATTACCATTGCAAAAGAGGGATGAGGATAAGACGTGTTTATATCCCACGAGTAAATTATAAAGTTAATAACTGCTTTGTAAATTAGTTCTTGAATAATAATTCTCATTATTCCCCTATTGTTTTATTATAAATTCGATCTGATTCCATAAAATCCGATAACTTTTCTCGATCCAAAAACACTTGATGACACATCCAACAGTGTCTAATTTTTAAACAGAAGCTGCTCAGCATGGGCTCGGAGCAGTCGCGCCTTCAAATCTGTCATGAGATCTGAACAAAGATGATTGTCACTTCCTTACAAGAAAAACAAATGACCGATGATCTAATGAAAGATGATAAATTAAATCAATTTAGAGATCTAGACAGGAAGAACGTCTTTTGCAACCCACGCTTGGAGGAACTGTGCACTTCCTTTGATGCAGAAAGTGGCTTATGATGAATTATTTGGTTGAAAGTAAAAATTCTGTAGTATAGATATGGAAGAAAATGAAAATTTTAGTTGTAAGAAAAAACCAACGTTATAAATGTGTATGTTATAAATAAAACTGAGCATACTCCACAACGCAAATTTAGGTCTTTTTGGATTGTAGGTATTTGAAAGTTTATTTTTTATTGTCAAAATTATACAAACAAAGTTATACAAACTTTGATCAAATTCTCAATTCTTAGAAACTATATTTGACATTACCTAAATGTATATGCATGACAATCGAGGCTTTCAAGTTCTAAATTTATTAATTCAAGATTTTCGAATTCTGGAATTTCGAAATCAAGATTTTCCAAAGTTAGATTTTTGAATACACTAGATTTACTAAATTTAATATTACAACTTTTAGATATATCATATTTTTAAATAAGTTGATCGAATTTCCGGATTTCATATTTTTCGTAAGTGAAACTTTCGAGTTTTTTTATTTGACAGTTTTTGAATATAATAGTTTATATTTACGCGTTCTGGATTTTTGAATAATTTTTAACAATCAAATTTTATTACTACTTACATTAATTTGGCCGATTTGTGTATCAAAACCAAGAGCAGTGCTTGCTAGTTGTATTCAAGAGCCATGGCAAATTCTTGATTTTAAATGTCTTATTCATAGTAATTTTCATTTATATTTACTGAATTTACAGACATTAAGTAAGTTATCCATTGAATTCACATTTTTTAAGTAAGTTACCAAAATAGTAAGGCTCGATCGTAGATAAGTGGTTAAGTCGACGGGCTTTGTGGAGGAACTGATACCCGATTTGCAGTATGGTATCAAGCAGTAGTGTCATCAACTTTAATTAGCTAAAGGTAAATTTATTTTCATCAGTATTACAGAAATTGTAATAATAAAATTCATCGCATAGAGATGGAATAACTGTTTGCTTTACTTTATCCAATATATGTAAAAAATCTACCTGGTTTGTAAGTATTTTGCCAAAAAAGGTCACACAACTCAAAACCATAGACTTTACATTACATAGACTTCTAGTCCTCATATGTTCTCTATTTTATAAAATGTCAAAAGATAGAAGAAGGCTGTGACGTCACTTAGTGAACGAGCGTTGCCGACAATCGTGGAACACTCTTGATTGAATAGATGTTATATGTCACGTGCTTAAGATAAAAATAAATCTTGTGCTTGATATTGCTAAATTGTTGTGAAGAAAAAAATCAAATTTAAAATGTCTTTTGAAATAAATATATATAAAATCGAATCCACCTGTTAAAATCCGCTTATATATTATAAGGTCTATGCATATGACGTTTAATCATTCCAGAAGACAGTCTTACACTACAATCACTAAATGCACTGATTTTTTTCTTTACAACAAATTAACAATTTCAAGCACAACAATTATTTTTAGGTTAACAAGGAACATATAAAATGTGACATATTAAATTTGAAATTTGTGGCGGAAATAGCTCACTCAGTAGTGTTCTCGACTCACACGCTGGAGGAATTCGGTTCGAATCTTCAGTAATACCAGAATTAAAATATAAAAATATTAAATTAGAAAAGTTAATTTGTAGAATACAAGAAAAATTACATCAGAAGTAAGAAGGAAAAAAGGAAGTTTAGTTTAAAAGATGAGAATAACATATTGAGAAACAAAAAGAATGTGTAAGAAACATATATGTGAAAATTGTATAGAATATGCTGAAAAATAATATGAATAATGTAGGTGGCTAAAAATGCTATAAAGCGGAGGCCATAAATAAAAAAATAAATAAAAAAATGTGAAATTTAATCAATCGGGAGTGTCCACGATTGTCGGCAACACTCGTTTACTAGTGACGTCACAGTTTCCTTTTCTCTTTTGACACCTTATAAAATGGAACTGAGAACTAGCAGTCCATGTAGTGTAAAGTATATGGTTCTAGTTCTATGAACTGTTGACTATAACTACGTGACATACGACATAGGACATTTAATCAATCGGGAATGTTCCACGACTGTCGGCAATGCGCGTTCACTTAGTCACGTCACACTCCCCTTCTATCTTTTGACTCTTTATAAAATGGAAAACATATGAGGACTAGTAGTCTATGTAGTGTAAAGTGTACGGTTCTAGTTTTATGAGATGTTGACTATAACCACGTGCACGTGACATGCGACATAGAAATAAATAAAAAAATGTGAAATTTAATCAATCGGGAGTGTCCACGATTGACGGCAACGCTCGTTCAGCAAGTGACGTCACAGTCCCTTCTATCTTATGACACTAATTTTGCGCTCGACTAGCAGTCCATGTAGTGTAACGTCTATGACCAGAGCTCTTAATCTGAATTAAAAACAGTCATTTCTGAATTACTCACAAAATCAAGATTCACCAACCTTACGTAACCACCATAAATTTATGATCGCAGTCCAGGAGAGGAGAGTGCGATTCGATTTGAAAAGCCGATGACGCATAGCGAATGAAACATATTATGTATGTGGGCTGACTAAAGTCTGCCGTTGCCGTTGCCGTTGAATGCGAATCAGAAAAACACAGGAACCCATTCATAAATCTTCATCGCAGGTGTGGAAGGCGTCGTTCTAGACGAAAATAATTACTGAGCAATATCTCATCATGAGAGCGATATACTAGGAGACTACGGCAGGAAAGGGTATTTGGATCTGCACACATCAGAAAAAATAGCACACGAATGACAATTGTAAATATTCATAAACTTTTTTTCGTATAACATAACATTGTACACATACAGCGCGGTTTTTCTACAACAGACCATCAGTATATTTTCTAAAATGAATAATTAATTCTAGTTCGGTTCCGATATGGACAAAAAAAACTTGTGGTGAATGGCCTTATCGTGCCTTAAGCTGAAACTTTCTGTACCAAAAATTAAAATTTTCAATAACCTTTAAAATTTTTTGAAAACTTTGAAAAAAATGAGATTTTTGAGAATTTTAAAATTTTCGAAAAAAGACTAGTTGATAATTTTTTTTTTATATTACAAAATTTTATTTATACTTTTCTGAAAATGTTGAACTTTTTTCAAAGCAATCGTGCCGGGTGGCTTTTTAGAGAAGAAATATCGAAACGCCGCATTACAGTCTAACGAATATACATTGGTACGGAGCCCATAGAAATTATATCAAAATTCATACTTATTATTAAAAATCTGTATAAAATATCTGATGATTTAATGTGCATCTGTCTAATGATCATTTTTTCCCGCTAAATGACTTTTTTTACATTTTTCACTCGAACTCTGAAACTGCTTGATCTGCCTTTGCAAAAATTTGAACGTTTCTTCATTTTGTCAATACAAATAAAATGCTTTTTGAGTTATTACAATTGGATGCTTCGTTCTTTCAAAAACTGAATTAACACTTTTTGAAACTTTTTGCCTCGTATCTTCAAAACAGCTGGAACTGCCTTTGTCAAAAACTAATTAGCAGTGTCCTCCTTATCGGTAAGAAATATTTTTTTTTCAATTATTCAAACTGGTTGTATTGGAAAAATTGTATCCGCACATACATACACACACACACCAACTATATCAATTTTTTCTAATGTATGCGAAAATGTTCAGAATCCTTTGAAAGTAAATTCATTTAAATTTTTTCATTTTCGATTAATTTGCAATTACTATAACTTATCCTACGGAATATTCATAAACCACATGTTTTCTTCCTAAAGACAGTACTACACTACAGCCCGCTTTTTCTGCAACATACCATTACTATACCTTCAATTAAAACGATAATTAGTACAAGATTTAGTTCGGTTTGCAGAAAAGAAGCATATATACAAAAAAGTCAAAAAGAGCATATATACAAAAATAATCTAACAGCATAATTTTTACATACAAGTAAATGTAAAATTACCTTTGCTCATTGATGGTTGTCTCAGTCTAAGCAAATAATCATATCACAGGACACTTTACTGCATGATAAAAGAGTTTTGGCACCATTTCGGAATAATTCACAATTTACGACTGAATTATTTGTCTGTGAGGAATGTAACATTGAATGCATTTTGATGCGCGCGCAGATGATTACAGTTAGTACAAAAACATAGAACAAGGTCACCTTATTCAAAAACTTCACTTTCAGGGTGGTAAAACATGCAATTTATTTCATACATCGGATGTTTAAAATTCAAATATATATCTTGTATCAGAATGCTACAAAAATGATGCACTATGACTATCGAACTTACCATAATATTTCAACTTCACTGTTTTCAAAATTTTTATAACTTAGATCATTTAAGTACAATTGTATTACATGATTTACTTTGAATTTTAATTTATATAAAATTTAGCTTACTCATATTTTTTGCGTATTTAAAAAAAAAGTTTTAAGTTTTAAGTTCTAAAATTTTGAGAAAATCACTATTAAAAAGTTATGTATTAAACATGATAATTAATAATAATATAATATTCTACAGCATGCAATTTATTTCATGCATCGAATGTTTAAAATTGATATATATGTACATCTATATAAGTATGCTACAAAAATAAATGCACTGTGACTATCCAACTTACCATAATTTGACTAACTTTACTGTTTTTTATATTTTGATAACTTGGATTATTTAAAGTACAAATGTATATATGATTTACTTTGAATTTAAATTTATATAAAATTAGCTTACACATATTTTTTAATTTTATTTTTTTAAGCATAACTTAAGACTAAAGTCTTAAGCAATCGTTTTGAGAAAATCACGAATGAGAAGTTATGTATTAAACATGATGATGGATAACTATAAATTAAATATTTTTTTATAGAATGCTTTCTCATAAATCATCAATATAATTATAAAATAGAATGAAAAACTCCATTTTTTGCACTCTTTGCTTTATATCTACGAAAACGGCTGGATTGACTTTTGCCCAAAACTAATCATGACATCTTTTTATCAATAGGAATCGGATGTTCTCTGAATATTTCAAATTGGTTGATCCGTGTTCTCGAAAACGTGGACGAAAAATAGTATCCGTATATATATACATACACACATCCATTTTTTTTCAAATGCCAAATTTTCAGAAACTTCTGAAACGTGAAGATATGCAAAAAAAATAATTTTTGATTTGTGGACGATTACTATAACTTACTCTACGATAAGTAAATTAATTTTACCACAAGTTTTTAAAAAACAAGGGTTTTCTTATGCTTATTGTTAAAGAGATACAAACAAAAATAGAAATAGGATAAAATTTACAAATGCTCGATAACTTCATCAAACTAATTCGTAATATTTCTGACGCATATTTATTAAAACTTCCAAAATCGGTTAATATCATTTATACCTTTTGTTAAACGTCTTACAGAACCAAAAATTATTACCCTTTGTACTCCAATTTCGCCGCTCCGGCGGCAAAATTCATATAAATCTCGGAATTCGCGAGTGGAAGGGTTAATATACGTCATAGTTGTTCTGAATAAATTGAACAGTCTGGAAAACAAAATAAAATTTTGTGAAGTAAAAATTACCAAGCACAAAAACTGGTCGGTCATCTACACTGTAGTCTATGATTACTTATAGGTAACAAAAGAATCGAAGAATATATTGAATTTCATTTACAAAATATGCAAATTAGAATATGTGAAAAAAATAAAGAGCCATCAGCACTTGTCTGGCTCATAATTTTAGTGGAGTATTTACACATTCAGTAATGATTTAGACCAGCCTATTCCAAAGATCGTCGTGTAGACCCGCGCCTATATTATAAATCACTCAAAAAGGCAGCGTTCAACTAAGAACCTTCTTCTTCGTGGACTCATTCATATTGTAGAAAAGAGTTGAAAGATTGTTTATTCAATCATAAGTCGTATTGCTAACATGTAGAAATCAGCACTACATAAACCTATATTTAGATAAAATCTGTCACAACACAAATAACTGCGTCTACATTTACATCAAAAAATTTGTTTTGTAAAAATAGTTAAAATATCATCAGTTTTCCAAACCATTAAATATAATGTAAACTAAAAATAAATAACAGAAGAAATTGATTAATCGATGAGTTGTCTCCCATTAGAACAAATCTTTAACCATCAGCTTAAGAAAAAAGTGATTCTGTCTGACTAGTTCTGATTGATGCTGAATATTTTTCTTCAAAACACCATCCAGCTACCTTTCCATTCTTGACTAAGGAATAGAACTTGAAATTTTACAAGTATAACGCTAATGAAAAATAAATCTTTCTGTTAGCGTGTGTCATCATGGATATAAATTTCCTAATGCTGATTGCTCTGGACGATCCCACTCAAAAATCACTGACAATATGCCATTTGACGACGTGAGAATAAATAGATTCTATTTTTAATTTCGTTTTATTAAGACTTTAAATTGCAATGTCGATGTCGAAGTTTATGGCCGTGCCAAATCGCAAACCTGGATTGGAATAGTGTCATTCGAGACAAGGAAATTCTTAGGCAAAGGATTGTAAAAATTATCAGTCTTTTATATCCAATACTGCACTATAATCTGAAGTCAACGTTTTTCTTATAAATTGCACATACTTATAGCGGCACATCCATAACATCAAGAACTGTTAAAATGGTAAATGTTCTCTGATGGAATGATGAATAGCTTAATTAAGCAGCATCTTCTTCGAAACTGAAGCCATTGAGGCAAATTTATAATCAAAATGGGTTTTCGAGGTTAGGGTGCACGAAATTCATTATTATTTCATTCTGAAGAACAAAGACGGTAAAAGAATCTGCGATTTCTCGTCTTGACATTGATATGTTATTTACTGTGAAATATTACTAAGTCGTGCATGCAGAGGTCTTCCTTGTGACTCTATGGAATTAACAATGCTATCCGATAGAAAATCAAATTTATTGGTGGTACTGAAGTTTAGATTCCACGTGGAGAAATTAAATGAAAAACCAAAAATATATTTTGGCAATTCTAAGATAAATTTTGAGAAAAATTGGTCAAATTATGAACAGGGTAGGGTGGGGCAGGTCCAATTTGATTAAGCACACCAACAAATAACACGTATCAAACAAACTATTATCGGTCTATGTTCAGTTCTAATTATAAAATTTCGTTTTTTTAGAAATTTTCTAAAATATGTTCTTTGTCCCCTTTTGTCCCATAGGCGGGGTAAAAAAATAACAGCTACGAAGGACACAGATCCAATGTCTTATTTTTTTAATTTTACGAAAGAGTAGTTACATTATTCAACCAATTCAAAAAATAAATTTTCTGTGTACATTTTCACAGAGATAACACTGCATATAACCTTGATCTGGTATTTTGTCAGAAATATTCATCAGCCGAGTTGGAATAACTATTTATTTATGTTATTTCTTTAAAAATTGCTTTTTTGAGTTAATTTGATTTTGTATCTACTACTTTTTATTATTTACACTTTTGCCGGGGTAGAGATTCTGTTGATCCTTTTTACCTTACCCACATGTAAGCTTTTATATAGAGGTTATATAAAAAACTGTAGAATCTAGCTGAAAAATAATAATACATCTTAAATCTAAATTACATCTAAAAATTATATTGAGGTCTCGTAAACTAGACAACAGTGCTCACAACCAAAACAACTAAGAACAAAAATTTATCTGCTGATAGCCACCGTAGCAAGAATCAAGGTAATAACTGGTTATACATCTTTTGCCCTCTACTTTCAAATATCGTTAAAAAATTCTTCAATTTCTGTTCTACCCTATATTATTATCAGTCATCTTTATCACTATCCAATGAAAAATATTTTAAATCAATTTAAAAATGAAATATGTCAAAAAAAATGTTCACAAAAGAAATTGTGGGAGTCGATTTGCAACACGTATTAGTAAAATCTATCAAACCGCCAATTTAATATAGTAGTAAAAATTAAGTATTTTAGTAAACAAATTGCAAATTACTGGGAAAAAGTAAACAACTTTGCTGCTATTTTAAATCAAGCCATCACAATTAGGAAAATATTATTATAAACTTATTTTATTTTACACAATAAGCCAAATATACTAAAGATAGTTTGAAGATTTATTACACGAAAAATGTGAGTTTATTTCTAAAATAACGTTATTAATATAATAGGTATCGTATTAAATTTTGTACAGTCGATAGAATTAATGGAATTAATGTTTAAACAAGAATCTATTTCCTGTACAATCGCATAACTTATATTATTTTTTCATTTACTATTTTATTCACATCTTTAAAATAGATTGTACTTGAAAATTCTATTGAGGTATGGTAAACTAAATAACAGTGCTCAAAACCGAAAAGGATTTATTTCCTGTACAATCGCCTAACTATATATTTTTTCATTTACTATTTTCTTATTATTCACATCTTTAAAATATATTGCACTTAAAAATCTTTTGAGGTATGGTAAACTAAATAACAGTGCTCAAAACCAAAAAAAATCTATTTCCTGTACAATCGTCTAAATTTGATTATTTTTTCATTTATATTATCTTATTATATCCACATCCTTCAAATATATCTGCATAAAAAATCATTGAGGTATGGTAAACTAAATAACAGTGCTCAAAACAAAAAAACTAACAACAAGAAAAACGCTTTGGTTAAAAAATTGACAATGTGACAATGTGACAAAGATAATGCAGTTTATATTGCTAGAGCAAAGTTGGCTGATTTAAGGCAATGTACGTTTATAT
>NW_020539726.1:26280574-26319685 GCF_003426905.1 Ctenocephalides felis
CAACTGTTGTTCATTCCGTTCCGTTCCGTTGCGTTAAGAACACGTGCGCGCACACGTGCCCGCTCGCGGTTCGCGTGCTAATACGACGGACGCTTCCGCGGAGCAAGTGTTTAACGTGCCAAACCCGTTTCTGCATTATTACAACGGCGGACATGGAAAGTGCACTACGCTGCTCATGTGATAATTGCATTTCCTTAAGCAAGGATTCACAGAGAAGTACAGAGCTTAATTGTGGATAAAGTTACATTGTGGATACTAACTTGCTATTTTTACTAAGTTTCGTAATATTGTAGATGGAATAGAAGCTTGACTGTTTTGGTTTTGTTATTTTATTTTAAATAGCATAACCGAAAGTATTGTGCATAACTATTCACATAATGCGCAAGTAAGTTATAGTACGACAAAAAAGTAATTGAAACAGATTTAACTAACCGTTTAAGGAACCTTCAACAAAGATCAGGCTGATTGAAGAATGTATTAAATAATATATAATCTCAGACCCTTCATATCAGAATTAGACCCTAACTAAAATTTTGTGTTTATTTTTATTTATTTTAAAACAAAAGTTCAAATAATTATTAGTAAAAAATTACTTTCCAAATCATATGTCATTTAATATAGAATATATATAGATTATGTATTAATATACAAAGTTACAAATTAAGTTTACATAATATCTGTAATTGTAGAATTGTATTGTATTGTATAAATATAAATATAAAGAAATATAAATAAATATTATAAACTAGTGGTTCATGATATCGTGCCTTAAAGCAAATTGCTACAACTTTCCGTACCACAGTTAATATTTGAGGAAAAAAATAATAATCAATAAATATTGATCAATGATTAATAATAATTGTTTCAAGAATTTTCAAAAAGATAATTATAATCACTACTTATTTTATCATTCATAATTCAGTGACAATCTAATGGCTCTTAAGAATGTTTACATTTACAAGGGATGCCCAATGAATCCATCTGAGTATACATTTCTGAGAATAACGCATTTGAAATTAAACTGAATTGTAAATTTAAAATTTATATTTGAAGTATAAAACTTTGTATATTTTTGAAAATTTGAAAAAAAAAAATTTTCTGAAAGTTTTGAACTTTGTTTGAACCGTATAAGTGAACTTTAAAAATTAATATTCTTGGTACAAAACTCGAAAAAAATGTAACAAAATTAATCCTCATCTTAAAAATCTCTGATCATTTTTGACCGCCAAATGGCATATTTTTAATTTTTATCTGTATCTCAGACCCGCTGGACTTGCCTTCACAAAAATTTCATCAATTCTTCACTTCGCTAATACAAGATAAATGTTTTTTGAATTATTCACATCGTATGCTCAAAAACTTAATTGCACCTTTTGCTCTGTATCTTGCCTTTACTAAAAATTAATCTCCCCATCACTAGAAATATAATGTTTTTTGAATCACATTCAAATCGGTTAATCCGCGCTCTCGAAATCACACACACACACACACTATACATACAACCATTTTTATATGGTATGTCAAAATAATAAAAACGCAAAAATTTGCTTTTTTGATTGTATTTGCGGTTACTATAACTTACCCTACAAAAATAATAATTAAGAATTAGTTTAAGTTTTTAACCTATAAACATAATTAGCCTTTATCAAAAATATAAATATTACTAAAAATTAATTTAAATTTAAAAGAAATTTGAGAATATATTATAAAGATAATTAAGTGAGTCCAAAACATAAACTTATTACTTCATTGAGAAATTTAATTGAGCATTTAATAAAATTGAAATCTTGTTAACTAATATTATATTGTACGATTCAGATTTAAAAAAATAAATATAATTTATTTTGTGTTTCTGAGCTTTTATCAAATTTAATATTCTTTATTTTTCTTATTATTTTGTATTGGAATTTTTAAATTTAAATTTGTTGCACTTAGAAAATAAAAATATATACTTTTATAAAGTGTATTACTTGTTATTGTTGAAATAAATATTAAGTTTGATTTTGAACTACTATTTTTTTTTAAATTATTATAATTATATGTAATTTCTTTCCTTATCTTCTTGGTGGATGCTTAAAACCATTGTCATCAAATTAACTATTTTCTTTTACTGGCTATTATTCTTATTGGAATTATCTTAGTTCTAATTGACGACGAACTAGAGTTTTAAAAAAGAAAATAAAAATATACAATTTTAATAAGTTAAAATCATTTGTTAATTTGAAATAAATTCCTGTTTTGATTTTTCAAATATCTAATTTTCCTTAAAGAATGTTGAGAACCTGTCAAATATTTATACTAACATTTTTAATATTTTTGGAAAATCAATATCACACTTTATAAAATTATCATGTTACGCCAAGACTGTCAACGTATATACAATTGCTATAGTTTTGTCAGATTAAAATGGAAGTTCTTGTATCTAACCTCTATCAAAATCAGAATCATTGTCAATGGTCAGAACATTTTGTATTTTTAAAGTCTTTATTGTTATTTTTAACTGTTTACCTGTTATTTGTTTGGATAGCTCTAATTATTTATGTCTAATAAAAAAAAAAAACAAAAAAATCTTACCCAATATGATACTATATTCCCTTAATTATCCCTAAGGTCAACATATCGTGATTAGGAGCGCTTTCAAGATCTGTTCAAGTATTTCAATCACAAAGAGTACCTACTTTATCATGTTGATTTTAATTAAAAACTATTTATCTGACAACAGCGCCAATAATTTCAAAGGTTGACCGCACCTGCACAAAATATTTCACACGATCCGTGCCCGTACGAGACACATAAATATATTGCCGGCGAATATTGATGAGTTTGCGACGTCCCTTCTGGACCTGTGCGGTATCACTTTAGTTAACTGACAACTAGGCATGCGTTTATTAACTTTGAGCATTATTTGCTGCTTAAGGTCGCTATTTATGAACATATCAAAACAGTTAGGATTGGATTTGACACAGAAACTGCAATCATCACTTGGTAATAGCTGGACATTTTTGATGAAACCCATTTCATGGTTCCATCCTTTGGCCACTGACATTTTTATAATACACTGACACATAAAATTAGAGTTTTTTATTGTCTTTACTTCTTTAGAAATGTTATTGGTCAATGCAAAGCTTAGATTGCATTTTTCAATGAACTTTCCGATATTTCTAAACAATTTACTTCATCAATTTAGCATCAGAACCTGTCAAGTGTGACGAAAAATATTGAAATTTCGACATGGTCCATTCTTGCACACTTTGATCAATTTTTATAATTAAGTCACTTTGTGTTGGTTTATATAACAGGACATTTGTTAAAATCATGATATCTACGAAAATGAAAATTTTCATCAAAATGGTAAAAAAAAATGATCCAATCTTTAGCAAAAACCAATCATTGCGACTCGCGACAGACACCTTTTGAACAGTAATTGTGTTTTTAATATCAGTTCAGCACTTTTGGCCAAAATATGGAGAAAATTTGCACTTATTTTTCTAATTCTAATGAAAGCAAGTACTTATTGAACAGCAAACTTATTCAAATGTTCGAGAAAACGCCAACAAAATGTCAAATTTTAGTTCATCTAAGCATGTTCATTTAATACAGAAATAAACGCACATATTTTTGTGATTCTCCAACTATCGATATATTTATCAAAATAATTTATATGTGTGTTTTTTAGTGTATATGTGTGTGTGAGTGAATGATATAGACCAGATAGCTCATAGAATTGCACTGTATTCTTATTACTATTGAAAAAAAAATATTTAAATTGTCCAATTTTGTGCCAAACATTTCAGAATGACTTGGAAATCCTTAAATTTAAACAAGGGGTGTAGAGTACCTTAAATTTTATCATGTCTTAAAGGAAATCGCTATAACTTTTTGTACCGTAATTGACATGGAACAAATATAATCAATATTCAATAAAAACTGTTCAATGATTATTGAAAAAAAAAAAATAATAGTTTTTTTTTAACTTTGGTAGGTTTTATTATTTGATTTGTATATATATTTGGCATCCAAATGCCCATTGTTGGAACTTACTTACTCTGTGCCTTGAAAACCGCTGGCGCTGCCTTACAGAAAAACTAATCATTTCTTCATACAATCATCAATATATGTTTGCTATTTTTTGGATGCTTCGTTCTCGAAAAAACTGACCATTTTTTGCACTTTTTGTCCAGTATCTTTGAAATGACTGGATCTGCCTTTGTCAAAAGCTAATTAGGATATGACACCATCAATAGGAATCGAATGTTTTTTGAATCATTCAAATCGGTTGAATCCAAGCTCTCAAAATCGTTGATAAAAAATTGAATCCGAACATACACATACACATATCAATTTTTCTAAGGTATTCCAAAATTTTTAGTTTGCCTTGAAATCTGAAATTAAGTAAAAATTTTCATTTTTGACTGTATAAGTAGATTCTACTTGATACCATTGATTTGAAATTTATTGCATATAAAGTATTAAGATATTTTTAACATAAAAAAGCATTAATTAAATAAAATAATATCTATTTTATTTTGATAAATGTCTTTATCCGTCAACATTATCAATATTATTATTTAATTAACTATAATACTTGCATTTTACTACATTTTATTGTTTTTTTATTTATTTATTGTTAGTTGTTTTTTTATTATATTAGCTCTAGTAGATATATCACTGGGGCTATCTACTAATTTGTAATCAACTAATTGTAAACAACTTGTCAGCATCTTCTGCTTAATGTAATTATATACAGAATAAAATGAAATAAAAAAGCGTCAATACATTGTTAGTTTTATTAACTTACCCTACGGAAATAGTAGATAAAATAGATTCTACTTGGCACTATATAGTTAAAATTTATTGTAGTATAAAATGAGATATTCATACCGAAAAAAAACATTAATTAAATAAAAATATTTCTGTTTTTTTGTTAAAGTTCTCGTTAAGCGTTGTTAGTAGCATCAATCTAATTGGCAATGTACAATTCAGTTCCAAAGCTTTCTAGTTAATCGTCTTCTCAATAATATTTTATCAAATCCCTCTCTAACCTTATTGCAGTTGTCCATTGAATATTATTTCGTAAACCATGCTTAGAAAAATAATTCCTCGAGTTATGATATCTTCAGTTTTATGATTTTCTGAACCGCGCATTAAAATTGTTTAGTCCAACAAGGTGTCCAACCATTTCACAAATCAAGCTTATACCTATGTCGGGTCAAGTCTCTTAATGTTGTTTTCTAGTCTCCAGATGATGCAAGCCAATTTTGAAATATCATCTTCGACTTGTCATATATTATTCCGAGTCCATCTCTCCGGTAAGCCACACGCAAAGTGCGCAAGCTCACTTAAGTGCGATTTTAACGACAGAGTTTGAGTCGCTGGATATGGGTATTAAATCATTTGACAAGAAGACATGTGTTCCTGGTATGCGAAAAGATAGATGACCCATTGAACGTATTGCTACACCTATTCGAGAAAGCTGAAAGTTTAGAAAAAAATCGTGATTTAGCTACATGACTGTAGTTAAATTTTATCATATATCACTGTCGGCGGAATTAGAAAATATCTAGTATTTCTAACGCAAATCATATAGTCTTAAGATTTAATTTTAATTCCGACACCTGCAAAGACCTGCTGATCCATTGGAATCAATTAAAAATTGAACCAGTGGGGTGCATGGCATCGTGTTCTAAGGCAAATTGCTGAAACTTCCCGTATCGTGATTAAAAATCTTGGTACGGAACTCAAAAAAATTGCACAAAATGTGTACACATTATTAAAATCTTCATAAAATATTTGATAATTTGATGTACATATGTCCAATGAATATTTTTGACCGTCGAATGACATTTTTTATTTTCATTGAGAGTCCATAACCGTTGAACATGCCTTCCCAAAAATTCAATCTCATTTTGTCAATACACAAGTAAAATGTTTTTTGAATTATTAAAATCGAACGCTCCGTTCTCTTAAAAAACGAGTTATCGCTTTTGGCACTTTTCGCCCTGTATCTTCGGGACGGCTGGACCTGTCTTTGCCAAAAGCAGGTCTCCTTATCATTACGAATCGAATGTTTATTTAATTATTCAAATCGGTTGATCGGTGTTCTCAAAATCGTCGACGAAAATTTGTAGCCGCACACACACACACACATGCACACACATACACCCGTAGGAACATAATTCTATATGTATATTGAAAGGATAGAGCAGAATGCAATGATCTACGAGAGGAAGTTTTACCATCATTATCTCAACTGATAGTGCATATCATACTTAAAGCCAATTGCTGGAACTTCTCTCATCGAAAATTAAATTTAGAAAAAACTGAAAATTGGTATTATAAGAATTTTGATAAAATTTGATTTTTTTGATTCATTTTAATTTTTTTTTAATATTTATAATATTATGTTTTTTTTTGAAAATCCTGAACATTTCTTAAAACAATCGTGCTGCGTGGTTATTTTAAAGAAGAAATATCGAAGCGCGTAAGCGCCGCATTGCAGTCAAACGGATAAACATTGGTACAACACCAACAGTAATGTAAATACGATTTTTACTTATTATTAAAATCTTTATAAAATATCTGATAATTTGATGTGCATATGTCTAATGATAATTTTTGATCACCAAGCAATTTATTTTTTCTTTGTTTGCTCGATCGCATAAACCGCTAGACCGGCCTTCCAAAAAATTAATCAGTTCTTCATTTTATAAATACATGTAAAATGTTTTCGTAATTATTAAAATCGAGCCTTCCGTTTTTTCAGAAACTGAATTACCATTTCTGGCACTTTTTGCCCCGTATCTTCGAAACGGCTGGACCTGCCTTGGCCAAAATCTAATCAACACGTTCTCTCGTCAATTGAAATCGATTTTTTTTTAAATAATACAAATCGGTTAAACCGTGTTACCATAATCGTCGACAAACATTTGTATCCGCACACACACACACATCAATTCTTTCTAAGGTATGCCAAAAGTTCAGAAAACTTTGAAACGTAAAAATATATTAAACTTTTCATGTTTGTTTTTTTTTGCGATGACTATAACTTACGGAATGTTAAAAATAGGTATAAAGTTTTATATTTGACCATTGACCTAAACCAGGAGATAACGCTATCTGGTGATGGACAGTCACATCGTCAACTTTTTAACGAAAATATTTTTTGCAGTTAAATTTTGTACTATCTAATTGCAAAATGACGTCATAGTCGGTAGAATTTGATAAGAAAAGCTTTGTATCTTAGACGCCAATACCATCGAACTTGATGTCCAAGTGTTCAATATATCAAAAGGCGTTAGAAAACTGCGTCCCAGAACCTCTCATTTCCTAAGTAATAATATTAAACGATTGCGTACTGGACATCATTATTACCTGAGAAAGGTATCGCGCGCGCGTATAAGAGGTACTATCAGGTGAAAAACTGAAGGCATATATGCGAAACGTTCATAAACCATAATGAATGTTGCGCACAGAATGTTACATGGGACTAGAA
Organism: Ctenocephalides felis; assembly: GCF_003426905.1. NCBI lineage: Eukaryota > Metazoa > Arthropoda > Insecta > Siphonaptera > Pulicidae > Ctenocephalides > Ctenocephalides felis. The sequence goes on from NW_020539726.1 coordinate 26,288,067, forward strand.
ATACTGCGACGTACAGTGTCAAGAGTTCAAATGTCCAATGTAAATCAGAATTTACACCTGAGCAAAACGAGCAATGCCTATATGCAATGAAAAACGATATTCGAAAAGGAAAAATTCATACTCGGTGCTCTTGGGGGAAAGCGAAATTCTGAAAGTTTGTCTGGTACTAACAAAAAAGTCAAATTTATTTGTACATTTCAAAAAAGCTATTAACTGTATGAAAAATACATTTAAACTGTTTAAAAAAAAATTGAATTAATTTTATCAGATTTTTACGAATAAATGTGATACTTATTTAATTAATTTCTTGTAGGGTAAGTTATATTTTGCAATCCTTACGATTCAAGTTTTTCAGAATATTTGGTCATACCTTAGAAATAAAAATGTTCGTGTGTGTGTATGTGTGTGTAGTATGTATGTTTGCAACTTCGGATACAATTTTTCGTTCACTATTTTGGGAGCACCGATCAACCGATTTGATCAAAGAAACATTCCATTAGCATTTACGGAAAGACTGATTAGTTTTTGGCGAAAGCAGATCCAGCCGTTTCGGAGATTTGGAACAAAGTTTTTGATATAACAGGTCTTTCGAATATGATAATTTGCAAAATATATCGCATATTAATGGTGTGATATAACTATTTTTTGGGGAAGATAAGTTCTGCAGTTACACAACTTTGAAATCGAAAATGTCGAATTTTCTTAGATTTTTGAAAAATAATCAAAATGTTTCTAAAAATTTCAAAATTTTCAGAGATTCTAACACTTGCTTATATCCTTGAAATGAAAAATTTTGACTTTGAAATTCAATTTCAAATTGATATACAATTCTTAAAAATATGACAGGATTAAGGACAAGGACAAGAATTAGATTTTGTTTATGTATGTTACTTGTACTATGTAAAGGTTGTTGCTCATATATAAGCACTTATGTTAGATCTATGAAATACGATTGATAACACTTACAGTATTATAACAATTATTTGAAGATATTTAAAATAATTGTTGTTAATTATTGATCAACTATTAATTGATTTTTGGTTATTTTTAATTACGGTTTGGAAAGTACCAGCAAATTGCCTCAAAGCACAATGTCATGCACCACTGCTTATACAAATAACTCAAAAACTTCAAAATTGTAAAAGATCTCAAAAATGCTTTTTAACTTCGCGCGGGGTAAGTTACAGAAATCACAAAAAAATCGAAAACCAAAATTTTTATATATCTTTACGTTTGAGAGGTTTCTGAACATTTTGGCATACCTTAGAAAAAATGGATGTATGTGTATGCTTGCGTGTGTGTGTGTGTGCGGATACAAATTTTTGTCGAAGATTTGGCGAACATTTTTCAACCGATTTGAATAATTCCAAAAACAGTTATCAATTTCTACTGATAAGGAGACGTGCTGATTAGTTTTTGGCAAAGGCAGGTCTAACAAAAATGGTATTTCAGTTTTCGAGATAACGGAGCGTCCGATTTAAATATTCCAAAAAACATTACACTTTTATTGACAAAATAAATTTTTTTCAAAGTTTTGCTAAGCTTTTTTTCAATTCAGTTTTTGGTAGGTACGGGAAGTTTCAGCAATTTGTCTTAAGGCACGATGCCATGCACCACTAGTTAAGTTATCATTTGCGATAAATATTCCGTATATGCAAAATTTTACCATATAGAAGTTATAGAACATACTTGCAAACTAGTATTTGAATCCTTCGTCAAATATTATCATCTGGCATTTAAAGCGCGTGTCGTTTTAGCAGAATTTTCACCGATTTGTATATCGATTTCCTTAAACAATTATCCCCATAAGAAGATAGAATTTTTCTATTCGCCAGATATTTCGCACGATCAAAACCTACCTTACGTTATCTTAGCTGGATAACTGGTTTCTTAGCGTACGACGTCTCATAGTTAACGGAGTTCAGTTATTATTGCAGGGACCGCAGATGCAATAGGTCATTTTGCGTTTCACCAAGAAAGATAATGAAAAAAACGAACGTATTCGAATAATAAATCACCATTGATGTACGGTACGGCCACGCGATACCGAATGTTCAGTTACTTACCATTTACTTGTGACCATCGTAGTCGACGAGCTGGTAGTAATAGAAGTATAATAGGTGCTCGGGTCGTCCTCTGGCAACAGTGACTAGAAGTCAACTTGCAAAAACGAGAAAAAAGTTGGGAGTCCATCGTCTTAACCACAAAACTATCCCAACACATTCACTTGATTAAGTTCGTATAGAGTGCAGGTTTTTCTCTGTTCATTTTTTATAAAATTACCTATAATTATAATATATATATATATAATATAATGTTTTTTATAATTAAACCACTTTTCAAAGACCCACTTTGAACTACTATTTTCAAAGTATCATTTTTACTATCAACTGTATCACTATGCAAAGTTTCATCAAAATCGCAGACGAGTAAATTTGAAGTTTTCCTTGTGAGGTAAAATTCGAGCACAAGTGTACTGAATGTGTTAAAATACATCTACTTGGTATTTGTTGCATTTTTGACTTTTCAAAAAATGCACATTTTTTGTATCACTGATAAATAAACTTGAAGTTCTCCTAGTTGAGATGAAATACGAGTACAAGTAAACTTAATGTCATAAAGTACATCTATTTGTTATTTGTTACATTTTTGACTCTTTAAAAAAGCACATCTTTAGTATGAGATAGCGCCCTTAAGCATCTAATTTTGCTCAACTACCATTCTTATAGAAATTATAACATTTTACCTAATAGTGAATGTTATTTTATATTAATAAATTATATTATTAAGGATGTTATTTTATATTATTAAGAAAATATTGTTTCAGTTAGTTTTCAAGGCATTAACATTAAAGTGCAAATCTGGTATTTTTTATATATTAAACTAAGAATATGATTGAAACATCTCTTCATCGGTCTTCCTTTCTTAAGTGCTAATCAGAATGTTTTTTGTGCATTCCACATTACAATGTTATTGTATGTTATTTTCAATTTTTGACATGTTTGTTAGCAAAATCTGTTACATTTAAAAAAAAATTATATATAAAAATCTATACAGGGTGTACCAGGAATTAACGTCAACCAGAAGCGGGGTGATATTATTGATCGTAACTATCATAAAAAAATGTCTCACACAGTTCGAAATTATGAGCTTTCAAGTGCAACCCAAAGCTTTCATCAAATCTGGGTCATTTTTTGCTTATTGTGGATAATTTTTATTATTTTTGCTCATTCAAACTTTGGAACCGTAACCGTAAACAACTTTTTTAGGTCCACAGTCAAAATTAATGATATATTTGCCACAAGTTATCAAGAATTAGGAATCTTTGTTAAATTATTGATATAATACTTCTAAAGTTTACAGTTTTGGAACTGATACTATAAAGTGGTGGACTATAAAGTTGATAGAATTTGAGGAGCATTCTTTAAAAAAACGTGTTAGAAATTTCCATCAAAAGTTGGTTGTACTGAATTGTTGGATGTTTATTTAATTGAATTTGTAAAATGGTAAATTACTTAATAGTTTCATAATAAAAAAGAGGGAAAGAATGAAAGCCGAAAAATAATACTATGTACTTTTGCAAGCGCATCTTATTACAGTTAACCAGTATGGTTGAATGATTATTATGCATAGTATGAATAATGCGTATTTAACAAGTGTGTTTAATTCCAATTAAGTTTGTTTTTTTTAAAGAACTTTTTTGACAATTAAGAAATGTTCTTTTAAATTAAATCTAGACTTTACAGAGGTATTTCAATGATTTGAGTCTACATTTAAATTAATTGCAAAATGTTATTAATAAAGCATCAAATAAGGATTTGTTCATGCTCTATTATTTTATATATGGGAACTTTTTTTTCATATCTTAGATTTTTTTAGGATGAATGTCTGTCTTTTCTTCAACAGTAAAATAATTAATAATTATTATTTAATTAATTGAATTAATAATTTGTCACTTACGACTACTTATTTTATACAGTCATAGCCTCAAAATATTTTAAACAACATATTTTGAAAAAAAATTAAGATTTTGTTTTTTTTTAATTTAACGGCTGGACCTGCCTTTGCCAAAAACTAATCAGCACATCTCCCTATCAATAGGAATCGAATGTTTTTTGAACCATTCAAATCGGTTGATCCGTCCGCCCGAAAACGTGGACAAAAAATGCGGACATACAAAACACACACACACACATCCATTTTTCCGAGGTATGCCAAAATGTTCAGAAACCTTCAAAACGTCGAGAAATGCAAAAATTTTCATTTTCGATTTTCGGCCCATTACTATAACTAATGTACGGGAAGTTAAAAATCACTGTTTTGTGCACATGACGAATATACTCGTCAATATACAGAATTCTGTCACTTATACATGAAGATTATATGAGGCTTTTGACTGTTCAGATTGTGTAAATATCAATAATGTTATTTATTAAAATTCTGTGGAATGTTACATGATTAATAATGCAGGCATATAGATCTAGTTGCCAAAAGAATATGTAACCAAAACTCTCGGTAATAAAATTTGGTATCAATTATTCCCTTAATCCTTACACATTGTATAGTATTTTTCATTCCACAAGCATAATACCACAAAAAATACACCTAACCGTTTATACATATAACGTGATTAAGAAAAAACGAATCGAAATACGTTTGTTATGTGGCAACCGATATCAGCTACTTACAAGATCCCAAGATCGTTCGGATTAAATCGATATGACGCTCAATCGATCGATTCAAAGTAATTGAAAATCAATAATTTTCAAAATGAGAGCCGAAATCGAAAAACTGGTTTTGGCATTGCCCGGACACACGCCAGACAATAATATATAAGAAATGCTACATAAGGACCAACGACCAACGGCAAACATAAATATTGACTTTCGGTATTTAATTCGAATTAATGTTTTGGCGGTTTCAAAAGTCACAATACTGCCAGTGGCGGTTTCAGAGGATGAAATATCGATCATCTATATGCGAACTGATCGGGATGTATTTGTTTTAGTAATTGGCCAATTTTTCAAGAAATAATATTATACTGAAAGTCCAGTCTTAACGTAATATTTGTAGTAATTTACTACCAATTATAAATTGCTACAATTTAGGTAATTATCACTTTCTAGATTCAAACAATATATTTTACAAAATATTTGTTTTGGTAATTGACAAATTTATCAAAATATAATACAATACTAGAATTCTGTCTGAAAGTAATTCGCTGCAAGTTATCATTTACTAAAGTTTGGATCATTACTATGGAATTTAATTACGGAAAATCGAATAATAAATTTTATGTCACAATTTTTTTATATATTATGGTCAAACCTGAATATTTAGTCATGAAATTTTTCGCAATGAGAGCAACACTTGTTATTTAATAGACAGACTCTTCAGAGATGCAGTTGAAGCAGAAACGTCAGAGTACAAAATATTAAGTCTGGTGTTCCACAAGGGAACGTTTAGAGCTGCTTTTGTACCTTATATATACACATAACATTTCCACTGATGGTAATGCAGCTATTGGAAAATTTATTGATGATGTAGTTGTCATAGGGACTCGTGAAAATATATTAATGATTTAAATAGCTATTATAGGATTATTATAAATTATAAAAATTACCTAAAAGTTATTAATATTTTAAATGTTTTTGAAATTTTGTCTTGAATTATATATGATTTTCTATATGGTTTCTATTATGGTTTTGAAAAAGTATTAGGACATATAAATACATAATACATATGATAAAAGTATATTGAATTCATTTTTTCTTTGTTTCAGATATGCCAAAATGCTTATGGAAAGGCCTTGTAACTAGAAGATTTTTGTAATATTGTGGTAAGTTTATACATTTTACTATTAATTATATGAATATTTGAGTGCAAAAATGATTGTGAAATCTTTTCACCCCCTAAATATTTTTATCAGCAGTAATCTAAATGTTAGGAATTACGACTAAATTTCGAAATATTTTTTTATTCTTCAATACGCCGATATAAAAATGTCTAATCTAATGATTCATTGGGACGGGCTTCCAAACTTTAAGATCTGAAAATCATTTTTGTCGCTTCTTACAATTTTATTTTGTTCCCTATTGTGTCAATATTTTAATTTATCAATTTCATCAAGAAGTAAATGATATTTTGAATGTTTTTACAGATGAGACTTAATTACCTAAAAGTTAGTGATGATAAAAAAGTAATACAGTCAATATGAATAAAATGTGTAATATAAATGGGTGCTATTACTGAAAGATGTTTCTAAAATGCATATATTGCAGATTCGAATATGCATATATACAGAGTACACGTACTAAATACACATTTATTTTCTAAGGCACGCCTTGAAGTGTGAATATCTAAAAATCAATTAACGATACTTATCCCGATTTCTTTAAGTAAAGTCCGGCAAATTAATAAATGACAAATTAATTCCATACAGTAGATAATTTGGTACTAAATATTTACAATTATACCCATTTATTACCAAAAACTTTGATCTTGTGTGAAGACGAGTGTAAAGATGGTCTTCATCGGCGGTCCGTCCCTCGTCGAAGACCTCACAGTGAGACAAGACATGATTCTTGACAACGCGAACGCAGATTCGGATGTTGTTTAATTAAATTACGCCCAAACGCTCTCGGAATCGGAGCAATTAAATACTCATTAAGCAAGCCCGTTACATCTTACAACTTACATGTTAAAGTTACATGTGAAACTCGGACTCGGTACGTGTCGCCCACAAAAGATTTAAAACTGCCGACTCTTTAAATTTAAGCCGATGGAAGGAAAAGTTCGTTAAATAGTCGACCGGGAATGGATAGGATTTCACAGTTTAATTACAGATAATAAAGTTTTAAGTCTATATTATATATTGTCATGCTGAAGGGGATATTTCACTCGAAGATGCATCCTGATACAACTCAACACTCAATCGTAGAAGACACGAGCGCTATTTTTCATCATGATAATTAGATTGATAGAATAAATTTCATTTAAAAAAATCGTAAAAATCCAATAAAATTTAAAATTTTCTATAATTTACTTCCCAAAGAAGAAGTTTGTTTTCATCAAAAAATTCGATTTGCTAATTTTGGGTTTTCTCGACGTTTCAAGCCGTTCTGGATCGATTGAGACCAAATTTAGTAAAAGTGTGATATATATATATATATATATATGTGTGTGTGTGTGTGTATATATATATATCATGGTCTTATAGATCTTACTAAAATATTACGGCCTTACGACATGTAGTTTAATTTTAAAAATTCATCAAAGATTGAGAAAATGAGTAGTTTTTTTGAGGTTTGTTAAAATTAAAATTTGACGACGATTTACTTGGTATAACGATAGAGTACTTGGTCTTAATGAACATACTAAACCAATAAAGTCCTACGAAAACTGGTTCAATTATAAAAAATATTGATTTTTGAAAAATTGCTTTTAGAAAATACTCCGAGTTAACGTGTTCGTTCGTTTTAAATTATGTGTAATAAATCCACTCGGAATACTTTTAATCACTTATAAATAAATTGATTTTTTATTGATTAAGTCGATTATTTAAATATATCATAAAGTACATGTAACTTGCCTCAAGGCAAAATACCAATACCAACTAGTTTAATTTTTAGGGTCTCTTGATGACTTTCCTTAAATGTAGTATTTAAAAGAGGCGATAAAAATTGTAAAATGTAATAATTATGATCCCAAAAAAACGATAATTGTGAATGCAATTTATATGTGAAAATTAATTTATATTACAGAAAAAATGACAAAATAATCTATTGAAATTTTTATTAGAAATAATTAAAATTCAACACACTTTTGATGACACTAAAAAAAACTAGATGCTGGAAATCTGTAATAGTTGTATGATACAAAATGCTTATATAATTTTGCGAATAATTATCTTGATTCATTTTATTTATAGAGTAAATCTCAAAAATAATTCAAAATTTTATTAACGGATTCTTTACTAATTAATGCCTTGTATTTGAAATTTCGTACATTTTATTCTTAAATTTTTATTTGAAACGAGAACTCTAACAAATGGGATACAAATAATTATTTTTTATTTATAAACTCGAATTTTTTTACAAATTTTACCAATACAGTGGATTCAATACTACTAATTATCCCAGATAAAAATTTAACATCAACTAGAAATTAATAATAATTTCTCAACATTCTAATTCGATAATCCGAATTGTCACAGATTAATTTGAAGAGCTTTTAAGTTCCTAATACCTCATAGGTCTTTGTATTATTTGATTGGGTAATAAATTATATAATTTTTATTAGAGAAATATACAAAACCAGTATTATAAGATATTTATTATATCAAATATTTAACGATTACCATATTAAAATAATTTCAAAATCATTTTTATAAATGCGTACGTTGAAAACCTACACATAATTTTGGTAATGGAACAGTAAATTTAAATAGACAGGGAGTATATTTCTATAATTATGATTTGTTTTAGTGTTTTATGGATTTCTGTATGTTTTATTTGTGATAAAATTACAAATCTATAATAAGAGTATTTTTTATAAAAATATTTTTGAATACATGACAAACTGTACCCATAAATTACAAATTATACAAAGTAGTAATTTATTCAGATTCTTGAATTATTTTATCTTATGTACTATTTACTCCAAGTTATTATTATTATATATACTTAAAGATAGTGTAATGTCACAAATAAGCAGTATAATTATAAATTCAAAGTCTACAGGTTTTTATAATTTTTTTTTCCAAAATAAATCTCAGTCCTCTGTCTATAATCTCCAAAGATGCAAGTGCCTAGACTCAGGACCAGTTGCAGCATAAATCCAATGAATAGTGACAGAATTATTATTCTGAACAAACTTGATAATTTATCATCATAATATGTACATATATAATATTCAACACGAATATCGTGTTCTTTTAGAATCCAATATCTACGATGTAGTGTTTTAATTAAACCAATAAATTTTTCTAACTCAAAATATATCAAATCGCCTTTTTTATAAACAGCGGGAATATGTGTGCTGACAAAGAAGAATTTGATACTCATATTGTATGAATATATTCTAATGAGAACTGGAGTCGTAAATCAGAAGAATATTTTGAAATAATGAAAGAAGTTCTCCTATCGTGTTTTTCATATTTATATCAAAAGCTCATTAGAGCGACTTTGTTATCCGATAGTCAATAAATTGTTAAATTCAACATTTTCTCACACTTTTGATAACAAATCAACGTTTTGACTGAGGTACATTGTCTATGCAAAAACTAATTACTGGTAATTGATTGAATATTAATTATAGCAAAATTTCAAACAAAGTAATCTATCTGTACACAAGTAACATTTATTATTAAAACAAATCCAACAAACTTATGTTTTTCGCTTTAAAAGCAATGCGGTCATGTTACAGTAGGGCGCTGACTCAATGCAGTAAAGGAAACTTGCTCGAACAAACATACTTCATCTTTCACGCTTCGGACCCTATGTCAATATCAGTATACTTTATCTCTCACTGTACCCACTCTGCCCTGTTCATAATATTTTAGAAAAAAGTGTGATTTTGCAACTAATTCATTTAAAGTATATATTATTTATAATTATCCTATGACAATTCCCTAAATTTGCATAACAGTTGATGTTTTATTTTGAATGTAAAACCAACAACTTTATATTTCACATCCGTTGAATGAGATTTGAAGTAGTATGGCACAAATAACGCCAGGTCTATTATTATAACGTATTTCGGATTTCTCTGTATTACAATTATAATCAAATTGGTTTTGATAGAGAATATAAATTGGGAGCCAGTAAGATGTTTGAAAACCGATTTTGATGAACTAGATTTTGGAAATGTGAATATAATGATATTAAATTACAATAACTGAGGATGAGACAAACCTGAACTCGAAACTTTTGTACGTTTATTGACAAATCGTTTGTAGGGTAGGACGGGGTACAAATGTACAATTTAATTTTGAGTTAAATTATATTGCGAAAACCAAACCAATTATATCACAACAAATAACACATATCAAACAAACAACTATCTGTCTATTTACAGTAAAACTACCATTGTAGAAATGTGTTTTTTGCTGTTTTCTAAAAATCTGTCACCTGTTCTTATTTACCTTATAGACGGGTTTCCAGAAGAAAAACTGACCGAATACCTGATTTTAAATTTACGAAATAATAACTACATTATTCAACCAATGCAAAATATAAATTTCATAGGCAAATTTATTACAGAGAAACACTGTATGTAACCTTGATCTCGTATTCTATTATAAATATTCATCAACAAAGTTAGAATAACTATTTATTTAACTTATCCCATGTCAAATTGTTTTTCACATAAATTAACATTTTATTCACTTTTATTTTATTTATTACACCGTGGCCATGTTATAATGGTCAAGTTGGTTCTTTTACCTCACTCTAGTGCAAGCTATTCGGAATTTTATATAAAAAACTCTTAAATTCAACTTAAAAACAACAATATATCTTATAAAACAAAAAATAACGTATACCTAAAAATATTCAGGTATGTTAAACTAAACAACAGTGCTCAAAACCACAAAAACTAACAATGCAAAAAATGCTTTTATTAAAAAATTAACGTGTGACCGTCAATCTCATGATAGCAATGTTGCCCGATATAAGGTGATGAATAGTGACACATCTTTTGCCCTTCTTCTTTAAAATAGCATAGTTGAAATTTTTTAAATTTACTTGTTTTTGAGTTAATGGTGGTGGATCTACTTAATCTAGATTACTCTAGATTATAAAATAATCAACAACGAACAATAAAAGTCATTAATATATAAATCATGCTGTAACCCTACTATTTATTAATAAGAATTAGATAATTGTTGATTGTGATTTTGTTTTTAAATTCATTTGCTATAAATATCACATTTTGTGGTAAAAAATTGTATAACAAAATAATTCATCTGAAAACTATAACAAATATTTTGTTTTAAATTGTGCTTGATATCACTAGAGGAAAATTTCTCACTGACTGTTGCTTTTCTTTTACCATCTCACTGATTAAAGGAAATGATAGTATTATTTGCAATTTTTTCGTGTATATAATGATATATTTGCTCATCTATATATGTCAGAATGATATTTTGCTTCTAATAGTCTTTATTAGTGACTTGTCTTTATTTTTTATATTCCTTCAAGACATTTTCTAATAAGAGTTTATACTATAATATCGATAACTGTCTCTGTTTTTTATATTCCTTCAAGACATTTGTTAATAAGAGGTTGTTCTTGTGAATTCGAGATTGAAAAAAATCGATATTATTATTTTAAATCATTTATTTTATGTATCACATGAAATATTTGCACTATGTCATAAAAGGTAAATAATTTTTTGCTCTCAAAACTTTTAAAAGTGTCCTTGTTTTATTTGTTTCTTTAAGGAATATGCTTCCTAACGCCTTGGTATTATCCGGCTTTCAGACTTTGTGAGTTTCTGATATAAGAATTCGTATTTTTATTTGCAATAATTTATTTCGCGTATCACAGGTTATTTTTAAGGGGCATTCTTTAATCACGTGATGTTTATAGGGGGAGGGAGAGTTTGACAAAAAATAACTAAATATGACGCCGGGAGGGAGGGGTATAGTAAGATGTCAAGTGTATTATTTTGTACATGAATTTTAAAATAAATCGAAACATTTTCAAAAAAAATTAAATAAATTTACAATTACTGCTTGTAACTAAAAATATTATCACGTATCACGTGATTAATTGACGTCCCCTTAGCAATTTCAATATATCAAAGATAAAACGATTTTTTCTCACAAAATTTCTAATAATCTCTTATATTTTATATATTTCTTCAAAGCATTTGGTTCCTAGCGCATGGTCTTCACCGGCGCCCATATCTCGGCGTCCGGGCTTGTGAATTCGAGATTAGTACAATTATCGTTATTATTATTATCATCGTCTGATCTCATCTGAGTTGTTATTATCTACAGGTAGTCGTATTTCAGTAAGCTACCGGTACTGGAGTACAGGTACAGGTAGCCGAAGATTCATATACTATATGCGAGAGATTATTAAATATGGAATCGCTCTGTAATTTAACTGCGGTTTCTAGAACAGAACAACATGTCGATTAATGTTTGTTTTGCTCAGCATGCAAATTACTTTCGTTTCTCCTGATTACATCTATATTTCAACCACACGTAGGAATATACACATTATATTAATTATATACACATATATTTCACTAACATTATCTCAAAAACATGTAATGTATGGTATTTTTAAATAATACTATTTTAAAGTATAGGGAAAATTATGTGTAACCAAACATCACATTAAATCAGGCGACATTGCTATCAGGAGAAACACTGCCACATTGACAATTTTTTTTAAAAAAAACAGCATTTTTATCGCTGTTATTTTTTTAGTTTTGAGCAGTGTTATTTAGTTTACGGTACCTGAATAAAATTTTTACGTACACTTTGCTTGAGTATTTCAGAAGATATATTGTTATTTTTAAAGTACATTCAACAGTTTTTTTTTATATCATCTATGAAAACTTACACCTAGATGGGGTAAAAAGGACCAACTGAAAATTTACCTTAGAAAAAGTGTATACAACAAAAAATATTGAATTAAGTTAAAAAAAGCAATTTAATAAGACATAAATTAATAAATAGTTATTACAACTCTGCTGATAAATATTTTTGATAAAATACCAGATCAAGGTTATTTACAGTGTTATCTCTGTAAAAAATGCACCCATAAAATTTGTATTTGCATTGGTTGAATGATGTAGCTACTATTTTGAAAAATCCCTTCAAAATTAAAAATAAGGCATTCTATCTGTTTGCCCTTTGGGTGTCCCAATTAACACCGCCTATGGGGTAAAAAAGACCAGGTTAAAATTTTTAGAGAACAGCAAAAAAACATGTCTACAATGATTAGCTGGGAGTTTTACTAAACATAGTCAGGTGGTTGTTTGTTTGATATGTGTTATTTGTTGTAATATAATTAGTTTGCTTTTTACAATATGATTGCTCAAAGTTAAATTGGACCTTTGTGCCTCGCTCTACTTTATTAAACCTAATACACTATTTAATTATTTTTTTCAATTAAGTACATAGTACTGCTAAGAAGATGGTAAAAAAATATTATGTAACATACGGATTGACATGTAATTAAAAACGTCCAAATTGTTTCAGCAAAATCTCATGTAAAAGTTTTAGGAGACAATTAATCAAAATTTGAAAAATTAAATTAATTAAAATTATAATTATAACAAAAATAACTAATATTATGTGTCACATTTTTTTCTAATAACACCATAATTATATTTTTTCATAATTTGCAAATTTGAATATCAACAAATTTTTGTCTTGACTGACAAAAAAAAGGTCTAAATTGGATGCTAAATCGGGTATGATGGTATTCTTTGATAAAAAAAATCGCATTTTATATTAACGAAGTCAAGTACATTTAACATTATATAAGTCTAAAAAAACTGCACAGAATTTAAATCAATGAACAGAAACTCCCTAAACTGCTCTTAATTTGTTAAGATCTCTTAGTTACTTAGAACTTGTTAATTTTTGCCTCGAAAACATTTAAGAAAATCCACATCCACTTTGATAATAATATATTTTAAAAAAAATTAACATTTTTGAATGCGTGATCGATACTATAACGGAATACATCTTCAGAATATTTATTTAATGGTGCAAAAACATCTAACATGCCATCAAGACCAGGAGCTTGGGAATGACTTGATCTAATCTAGAATGTAAACATGAAACTGAACTAGTGTGAAATATTGCTTTGTGCTTTCAGGCAAATTACTGGTAATTCTAGATTTGAAAGTATTTGCTATACTGGGAAGACCAATGGACAAGAAATAGTTCAAAATTTGAATGTTTACTTAAAAAATGTGCCAATTGTCTCATGCTCAATTGACTCAACTCTTTAGCAATGAGTAAAATTAAGTCAATTATTGCTTTCGCAACCGGACAATGTCTTATTGCAAAATTCATTAAATGATTCTAATTTCAGAGTATTTCATCCTAAATACTTTTATCAAACAATTCATACTTCAATCTATATAACTGTAATTTCTCTATTTTTACACTTTCATATAAAATCAGTACACTAAAAGGTGTACGGCCGAGTTATAAGCATATAAAAGAAATAATTTATTTGTAAAAGCTGATCAAACAGTATTGAAAGATCAAAATAACACAATTGCTCAAAGTCCATTAAAAAGTTTTAAAATGTTATTTGAATCGGCTTTTTATAATGTGCACTAATAATTAACACATTTCAGACTTTGGAATCTATTATAAATATTTAAACAGATAGCTGATAACGATTTTACAAAACTTTGTTTGGATATTATTTTAAATTATCATATGGAGTTATATCGAAGCTTATAATAAAATATAACCGTTGGAACCACAAAACTCTAGGTTGTATTTTCGTCTTGGACAACCTGGTATCAAGCAATAGTAATATAACTTTCTTTATTTTTGTTTGATTATTTGTTTAGTTGCCGGTAGATTTGGCTCTAATTATAACTTTACTAAAAATAAATGCATTAAATAGGTATTTTATAAAATAGTAATGAAGTAGATTATATTTTTTTAGTTTTGTTCTATTTCAATGGGTTATCTACAATTTTTTACAAACTTAAAAATATAATGGACATCTAAGATATTTTTTAATCAAATTCTTCAAACCAAATAATTAGTATTGTAATCGCTATCTGTTCCAAAAATGATTCACAAGGAATATATTAGGTTGTCAAATATCTCCCTTCCGCTTTTTTGCTCTTGGTTTATAATACAAAAAGGCGGAAGGGAGATATTTGACAACCTATTAATACGAAATTTTTTATATGAAAACATTGTTAATATTTTCTTTAAGATTTTTCTATCAGCTTCATGTTATTATTCAGAAATCACGATTAATATCGTGATATAAAAATTTTTATATATGGTAGTGTACAATTAGCGACTGCTCGCTAAACGCCGAAATATATGAAGTATTACGTTTTAAAGTATTTTTAATATGATGGTGATGAGATTAAACGAAATAACTCTGGAAGAACAACAAAATTACAGTATAAAATCAAATAATAAAGTACGCAGGATTAAAAAAAAAATCTTGCATAGTACTATAAATTTGTATTTGGCTGTTTATAATATTAGTAATAATAATTATTAATTTGCTTATTTGATAACTTATTTATAGCAGATGCGTTTTGATAGACTGTTGATGATATCTAACTAATTATGTATATATATATATATATATATATATATATATATATAATTTAGTAGTTAATTTTGATGTTGAAATATATGAGTGAGTTCTTGAGGGCGATACATCAAACAAAGAAAAGGCAAAGATTTATAAAATAATCTTTAATTCCAAACGTTTCGACATTCAATTTAATGTCATCATCAGTGGATATTACGTTGGTAGGTTACATCTAAAGATTATTTATAAATCTTTGCCTTTTCTTTGTTTGATGTATCGCCCTCAAGAACTCACTCATTATATATATATATATATATATATATATATATATATATATATATATATATATATATATATATATATATATATATATATATATATATATAATATTGGAAACAATTGAAAATAAACTTTATTTGAAACCTTATCACGAGTTGAATGTCTCACAAAGACGCTTTGCGGAATCGGCTTTTATTTTACTGGATAAATAAAGTATTAACAATCGTAATGATTCATCTGCAAAACTACCAATTTGTTCTAAATATTTTGTCCAAATTTGTATCAAAAACCTAATATTGCGTTTATTTTTAACAATATTTACACACACTTATATAAGTAGATATATCCTTATATTGCAAACACATGCCGAGTTTTTTCAAAAAAAATTATTTTGCACATTTACAACTTATACGGAATTTAAAAAGGGCCTCGAATGGTCGACATCTTTTTTATTTTTTTTCTCAAATATAATTTATATAAATGTGACCACAGACATTTCGTGCTTTTTCCAAATATTAATTACTTACATATTAAGTATCCTTACTATGTATTAGTGCTAGATTAAAAAGTTCAAGTAAGTTAAACTTTGTAGTTTTTTAATTAAAGATTTAGATATATAGTACGTCCATTCGGTTATATATATTTTTCTCTGTTTATATTTAGTTTTTAATTTTACTTTTTCTGTTTATTTTAAAATTGTAGGTCTACTGGTGAATTCGTAGAATTTTACGTCGAAACGTATGTTAAAATAAATATGATTTAAAAAAATTTACTTCAATTATTTTTCACTTAATGTTAAACCCTCCAATTAATTATATGCATATATATATATATATATATATATATATATATATATATTAGGGTGGTCCTTAAAATGGTCATTTTCGAATTTCCATGCTCCCAGGGGCTCAAATGGTTCCAAATAGATAAAAAACAATTCTTTGAAAGTTTTAGCTCTTAATATTAACGTTTAGATAGAGCGCAATTCAATCAAAGTTTTGTATGGAAATAGCATGGAAAATTTTTAAAAAATTTAAAAAATGTTTTTTAGATGTAATTTAGCGAACAAATGAATGAATAAAACTCATTCATTTGTCGCTAAGTTATACCTAAAGCATTTTTTTTAATTTTCAAAATTTTTTCCATGTTCTTTCCATACGAAGTTTGATTAAATTGCGCTCTATCTAAACGTTAATATTAAGAGCTAAAACTTTCAGAGAATTGTTTTTTATCAATTTGGAACCATTTGAGCCCCTGGGAGCAAGGAAATTCAAAAACGACCTTTTAAGGACCACCCTAATATATATATATATATATATATATATATATATATATATATATATATATATAAACTCTATAACTGATGTATATTTTACAACTACTGAACTTCCGCATTTATTCTTCTATTTCTAATTCCATGCTACCAATTTAATTTAAATTATTTACAAACAATTACGATAACTGTAAACCCCATCGTATATTTCTTTTACCAACGAGTTCATTTATTAAACTATATATCACATCGACGTTTACAAAAACCTTTTTCTTTCTAATATAATTATTTTTTGTACAATTAACAATAGTTCCCATACAGAAAGGTTCATCATAAAAACAGTAGTTGCTTCTGTCTGATATTCAGATTTGTATTGGCGTATGTAATTATTTTTTCAAACTACTTATTATACAGTATAAAAGATAACCAAGTCATCACACGAAACGAGTGTCGAATTAAATATATTTACTCTAGTTCATTGTACCATATTCGAATTTGTAAGATATTAATTGAGATTTAGAATTTTTTTGGCGCAACTAGACTTTAAAGAAATATTTCCAATGCTTTGTATTATAATAATTACATGAATTGCTACCAATTTCTTGATAGTCACATCTTTGTGGATTGTTAGTTTATAGTGCAGAAAATATTTCCAAAAAACTTGTTTTTCATTTAATTGATATTTAGAAGATTAGATTAGTTTTGCTGACGAGCAAATTTCAATATACTTATATTTAGTTGTATATAATTTTTTTAAAGTATATGCCTAAAATTTTTTGAAACTTTAATCACTTTTTTGAAAGTTCTTGAATTTTTAAAAATGATATCTTTTCTATTATTCTTTTTCATCTGAATTTTGCATAAAGATCATTTGCAAAACATTATTTTGCACTTACTAACTACTACTTTATTTCATAGAAAGTTTATGCAAAAACCATCAATTTTCTATTACTTTAGCACTCACATCTAAAAACTAGAAATATTAATCTTCTTTAATAATAATTATTTATTGATCAACAATATATTGAGTAAGCATATGCATTTTGCCTTGATTTGCAATATATTGCGATATTTTACTAACAAATAAAACTCATCTTAATGATTTCTTTCATTATTGACATCAATAATTGATATGCAATAATTTTTTGCAACATTTCGCAAATGTAAAACAAATGTCGTAGTACTTGTTAATTTGATTTATATGAAATAATAATAAAAATATTGATCATGGGCATTTCTTATAATTTGATATTTAGTATAGCTGGTTAACTTTCGTTCAAAAATAGATTTTTTCAACAATACTATTTTAAAGTAGAGGGCAAAAGATGTGTAACCAGCCATCGCCTTAAATCGGGCAACATCACTATCATGATATAAATGGCCACATTGTGCATTTTTAATGTAAAATAGTAAGTTTTTTAAAACGAGTTTGTTTGCTTGTTTTTTGTATTAAGCAGTGTTATTTAGTTTACTTTACTTGGATATATTTTTAGGTATACGTTATTTAATTGTTTTATAAAATATATTGCTATTTTCAAATAATTGAATTTAAAGATTCAATAGTTTTTTATATGACTTCTAGAACAGCTTGTATGTGTATGGTTGGGGTAAAAAGGAACATCTAAAATTTTCACCAGCAAAATGTAAACAATATGAAAAAGTATACAAAGAAGTAAAATAAGTTTTGAAAAAGCAATTTTACGAGTGATTATTAATTCAATAATTATTACCACTTAATTCATCAATTTTTGTGGCAAAATTTCATATAAAGATTGTATAGGGATTTTTGTAAAAAAATGTGCCCAATAATTATATATTTCAATTATAAGTTTGTAGTAACTGTATTTCGAAGAACAGTGAGTCTGATTATAATCAAATAAACAGAATTAAAAAAAAATCCTATTACAACTGCTTGATACCAAGTTATTCAAAACGCAAATTGAACATAGAAAACATTTCACGGGAGATATTAATTTAATAAATATTACAGTTTTAATGAGCAATTCGTGTGACAAATTTTCATATAAATATAGTATGGAACCAATTGTATTTCAAGGAACAATGAGTCTGATTGTGATGAATTAAACAGAAATTAAAAAATCATATTACAACTGCTTGATATCAGGTTGTCCAAGACGGAAATTGGACCTAGAATCTTGTGGTTCCAACGGTTAACTTGTTTTACTTGAGCTGCAATGTTTTTTTTAAACTTTGTTTTATGTAGCAATCAGAAATACATAAAGATTCCTATGAGCTAATTTGACAATATTTAAGAGCGATGTCTAAGAAGAACTCCAATGAGATCTTCTTAGTTTAGTAATTTATATGAGTGATGTTAACTAATGATGGGTTTGAATGTGAGTCCAGTTTGCGTTTGTATTTTTTCTTTACTTCTTTGAACGTTAATTGCACCGTTTTCATATTAAGGTCGCTGTGAATGGTACCTCGGAGAATTAAGTATTGTACATAGAATTTTTGACTCTGTCCTCTGCATTATAGCTATATTCGATTTGTAAGCACAGCCCCAGAGCTCAATTCCGTAGGTCCAGATTGGTTTGATGATTGTATATATTATATAGAGTCTGAATCATGAATATCATTTTTAGTTCTGTACAATACAATGTAAGACGTTATAATTCGAATTTGTTTTATTTTTTAAATTTTTTGTTAGATATTATCTTGAATCAAGATATATGCATTTATTTATTTTATTATTTATGTATGACGTGGCATTTTTATAGATGGCAATCAAAACTAAAACTTATTAGAAAGACTAGAAAATATTATTACAATTTCGCAGATGTATCAATTTCGGGCAAATGGTGTCATATTGCAATCTATATTGTACTGCTTTACGTCAAACTGTCCGAGACCGGTATCAAACCTGGACTCCCTGATTCGAAGTTCAAAGCTCTAATCCACGTGAGAGCCCATGATAAAATATAAAACTTTATCTCCACCGCTTTAACAATATGTAATTCATGATCATCATCAATATTTTGCATTATTTATCATTTATATTTCATACTATTTGTATTATCGTCTTCGAATTTGATATCGCACGCCGCGTGGGTTATGATATCGTTATGAGACGATACATCACGGTATCAGAGGCCATAATTTATCGGATGAGTATCTGGTGTGAGAAATAGGCCCTTGATTTATAGGCCCACGATCGGAATGGGTTCACATAGGTTTACATTACATACATACGAGGAGACTAGGTTATTGCAATAATTTAAATACTCTGTTGCGTATGCGTAATGATTTACAACTTGTCGGGAAGATAGTTTCAGAAACAGAAGAATTCGATGTGATATTGATGGATCGGATATGATTGATATCGTGACGATATAATTGTAGCGTTAT
Organism: Ctenocephalides felis; assembly: GCF_003426905.1. Classification (NCBI taxonomy): domain Eukaryota; kingdom Metazoa; phylum Arthropoda; class Insecta; order Siphonaptera; family Pulicidae; genus Ctenocephalides; species Ctenocephalides felis. The sequence goes on from NW_020539726.1 coordinate 26,308,257, forward strand.
TTAGGTATTAGACAATAAGGAACAAATTAATTCCTGAAATGCATCTCAATTTATAAAAATTTTGATATAGGGTTAGGCGTGTCTTCAGGTCTACTACCATTTTCTCAATGCAATAATTCGATAAATATTTGTGTTATACGGTTCAACCTAAAATTATTCAAAATATGTAACTTAAATGGTTGATACTAGGGTTTATACGAAAGCCGACATTTCAGAAAACCGGTTTTCAAATTTTAATTTTACTAAAAAGCCGGTTTTAACCGGTTTTCGAATTTTATATAGAAAATAAATTTTTCTCGAATATTCTGTAATTTATCCGCAAATTTAGTGCGATTTAAAGCAGTATTTGACCTAATTTATTTATTGGTCAATTTTATGGATAGTAAACAAAATTATCTTAATTAGTAGAACAAAGAAAGATTAATATCAATTTCAGTTTTAAAAACAATCAAGCTAAATACCCGAGTATTGTCTGTTCCGAGCAATTTTAATTAATAAATTTTAAACAATCTAATTTTGTTTAATAAAATATGATTTCAGAAAACTGAGAACGTCTGTCGAATTGCTATTACTACGTGTCCTTTGTTTACTCACAAAATTTCCTGAAATAGAAAATACTCTCTTGATATGTTTAATTGTTATTAAAGCCTGATATAATAATTCTAAGTTTTTTGTTCTCTAATTTGCGGCTTCTAGGTTTTATAACTCTAGTTCTTTAATTTGCGGCTTTTAAGTTCGAGTAAAAATCTAAATTAATATATACAAAACCTTTCTGAGAACCATTGCAGACTGATAAGATATCAAATGCTATTAAACCGATATGATTTCAAGAATCAAAACGCTGTCATCTATCTTTTATATTTGGCTATATTTGTCATTTTCCTTTTATACAGTGAAAATCGGCCTTTTTCACTAAAAAAACTGTTTTCAAATTCCATAGTTTTTGCGAAAAAACCGGTTTTCAAAACCGGTTTTTGAGAATCCACAAACCTTAGTAGATACTGATACAACTACTTTATAATTGATAGGCAGCTACAAGAAATTTAATGTATAAATATAGTAGATACGTCAATTAATCACGATAAATAATAAAATTATAAGAAGGCAGTGCAATCAATGTCGAGGTTTTTTTTACCAAAAATCCCGTTTACATAATTAAAAAAAAAAAAAATAAATAAAAGCCTTATTATCCTTCATTGAAGATTAAAATAATTACCGACCTGATATGCGATGTTTATCGCCAGAATGTTGTTAAATGCCAAAAAAAAAAATTGCAATGCATTCGAGCTCGACACATATCTTCAAAATTTCTCTTAATCTGATTTTAATATCAATCGTACACACTTCATAAATAATTCATACTAATTTTAATTAATTACAAAGTCGGTGCATCGACGTGATGCACTCATGCTATAATTCCACGAGTACGTGTTGCAGCTCCAAGATAATCGCAAAAGAGCTGGTTAACTATCAATTTATGTACTACTTATATTATTAAAAAATGATTTATCGATATAATAAGGATTTTGGATTCTTTAGTGTTAATCGAAATGCGCTCAAATGCGCAAAAATGATTGGGCGGGCCACAGAGTCCCAATTTAACTTTTAGCAATTATATTGTGAAAAACAAACCAATCTGACAAGGTTCAGTAAAACTCCCAGATAATTCATCATTGCAGAAATGTGTTGTTTGCTGTTTTTGAAAAAATTATCACCTGGCCCCCTTCACCCTAAAGTTGGGGTAAAATAGGACAACCAGGGGACAAACAGCTCCGAAGTCTTATTTTTAGTTTTAAAAGGATTTCACGCAATGATAGCTACATTATTCAACCAACGCAAAATAAAAAATAAACTTTATCAGTACATTATTTACACAGTACATAACCTTGATCTGGTCTTCTGTCAGAAATATTCATCAGCAGAGTTGGAATTAGTTACTATTTATTTAATTTATGTCTTGTGGAATTGCTTTTTTAACTTTATTTACATTTTTATTTACTATTATTTATCGTTTAGATATAGGTGTCAGGATGAAGGTTCTTCGTTGGTTCCTTTTCATTTTTTCCTCTACTCTCAATTATTGTTGAAATTTTTTTTACTTTTTGAGATTTGGTTGTGGATATTTTTACCCGCGGATCATTTATTTTTCTTTTTCCTAAATATGTAAAACATGTATTTATGGCTATAGAATTCATTAATTTCTCATAATAATTGGATTTTAAAACCGATTTTCAAACACTAAATTTCAATATATGTGCTTTAAATGTAAGAAAATGATAAAATTCAAAATCACTTTTTTTCAGATACACATATTCAAACACACTTTATTAAAAATTGATAGTAAAAGCCATAATTACTAGATTTTTTTGTTATAAAAGAAAATTTTATATAAATCAGCATTTTTCTCTAATCTAAATATGTAAAAAAATTATATTATTTATGTTCAGTTCTATCTTATTGTTTGTTTATTAATGTAAAGCCAGTGCCTATCTATTGTTAGTAAAATGTAATTAATAAATTGATTACAATGAAAATCACAAAAAAAAGTATCATTTTAATTAAAAAACTAACACAATTCACAAACATTTATCAGAAATTAAAAGTTTTCCTCTAATTATAAATATTGTAAAATTCTATAATTGTTTGAGTCATGTTTGAGTATTTTAGAAATTGTAATAATATTCATCAAATAGAGATAGGCCAACCGTTGGGTTGCCTTCTAAAATGGAGACCTTGTTTACTGAATTCTTCATTACATCTTAAAGAAACTTCATTGTCTAATTGCTGTTCAAATAAAAATATAGACGCGTTTTTAACAATACAGGTGTTGTTTTGATATTTAATTATTATTGAAGTAGATATTTTGCCTCTTCAGTATACTAAGAACGGTTTTTTTAATATACAATAATTGTTTAATTATCACAATCAAATTTTGACACAAAAATAATTGTTGTTACAAATTGTTGTGGTTATAAATATATAAATATAAATAAGCATTGTTCTTAAAAAAAATCAATACAGGTTTCTATAATTTAGAGAAATTTCCCTTGATATTAAATTATTGCTTGGTATATAATAATTTACAAAAAATTAACAAAAAATAATCGGTTTATATTTATATTTGAATGGATTGTTAGCAGCCAAATTCACTTATTTATTTGGTTAATTATAAATCGCAAATTAAATTTTTCATTATCAAATCAATTTGTTGCTAATATTTGTTCCCACCAGCCCTTTATCTAAGAGGTGCGATCCATTTCATTTTCGGGCGCGTTTTCGTTATATTTTTCTCGCGGCGTTTCGATGATAAATTCCTCGTTGTCACGATGGTATTTAGTGAATTTGTTATTAACTCTGAAACACGAAATCACTAACATGAATACCTTTTGCAAATGCATTGAACCGGGTGATGTCCGTACACGATAAAAACTCATTTGTATGTAATGAAAAAATGCTTCGGGTTTGTTAATTTGGCAGATTTTGGCACGATACTAATGAAATGCGGATGAAAAACAAATTTTGGATACTAAAAGCTGTCTTTCATTAGAAATTAATACCAGAATGCTAAACAAATAAAATTAAAGTGGTGTATGTCATCGAGCCTTGAAGCAAATTGCTGGAACTTCCCGTTCTATAATGAAATAATCGAATAATAAAATTCAGTAAAAAAAGGGTGCGCGTAAGGTTCACACGCAATTGAAGTAAAACTTATTTGCTACTGTACAAGATGGCATTTAAGTAAAAATAAATACATTATATAACAATTTTGAATAATGCTTATTAGTAACATGGTAACACTCGTGATGCACACATTTAATAGTGCCAACCAGTATACACAATTATATAATGATAAATTATAAATTATATATTTATAATAGCATTAAATATATGTATAATATTTAAAAACAATAATGTAATTGAAGTCATACTTCAAATATGGTTCAGATATGATCGGTTTGTCATTGTGATTATCGTTTAGAAATGAACCTTCATTAGATAAAAAAGGTAATTGCTGATTAATAAATTCTATAATATTTGTTCACACAGTGGATTATATTGAATAACGCCTACACAAATATTGTTTTTGCAACTTCACTCATCATGTAATTGTGTTTTAAGAACTTCATGTAATGGAAATTAACATACATTCATTGACTGCTTGTATTGTTTTACTTTTTTTACTTTTTCGCTGGCGATATAATTTCATTCTTTGAACTGCTATAATATCTGTCTTGCCTAAAAAATATTTTCCATTTTAATAACTTCAAAATTTATAGAGACTATGAATAATATAGAAATAATTTCTATTCAATAAACTTACGTTTAGTGCACGGCACAAATGCTTGATATATTTCAATATTTTCAAGGAATAGGATAAAATATTCTTCTGATTCAGGCATTTTTCATCGAATCAAGATTTGTACCACGATGTAACTTTAAAATGTTTATTTATCTATGCCAATTTGCTTGTCGATATCGATAAGCATACAACGTTGATGCCGATACGCATACAATGACAGATCTCTATTCTCTTCTATTCAGAAATGCCAAAATTTTCAGAAATTTCTGAAACGTAAAGATATGCAAAAAATTTCATTTTCGATTTTTGGCCCATTACTGTAACTTACCCTGTGGGAAGTTAAAAATAGTAATACTCAATATAAATACTAACCACAATTAAAAGTCAGGGCATTCTGCTCATCATAAATTAATTTACCTTTAAAAAATCAAAAGAACAAGATAAAATAATGTAATTATAATCGTACTATGTTCTCCAAAAAAAGTATGACACCAAAACGACTCTGTACTCAGTAGCGCTATCCAAATTGTATAGAAATATAGCGTTATATTAATATTGCTTTCCTAATAACTTTTTATCGTTTATTTCAAATTCCATATTATATTTTCGTAAGACCTAAAAAAAATCGATCGTGTTAAATCGAATTTAAACAATATTTCGATTAGTTGTGGGTCATTACCCATTTTGTCTAGTAATAATATTTGGGTTTAATAATATGAAAGTTTTTTTTGTTCGATTCGTAATTACATTAAGAGTCAATGCGAGATATTACCCATGTATAACACCGTGCATTAAACAGAATCCGGACGCATTGAGTTTATATTAAATTATATAACGAATCATTAATCAAAAATGAGACTCAGATTCGATTCAGGGTCATCATGCTATAGAATGCATAGAAAAAATATTTGGTAATTACTGAAAAAGTATCACGATTTATGTCGAGTGATAGTTGAAAGTTATGGGTTTCTGATTCGTATTAATCAGATGTGTGAAATTAATTGAATATTAACCCACATGAAATTAGGAAATAGTACATGTATCTTTTTACCAGAAAATCAACTTTTATAATATCATCTTTTGTCCGCATTTCTGTGTTGATTTACACAAAAGTTATAAAAGTTGGATACTGACAAGGATCGGTGCATTTATTTTTATTAAAACCAATTTAATATTCAACATTAGATGTTTAAAAGTTTTTCAGAAAATATTTAATAGAGGTAGCCTAGAATTAATTATTTAGAATAATATAAAACTGATAATAAATTATTTTTGTGGTGCCTTTTTTCTTCTTGGGATGTGGATGTGTTCGATAAATTGCACTCTAGGATTTTATTCTTTGAATTTATGTACATATAGATATTGATGTTATTTATCTCTATATATGTACAGAAACTCTACTTTTTGTCAATATAAACCAAAGAAACGACCACAATTATTTGAAATATTCTGTGATCATTATTTTTGTACAAAGTTGAATAATCACCGAACATAACAAATCATCGAAGTTTTTGTAAAAGCATTTAAGAAAAGTTGTAAAGATACAAGTCATCAAATATTTTTAAGCATTCCAAATATTTCAGAAACCGAAATATGTATCAATTGATAAACCTGCTTCATTTGTTCATATTTTTAGCAGAAAAAATATTTAAAGTGAAAATATTTTATATTTTAAGTATAAAATCTGCTCTTTAAAATTATGAAATTCAATTTTAATATTATGAAATGACTGTAAATAGTTAATTTCTTTATTTAAATCGTATGATTTCAATATTTGTTAATCCTAAGGTTATCGAAAACATTATGATCTTCATGAAGCATTTTTTTTTCATAAAGAAGATAATTTTTTAAAAAACATCAAAGAATTTTAATTTAAGGATTTGTGAAAGGGATATTTAAAACAGTTTATCAATTTTGCTTTTGGAATTGATAATATTTTTAAATTTATTTTCTACTATTCTATTTTTTCTTTCCTACGACAATTCTATCTTGTTTTCTCAGAAATGAATGCCCCAATTTTAAAAATTTACAAGCACTTTTAGCGACAATCAGCCCAGCCGTTTTTTTATAAATAGGCAATAATTTTTTTAATAACTTTTTTGCTTCAAATCCCGAACCAATTTTGAAAATTGTAATTTGGTCGCAATTTTAACAGTAGATATCTCAGATTTTTTTGTTTAGGTCGATTATTTATAAATTTCAGAACAAAGGCAAAATGCCACTTACACATAGTTTTAGTTTAATTTAGTGGTTAATCGCAGCTCGTCCTTTTATTCAAAAAGAAATTGACTGATCTGATATATTATAAAACTTCGAAAAATGACTTTAAAATTTGATATTTAGAAAAATCTGTAATAAATGTTTACAAATTTTAGGTAGGTTGCATAATCAAATTTGATGAAATTCTATATAAGCTACTTTGATACGATACATTTTAAGACACAGATGAAGTCAGTGACAGAAAAAATCTAACCCATTAATTTATTCGCTTTCCTTAACGAAAATACTTCAACTCTAATTGGTTTGCAAATTGCCAATCCATCCTCCTAACTCATCCATAACATTAGGAGGAATAAATTTAATTCCTCTCGCACATTTATTTAAAATATAGACATATATGCCGTGTTAACAAGTCTTTCAACAGCATCTCATGTCAGATTTGCTACAGAAAACACATGAATCAGTCTCTGGTATAAAATAAAGGGCTGTATGTCATGGCGGAATAATTACTTTTGTACAATATCCTCTCCGGTACAGCAGTTGGCCCAACTATTTATGGAGGTAAATAAATCGTTCGAAAAAATGTATTCGGAGGAGAGCTGAAAGAGAATTTGTTGTCGAATTTATTACTGAAAGAAATTTCTCAACATAAAATGAAGTACAGTGCTGGTATTAAAGAGTTATTAGACGACTCATGCAGATGGTTTGGACCATTTTTGTAAAATGACCATGAAAATCGTATTATTGAGAATGGAAGTAAACAAAGAGAATATTTGGTACATTTTATAGATATTCTTTGGCAAAGGCGAAAATGCAAGCCAGGAGTCTAAACTTGTTAATGGTGTTTATGGTTCTGATACTACAGCAAATTATATGCAATTTTGATTTTGTACATTCCGTTCAAGAATTTTTGATGTTAAAGATGCACAGTAATGTGGATAAAATCGGAGATATGATCAAAATTGACCTGCATGTTAGTAGTAGCCCAGCAATTCAATTTCATGATACGACAATTCCAGTTAAACACTCAACAAAATACCTCGGGATGATATTAAATAGCAAACTAACCTGAAAGCAATACATACAACACATACACATACAAAATAGCTCTAGTAAAAAATGGAGCTAAGGAACTCTACTGGCTCATAGGTAAAGCAAGCAAGCTACTAATATATAAAACAATAATAAAGTCGGTATGGACCTACGGTGTGGAATTATGGGGATGTGCAAGAAAATATCACATTGATTCAATTCAACGAGCTTAATCAAAAATTCTTAGGCAGATCGTAACGTAAACGGTTAAAGGTATGTAATACTACACAAAAATATTTATGATGAACATTACCATCTGTGAAATATGTAATTAGCAGTACCAGTCATCGCCATTTTGAGAAGTTGGAATCTCATCCCAATGAAATGGTGAAACATCTTATTGAAGAATCCCGATCTAGGAGGCTCAAATAAAAAAATCCTATTGCTTTCCAGACAGATGATAAAGACTAGACTAAACCCACGATATGTACCTCAGCTAAACTAGTTGTCCACTTAGTGGAGTGGCATCTATTGTAAACATCAGTCAATTTTTTTAAGTGTGTGTGTATGAGTGTGTGTGAATATGTATACCTCTGCGAGTAAGTACAAACATAAGCACAGTAGCTCATAGAATTTCGTGAATTCTGATTGCTATTAAATAGAGTATAAAAAATGTTAGTAGTCGTAACTTCGCCCAGGAGTTAAAAGTCGATTATAAAACAGTTTTAAACCATTAATACAAAGCTGGATTCAAAAAAAGCTCGATGTTTGAGTACCATAAAAATAATGGATTTATTTTTTCCTAAGCCAAAAATATTATATTTATATAATGTATCTATTATAATATTTTCTCAATTTTTCGGCTCTCCGTCTATGGTAACGTTAACACGTTTCAAATGCTCGATGGGGGTCCGATCTTAAATAATCAAAAGGGACCTAAGGCGCATCAATATTTAAATGATACTTTGCAATGTGATATACGATAACCACTTGTCTCATATCCATATTCATTTCTTCTTCTTCGAGTTGCGTTGTCTTTCTGCCTTTTTACCTTTTTTACCTTTTTGCTTTCTGTTGCATTAAATACGAACTGCTTTGGGCTAACCGATTTGATAAATGAAATTCAGTAGGTTTGGAGGTAATCTATTTGTTTATAAATTATTAGCAAACTAAAAGAACTCAAAAATTTATCAAAAAATATTTTAACCAGTATTGTAGAGATTTCCGTCGTAACTAGTTTTAGGAACAAGTTGTCCTTAGGTAATTCTACTTTGCATGTGTTTGGCTGATTTTTCCATTTTATCAAATATTTCTCTAGCTCATACGTATACAAAGTTATAAGCCGTATAGCACGCTTATCTTGTTTCGAATAATTTTCACATGCATTCGGTAATTCAATGTGTACGCGCGGAACGTCGTCATGAGGTAATATTTCTTGTTATACCCTATACTCGCCTTGGTAATGTGCTGTGTCGAATCGACACAGACATGATCCACTTAGCAGGATCGAACTTATATTTTCTACACCCTTTTGAAGGAAAATAGATAAAATATATTTTTTTCATACACGACTTCAAGAATTCAAGTGTCTTCTTGAACTTGCTTATCAGTTTTTCTTACGCTTTGCTCTGTTAGTAATTGCTGTCTGATTTACAAATATATTTTGTTGAATTATTAGTATAAATTTGTAATTATATAATCATATTTTTGCAGTTCGTATCATTTTAAATATTGTGAAATTTACATTCCATTTAGACTGCAGGCGCACAAAGTGCGCGGTCTGGTTTTCAAAACTTTGATTATTTTTTGTAATTAAACCACTTCTTGTATGCCTATAATATTTTAAAGTATTTGCTTTGATTATCAACTCTATCACCATGCAAAGTTTTATCAAAATCCCGGAAGAGTAAACTTAAGGCTCTCTTTGTCAGCTTACAAAGTGGATATATTTTTAAGTTTAATTATTTATATATATATTATTTTTTCCGAATCCGTTCATAATATTTTCAAGTAGATCACTCGATCGGCTTGCACGCGAAGTGAAATAACACGATCTCGCCTGATCTTATTTCAAAATCGATCTCTGAAATAATATGAACACATCTCCCGCCAATTCGTAAATCGTGCATGACGGTGGAGCTATAATAAATCATTACCATCTAAATATCCTACATGGATGTATAAAAATATTCAGAAAATGTAATTATTTTTTGTTTCCAGAAATAACCAAGGATTATTAGGCAATAAGATAAGTAAACTTGCAAAGATAGCACTTTTAAATATTATTATGGAAATTGTGATTTATTTTCTACTTATATTTTGACTCACTATTTCTACTTATATTTTATAATTAAGCATGCTGCAGATTTTAAATTTTAATTTTAATTTGTGCACAAAACCAAAGTTTGATAAACTTTACAATATTTTCTATTCGATATATAATATATATCTAAACCATTTTAAAATATGAACAATCTATTTGAATTGATAATTTTATTAAGTTTTGGGAAAAAAGAACAATAGAGATATCTACAATTCAGGTGTACATCTATTTCCCAGATGATGTAGTTTATTTTTATCAGTGAAAATAAAGCCAGGGTACGACTTAGGCAACTCTATATACATGTTCGTAATATTTTGGGATATAAACATATAAACCCAGTATAACTTGTCTAGCGTGAACTAATTTATTATCACAGTTTCAATAAGTTGCAATAGTAGATTTATTGAATACTTACTTAACAAGTCTGCGAACGTGAATGCTACAGCATTCAAGTTTTAAAGTCAATTATTTCGAATGTGATTTTATATAACCATACGTTTTTGTAATTATTATATCTGTCAAGGTTATGACTAACTGAATCTTTATGTATTTTCGTATTTATCTGCTCTAGTAGTCACTAGTTTGGGTAAGTACATTGCGTAAAATAGAAGAGCAATACTTGACGTGGATGCTATAGCATTCATGGTATATTACAATTAAAAAAAATAATCTGTTTACCCTTATAAACGGTGTTTAAGAAATGAAAAAAAAATGAAAAAATGAGATTTTTGAAAATTTTGAAATTTTTGAATAAAATTACTTTTTTGAAAATATTTAACTTTTTGTATATGATTTTTTTTAAAAATGTTGAATTTTTTTTAAAGCAATGGTGTTGCGTGGCTGTTTTAGAGAAGAAATATCGAAACGCGTAAGCGCCGCGTCGCAGTCTAATTTTTTTTATTGAATCTGAAACCGCTATACCTGCCCTCCCAAAAGTTTGATCATTCTTCATTTTATCAATACAAGTAAAATGTTTTTTGAAATACAAATGCGGACGCTCCGTTCAGTCAAAAACTGAATTTCTATTATTGGTACTATTTCTACTGTACCTTCAAAATTGCTTGACCTGTCTTGTCCTTATCTTGATCAACACGTCTCCTTATCAATAAGAATTGAATGTTTTTTCAATTATGCAAATCGGTTGATCCGTGTTCCCGAAAACGTCAAAAAATTGTATCAGCACACACACATACATACATTTTTTCTTAGATAACAAAGTTAGAAATGAAACTAAATTAACAAAAATGCAACCTTTACTAAAATAATTAATACTATCAATCAAACTTTGGTAGCAAAAATATGATTTTAAAAAGTGGCACCTTGTACCGAACATTTCCAAATAATCTGAATTGATCTGCAATTATCTGCACATGTGTGTTTGACGAATATTTTTAGATATTGCAATTAAAAGTCACTATTCATCCACCCTTTTGGCTGAGCCACACCGATGCTCTCAGCTAGTGTATTCACCATAAGCTTTTTATTCATTGACTAGGAAATACAAAAATGGAGGTATGTAGTGATCGTTAGCACTCATACAGAAAAAAATAAATA